>NC_083585.1:64819750-65567250 GCF_027579695.1 Neoarius graeffei
AATTAAAAATTGTGCACCAAATTCTAGTGTTTTTTTTTAATTAAAGATGTATGCTGTACATTCATTCTGCCACAGAATAAGAAAAGTTCAGAGAAATCACTGAAAAGCCCAAATATTGCCATGACATTCATATGGTTTACCGTATGTAAATTTCTGACCACAACTGTATATACCAAGTTTCAAGACATTATTTGTCACATTTTTCAAGTTCTGCTGCAGGAAACCAACCCTACCTCTTTACACTGACCTCAGCAGCCCATGGCATAAACCCACCGGACCTTTGGTCCAGCTGAGCTAAAAATTAAAATTCCTTACATTTCTTAGTATCAAAAGGCACATATACATTACTTAAATCAACACATATACCAAACTTTCAATCCCAAACCACTCATAGTTTTCAAGTTCTGTTCTGGAAACAAGACCTACCCCGAAGACTAACCTGAGAGACCAAGTCTGAAATTGTTTTCATAGAAACATGAAAATTTCTCAAATTTTTTCATATGAAAAGGCACATCTACATCACCTTGTTAACACGCATACCAAGTTTTAAATCCGTATCATGAATAGTTTTGGATATATGCTCCGGAAATTAACATTGCTCTTAGAAACCAAGTCAAAATCTATTTTTATGTAAAAATTTGAAAAAATACTTTTCAAAAATCCAAAATAGCAAAATGCACCAGTGTACATGTCGCTTGAAACATATACAAAGTTTCATGAAAATATCTTCAGTAGTTTTAAAGATATGGCCTGGAAACGAAAACATGACCGGACAGACGGAACCTGTTTCTATATTCCCCTGTCAAGTTCTTGAGAAGAACGAAATTCGTGTGGGGAATAGTACCTAGAATTAATATGATGAGTATTCACATCAGGATTGATATCATTTAGGTTTGGTGATAATTCTAATAATCATAATTAACCTAAGAATAATTCTAAGCAGTAACAACGACAGCTTGATTCATAATTATACTGACAAAGTTAAGGTCAAAACAGAAAAAGACACCATGATACAACACTAAAGATTGAAGTATTTTGTGTGTACAGAATGCTGAGGGAAAAGGGAGGAAAAGAAAAAAATGGCTGAATGTGAAAGCTGTTTGGAGTGGTTCCATCAGGAATGTGAAGCGACCCCAGGGCCTGTTTTTCACGATGGGGGGCAGCAACTGCAGAATCTAAAGGGGATGAGGTGCAGTGGGTGAAGACGGACCACCAAAAGCAAGCTTTTGCTCATTAACTTGGTTATTAATGCATAAACAACATTTGATTTTTTCCTTTCTTTCGCCTCAACTTTCATGACATGCGTGGATTAAATGTACATTATCCTCAATGCATCAAGTTGGAGTTTAATCTTTTTTATGTAATAAAAAAGGGCTTCATATTTAACAACAAATGCACTGGACTTGGAAAACTGATCTACATTCCTCGCCACAATTTATTAATACATCAACACCATCTTTTAAGTGGTCTTTAGAAGTCACAAATCACTTGAAGGTTGATTTTATAGACATGGTATCTACATTTTAAGCTGGGATTTTATAAAGCTCATGAGCAGACATCGTTACTGCTGAGAATTATGGCGATGACACGATCAATCTCAGAATTCCAGACATGATAAAAGTACAACACTTATTCAGAAGATCCTTAAAGGAACCGCCTCGATCCAAACACAGTGAGGAGAAATCCTGTTCCTCAATAAAAAAAAAAAAATCAATAAAGGTTCTCTGAAATGTTACTACGGCTACAGAAGGACTCCGACTCCAACACACACGTTATCCTCTTCATGTTTATCTAAACCTTTTTGCTGTGCAGACACAATTATACTGAGCATAAATTCATACAAAGAGACTGTGTGTGTGAGAGAGAAATAAGAGTACGCACCAAACAGTGTTGGGAAGGTTACTTTAGAAAAGTAATTCGTTACAGTTACAAGTTACCCTGTTTGAAATGTAATAGTAGTGTAACTATTTCAATTACTATATCTGAGTAATGTAACTAATTACCTTTCAATTACTTTTTGATTACTTTTCTAATTTTTGAATGAGTATTCTGTGCCGTTAACCATTTTCAAATTTTTAAACCTGGCAGTGTTAAGCTCAAAACAATACTAAACACTGTCTACTGAACCCCTTTTAATACATGAATTAACATCACATCTTTTATAAAGATAATATAATAATAACCACCACAAGGTCAGACTTCAAGACACATTTTACTGTAAAATCAATCCGAGTTGACATACAGATACAAAGTCACAACCAGGCCTGGAATTTCATCATTTTAGGGGCAAGGCCACCTGGCCTTTTGTGCTGTCAATTTTTTGAGGGCACGAAGGCCAAAAGCCAGGGCACCGAGACCATAAAATAAAACAATGATTATGAGTTCACGTCTATAATGAATTTAATTTAAGGACTAATGACTCTTCTGAGGAAGATTGGAGTCCCAGTCGAAACTATCAAGCAGGTAAAGAAACATCTACTGTCTGAAGATAAGAAAATATTGAACACATCTAAACTTATCAATCCATCACTCACTTTAAAAATTGTAAAACTTATTAAACCTATATCCTCCCATAATTTTTGTTCAATTGACACCAAATGTGCAAGAGCATCTTCAGACTGTACTACTACGCAGATTTTTGATTAATCAAAATTTTGCCTGGAGTTCATCAAAATGTTTGAGTGTAAATGGAACATATACTAGCATGCAGGCTACTGATTAACCCATAAGAGCCCAGACCAATTTCTCAATCAAGGAAAATTATTGAGGAAATAAAATGAACTAAATAGACGACAAATAAAACATGTCTGACCTTTTATTTTTTTTAAATAGCACTTTCATGTCTCAAGATCTGAAATATTCACAGCAGGGCAGCACTGTGGCCTGAGGTAAAACATGATAGTTTAAGTTTGTTTAAATTACAAAAATGAGTACACCCAATGACTGTTAACCCAAAAGCTCATTCTATGCAAACAGTTTGAGTAAATTCCTCTTTTAAAGATTAGTTTTATTGCATTACTTAAACAGTACGAGTATATGAAGAGTATATGAGACAGTCATTGGATTACTCATTTTTGTAATTTAAACAAACTTAAACTATCCTGTTTTACCTCAGGCCACAGTGCTGCCCTGCTGTGATTGGCTCAAAACTCAAGACAAGTTGAGTTGACGGCTACAGAGGAAGTTGCGCCATTTTCTAATTTACACAGAGCAATTTAAGGTCTTTGCACTTTTGACAGCAAACTAATTAGCATGTTAGCGGCTACAGTCGGTACTCGGCACGTTAAAAGTGGGTCAACGTTGTAACGACATAACGTTACTGTACAAGCAATGCTTATTTAACAGTAACAAACTTAAGCCCTATATGTTGAAATTCCTCTCTTATTCGCTCGTTAATTTATCACACAGTCTTACCTCAGTCAACTTCTTCCCTCCTTCTGTGAAAATTCAACGCCTCAGACGCGGACACAAGTGGGCGGGGGATGCGTTTGATTAAGTCTCCTGATTGGCTGGTGATAGATTGGTGGGCGGGGGATGCGTTTGATTAAGTCTCCTGATTGGCTGGTGATAGATTGGTGGGCGGAGGATGCGTTTGATTAAGTCTTCTGATTGGCTGGTGATAGATTGGTGGGCGGAGGATGCGTTTGATTAAGTCTTCTGATTGGCTGGTGATAGATTGGTGGGCGGGGGATGCGTTTGATTAAGTCTCCTGATTGGCTGGTGATAGATTGGTGGGCGGAGGATGCGTTTGATTAAGTCTTCTGATTGGCTGGTGATAGATTGGTGGGCGGGGGATGCGTTTGATTAAGTCTCCTGATTGGCTGGTGATAGATTGGTGTCATTATAGCGCGTCGGAGCAGTTCATGCCAGGCTCGAGTCCGAGCCACCACTGATGAGTTGCCCAATAAGAATCCAGAATGTCATCAGAAGACGTATTTTTTTTTTCTCTCAATAGACGCAGGTGATGTCAAAGCGGCAGTCACGAGGCAGACCACAAAACTGCAGGGCATCAAGGCCACTTTCAAGAAGGCGCAAAATCACTCCTTTTTCTTTAAAACTTTATGAACGTCCTCTTGAGCAAGTCAAAGCTATCCGATTTCTTGGAGTATGGTTTGATGAAAAGTTAACATGGAAAGTGCACATGAGTAAGGTAGAAAACAAGTGTAAAAAAGGTTATTAACATCCTTCGCTGTTTATCAGGACAGTCCTGGGGAGCCAGCAGAGCAGCTTTGCTTAATGTATACCTGGCACTTATGAGGTCTGTCTTTGATTATGGCTGCATAGCATATATGTCTTCAGCTGAATCTAACATAAATGTCTTAGATGTACTGCAAGCTCAGGCTTTGAGGATCTGTAGTGGATCCTTTAAAACATCCCCTGTACCTGCAGTGCAGGTGGAAATGGGTGAGATGCCACTAAGGATTAGAAGAATACAACTTATGTTAACATACTAGGTTAACCTCATAGTTCGAATTACGGGGGGTACTGGGTGGTACTATACCCCCAATGAAGACCCAGTACCCCCCAAAGAGACAAAAATATAAGTTTTGGGGGGGTCCGATATTTTTTCTGATATTGTGAAAAGGAATATATAATTCAAACCAACTCCCATTCGGCATTCTTATTGTAGGAACATTTTAATGTAAATCGATTTCAGACAGACACCCCTATTGTGGACCGTACCATTTTTAGTCACCGCAGCGCTAGAACGCGCTAGAGCAGGGGTTCTCAAAGTGTGGGAGAGTCAGCCCCCCCTCCCCCCCACAGAGAGCAAATAAACAACAGCGCCCCCCTTTACAATGTTTGTTGTTGCTATACTTAATGTTCCATTCGTATTGGCTGTTGTACACATTTTAATTTTTTCCTTTTACACATTTTAAACATCTGTGCTTTTTGAAAACATCTTTTTTTACACATTTAAAACATATGAGCTTTATTAAAACATCTGTTTTTTTTTTACACATTTTAAACATCTGTGCTTTTTTTAAAAAAAAAACATCTTGTTTAACACATTTTAAACATCTCATAGCATCGTTAGCTAGCACCTCTTGGCAGACAACACACTGTGGCAGTGGAGCATCGTCAGATCCAGTCCATGAAAATCCAAACTTTAAATAATCGTCTCCTCATTCACTGTATCTTTAGGTACTAAAAATCGATCCATTTTGTCTCTGGCAAAGGCTAGCTGAAGTTCACTAAATGTCCGCAATAGTAACTTATTCTGGTTTATTTTTCCTCATGTTGCGCTGCGCCCCCCCTGAAGAACTCTGGCACCCCCTAGGGGAGGCGCGCCCCACACTTTGAAAAGCCCTGCGCTAGAAGCAATAGCTTCTAGTCCACACCGTATTCAGTTGATTCATCAGATACAGTCCATGGGTTTGCAGCAATTTATACAGTCTATGGTTTGCAGCAGAAGACGTGCATTGGTCATGTTAGTTGCTAACCAACTTTTAGCCTGTTGAAAATGTGTTATTTTACAACTTTCATTTATTAAATTGATTTGTTCTTCTTTCAGCTCATATCACGTCTTTATAAGTTGAATTACTTACCCACCGAGGCCAGTAGGCTACAATGGACGGATGTTAACGTTAGTTACCAATGTTAGTTAGCAAGGTAAGCTACAGTGTGGTATAGAAACGATTCTCATTTCAAAGGAGAAGAACTCCATATGTTTCCATTCTCATTTTATCATGAATAAATTGTGCCCTTCTGAAATTCATTTGGCACATAGGCCCATCCTGTGTGTGTGATTAGGCACAAGAAGTTCTGATGTAGGCCTAGCTAAGCCTATGTAAAATTACAATCAGAACCTCTGGGGGCAACATAAAAAGAGCCAGGTAGTAGGCTAGCCTAGGCAAAATAGCCGAGTACATATGCTAGTATTTGAATGTTTTCTATTGTTTTTACTTACATTCCTTTTGTATTATTTTTAAGATAGTCATAGTTTCATCTGAGTACCCTGTTTGAGTTTATTCACAGAGACAGTAGGCCAAACATGAGGAAAAGAAAAGGGCCAGACATCAGGCATTTTTTTGGTGCTAAAAGAGTAAGTAGTAAATATTAGCACTAAGATCTACAGACAATTATGGCCCTTTTCCACTACCCTTTTTCAGCTCGCTTCAGCTCACTTCAGCCCGA
This sequence comes from Neoarius graeffei, assembly GCF_027579695.1. NCBI lineage: Eukaryota > Metazoa > Chordata > Actinopteri > Siluriformes > Ariidae > Neoarius > Neoarius graeffei. Next base: position 64,825,889 of record NC_083585.1, read on the forward strand.
CACGGCTCGCGTTTCGACTATCTAAGAACAGCACGACTCAGCTCGCTTCAGCCCTGCTCAGCCCCCAAAACTCGCACGGTTTTGGAGTGGGGCTGAAGTGAGCCAGACCGAGCTGAGTGAGGCTAGGGGCATGAGGAGACACTCCCCTGTGCACTGATTGGTGAGGAGGCATGTCCTCACATGCCCACACACGCCCCGCGAGCACGCTGGGATCTGTAAACACCATAAACCCGGAAGAAGGAGAATTACGAATTACGAGAATTATGAAGCCTTATGCGCCTCGCCTCATCTATATGCTCTTGCCAGTATCTGTTGGCGTTGTCGGTGACAACGAGCCACAGCACCAAGACCAGCAACACTAACGACACCATGTCCTCCATGTTTATTGTTTACTATCCGGGTTGTGAGACTACCGCTTAAAAGGTCACTGATGTCACTGTTTGCGCCGCCTAACGACATCACCTGACGTCCACCCACTTTCGCTAACTCCACCCAATGTGTCCACCCACTTCCAGCCAGCACGGTTCAGCGCAGTTGTAGTCGAAATGCAACTCCAACAGCCCCACTCAGCTCGACTCAGCCCAACTCAGCACGGCACGGCTCAGCCCAACTCAGCCGCGTTGGTAGTGGAAAAGCGGCAATACAGTACAAGTGTAGGTGCAGTTAGGTTTTATACACTGTTCATGTGAATAAAGAAAATGGGTTCCCAGCAGACAGGAGAGGCACAGCAGGATGAAAGAGAGCAAGACATTCAGCAGGACTGTTCTGCATGTGTGTATATACTGTATGTGACTCATTTGTAGTGTTGATACCCAGTTTGTTCTGACAAAGAAGGTTATCAGGTTGTACTGCTGTTTTTCTTCTGTGGTAGTACTGTATGGTTTGTCATGCTTCTTAATGACATTAAAAATTATTGTTCAGAGTTATTGTGTTGAGTTACTGACACCGAATTCCATAGACGAGACGGGACGGGACCGGGGGGCGATTGATATGATAGTGGACCATGATGGTGCCCCCCAATTATGGTGGGGTAATTCGCACTCTGGTTAACCTTAGAGGGCAATATGCTGATCATCCAGCCAAAAATATTTTAAATGACTGTTGGAAGCATAACAAGTCCAACTTTTGAAGCTTTGGGTGGATAGGTGATGCTAAAGCAGAGAGTTTAGGGCTGCATCAGTTGCAGTACAGTCCTGTTGTACCTTTATCCTCTATTCAGCCATGGTTTTTCCCATTACCTTCTGTAGGCCTGGGTATTCATTTAGAAATTAAAAAGAAACCAAAAGAGGTGACAGTAGAAACCATAGTGCAGAATTATTTAGAGTTACATTTTTCATGCCATACATTCATATTCACAGATGGATCAAAAGATCCAGAAAGAGAGTGTGCTGGTTCAGCAGTATACATTCCAGCAAATGATGTAAGCATTTTGAAAAGAATAGATGGCAACTTCTCTGTTTACACTACAGAGTTAGTAGCGATCTGGTTGGCCCTGGAATGGATAAAAGAAAACAAAATTCACAATACTGTCATCATCTCAGATAGTTATTCAGCTCTACAAAGCATACAGTCAGGTAGATCATTCAGGGGTGACCTCATCAATGAAGTATACAGTACATTATTCCATCTAGAAGCAGTAGGAATAGTAACGAATTTTCTTTGGGTACCGGCACATGCTGGTGTTGAGGGTAATGAGCAGGTGGACAAGTTAGCCAAACAAACACTCAAGCATAAAGAGGTAGATTTACTAATCCCTGTGAGTAAGGCGGAGGCTAAGGTCCTTATAAAGAATCATGCCAAATCAATCTGGCAGGAATACTGGGATGATAATGAAAAGGGCAGACATCTGTACAACATCCAAAAACAGGTGGACAAAGGAAGAATGGAAGGGAGAAGTAGGAAAGATGAGAGCATGATAACCCATCTAAGAATTGGTCAGACAGGGCTTAACGGTACACAAAAAATAATAGGTAAACATCACACAGGAAACTGTGATTACTGTAGCCAGCTGGAAACAGTAGAGCATGTTTTATTTCACTGCAAACAGTATGAGGAAGAAAGAAGAAACCTTTGTCAGTCATTAAGCACAGTGAAACACAGCAGTTTTAATCTACCTGGCATTTTGGGTAAGGCATCTAGCCATATATATCATTTTGTTCTCAGATTTCTCAAAGAAACTGGGCTAGCCCAGAGGATATAAGTTTTTCTCGTCTTGTCTCGTCTTCTTCTGCTTATCCGGGGCCGGGTCGCGGAGGCAGCAGTCTGATCATGGAAGCCCAAACTTCCCTTTCCCCACCTCAGCCAGCTCCTCGGGAAGAACACCGAGGCGTTCCCAGGCCAGCCGAGATACATAGTCCCTCCAGCGTGTCCTGGGTCTTCCCCGGGGCCTCCTCCCGGGGGGACATGCCTGGAACACCTCCCCAGGGAGGCGTCCAGGAGACATCCGAAAGAGATGCCTGAGCCACCTCAGCTGATTCCTCTCGATGTGGAGGAGCAGCGGCTCTACTCTGAGCTCCTCCCGAGTGACTGTGCTTCTCACCCTATCTCTAAGGGAGCGCCCAGCCACCCTGCGAAGGAAACTCATTTCAGCCGCTTGTATCCGCGATCTTGTTCTTTTGGTCATTACCCAAAGCTCATGACTATAGGTGAGTCGGAACGTAGATCGACCGGTAAATCGAGAGCTTCGCCTTTTGGCTCAGCTCCTTCTTCACCACGACAGACCGGTAAAGTGACTGCATCACTGCGGAGGCCGCACCGATCCGCCTGTTGATCTCACACTCTATCCTTCCCTCACTCGTGAACAAGATCCCGAGATACTTAAACTCCTCCACTTGAGGCAGGACTTCTCCACCAACCTGGAGAGGGCAAGCCACCCTTTTCCAGTCGAGAACCATTTGCCTCTGACTTGGAGGTGCTGATTCTCATCCCAGCCGCTTCACACTCGACTGCAAACCGCCCCAGTGCATGCTGAAGGTCCTGGTTTGAAGAAGCCAACAGGACAACATCATCTGCGAAAAGCAGAGATGAAATCCTGTGGTTCCCAAACAGGATTCCTTCCGGCCCCTTGCTGCGCCTAGAAATTCTGTCCATAAAGATTATGAACAGAACCGGTGACAAAGGGCAGCCCTGCTGGAGTCCAACATACACTGGGAACAGGTCTGACTTACTGCCAGCAATGCGAACCAGACTCCTGCTCCATTCGTACAGGGACCGGACAGCCCTTAGCAAAGAGCCCTGAACCCCATACTCCCGAAGCACCCCCCACAGAATACCACGAGGGACACAGTCGAATGCCTTCTCCAAATCCACAAAGCACATGTGGACTGGTTGGGCAAACTCCCATGAACCCTCGAGCACCCTATGAAGGGTATAGAGCTGGTCCAGTGTTCCACGACCAGGATGAAAACTGCATTGCTCCTCCTGGATCCGAGGTTTGACTATTGGCCGAATTCTCCTCTCCAGTACCCTGGAGTAAACCTTCCTTGAGAGGCTGAGAAGTGTGATTCCCCTATAATTGGAGCACACTCTCCAGTCCCCTTTCTTAAAAAGAGGGACCACCACCCTAGTCTGCCACTCCAGAGGCACTGTCCCCGACAGCTACGTGATGTTGCAGAGGCGTGTCAGCCAAGACAGCCCCACAACATCCAGAGACTTGAGATACCCGGGGCGGATCTCATCCATCCACAGTGCCTTGCCACCGAGGAGCTTGCTAACCACCTCAGTGACTTTGGCTTGGGTAATGGACGAGTCCACCTCCAAGTCATCAGCCTCTGCTTCCTCAATGGAAGACGTGACAGTGGGATTGAGGAGATCCTCGAAGTATTCTTTCCACCACCCGACAATGTCCCCAGTCAAGGTCAACAGCTCCCCACCCGCACTATAAACAGTGTTGGCAGAGAACTGCTTCCCCCTCCTGAGGCGCCGGACGGTTTGCCAGAATTTCTTCGAGGCCGACCGATAGTCCTCCTCCATGGCCTCACCAAACTCCTCCCAGTTCCGAGTTTTTGCTTCCGCAACTGCCCGATCTGTGGCACGCCTGGCCTGCCGATACCCATCAAATCAAATCAAATCAAGTTTATTTGTACAGCGCTTTTAACAATAAACATTGTCTCAAAGCAGCTTTACAGAATTTGAACGACTTAAAACATGAGCTAATTTTATCCCTAATCTATCCCCAATGAGCAAGCCTGTGGCGACGGTGGCAAGGAAAAACTCCCTCAGACGACATGAGGAAGAAACCTCGAGAGGAACCAGACTCAAAAGGGAACCCATCCTCATTTGGGCAACAACAGACAGCCTGACTATAATATTAACAGTTTTAACAGGTATAACCCTCAACTGTCCTCATGGGGCCGTCCTTCACAGGAGTGGGGCGATAAAACTCCGACCAGACACAGGGCACCAGGATGGATCAAGCAGGTCCGAGGGGCAGAAGAGGCCAGCATCTCAATCCCAGGATCAATATGTAACTCAGAGGGACAGATGGGGGGGCGGGGGGGAGAGAAAGAAAACACGTTGTTAGGTATGCCCTAAAAATGACAAGTATTAAATCTGTGTGGTAGGCTCGCAGAGACGAGAGTCTTTACATCAGGCATGACGCACAATGGCATGTTAATATGGTAAAAAATATATCATGACCTGCTCTGGCTGGATGCTTGATTGGGTGATGGGAGCACACTCCTCAGCAATGATGAGATGCAGATGGGACCGTTAGGCCTGGCCAAGACAATTCAGTTACATTTAACCGGGTCTGGGACATGCGACAGAATGTCTGACGGCCGATTCCCTGCAGGCTACGATAGCCAGTCGAGGTCCCCACCGTCTCCACCAAAAGATTTCCTGTTGACTCCATGTAACTCAGAGGGACAGATTTGGGGTGGGGGGGGGGAGAGAGAAAGAAAACACAGGTGGTTAGGTATGCCCAATGTCACCTGAATAAGTAGGAACAGTATACATATTGCACCGAGTACAAGCAGGGACTCCGGCAACTAACTATGACAGCATAACTAAAAGGAGAGAGCCAGAAGGTAACACAGGCATGAGGGAGCCCCGGGACATAAAGCAGCCAGCCACTGCACCGTCAACAAACTCGAGTGAGCAAGCGAGTGGGGACTGACAGCATCCATACATCCCAGTTTACCAAAACACTCTATGTCTGAGGACCCTCCAGATCTACTCCTTTACCTCATAAACACCATTAACAAAAGGCTTGACTAAACAGATATGTTTTCAGCCTAGACTTAAATGCTGAGACTGTGTCTGATTCCCGAACATTACTTGGAAGGCTGTTCCATAACAGTGGGGCTTTGTAAGAAAAGGCTCTGCCCCCTGATGTAGCCTTCACTATACGAGGTACCAGCAGATAGCCTGCACCTTTTGATCTAAGTAGGCGTGGCGGGTCATAGAGGAGCAGAAGTTCACTCAGGTACTGTGGTGCGAGACCATTTAGTGCTTTAAAGGTCAATAGTAGTATTTTATAATCAATACGAAATTTGATTGGGAGCCAATGCAGTGTGGATAAGACAGGCGTGATGTGGTCATATTTTCTAGTTCTAGTAAGGACTCTTGCTGCGGCATTTTGAACTAACTGGAGCTTGTTTATGCACTTATTGGAACATCCAGACAGTAAGGCATTACAATAATCCAACCTGGAGGTAACGAAAGCATGGACTAGTTTTTCTGCATCATGCAATGACATTAAATTTCTTATCTTTGCAATATTTCTGAGATGAAAGAAAGCTATCCGGGTGATGTTATCAATGTGAGTTTCGAATGAAAGACTGGGGTCAATAATCACTCCGAGGTCTTTTACTGCTGCACGTGAAGAAACAGAAAGGCCATCCAGAGTTACTGTGTAATCAGAAAACTTACTTCTAGCTGTATGTGGTCCTAGCACAAGTACTTCAGTCTTGTCAGAGTTAAGCAGAAGGAAATTTATAAGCATCCAGTGTCTAATGTCCTTAACACATTCCTCAATTTTATTAAGCTGGTGTCTCTCATCAGGTTTTGCAGAAACATACAACTGTGTGTCATCAGCATAACAGTGGAAACTAATACAATGTTTACGAATAATATCGCCCAGAGGTAACATATATAGAGAAAAAAGCAGTGGACCCAAGACAGAACCTTGTGGAACACCAAACTTTACCTCGGTACGTCTAGAAATATCACCATTTATATCGATATACTGATAACGATCAGTTAGATAAGACCTGAGCCAGGAGAGGGCCATTCCCTTAACTCCCACAACATTTTCTAGTCTATCCAGAAGAATGGAATGATCAATGGTATCAAATGCTGCACTAAGGTCAAGCAACACAAGTAGCGAGACACAGCCCTGATCAGACGCCAACAGTAGGTCATTTACTACTTTAACCAGTGCTGTCTCTGTGCTATGATGAGGTCTAAATCCTGACTGATACATTTCATGGATGTTATTCCTATGTAAATATGAGCATAACTGCTGTGCCACAGCTTTTTCAAGGATCTTGGAGATAAAGGGGAGGTTTGATATTGGCCGATAATTGGACAGCTGACAGGGATCAAGGTCAGGTTTTTTAATCAGGGGTTTGATAACTGCTAGTTTAAAGGATTTGGGTACATAGCCAATCGTAAGAGAAGAATTTATTATTTTTAGAAGCGGTTCAATTACTCCAGGCATTATCTGTTTGAATAGACGTGTCGGTAAGGGATCTAGTACACAAGTTGAGGCTTTTGATGTAGAGATTAATGAGAGTAATTCAGTTTCTTTTAGGGGAGTAAAACATTCTAACTGATGATCTGATACAGTTATATTGTTAACTACAAGGTCACTTTCATTGTCTAACCTTAAATTAGTAGTTTGAATTTTTTGTCGGATATTCTCAATTTTGTCATTAAAAAAATTAATGAAGTCGTTGCTACTACATACTGCAGGTGTGCATGTGTTGATAGTGGACTTATTCCTGGTTAATTCTGCTACAGTATTAAATAGGAATCTAGGATTATTTTTGTTATCTTCTATTAGGGAGGAGAGATATGTTGATCTCGCAGCACTAAGAGCTTTTTTATACTTCAGGAAGCTCTCCTTCCACGCCAATTTGAACACTACCAATTTTGTTTGACGCCATTTACGTTCCAATTTTCGAGTGGTCTGTTTTAATGTGCGAGTGTCATCATTATACCAGGGTGCTAATTTTTTGTCTCTGACCATTTTCCTTTTTAGAGGAGCTACATTATCTAAAGTATGGCGGAATGTTGACTCTAAGCATTCAGTTGCCTGATCGAGTTCTGCAGGGGCTGACAGTGACCCAATCAAAGTTGACAGCTCTGGGAGATCATTTATAAAGCTCTGTGCAGTAGTTGACGTGAAAGTACGTTTAATACAGTAGCGTGGTGAGGTGCATATATTATTACTCAGACATACAGGCATGTGAGAAAATTAGGACACCCCATTAAATAATCAGCTTTTTATTTAGAAATGGTACACATACCAATATCCAGGCATGTTTTTATGTATTTTTCAAAAAGAAAGTGATTTGATTGCAATTTAACAACAAAAATGAACATTGTTTGACAAATCCAAAAAAAGAAAAAAAATAAAGTATGTATTTCCATGGAGGAAAAAGTTAGGACACCCTACCCCCTAGTAGCTAGTGTTGCCCCCTTTGGCTGATATAACTTCAACGAGACGCATTTTGTAGCCTTTTACCAGTCTCTGACATCGATCAGGAGAAAGTTTGGCCCACTCCTCAATGCAGAATTCTTTTAGCTGTGAGATGTTTGAGGGGTGTCTTGCATGTACAGCCCGTTTCAAGTCACCCCACAGCATTTCGATGGGATTAAGATCAGGGCTTTGACTTGGCCATTCCAGGACTCTCCACTTCTTCTTTTTTAGCCAGTCCTTGGTGGATTTGCTGGTATGCTTTGGGTCATTGTCTTGTTGCAGTATCCAGTTACGCTTCAGCTTTAATTTTTTGACAGATGGTTTCACATTTTCTTCAAGCACCCTCTGATACACAGTAGAATTCATGGTGGATTCTATGATGGTGAGTTGGCCAGGTCCTGCTGCAGCAAAGCATCCCCAAACCATGACACTGCCCCCTCCATGCTTTACAGTTGGTATGAGGTTCTTTTCTTGGAAGGCTGTATTTGGTTTACGCCAAACATGTCTTCTGTTCTGGTGTCCAAATAATTCAATTTTAGACTCATCTGTCCAAAGAACCTTATTCCAGAAGTCGTGGTCTTTGTCTATGTTCTCTCTGGCAAACTTCAGTCTGGCCTTGATGTTTTTTTTAGAGAGCAAAGGTTTCTTCCTTGCACACCTCCCATGCAAGTCACACTTGTGCAGTCTCTTTCTGATGGTAGAGTCGTGCACTTTCACATTGACAGTTGCCAGAACCTGCTGTAATTCCCTTGATGACACTTTAGGATTTTTCAGGACCTCTTTGACCATCTTGCGTTCTGCTCTTGGGGTAAACTTGCTCGGACGGCCAGATCTTGGCATGGTGGCAGTTGTTTTAAATGTCCTCCACTTGTAAATAATTTTGCGAATGGTGGAATGGCTAATGTTAAATGCTTTTGAAATCTTTTTGAATCCTTTACCAGAGTCGTAAGCGGCCACAATCTTCTTTCTGAGGGCATCAGGAAGCTCTTTAGACCTCACCATGGCGCTCACCTCAACATCCCAACTGTCAGGGCCACACCAAACTAAATTTGAGGTTTAAATAGGGCAAGGCTCCATTCAAATGCTGGGTAACGATGTACTAATCATGTGCACCTGACGTGATGCACCTGTTTGGGATTTTCAACATTTTAAGAGGGATAATATAGGGGGGTGTCCTAATTTATTCCTCACCAGAAATTGCATTATTTTTTAATTAAATTTTACAGAAAGTTTTAAAAAGGCTTTTCTTATTTTTTTATTGTTTAGTTATATTACTTGGATCCCTCATTTTAATTAAAATTTACATTAAATACCCATATGTCCAAATATATTTTAAAATACACAGGATTTCATGAGGTGTCCTAATTTTTTCACATGCCTGTATTTTGAATGAGATGAGACAATGATCTGAGATAACTTCAGACTGTGGAAGTATGACTATATTGTCTACGTTTAATCTGAATGTTAGTATTAGATCAAGGGTGTGACCACCATTATGGGTCGGTCCTATGACATTCTGCTTAATCCCGACTGAATCTAAGATGGACACAAATGCTGTTTTTAAAGGGTCTTCTGGGTTATCAAAGTGAATATTAAAATCTCCGACAACTAAAGCTTTGTCTAAGGAAATAACCAGATCTGAGATAAAATCTGCAAATTCAGAAAGAAACTCAGAATATGGCCCCGGGGGCCTGTAAATAATAAGCAATGGAATTAACTGGGTAGACTTATTTTTCGAGGCTACATACATTATATGAGTATGAAGAACTTCAAATGTATTAAATTTATAACCAGATTTGTGTGTTACACCTAGATAATCGTTATAAATAACCGCGACGCCTCCTCCTCTGCCAGTTAGACGAGGCTGGTGTATATAACTGTATCCAGGAGGACTCGCTTCATTTAATGCTATATATTCATTTGGCTTAATCCATGTTTCTGTTAAACACAGTACATTAAACTCCTGATCAGTAATGAGTTCATTAACCATTAGCGCTTTAGATGTAAGAGATCTAATATTTAATAGCCCCACCTTTAGATCAAAGGTGCTGGCAGCAGCTGTACAGTCAGTCTGATCTAATTTTATATTGATTAGGTTACTGGAACAAACTCTCTGAAAATTTCTACCTTTTTGTTGAGCTCGGGGAACAGACACAGTCTCGATGTAGTGGGCCCTGAGTGACGACTCTGTGCAGCTAGCAGACAGTCGGTTTAGCCTGTTCGTCTGCTCCCTGGCCTTGGCTCTGGATTGTCAGAAATTAACTAGGCCTGTTCTGAGACTATGACCTATGCTGCAGGAAATGAGAGCAGCACCTTCCCGAGTGGGATGGATACCGTCCCGCCCTAACAGGCCAGCAGTGCCCTCAAAATTAGCCCAATTATCTATAAAGCCCACACTGTTTTCAGAGCACCACCTGGACAGCCAGCAGTTCAGCGACCATAACCTGCTGTAAGCTACATCGCCACGCCGCATTGGGATGGGGCCAGAGCATACTACAGCATCGGACATCGCCTTCGCTAATTTAAACACCTCTACAAAGTTACTCTTAGTAACCTCAGACTGACGAAGGCGTATATCATTAGCTCCTGCATGGATAACTATCTTTGAGAACCTGTGCTTGCCTAGGACCCTAAGATTACCTGCTATGTCCGGCGCCCTGGCTCCCGGTATACACCTGACTAAAGCTGCTGGTGCCCCTAAAGGCTGAGCTAATTTCACGTGCCGTATGATAGAGTCCCCTATAACCAGAGCTCTTTCAGGTTTCTCAGTGGGTGCATCACTAAGGAGAGCAAACCTGTTCGACACGTGACGCGGAGAGGAGTGGTGCTCCCGTGGGCGAGCCTCAGCGGTAGCTTTGGCTCTACGCTTATGCCGCCGAGCCGTCACCCATTCGCCCCGCTGTAAGGGCTCTAATGCCGGAGTTGGGGGATTGCTAACTCCACCTAGGGCGTCCAGACTTTCCCTAACGGAAACTACACTGTTCTCACGCTCACTAACCTGCTCTAAAGCCTGGACACGCGCTTCTAGCACTGAAATCTTCTCCGTCAGAGAGCTAACTAATCTGCACTTATCACAAGTAAAGCTAATAGAGCTATCGCTAGTGACGGAGGAAGAATGACTAAACATCCTGCACTCAGCACACTGAACAGGCTGAAGGTGTGCCATGATGAAAAGATTCACGTACCTTAAATGAAGATCTGTTGATATTAAAGCAGATCAGATGGCCTCCGCTTGTGGACTTTACACAGGAGGAGAGAAAAAGAAAGCTTCCGGTCTCGGCGTTCTTCCGAAAAAAGAAAGAGAAAAAACCGGAAAAAAAAGACCGGAAAAAGGAAAGCGAAAGTGAAAAGTACAAAAATGAAAGCGACAGTATAATAAAAATGAAGACGATACTGGAAATTTATTTATAGAAAAAAAGTTAAAAAAGGATACCCATCAGCTGCCTCAGGAGTCCCGGAGGCCAACATGGCCTGATAGGACTCCTTCTTCAGCTTGACGGCATCCCTTACTTCCGGTGTCCACCACTGGGTTCGGGGATTGCCGCCACGACAGGCACCGGAGACCTTGCGGCCACAGCTCCGAACAGCCGTGTCAACAATGGAGGCAGAGAACATGGTTCACTCAGACTCAATGTCCCCCGCCTCCCTCGGAAGCTGGGAGAAGCTCTCCCGGAGGTGGGAGTTAAAGATCTCCCTGACAGAGTGCTCGGCCAGATGTTCCCAGCAGACCCTCACCATATGTTTGGGCCTGCCAGGTCTGTCCGGTTTCCTCCTCCGCCAGCGGATCCAACTCACCACCAGGTGGTGATCAGTTGACAGCTCAGCCCCTCTCTTAACCCAAGTGTCCAAGACATAGGGCCGGAGATCCGATGAAATGACAACAAAGTCGATCATCGACCTCCGACCTAAGGTGTCCTGGTGCCACGTGCACTTTTGGACACCCCTATGCTCGAACATGGTGTTCATTATGGACAAACCGTGACTAGCACAGAAGTCCAATAACAAAACACCACTCAGGTTCAGATCGGGGAGGCTGTTCCTCCCAATCACGCCCCTCCAGGTGTCACTGTCATCGCCCACATGAGCATTGAAGTCCCCCAGTAGAACAATGGAGTCCCCAGTCTGAGCACCTCTCAGTACCTCTCCCAGGGACTCCAAGAAGGCTGGATACTCTATACTGCTATTTGGCCTGTAGGCACAAACAATAGCAAGAGCCCTCTCCCCGATCCTAAGGCGCAGAGAGGCGACCCTCTCGTTCACTGGGGTAAACTCCAACACATGGCGGCTGAGCTGGGGAGCTATAAGCAAGCCCACACCAGCCCGCTGCCGTTCACCATGGGCAACTCCAGAGAAGTGGAGAGTCCAGCCCTTCTCGAGGAGCTGGGTTCCGGAGCCCAAGCTGTACGTGGAGGTGAGCCCGACTATCTCTAGCTGGTACCTCTCAACCTCCCACACAAGCTCAGGCTCTTTCCCCCCCAGCGAAGTGACATTCCATGTCCCAACAGCTAGCCGCTGTGTTCGGGGATCAGGTCGTCGAGGCCCCTGCCTTCGACTGTCGCCCAATCCACACTGCACTAGCCGCCTATGGCTACCTCTGTGGGTGGTGAACCCACAGGAGGTCGGGCCCACGTCACCGCGTCGGGCTGAGCCTGGCCGGGCCCCGTGGGCAAAGGCCCGGCCACCAAGCGCTTGCATACAAGCCCCAACCCTGGGCCTGGCTCCAGGGTGGGGCCCCGGCTGCACCATACCGGATATAAGTTTTTTTTTGTTTGTTTATTTCATCCAATATCTACCTGTTCCACACTCCAACCCAGTTGGTGGTGGTAATGCTCCTTTAAGTTGGTTGCCAACCGCCATAAAACCCTAAGAAAGAAAGAAAGAAAGAAAGAAAGAAAGAAAGAAAGAAAGAAAGAAAGAAAGCATCAAGGCCACTGTGGCCTTACGGCAGATATGTTTTTCCAAGGGCACAAGGCCAAATTCCTGCCCTGTTCAAATGTAATTCAAATTGTAATTCTGAATGTTTTCATAAGTAACTGTAATTGAATTACACATTTTTCTCCAGTAACTGTAATGTATTACTGTTAAATTTATTTTGTAATTAAATTATGTAACGCTGTTACATGTATCTCGTTACTCCCCAACACTGGCACCGAATAATAAAAAGGTATGTAAAAAAAAAAAGACGTTATTTTAAAAAGGAAAATTGTGGGAATAATAATGTAAAGTGTCAGAACACTGTTGTGATGTAGGAACTAAAACATGCTGTACATTTCTCTGAACAATAGGTGTAGGAATAGAGCCGTTCAAAAAGAAAAATGATCAGAGACTGGATTGGAAAAGGAAAAAAATAAACCAGTAGCAGTGAAGGGAAGCACTATAAAGATATGTAAGGAATGGGGGGTAAAGTTGAGAAAATAAGAGGAGGGAATGAAAGGAAAAAACTCAGGAGATACTTTTCTTGGGGCAAATTTGATCAGATAAGACGGTTTAACGCACAAACTAAATACACGTGATGTGAGTGGTAAGATGGCGTCCAGATGGCTTCACTCGTCTCTACAGAGGGGAATGGGTCCTGAACCCTCCAGATGTTATATAGAGCCGAGGCCTTGTTCGTCATCGGTCACGTGGTTTTGTCTGCCATGCACCCTTCTACTCCATACACGCTTCAGAGCCTCACGACAGACAGGTGTCTCACACACACTTCTTATAAATCCTGTGATTAGCATCTAACCTGTGGATATTTTATTGTTTTAGATTTCTGTGATTTGACTCTGGATCCAAACACAGTAAATCCTAAACTCATTCTGTCTGAGAAGAACAGAGCGGTGACACGCAGTGAGACAGAACAGAGATACTCTGATCATCCAGAGAGATTTGACTCAGGTGTTGTGTAAGGAGAGTGTGTGTGGACGCTGTTACTGGGAGGTGGAGTGGAGGGGTGGTGTGGAAATATCAGTCTCATATAAAGAGATCAGCAGGAAAGGACGGGGTGATATGTGTATCTTTGGATTTAACAGTCAGTCCTGGAGTCTGGAGTGTTTTCCTTCCTCTGTCTGTTTCCGACACAACAACATTAAGACTGATCTCTGAGGTCCATCATCCTCCAGAATAGGAGTGTATGTGGATCTCAGTGCAGGAACTCTGTCCTTCTACAGCGTCTCTGACCCGATGAGGCTCCTCCACAGAGTCCACGTCACATTCACTCAGCCTCTATACGCTGGGGTCTGGATGTGGGGTTTTGTCTCATCTGTGAGGTTTTGTGAGCCGATGAAAAAATAAAATGCTGGTAAAAGTTGAAATGTTTTGTAAAATTATAACTGACATGTCAGATTGAATTTCTCCCTGAAATACAAAGATACTTTTGTGTGCAGAAACTGTGGCACTAATGAATTATTTTCAAAGTGCATCTGTTTTATAGATTAATAATAAATAAATTCCACAAATAAGTGTCTTAAGGCAGAATGTAGGATGTTTCTAGAAAAAAAAATGTTCTTAGACTATTTTAAATGTATGTACTATTAAATGCTGGTAAAAGTTAAATGAGATTTCTTACACTGATATGAAAATTTATTACAGTGATATGAAAGTTTAGAATGTCTCAAATTCTGTTTATTCTTTGGCAAAATCTGTTTCTTCAAAAATAAAACTTCCTCAAACTACTGCGTCTTTCTGTCCTGCTGCTGGTGGAAACACACCCTACTGTGTGTAAGAACATTTTTAACAATTTTGTGTCTTGAACCATTTTCTGTTAAAAAAAAATGCACTCACTGTATTCAGACCCGTTCAAAAAAATAACATTTAAAATATAAAATAGGGAATAAATACAGACTCATTTTGCAGGTTTTGTAATCTATCCAAATAGTCCTATGCATACACCTTGTGGTGCAACCTGGACACATTGCTAGTGATGAACCCGGGGTCATCGGATGTTTCGGGTCTTATCATCATACACCCTCTCCTGGGCGACTCAGCCGGGGGTGATCAAGCCACAACTTGTGTCCAGGTAGCTGAGTTCGCCACATTTCACCCCTCTTAGTCCAGAGCCGTCATGAAGCCTTCTCTGCGGCTTCCAAGATGTTTTTGATGGCTCTCTGTCGCTGCTGTCCGCCAGTTCCCGAGTCCCAGGACCCTGTGCAGGGACCGCCTTGCAAAGCCCCTGCAGCCCACTTCGATAGGCTCGCATCTGGCCTTCCACCCCTGTCTTCGGCTTTCTGCCACTAGGGATGTGTACTTAGCTCTTTTCCTCTCCTGGGCCGCCTCCATTCTGTCTTACCAGGGGACTGTGAGTGCCAGCATCACCACTTGCTTAGTAGTCTCCGACACCAGGACCATGCCAGGCCTGAGAGTGGTGGCTGTGATCATGTCTGGGAACTTCAGCTGCCTTCCTAGGTTGACCAGAATGTTTCAGTCCCTCGCTGTTGAGAGCAGCCCACCCTGGGACTTTGGTCGGGGTTGTGGCTTCTCTTCAGCCCGCACAAAAGAGATGGGGTGCTTGGTTGGGTGATGCCACTTGCTTGAGCTGACGCCAGTGTAAATGGCGTCTGCTATTGCCCACAGGACCTGGTTGTGGCGCCACCTGTACTGCCCTTCTCCCAAGGCTTTCGAGCAGCAGCTGAGTATGTGCTCCAGTGACCCCCTCTTCTGGCACAACTGGCAAGCAAGTGACTCTGCCAAGCTCCAGGTGAACAGATTTGTTGGACTTGGGAGGACGTCATACACTGACTGGACTAGGAACCTAAATTGTTGAGGCTCTGCTCTCCACAGTTCAGTCCATGTGATTTTCCGGCCCGCAGTATGGTCCCACTTTGTCCACGCCCCCTGCTTGCCCATGCCCACCATTCTGCTGAGGCGAACTTCCTCCACTTCTGCCCGCACCTCTTCCTGGATAAGCTTCTGCTTCTCCTTTCCCTTAGCTTTGCTGTAGCAGGGTGATGGGATGTACCCAAACCCAGCACGCCTGGTTGCCACAGTGCCCAACAGGATGTTGTGCCGTAGTCTTGCCTCAGGTAGGCTAACTGCCTACTTGGCGTGCCACTTCCTTCCAGTCCTGACCTTTACGCCTGCAGATGCGACCTTGGTGTCAGCAGAGTCTCAGTAGAGCAGGACTTCTCTGGCTCTGGAGACCTGGAACTCCTTCACCACACTACTGAATGGAAGCTGCAGCTTGGTGTCACACCCATAAAGGGCTATGCTGCTGAGACTCTGTGGCAGGCCCAGCCACCTGTGCAGGAAGTGGTTTATCTTCCTTTCGAAGCTTTCAATGGTGGTAATAGGGACTTCATAGATTAGCAGTGACCAGAGGAGTCAAGGCAGGATTCCATGTTGGTATATCCAGGCCTTGAATTTACCTGGGAGTCCTGACCTGTCCACGGTGGAAAGCCACGACCTGAGGTCATTGCTGGCTGCCTGGCGTGCTGCTTTGTCCTTCAGGTTGCTGGTAAAGAGCTTACCTAAGCTATTAACTGGCTTCTCTGACACAGATGGAATCCTGGTGTCTCCCAGACAGAAGCGAAACTGGTCAGTTATCTTGCCTTTCCTAAGGACCAGCAACCTGGATTAAAGATTATTTACAAATCATTGTTTTCAATTTTAATTTCAACATGCAATTTCACCTTTTTGTGATTTGGGGCTGTATTTCCTCTTAGATGCCTGATTTACTGTCAGTGATGTGTCTCTCCCCCCATGTTCTAAACACATTTGTACTAGATTATTGTACTTTAAAACTAACAGATGATGTAAATCAATGAAAACAATAAAATAGTGTTAATTTTAATTACCAGGGCATTAAAACTCCCTTTGTGTTTCTACTTTTCTCTTTCTATTTCCATTTAAAGGCCAAATGATGACTATTAATCAAACTCAGGTTTATAAAAGATGCTTCATAAACTCAAGATCGAAACACTGTGTCAAAACAAAACTTTATTAAACAGAGATCAGTTTAAATCCCAGAGGGAGCGCTCGTGTCTCTCTCCATCACTACACACTGGGAACTGCACACACTTCAGGCCTCACACACCACACACTGGTTTCCTGTGAGGCCTTCACTAATGTGCAGCTCCACACGTGCGCTAGCGTACGGGGAAAAACCACAAACACCACCGATCCAGTATCGTCAGGATTCTCTGTTCAGACACAAATATACAGTACAAAACAACAAAAAGCAAAATAAAACTCAGTTTCAGATGGAACAGCTGGAAAAGGGCTGATGATCAGGAGAAGGACGCCTGGGATCCAGTCCTGTTCTAAAGGAATGCCATAATTAGGTGTAAATCATGATACGATGATGAGACTTAATTATCGGCCCACGCCTAGTCGAAACCTGAAGAGGTGAATTAAACAACAAGGTGGAAAAGGATGAAGTGATTTCATTATGAACTTTGTTTGGATGACTAGAACATTAATTCTTCTTATAAGTCTTCTATAACTGGACACTGTAGAGTCAAAAAGTGTTAAGTGTGTTGGAAAGGTCTTCAGGAGCAGCATCAGGGCCATTTCTGACTTTAATTTTAGTATAATGTGTTAAATTGGTGTTAACAAGAAGTCAGGAAATGAGATGAGCAATTTTTATTTTTTAACTTTGATCAAAACATTTCCACTGTTCAGGTATTTATAGATTTTATTTTTAGAATATAGTTCTCTCTCTCTCTCTCTCTCTCTCTCTCTCTCTCTCTCACACACACACACACACACACACACACACACACACACACACACACTTTTCCCCTTCTGCTTTTTCATTTTATCCTTGGGCATTTTTCTGATCTTTTTATTTTTTTACTGCTTGACCATTTTGTAGTTTATTGGATTATTATGGTTTCAGAATGGGATCAGAAATTTAAACATAATGTCAGTAAACTATGTGCAAACATTACAACAAATTCAATATAAAAGATGTTTTTAATTGTCCAGTCATATGTGACAACAAATAAAATAAATGACAAAAGAAAAGTACACATGGGGGAAAAGCGTAAAGGAATAGCAGTGTTTGGTCAGATCAATCCCACAGTCCAAAGACATGCAGGTTAGGTTAACTGGTGGCTCTAAATTGACTGGAGGTGTGAATGTGAGTGTGAACGGTTGTGTGTCTCTGTGTGTCGCCCTGTGATGATCTGGTGACTTGTCCAGGGTGAACCCCGCCTCTCACCCATAGTCAGCTGGGATAGGATCCAGCTTGCCCGCGACCCTGCACAGGATAAGTGGCTACAGAGAATGGATGGATGGATGGATGGATGGTCAGATCAATTAAATCACTTCAGAATCCTGTTCCAGAGAGAGAGAGAGAGAGAGAGAGAGATGTGTGTTCATTGCTCACTGAAAGGAATAGAAAATGTAAAGTAAATACATGCATGGGTTGGTAGCTTGTAATATTGAGAGCCTGTAAGAAAAGTTTCAGGCGTGTTTGACCATTTATAAGAAAGTTGTGAACGTTTTTGTATCGCTGCTCTAATGCCACCAGGAGGCCGCCATGTTGCCTGTTGGAAGGGCGATGCGTGATGTCATTTGGGCGCAAGGCTGAGTGTAGCTCTTCAGTACTGAAGGAGCAAAGTGAAAGGTCTGCTAAGGTGAGAATGTCGATTTTTTCACTATACATCTGAAATAGTGTATTAATGAGCTGCAACCCTGACTTTCGGACAAACCTGAACTCTTTACCTGTAAAACGAGGCTGAAACTGCATTATACTACTCGTTAGAACACTTAGCATGCTCTCGACTCATTCATGAAAAACTTCATCAAGACGTCCCCAGGCTGACCGACCGTAATTACCGTGGTAGACAGTCCAACTCCCGCAGCAACACAGAAAGAGGGTAAACAAGCACTGCTTTACTATACAGGATTCATCTGAACATTACAGCAGGATGCACTTGTACGAGAAAAGGCAGAAATATTGCCAGAAACCCCCGAGCTGCTGGTATGGGATGGATTTATCTGGTAAAATTCATACATGTAAAGGATACAGCACTGAGGACAACACCCATCTCATCTCATTATCTCTAGCCGCTTTATCCTTCTACAGGGTCGCAGGCAAGCTGGAGCCTATCCCAGCTGACTATGGGCGAAAGGCGGGGTACACCCTGGACAAGTCGCCAGGTCATCACAGGGCTGACACATAGACACAGACAACCATTCACACTCACATTCACACCTACGGTCAATTTAGAGTCACCAGTTAACCTAACCTGCATGTCTTTGGACTGTGGGGGAAACCGGAGCACCCGGAGGAAACCCACGCAGACACGGGGAGAACATGCAAACTCCACACAGAAAGGCCCTTGCCGGCCCGGGGGCTCGAACCCAGGACCTTCTTGCTCTGAGGCGACAGCGCTAACCAGTACACCACCGTGCCGTGAGGACAACACAAAGTATAAAATACACTTATTTCCAATGTGGTCCTCTTGATGACAGCAGGAAACAATAAAATATACCAGACAATAATAAATTGTCAAAATTCTATAAACAATGATGAAAGTCATAAACAAAAATATGCTAACTGTAATTTTCACAGAGTACAACTAGATTGCAGAAATAGCACCAAAATGATTAGAAATTAGTTACACACACAAAACTGTGTTTGAAATTTACTCCATAAAATTAAAGAAACAAGTGAAACAGTTATCACGTGTTTGACGTCACTTACAATCCACGGCCGTATTTGATAAAATGGACCACAGCGCCAGCGACATTTCTTCACGGATTTCCTCGAGTATTTCGGACAATGACACGAATAACGATGAGGATCATAATAAACAAGCATTACCGTATCAATTAGTTACACACAAGTGAACAATATTTATAGAGTTGTTTCAGTCAGTCATTACTGAGGCTTTTCTGAGAACACTGAATCAAAGCAAGACACCCAACAAACATCGAGCTGCTTAGCTGCATCTACAATTATTACGTTTATGCCCAAAGGAACTCAAAATAACATCATGCTTAATAAAAACTTAGGGAAGCCAACAGCTCTGTTGTCACTGAATGCAAGCTTTTTAAACCTAGGATCCAGTAATGTGGTTTCTGAGAGGACAGTGTTGAACTCCATATGCAGAAATTTTCGGTCCATGGCTGAACAAAGAGCTGCAACCAATTCCTTTACTTTCTGCACGATTACGGTCAGTTGGTGTTGGGCTGTCACAGGCTGAAGACCTTTGCAAAGCAGGAGCATTTTGGAGGCTGTGACATAGCTGAAGGAGAGACAACAGCAACTTTTAAAATTAGGCTTTTTAAAAATTATGCGGCATATTGCTTTTTTCAATTTAGTTTTGTCAATCATATGTGTTGTTTCTGCAATGTATAACAGTGACTGAATAGTAGTAGAGAAAAAACAATTGTCCAAGGTACCTGTCTGCACTTATCTCCACAGTCACCTCCTCAAATGGTTGCAGGACGGTGCAGACCTCTTTCACCAGCTCCCATTCCTCTTGACTGAACGTATCAACAGGTGCATTGATGAGGGCCAGGGTGGAGATCAAGTCAAGTTTATTTGTATAGCGCTTTTAACAATAAACATTGTTGCAAAGCAGCTTTACAGAATTTGAACGACTTAAAATATGAGCTAATTTTATCCCTTATCTATCCCCAATGATGAAGCCTGTAGCGACTGTAACACCATATATTAAAAAAGAATAAATAAGAGCTGTACAGCTCAGTTAGAATACTTTGAGAAACATAGTGATGGAGCTCAGCAATAATTCCAAAGCCTCTGGAGATTTTCTTGCTCTACTGGTGGATGTGTTTCCTCCTGATGAGGTGAGAGTCAAAAACTACTCCAAGATACCCGATGTGGTTCTTCTGTTTAATCGGCTTATAATTAATTTTCAGGAAATAGTTCTGCTCAGTTTCTTTCCATAAATTAATGCGTTTTCATTGAGCCTCATGAACTCTCTTCTCTAAACTTGCTTATTCAATGGGGAGGGTGAATTGAGTCAAGAGACAAAAAGTTGGAGAAATGGTTAGTTAGGTCATTTATAAAATATTGCCACTATATGTAGCATATTTAAGTGAATCAAAAATATATATTGCATGGTTTTCCCCAAAGCGTTTTAGCGTCTCGGGCCCGATACGCCTGCTCTGCCTGCCGATACGCTTAGATTTATACCGATACGTTAAATTTCCTACCCACAAATAACTAGATACATAGGAGAGCAAATAACAGATCCATTTACATACTGATTGATATTTGTGTTTAACAAGCGGTCTTTTTTTCCCCAATGTTTGTGTTGATTCTGTCAAAGTAATATGTCCGCGTGGTATGATGTAAACAAACTGTAATCTGTTGGCTACGTCAAGATCACGTGTTCAAACCGTCCAATAAAAATATCAAAAGAAAACGTCAGACATCCCGGAAGTTTCCGATTCATTATAAGCGATCTCATTGGCTCCCGATGTTGTCCCGCACCAGACGGACAAAGCCGACTGACTTTAGGAGAAGACTTGCTGGACAAATTAATCCACATCAGCATGGATGACAGCGAGATGGACTATGAGAGGGTCGCCCAACATTAGGCCAAGCAAAAGCCAAGGAAAATTAACCTGCTTTAAAGGAGTAGAAAACTTAATTCATTAGTTTGGGTTTGCAGAAAGATTATGTGCTTATAAACACTCTCACCAAGTGAAGTTGTCCAAATGTGTCAAATGCAGCATAATTTCAAATAATAATCATAAGCATTTCTGGCAGTGTGATGTCACTGGGATCCATTTAACAAAAGGCGGCTCCGGATTATTCTTTTGTTAAAGGCTCACAGTGATCACACTGCCAAATACGCTTATTATTATTATTCAAAATTATGCTACATTTGACACTTAACAAATTCTCTTCATGAATGTTTTTATAAATACATAATCTTTCTGCAAACTTAAATGTATGAATTAAGTTTCCTTTTCCTTTAAATATGTTTTAATCTTAATCTAGTTCATTTAATAAAGTGCCAAAATTTAAACTTTACAAGATGCAGTTGCCTTACTTTTCTTTTCAGTGCATCTTAGTTATACATATATTACGGTAATTGCATCAGAAACATTCTAAATCATTACAGTTATAGTTATACAGCAACTTATTTTAAGGTGGCAGGTCTTAGGTTCAGATCCCTTTGTGATCAACAGGAGGTCATGATGATTGATTCTCTTAATTGGATTGCATAAGATGGAGCAAACCACTGTTCCTATTTTTCATGCACATTTTTGTTACAACACTACTTGATCATAGATAATTAAGTGCAAGGTATCCCCGTAGATTTTTAAATCTATCGTATACCTAAGTAATCTATAACAAAACAGTTTAACTTGCATGTTGAACTTTAAGGTGAAATTTCAAATGTGTATACATTAATACTATTTAGGTCAGAAATCATTGAAGCACTGTTAAAATCTATCCTATAATCATGTATCTAAAACCTCACAGAGACCCTGAAAATACACCTGAGAGCATCTATTTTCAAAAAAGTTTTCCAGGGGGGGCATGCCCCCGGACCCCCCTAGTTTCGCTTTGCGCCATTGGCGCTCAATTATCTGTGTTTTACCATGCCAAAATTTAGGGCTTTAATATTTTTCTGGGGAAAACACTGTATTGTCAATAAATGTGGTTGACAAGAATAGTCAAGTCAAGTTCATTTGTATAGCACTTTTAACAATAAACATTGTCGCAAAAGCAGCTTTACAGAATTTGAACGACTTAAAACATGAGATAATTTTATCCCTAATCTATCCCCAATGAGCACGCCTGTGGCGACGGTGGCAAGGAAAAACTCCCTCAGACGACATGAGGAAGAAACCTCGAGAGGAACCAGACTGAAAAGGGAACCCATCCTCATTTGGGCAACAACAGACAACATGACTATAACATTAACAGTCCTAACATAAAGTCAGCTTTGTTGATGCTATAAACCCCCCACCGACGGAAACCCAAGCGCAAAACCGTTCACAACAACCGCAGTCCCAAAGTCAGCAAGTCAACTGCAGTCGCCAGCCACAAAAGCACCACTGCAAGAGTCCAGAGCGTCCTCCAGGCGCGACCCCCAACTGTCCACATGGGGCCGCCCTCCACAGGAGCAATATGATGAGACTCCAACCAGACACAGGGCACCAGGATGGATCAGGCAGGTCCAAGGAGTAGAAGAGGTCAGCATCTCGATCCCAGGACCGACATGTAACTCAGAGGGAGAGATTTTTTTGGGGGGGGAGAAAAAAAAACCCTGGCATCTGGAGATGATGGCATCTTTTGTTTCAAGAATGCGTTTCAACATATAAAATGTTGAGTTCCACCTGGTAACACACTCTTGTTTGGGCCTCAATTCGGGCAACTCCATCTGGTGCTGTGTGGACTTCAGCCTCTCTGCAGCTACTGTGCTTCTGTGGAAAAACTCCACAATAGCCTTTACCTTGTCCATGGTTGTTTTCACCACCTTCAGGGAATCTCTTATCATCAGGTTTAATGTATGCGCCAGACACGGGTGGTGGGTCCACTTCAGATTTTTTATGGCTTTGGTGATGTTTGCAGCGTTATCACTCACACAGCACACCACTTTGTCCTGTACTTGCCACTCATTTACCACTCTTAATAGCTCCTCTACCAAGTTTTCTGCAGTGTGTCTGTTAGTGAACTCAAAGCAGTCCAGCAGGCAAGATGTCATCTTGTAATTTTCAATAAATTGTCAAGTGACGGACATGAAAGAACAGGTGGTTCTAGAGGTCCAGCAATCAGTTGTCAGGCAAACTGGTGGAGCTTTTTTCACCCTGTCTTGGCATAATGCACGTTCTGTGTCATATAGTTTTGGGATCATTGTTAGGGACAGTGTTTTTCTACTGGGTAGAGTGTACGTGGGATTTAAGGCTTTGACAAAACTTTTAAAACCTTTGTCCTCCACAATGGAAAAGGGCTGGAAATCAGTGGCAATCATTTTAGCCAACTCCTCATCAATACTGTGCTGTTTGGCTGGGGTCATCTGCTTTGGTATAAACTGACTTATTTTGCTTTGAGTTGCAGTAGGAGGGGTTATTATACTTGTACTACTAGTAACTGCTGCAGCAGTTGTTGGTTTGGGACCAGACACACCAGGGTCAGCAGACGTTGAGCCAGCTTGCCCTCTCTCCTCCAACTGCACTGTGGGATGGACAGTTCTGATGCGTCTGTGCAGGTTTGTGGTGGAACCTGCTCTTACTGTTATTTTCATTTTACAGTGAAGGCACTCTGCTCTGCTATTCCCAATATCTTTTAACTGCAGCCAGATGCTGCTTCGTTTATGGGTGTCAGTCATATTTACGTGTTTTTGTGACGTACTTGCACTGTCCTCACCGCTGTCTACTGTCTCACTCACTGACGGGGACGGACAGACGCTCCACCTGACTGTCGCGTCTGTCCCCCTCTCTGTTTTCACATAATGGTATGATCCTATATCCTCACATGTGATTGGCCACAAGGCCACCATGTTGCCAATCAAAACAAAGTTCTGCCGTGAGCAGAGCTGAGCCACTGAGAGTGAGAGCTAAGCAGCGAAAGGAAAAAAAAAGTGGGGAGCCGGCTCTCACTTGATGGGAGTTGGCTCTTCTGATTCACTACAAAGCTTTTGCGCATGACACATCACTAGCTGCAATCAATCCATTCCCTTTGAGTGTAGGAATGCCGACACTTGTTGCTCCACGGAGTTGCTGCCCAGTTCATCAGATTCTCCCTCACTGTTTTTAAATGTCACTGTTTTGCATATGACCTGGGTTTAATCTGAATCCCAGTGACGATGACGTCCTTCATCCTGGTGTACTGTTCCAGTTCAGCAACTCTGCTTTCCAGGTGGGCGAAACACTGCCAGTCCTTCTCGGCGTTCTGCAGCCTGAGCAACTTCACTTCCGTCACCAGGTCCATGATGGCTTTCTTTTGTTTAATAACAGAAACTTCCTCCGCCAGAAAGTTGAGTGACTTTTTAATGTCCTCGCCTTCCTCAGCTGTAAAGTTCTTTTTTTGGAAGCATAATTCACCAATAAAGCCATCCAATTCATTAAAATGTTTGGAGAGTCGTTTCCTCGCCTCACTGCCTTTCTGAAGTTTCCCGCCAGAGGAGTTTTACTTGGCAACAGAATGTATCTGAATTCTGATTGGTTGTTGTATCTGAATTCTGATTGGTTGTTATATTATTGCCCTTTTGTCCTCTTCTGGAAAAGAGAGGAGGAGGGGGGAGTGAGTGAGTGAGTGACAGGGTTCTACAGAGAGAAGTTTTTAGCCACTGCTTTCAAATGAACCCCCTCGAAAACCAATCAGTTCAGCGGATGTGTGGACTCGGTATGTGACGTTTTCAAAAGAGAGGCAGAGTAACCAAAAATTTCTGATCAAGAAGGCGGAGGCTGTTATGTTTATTACATGAAAATGTTTTATTTGATTGCTTGTGGCCCAGACACCTTTTAATGTCCACATCACCATCGGGTTGTTGTTTTATATAAGTTTGTTTACATGAACTCAGTCAGGGCTCTGCAGGTCTTAACTGAAGCACTTCAAATTCAGGGTTAGCGGGCTGCTAAAGTTTGCAGGTGCTTCACAAGCAAGACTCGGTGCAATATTAGCCAACATTAGCACAATTTTATATGATGTAATAATGTCTTTGTGACCTTAATGAACACCGGTTGTTGTCAGTATCAAGTCGGATTGTTATTTACATGCCACACAAACTTAGAAAAAGTCATATTCGTATGTTGTCGTCAGACCCATTGCAACAAGGTAGGCAAACTTGGCAATTGCCTAGGGCCCCAGCCCTCAAAGGGCCCCCGCTGCCTAACGACTGGTTATGTATTCAATAGTAATGACAACTTTTTGAGCGCGGCAGCGCAGAGCCTAATGACACTTGTTGAAATACCCTAGTTCCAAGGGGGGCCCCTAATGCACAACAGCGCCACCCTACATGCTTTGGCCGAAAAGTGCAATGACACTCTGTTGTCAACCCCTCAATGCGCATCTCCGTCCAGTCAAGTGGTTGCAGAGCTCCGCGGCAAAAAAAAACAAACAAAATCAAATATGAAGCGAAATTACCCCTCAGGGAGCCAGAAGAGAAAGATGAAAAGGGAAGAGGAAGACAGAAAAAAACAAGACACTGGTAAGTGAGAATGTACACACTCATTAATACCAAGCGGGTCGACAAGCAAATTTGGTAGCTAGCTTACGTTAATGGTAGTTATCTTGTAGACAGTGTTTATAACAGTGATGTAAACGTTGTCATGCACAACAGGCTTACAAACTTGCAAGGACTGGCTAAAAATTCTAATATGTGCCACACAAATAGGTGAAAGACTGTCAACTTCTCCCAGATTAACTTATTGTGTTTATCAAAATGTCATAGTCAGAGTTAGTTTCAGCGAGCTGCATGGCTTTCATCAGAAGTAGCTAGTGTGTCATGAGCATGAATGGAGTAGGACAGGGGATGGCTCACAAGAAAGCTCTTTTTTACATAAATAGCCTATTTATGTAAAAGAGTGGCACTGATGTCAATTGAATGTGATGTCCGCAGGTCTTTGGACATGGAGGGTATTGTGGCTGCCTTTGCTGAAGCCAAAGCCCGCAAGCAGCAGTTTTAGACATTTTGCCCATGATTCTAGTTGTGTATTCTTAAATTTTTATGTGTTTTTCTATACCTTTTGCACTTTTCTGTGTGTGCTGGTTCTTATTAAGATTCTTATTCATGTTTGTAATCATTTAATCATCATTTGAAGTTATTTCTACTTGTGTATATACTGTAAATATTTAGTGTAGTGTTATTTGCACATTTTATGTGTGTATATTTTGTCTATTCTTGTGTTTCATTGGGTTTGATAATTATTTATAATAATGTAAAGAGTTAATTTATTAAGTAAAAATCGTAAGAATGATTACAATATGTGTGATGTTTATTTATTAAGTCTTCAGTGGGTAGGCGGCCATAAGGCCTTTCGTCGGGGAGGGGGGGGGGGGGGGGGTAATTATGGGCCCCAGATCCCCCTTTGCCTAGGGCCCCCAAATAACTTGAAACGGGCCTGGTTGTCGTTTTGACACACTGAATACAAACTGTTATGTGATTCATTTTACAAGCTAATCTAACATTACATTCCTCAAGGACAGTTTGCTAGCTTGCTAGCTAGCAGCCAGTCACTGCACTGCAACTGCACTTGCTAATTGACACGGTAGCTAAACTGCTTGCTGTTTTTGTGACCACGCCCCCAGAGTGAATATTCATGAGCAAGTTTGTGTGGTGTTTCTCCCAGTGGAAACCTACAGGAACCATTTGTGTACCGCGCACAGAGCGGGATTTTTTTTTCTTCAATCAGAAATATTTGTAGGGACATGCCCATACCCAATTCTACGCCTGTGGTCTGTACAATGGAGCAACGTGGTGTTGTCTTTTCCCCATTCAGTGGATCCCCTGGCTGGATAACTGTTGCATGCTGGGAGGCCCCGCCTCTGACAGAGAGCCGCGTGAGACGACAGAAAACAGCGCAGTGTTTTATTCAGTCAGTGGGTCAAGCTAAGGTGGGGTTTACATTAGACCATATCAGCGGATCATCAGATTAACGTTTTTAAAACGATTAGCGTGCACACAGCAACGTCAATACATGATTCACATGCACACAGCAATGCCAATACACAGATACGCTAATCACATGACTAATTCGGCACGTAAGTTGAAATGTGTCAGTGTGGCTCATCACTTCCTCCTCAGCGGCTGTGCTCCAAATCACTCCGCCCTGAACAGCGAGTGCCCTCTGGAGGGTGCACACTCCGGCTGTGCGCAGCTTACAGAGCGCACGAGTGTAGTGCACGAGCAGTGATTCGGGACTGAGCCGCTGTGCGCAAGTCACTTACCACTTGCAAGTGCAAGCCTAAAGACCATCATAACTACACAATGGGCAGTATTTGCATCAGTATTTGCAGTATTTTCATACTTTTATACTCTTTAATGAAAGGTGATACAAGGCGGAAGTCCGCGCCGTTTTTCAGCAGTCGCGTCACATGACCAACGCCAGCGAATCAGGAAGGTGGATGTCACAGTGACGTTGTCCAATGACGACGCCAGCTAGAGCTCAGCACAGCGTATCCGCGTATTCTCAATGTTTACACAGCACCGGATCAGACACGATCTGGATTGAATACGTGGACCCTGGCGGATTCCCGTTTCCTGGCGTTTCCAGGAGTTTTAATGTAAACGGACAGTGCATCCGCGAAGAAAACGAGACAGATACGGTCTAATGTAAACTTGGCCTAATACTCTGGCGACTTCCCTGTGTAGATTATCTCATCTCATCTCATTATCTCTAGCCACTTTATCCTGTTCTACAGGGTTGCAGGCAAGCTGGAGCCTATCCCAGCTGACTACGGGCGAAAGGCGGAGTACACCCTCGACAAGTCACCAGGTCATCACAGGGCTGACACTTATGGCCCTTTTCCACTACCCTTTTTCAGCTCACTTCAGCTCGCTTCAGCTCACTTCAGCCCGACACGGCTCGCGTTTCGACTACCAAAAACCAGCACGACTCAGCTCGCTTCAGCCCTGCTTAGCCCCTAAAACTCGCACCGTTTTGGAGTAGGGCTGAAGCGAGCCAAACCGTGCCGAGTGAGGCTGGGGGCGTGAGCAGACACTCCCCTGTGCACTGATTGGTGAGGAGGAGTGTCCTCACATGCCCACACACGCCCCGCGAGCGCGCTGGGATCTGTAAACACCGTAAACCCGGAAGAAGAAGAATTACGAATTACGAGAATTTCTGAAGCCTTATGCGCCTCGCCTCATCTATACGCTCTTGCCAGTATCTGTCCGCGTTGTCGGTGACAACAAGCCACAGCACCAAGACCAGCAACACTAACGACTCCATGTCCTCCATGTTTATTGTTTACTATTCGGGTCGTGAGACTACCGCTTAAAAGCTCACTGATGTCACTGTTTGCGCTGCTTAACGACATCACCTGACGTCCACCCACTTTTGCTAACTCCACCCAATGTGTCCACCCACTTCCAGCCAGCACGGTTCAGCGCGGTTGTAGTCGAAATGCAACTCCAACAGCCCCGCTCAGCCCGACTCAGCACGGCACGGCTCAGCCCAACTCAGCCGCGTTTGTAGTGGAAAAGCGGCAATAGACACAGACAATCATTCACACTCACATTCACACCTACGGTCAATTTAGAGTCACCAGTTAACCTAACCTGCATGTCTTTGGACTGTGGGGGAAACCGGAGCACCCAGAGGAAACCCACGCAGACACGGGGAGAACATGCAAACTCCACACAGAAAGGCCCTCGCCGGCCACGGGGCTCGAACCTGGACTTCTTCTTGCTGTGAGGCGACAGCGCTAACCACTACACCACCGTGCCGCCCCTGTATCACAGTATTATAAATTTAATGTTCTCATTTACATGATAAAAGGGGGAATTGTAGAGTAAATTTTAGTGTCACACTGTCTTGTAATTTTCCTTTTCACTGAATGTTTCCTCTTCAAGGACTAATGACTCAGAACATTCAGCACCGCAATATGTTAATCTTATCATGCTCTTTATGTGCATAGCGGATGTGCATACAAACCAGCGATTAGAGAAGATCCAATCAGCTTTAGAGCTGGTCACACTCTGGCATGTAATTGCAATAGATGTAATGCAATAGATGTCTCCTTTTTATCTAGTAAAGAGTATATATATATTTGAGAACAAAGGGACAGTATGAGTGGTGTGCTGAACCCTTATCACCATGTGTCTGTTTCTGCAATAAACCTTCTTTAACTTACAAAAGGACGAGACTGGTGTTGGTGTTTGTCATTTTTCAACAACATGTGTTGGAAAGATCTTCAGGAGCAGCATCAGGGCCATTTCTGACTTTAATTTTAGTATAATGTGTTAAATGGATGTGAACAAGAAGTCAGGAAATGAGATGAGAGGAGAAATTTTTATTTTTTAATTTTGATCAAAAACACTTCCACTGTTGAGGTATTTATAGATTTATTTTTAGAATGTACTTACACACACACACACACACACACACACACACACACACTTTTCCCCTTCTGCTTTTTCATTTTATCCTTGGGCATTTTTTGATCATTTTATTTTTACTGCTTGACCATTTTGTAGTTTATTAGATTATTATGGTTTCAGAATGGGATCAGAAATTTAAACATAATGTAAGTAAACTATGTGCAAATATTACAACAAATTCAATATAAAAGATGTTTTTAAATTACAGTTACAGATAATGGATGGATGGATGGATGGATGGATGGATGGTCAGATCAATTAATCACTTCAGAATCCTGTTCATGAGAGAGAGAGAGAGAGAGAGAGATGTGTTCATTGTTCATTTAAACTATCACTGGTAAGATTGTTCAAGTCTATACGCCCTGTAGGAAATACACACACACACACACACACACTGTTTCAAATCTCTTCACACTGAATAGCAATTTGCTAACATAGCCAGGCCCCTACTGACACATTACAAAAAAGGGGCTCTCTCTTTAAAGCCACGCCCACTCTCTCTGCCACACAGAACACAAACAGAAACAGGAAGTTCAGTTTCTCTCTCTCAGTACAGGAAAATGGCAGAGGCTGGTATTTCAGTAGATCAGTTCAGCTGTCCAGTGTGTCTGGATCTCCTGAAGGAACCTGTAACTATTCCCTGTGGACACAGTTTCTGTAAGGTGTGTATTAATGGCTGCTGGAATCAGGAGGATGTGAAGGGCGTCTACAGCTGCCCCCAGTGCAGAATGACTTTCACTCCAAGGCCTGTTCTGTGCAGGAACAACATGCTGGCTAAAGTGGTGGAGAAACTGAAGAAGACTGAACTCCAAGCTGCTTCTCCTGCTCACTGTTACGCTGGACCTGGAGATGTGGAGTGTGATTTCTGCACTGGGAGAAAATACAAAGCTGTCAAGTCCTGTCTGGTGTGTCAGGCCTCCTATTGTGAAGCTCATCTTAAACCTCACTATCAGTCTCCTGCCTTTAAGAAGCACAAGTTAGTTGAAGCCTGTGCAGAGCTCCAAGAGAAGATCTGCTCTGAACACGACAAACTGATCGAGATCTTCTGTCGTACTGACCAAAGCTTCATCTGTTATTTGTGTATGACGGATGAACATAAAGGTCATGATACAGTTTCAACTAAAGCAGAAAGAAATGAAAAACAGGTGAGAACTGGACATCATTCTTCTTTTCCAAGTCATTTTATACAAATTCTATTTCTAATCTAATTTCTATTCAGTGGATTTAATTGGTTCTCTGACTGTCATTCTCTGTGAAGTAAATTTTTATTTCCAGTCAAACAGTAATATGTAAAGAAATGTTAAAGAGATCAGACCAGTCAATGTGCTTTAAACACCCAACAACCTTTTTCCAGCATTTTACAGCTAAAGTGCTCACGTGACTGTGTTAAAGCCCTGTAACTGGATATCATATTTCATAACATTTAATGATCTGCAGGTAAAAAAAAAAAAACTTTATCTTTCTGAATGTGGAAATTGGGTGTGGTTCTCTTCCGGTGGAATTGGATGTGGTTTTGAATGTACACACAGCACCTTAAAGAAGTAAACCTGACTATGACTCTGGATTTTAGTGCTGAACAAATAAATAACTCCCATGAATCCAGATGTGCACTGTGCATGTCTCCCCCCTCTAAACTCACTGAGAAATAAAAGGGAACAGTGATGACGCGCACTGCTCTCAGATCAGTCTTCTTCTTCTGTCAGGTTTTATGGCAGTTTACAAGCAAAGTGTATTACCGCCATCTACTGGACTGAGATGCAATCAAATGGATGTCATTTCAAAGAAAAATTGAATAAAAAGGAAAAACAACAAACTAAATCCTATTTGCTAATTTTGTTTCTTTGATAAATGTTATCATAGTACAAGTGATGTTTTCTGATCTAGGCTCACCTAATAAGGTGTCTAAAGAAAAGGCTTTCTTGACTGCGTTCACTTCCCTCTTCAGTTTTTCTCTTTGTCTGTAGAATTTTAAGCACCTTAAAAGAACATGATCTACATCCTCTCTCACTCCACAAAGTTCACATTTTCCAGATGGATGTTTGTTTACAACGTATAAGCTGTTATTTAATCCAGTATGGCCTATTCTCAGTCTTGTAAACCAAACCTCCTCCTGTCTGTTTGGGTAACTCGGTTTGCTACTTGAGATATATTTTTGCATATTATACAAGTGTCTACCTTTCTTCTCCTTATCCCATTCAGCTTGCCATATGTTAACTTTGTTTAATGAGTACCTTAATGTGCATATCACGGGTAAATTCAGGAGCAAGATCAATGTAATTCTCCTATTTTATATTAAACTTTGGTCAAATATCTGTAACATTCTGCATTTTTTTTTTTTTACCTTGCGCAATACCAGAAAAATTCAGTTGAAATCAAGCCGTTTGAGGCGGATTGGTCTGCCTCTGAAAAAACTTGGCATTTGAATTTCCCGGGAAACACTGATTTTCGTGACGTCATCTGCGGGACGCCTCCCTCTGAATCCTACATCAGCACTCGTTTGTTTCTGAGAAGACGACCTGGTGGTTTTCTGCAAATTTCTTCAACGTTATCGCGTAACTATTAAAATGGTTAACAGATGTATCGTAGGAGGGTGTAGCAACACCTATCTTGATGTGATTAGTACTCATCGTTTTCCAAAAGACCGGACAATGAGAGAGAAATGGGAGCGCTTGGTCTACACAGGCTGTGCACTGAAACCGTGCAAAGCTCGCGCAGCCTGCTGGCGCTTCCGCAGGTGACGTCACGATTCTGGCTCCAGACTCCCTTGGGATTTTTCCAGACGCGTTTGGTTATTTTATTTTTTTCTGCTGTAGACAGATGGCCTTGTGCAAAATTACCCTTCTGGATGAGTGTGTAAAGGGACATACTTTCATATAAAAAGAAACTAAATTGGTCCAGAATATGCACTTTAACTTCTGATCTACTGAGTGGAATACTTAACTGAACCTCCTCTTCTTTGGTTGCCTCTTTTGCTAGCTTGTCTGCTTCCTCATTGCTACCAACTCCTTTATGGGCTGGAACCCATACAAACTGGATTGATATTCCCTGTTGACTGATTGCAAATAAGATATTAATTTCATTCAATAAGTCCTGTTGGTATGACGATTCTCCACTTTGAACGGATGTGAGAGATGACACAGAATCAGAACAAATAACTGCTTTAGGGGGCCTAGTTTCTTCTATCCACTGTAATGCAATGATAATGGCTGTCATTTCAGCTGCAAATATAGACAGATGATCTGATGTTCTCTTTTTAATAGAGATTTTGTAATCAGGGATATAAACTGCAATACCTATTTTACCCTCTGAATCTTCAGATGCATTTATATAAACCTGTGTTGTATTATAGTACCTACTTCCTAAATATTGCTCTACGTTCTGATACACTCCTTCACATTTACTGTAGCTATCTCTTTGGTTTCCTTGATCACCGTAGGGGAGCAAAACAACCAAGGTGGAGTTGTTACCAGGGGCACAGTCTTACTACAAATGATATCATCTATTCCCAATTGATTTGCTAATTTGTTACCATTCCATCCAAAGCTACAAATCTGGGATCTACCATACTCCCAACACTCATTGAGAACTTTTTTTATTTGGGTGTGATGCCTCATGTCCGTTTAAATTAATCCAGGAAGCCATACTCAACTTAAGATGTCTGAAGCTTAAGGGCATTTCTCCTGATTCTACTTGCAACGCTGGTATGGAAGAAGTTCTAAATGCACCACAACATGTCCTGAGACTTTTAGCTTGCATTCTCTTGAGTTCATTAAGCAATGTCTCCGATGCTGAAAGATACACAATACAGCCATAATCTGAAACTGATCTTATCAGTGCAATATAAATTATTTTAATGGCCATCCCTGAGGCTCCCCAGTTGTACCCTGATAAACATTTCAAAACATTAATGCCCTTTTTGCATTTCTCAATTATTTTCTGAATATGTTCCTCAAATGTTAACTTGACATCAACCCAAACTCCCAAGTACCTAACAATATTAACTTGCTCTAAGGACTGGTTATACAACTTAAGCTCTAGTGTGGGACTTACTCTTTTCTTTGAAAAACAAATAAATTGAGTCTTTTCTACAGACAAATGAAAACCCCACTCACATGCCCATTTTTCTACCTTGTTGATAACTAATTGCATTTTAGTTCTAATATCAATATTTTATCCTTTTATTCACAAAGCTCCATCATCAGCCTATAATGCTCTATTGATTCTAATGTCATCTATTTTATTAAAAACATAATTAATCATAATGTTGAACAGTACTGGACTGCATACACTACCTTGAGATGTTCCATTTTCTATTGAATAGATGTTAGAGAAGTTAACCCCAACTCTTAGTTCTATTGTTCTGTCCTTTAGGAAGTCTCTAATCCAGTTAAACATCTTGCCACCAATACCCATCCTATTCAGCTTAATTAACAACCCCTCCTTCCATAGCATATCATACGCTTTCTCTAGATCAAAGAATGTTGCTAAAACTGATTCGTTATTGACTTGTGCTTTCCTTATTTCATTTTCTAAACATACAAGAGGGTCCACTGTAGTACGTCCACTACGGAACCCGCTCTGGTGTGGGGAGACGACCTCTTTTTTTCAATTTCATACACTAGCCTTCTAGTGATCATTCTTTCCATAATCTTACATAAATTAGATGTTAATGCTATTGGCCTATAACTTTTAACTTCAGTTTTATCCTTCCCTGGTTTTCCAATCGGAACCACTACAGAATGTTTCCAACACAAAGGCAATCTACCTTGCTCCCAAATCTTATTAAAAAGACTTAAAATTACATATTTAGCCACATCATTGACTTCATTAATCATTTTATAACATATACCATCTTTCCCTGGTCAAGTGTTCCTAACCCCATTTAACGCTCTCCTTAGCTCAAATAATGTAAAATCCTTATCAAGTACACTCTCACTTATTACCTGCTTTTCCAGTAACCCTCTATTCTCATCTATTACTTTAACTCTCCAAGACAATTCTTCATCTGTGAATTATGAACCTTAACAAAACTTTTCGCAAGCATCTCTGCTTTCTCTTGATTAGTTACTGCCTCCACATCATTGTTTTTAATCACAGGTAAGGAAAACTCCCTTCTAATGCCTCCCATCTTTTTAATCACGCTCCAAATATCATCCCCTTTGACTTCCGCCCTATTTTAGAATAGAAATCACGCCAATATTTCCTTTTAGCTTCTCTTATAATTCTTTTAACCTTTTGAATGTGTTTTTTTTTTTTGTATTCCATTAAATTGGTATAGGAATGGTTTGATTGAACAGTTTTGAAAGCTTTATTTCTAGCTTTAATTGCTTCCTTACAATCATCTGACCACCAAGGTACCATTCTCTTTTTCCTCATCCCAGAAGATTTGCCAAGAACCTCTTCTGCTGACTCATAATCTATTTGCAATGATTGAGTTTAACTCAGGGCGGCACGGTGGTGTAGTGGTTAGCACTGTCGCCTCACAGCAAGAAGGTCCTGGTTCGAGCCCCGTGGCTGGCGAGGGCCTTTCTGTGTGGAGTTTGCATGTTCTCCCCGTGTCCGCGTGGGTTTCCTCCGGGTGCTCTGGTTTCCCCCACAGTCCAAAGACATGCAGGTTAGGTTAACTGGTGACTCTAAATTGACCGTAGGTGTGAATGTGAGTGTGAATGGTTGTCTGTGTCTGTGTCAGCTCTGTGATGACCTGGCGACTTGTCCAGGGTGTACCCCGCCTTTCACCTGTAGTCAGCTGGGATAGGCTCCAGCTTGCCTGCGACCCTGTAGAACGGGATAAAGCGGCTAGAGATAATGAGATGAGATGAGACATACCATCTAGCATCTCTCTCAAGATTCTTTTACCAGGGTTATAAAAGTTGATAATCTTAGTTTTACCGACCCAAATCTCAACCAGAACTGCTTCAACCTCTTTATCTATATTTAAAGCTCTGTAATTAATCCCCTGCTGAATAAATGTGGCCACTCCACCTCCTGCAGTATCATATACTATTCAAAAAAAGTAGGGGATATTGGATTTACAAGTAGAATGAAATGCAGATCATGAGGTCACAGGAAGGAAACAAATGACAGAAAAACATTCAGGAAACATTTGTCAATTTATTCGAAACCCTGTGTACAGTCAGTAAAGGACAGATTCTCCAGAATAAGGGTCAACACAAACACAGGGTCACACAGCAAATTTACCACCATTTTGAAACCGAGTCAGTAGCGGGTAAAACCCCCTCGGTTGGCTAGACAAGCTTGAATTCGGCGTGGCATACTCCTAACGAGACGTCCCAGGTCATTTTGGGGAATGTTATTCCATTCCTGTTGCAATGCTGCAGCAATTTCTTGGACATTGGCAGGAGGTTGTTGGCGTAGCCGCTGTCCAAGCATGTCCCAGACATGCTCGATGGGGGAAAGGTCCGGACTGAGTGCTGGCCATGGTAATCTGGTGATATTCTGCTGCTGGAGGTAATCTGTAACGATCCTGGCCCTATGACATCTGGCATTGTCATCTTGGAAAATGAAACGGCGGCCATAACGACGTGCAAACGGCACAACATGGGGTGCCAAGATGTTGTCCCAGTAGTACTGCCCTGTGACACGTCCAGCAACAACATGCAAGTCTGTTCTGCCGGCAGCAGTGATGCCTCCCCACACCATTACAGAGCCACCCCCATATGGATCATGTCTAATGACGTTAACATCGTGGAAATGTTCGTTACGTCGGCACCAAACCCTCCTGCGTCTGTCCAGGAAGTCCACAGTGAACCTCGACTCATCTGAGAATATTACGTGGTTCCATCGATGATTATCCCAGCGTTGATGATGACGACACCATTGGAGTCTGGCCCTAATGTGACGATCCCTCAAACAGGGAATGACACGAGGACGTCGGGCGTGTAAGTGAAATCTGTGCAGTCGATTCCTGATGGTCTGGCCACTCACTACCAAGCCAGTATCCCTTCGAAGTTGAGACCTTATCTGATTTGCTGTTACCATACGATTTCTCAAGGCAATAGTGCGGATGAATCTGTCCTGAGCCTGAGTTGTTGCCCTTGGTCGACCGGATCGTGGTCTATCCTGAACAGACCCTGTAGCACGATGTCTGGACCATAATCTGCTGATGACAGACTGGGAAACATTCAATGCTCTTGCCACAACGACCTGTCTTGTGCCAATCTGTAGCATGCCAAGGGCACGTAACCTCTCATCCTGTGTTAGACGGCGCATGGTCTCTGTTTAATTAACGACTTCAACCACTGATAATCTGATGCTTTCTCTTCAAAATCTTCCTTTGGAGTGGCTCTAACCTTCCAATTCAGAGTCATGCAAATTTGTGGCACGACCCCCTTGATCATCAGTAGCATCCCGTGCTGATCATGAGTGTCACTGATGTATTTTTGGGTGATGAATTTCTTTGGAAATGCTTCCTCAGTAAGGAACTATACAACATGCTTTCGTATCCCTTTGTATATGTGAAAATTTGGATCTCAAAATAAAATATCCCCTACTTTTTTTTTAATAGTCCGATTTTCGAATACTTGGTATCCCTGGAATCCTCGGGCCAAGACGAATCCAGCGCACTCTCTGACAAAATTTTCAACCTCGGAAAGTTTTCCCGCAATTTTGCATTTTGTGAAAATCACTTAAAATGCTTCTCCTCCCTCAATTTTTGACCCATTTCTCCCAAACTTGGTAAGTGGCCACTTTGGACCAAGCCACACAGGGCACTTTCCCGCTGTTCAGAATTGCGTAAGCGTTTGCCCGTGGCAGCCAATTAAAATTGCGCTGGCGGCTCAAAGTCGCAGGTACATTTCTCCTTGTAACTTCTGAACCGTTGGTCCGATTTTCAAAAACTTGGTATCTCTGGAATCCGTGGCCCATGCCGAATCCAGCGCACCCTTCGGCATCGTTTTTAGCCCTGGAAGTTTTCCCGCCGTTTTCAGTTTTGTGCAAATCAATTAAAATGCTTCTCCTCCCTCAATTTTTAACTTATTTCTCCCAAACTTGGTACATACCAACGTTGGCCTAGGCTGCACAAGAGCCTTAACCGGTGTTTAGGCTTTCCTAAGCGTTTAGCCGTGGCCGCCAATCAAAATTGGCCGCAAAGACACGCAACAGGATCTTTGCTCATATCTCGGCTGCCCTTTGGCGTACCTTAACGCAACTTTGTGGCATTATGTCGCGCCCCTCCACAAAGGCCCACAAAAAAATTGGGACAAACTGGCCGCTAGGGGGCGCTATACCTAGGGACAATGACTTTTGCCTCTTATCTCATGCTTTCTTTTGGGTGTTCCTTTCACCTTACCTCATATCTCATGCTGCCTTTTGGGTGGCCCTTTCACCTAGAGGCGTGGCTACACGCACTGCATCACTCTCGCGATTTCCCACAGGGTAATATACATGTCAACCTATACGGAATGTCCGTATTTTATACGGATTTGATTCAATAAACGTAGTATACGGGCGTATAAATAAAGTTATACGGATTCTTTAAAAAAACTTCAATATTTATTTAGAGCTATAATCAATTCCCATGATGATAAGAGTGCATAACATTTACAAACGTACTGTACACCACAGACAGCCAGTAAAGAGTCTTATGAAATCGCGCGTTATCTTGTGGTAGCAAGACTTCGTTCCACTTTTGATCATGTGCACACCGCATTGCGAGAATCCTGCCAACCGGGAAGTCATAGACAAACATAGACGCCGCCTTCTGCATAGAATCATACGTCATCCTCGCTGCCATATTGGATGTGGCAAAGATGCCTCATTCATGTGCTGCGTTTAACTGTACCAACAGGTTTACTGTCCAAACGAGATCACATGGGATTACCTTTCACAGGTGAGACTGGAAAAGTACTTTTCATTGTATTTGGTCATTATAATGTAATTTTACAAACAGATTTTCCTGACTTTGTAGCTAATATGAAGTCTCGTGCATAATAGCCGCTCGGTGAAACCTGTCTCCAAACAACGAAGTATTTCCTTCGTAACTACGCTGATAACACTTTGTGTTTTTGTCAAACATTGGAGCTTTGTATTCATTCTGATGGTTTATTGTTATTAATATTGAATAAAAAGTAACTGGGATATATCATTGTTAATTATCATTCAAATTTTAGGTAAATTATTTTAATTTGCATCTTATACGGATTTTATAAGGGAAATACGGATTTTGGAGGTTGGTTATATAGGTTTGATTGACCAAAGGTTGACATGTATGCAGTATCCCTGTCTTTACGCACTGCTATGTAGCCATATATTATTAAATCAAGTGATGATTTTAACCAGGTTTCCTGTATACAGATAATGTTTGAATTACAACAACTTGTTCCTCAATAAAGTGTTTTAGTTCCTGACCATTAGCAATTAAGCTCCTGGCATTCCACTGTAGAATAGGTAGTCATTATTAACTGCCACGTGGTGCTTGACTATCAGATACCCCTAATACCATATTGTGAATGGAATCAACTGACAATTCATGAATCTCTTGATAGTTTTCCGCTGCTTTTTTATTATTTTAATTCTGTCAATTCTACTTGCTACTTGGGCTGAGCAATTAACCACTTCCACCATAAAAGCAATGACATTTTTCTTATCCACAATTAAAGTCTCTTCAGTTACTTTACAGCATTTCAGAGTCATGTGAGTTTGACTCGGGGGTAAAACTACAGGAGTCATACTTCCTTTAACCCTTGATTTTACTTGGTTTTCTTTGTCAACCTTTTTAATAGCTTCGGCATAAGTAACGCTCTCTTTCACCTTAACACTTTGCACTTGAATTGCTCTTTTATACATCTCACACCCTTCATAGGCCGCACTGTGTTCACCTCCACAGTTACAGTGCTTGATTTTTGTTCCTTCCTCACATTTACCATATTCATGTTCGCCTCCTGCTAGTCTGCAGGAGACTAGCAGGATTGACTTAAGTGCCCTTGAGCAAGGCACCTAACCCCCAACCGCTCTGGCAAGAGTGGTGGCGTACCTTGTGTCTGATTAGCCAAAGAAAAACTGATGATGTGATCATCAGTTCGGGCATTGAACCCGACCAACTGACTGACTGTTCGCCTCCACATCTAGCACACCTAGGTTTTGACTTGCACACAGAAGAAATGTGTCCATATCACTGACATTTAAAGCACCTAATTGGTGGGGGGATGTAAGGCCTCGTCATATAACTTAAATATCCAATCATGATCCGCTCCGGCATCTTAACCTCATCCAACACTAACAAGACAGACAAACTTGGTCCTTTAGTTCCATTCCTAATTACTGGCAAACGCTTGACTTTGTTGATTTTAACTACTTTAACATTGCTTTTAATATCGTCCTCTAACAAGTCAGTCGATACACCTGATATCACTGCCATTACTTTACCTCTTTCTTCCCAGTCTTGGGCTTTAACGTGTTTCCCCAGTAAAGTTTTAAGCTTCATTAATCCCATTCTCTGATCTCTATCTTGACAAACAACTAACAGGTTACCATCTTTTAATGTTGTGATGGAGCGAACTTCACCTACTTACCTGTAAATGGCTTCACTGACTTTCAATGGGTTTAGTATACAAGGGGTTTGAAATCGGATCACAACTTTAACATCAGTCCTCGATCTTTTCGCTTCATCTTGTTTAGCTTTCACCTTTCTTTTCTTCAATGCTCTTTTGAACCAAATTCCATTTACCTGACTTCACCTTCCCTTTTATAGTACTCTCACTGTCATTCTCTTCTGAAAACTCCTCCAAATCATTAGTTTCACACTCATCTAGAACTCCTTTCAATCCATGATCGCACCCCAGTCCACCAAACGCCAGTTGCAATGAATCTGGCGGCTCTTTCACATTCCCGGAAGCACTCATTGCGTTTTTTCTCAGATCAGTCTGTCTGTGAATCCCATTGAAAGTCACAGCTGCCTTTTGAACAGTTTCACTCCAGAGAATATTGTTGAACTACCTTGATGTTTCTGTCACACAAATAACATTGAAATAACAATCAGTTGACATTTTCACAGAAAACTAAACTTATAATATCATAAGTGGTGCAAACATCTGAAGATAGAATTCACTTCATTTTGGGTGTCTTGTTAGTTCTCGAGGTGATATTTCTAGTTTTCATTGAAATGTTTTTATTGACTTTTTTAATTTAGTTTTTTTTTTCCTTTTGGCTATAATTGTGTAGTAGATTATTAAATGTATTTAAATGTATTTTATTTGTTCTCAGAATGAGCTAAAGGAGGAGCAGATGAAATCCCAGCAGAGGATCCAGGAGAAGCAGAAGGAGGTGCAGGAGCTGAAACAGGCTGTGGACACTATTAAGGTAAGGAG
The DNA here is from genome assembly GCF_027579695.1 of Neoarius graeffei. Classification (NCBI taxonomy): domain Eukaryota; kingdom Metazoa; phylum Chordata; class Actinopteri; order Siluriformes; family Ariidae; genus Neoarius; species Neoarius graeffei. The sequence continues at coordinate 64,866,820 of NC_083585.1, forward strand.
TGAAGAGTAGCTGTGTTTCAATTAACCTGCTTAAAGGAGATACGCAGAACCATGGCCTCTTTTTTTTTTTTTTTTTTTTTTTTTTTTTTTAATAAATGCCTTGAGTGGAGGAAATAATTATTTGATCCCTTGCTGATTTTGTAAGTTTGCCCACTGGCAAAGATATGAACAGTCTATAATTTTAAGGGTAGGTTTATTTTAACAGTGAGGGAGAGAATATCAAAAAGAAAATCACATTTTATAAAATATATAAATTGATTTGCATTTCGTTGAGTGAAATAAGTATTTGATCCCCTACCAACCATTAAGAGTTCTGGCTCCCACAGACCAATTAGACACTCCTAATCAACTCGTTACCTTTATTAAAGATAGCTGTCTTAAATTATATATATGGTCTGAGCTGTCGTATCCGACAGATCTCCTTTCTCTCAGTGTTCCTGGTTGAGGGTTGGATGTTTTCTGCAGTGACTGATCAGTCCTATTCGGGAACGGCAGTGTCGTTGACAGTCAGGGCAGGCAAAGTCGGTACTGCTTGGAGGAGTTTGGTTTTGTCTGGCATGACGGGCTAAACGGAATTCCTGGAGCAACTCGATGCGTCGATGCTCAAATTTCTCAATACCAACATGACAGATGGATCGCCACTCTGGACGGTTTAGAGCCTGACTCTCCCAGGTTTCAGTAGGTATTTCACATACTTTCAGGTTGGATTTCAAGACATCCTTGAACCGCTTGTGTTGTCCTCCTCGTGAACGCTGTCCACTGACTAACTCTCCATAGAAAAGCGCCTTCAGTATTCTGCTATCCTCCATGCGGGCGAGATGTCCAGCCCATCGGAATTGGCCTTTGATGAAGAATGCTTCAATACCTTCTATCTCACAGCGCTCAAGTACTGCAGTGTTTGGTACTCTGTCCTTCCAGGAGATGCCACAGATTTTGCGGAGGCATCTAAGGTGGAATTGGTCAAGTTTTTTCACATGGCGACGATACCAGGTCCAAGAGTCACTTCCGTACAGGAGAGTAGATAGCACAACTGTTCTGTACACACCAAGCTTTGTGCTGAGGCGAATACCATGATCAGACCATAGTCTGTGCTGCAGCCGTCCAAAGCTGACACTTGCTTTGCTAATTCGGGAAGTGATCTCATCATCTATACAGGCATTCTGTGAGAGGAAGCCACCCAAATAGCAGAACTTCTGCACAACCTTTAACTGATCATCACTGATCTTAATGACTGGGTCCACAGGTGGGCTGCCTGGTTTCGGCTGAACCATCACTTCAGTTTTTTTTTTATACTGATAGCAAGACCATAGCGTGTAGCTGCTCTAGCGAAATCATTGAGAATGCTCTGTAGGTCCTCCTCTGTGTGAGCAATCAGTGCGCAGTTATCTGCAAAGAGTAATTCTCGTAGAAGTAGTAGAGACACCTTTGTCTTGGCTTTCAGATGCTGGAGGTTGAAGATGCCACCGTCGCTTCTGAACCTGATCATGACTCCTTTGTTGCAGTCCTTAAAGCCATCCTGGAGCATTGCAGAAAAGATGATGCTAAACAGTAAAGGGGCCATGACACATCCCTGCTTGGTACCATTTGTCACTGGGAATGCTTCTGATGTGGTCCCAAGGTCAGATACACAGGCCATCATACCTTCATGAAAAGAGTGAATGATCTTGACTACTCTTGGTGGACATCCAATCTTCAGAAGTAACTTCCAGAGCCCTTCATGACTGACAAAGTCGAAGGCTTTGGTGAGATCTACAAACACCATAAACAGGTCTAGGTTTTGTTCCCTGCATTTTTCCTGGACTTGTCTGGCTGCAAATAGCATGTCTGTTGTGCCTCTACCAGATCTGAAGCCGCATTGACTCTCTGGAAGCGTACTGTCAAGATGAGTGGTGAGACGATTGACGATCACTCTGGCAAGAATCTTGCCAGCAATGCTAAGCAGTGATATGCCACGATGGTTGTCGCATATATGTCTATCGCCTTTATTCTTATAGAGGTGAATTATCAAAGCATCTTTGAAGTCCTGTGGAACTTCACCTTCTATCCAGAGTTCCTTGAAAAGCTGTGTTAGTTCGTATGCAAGCTTCTCTCTGCCATATTTGTACACTTCTGGAGGGATACCATCCTCACCTGGTGCTTTGCCACTAGAAAGCTGTTTAATAGCCTTGATTATTTTGTCAGCAGTTGGTAGTTGGTCAAGCTCTTCAATCACTGGGCTTTGTGGCATTTCTGCAATCACCTCTTCAGAGATTGTTGACTGGCAGTTAAGCAACTGATTGAAGTGCTGTGCCCATCTCTCAGTGATGAGTGAGGGTTCTTTGATCACAGTGCGCCCATCAAGGTCAAATAGTGGGCTAGCTCCTCTGGATGAAGGTCTATAGACAGCCTTGAGTTCACTAAAGAACTTCTTGGCATTCTTTGTATCAGCAGCTTCCTGTAGTTTTCTTGTCCTGACTCGCCACCAGTTGTCCTTCATCTCACGTAGCTTGGCTTGAGCCTTCTGCTTCACATGGTTATAACAATCTTTCTTTGCCTGTGAGTCTTTGTTGTTAGCATACTCAACATGAAGTGAGTGTAGTTCATCAAGCAGAGCATTCACTGAGACATCATTTTCATCAAACCAGTCTTTGTGTTTCTTCTTTACATATCCAAGAGAGTCAGCCAATGCCTGATATACTTTTTGGTGGAGCTCTTCCCAATGACTGGCTGCATCGTTATGCTCAGTGTTTGCAAGATCCACGAGGGCAGATGCAATGTTCTCTCTAAGAGTTTATTGTGTCTCACTAGCAACAAGCTTAGCAACATCTAGCTTCTTGGTTGGTTGGACACGTTGATGCTGTCGGCTCACTTTGAATGAGATGGAAACTTTGCTTTTCAGAAGAGCATGATCAGAGTGACAGGTTGAAGCTTTAGCTGCACATGTGAGTTTAACATCATGCCAATCTTTCTGCTTAATGATGATGAAGTCAATTTGGTGCCAATGACCAGAGCGTGGATGTCTCCAAGTTGTCTTAAAGCTGTCTTTCTGTGTGAAGAGAGTGTTGGTGATAACCAGCTGCCTCTCAGCACACAAGGTCAGCAAAAGGGTACCATTTGAGTTTTCCTTTCCAACTCCATGGTGACCGAGGACTTTCGACCATGCTGTATGATCTGATCCCACACGAGCGTTAAAGTCGCCAAGTAGGAACAGCTTATCAGAACGTTGCACTGACTGAATGACATGGTCTAGCTGTTCATAGAATTCTTCCTTTGCCTGGTCTGAGTATGCCATGGTTGGAGCATAGGCGCTGATGAAGGTAGCAAAACCGCGGTTTACTTTCAGTCGCAAGGTAGCAAGCCTGTCGCTGATTCCCTGCGGGAGCTTGTCAAGGAGCTTCAGATGTTGGTTACGTATGGCAAAGCCAACTCCCGATTGTCTGGCTTCATTTGCTGGTCGACCGCTCCAAAAGAACGTATAGCCAGATCCATGTTCTTCAAGTTGTGAGGTATCTGGGAGATGAGTTTCAGAGAGCGCTGCTATATCGATGCCATAACGTCCCAGTACATTTGCTACAACAGCTGTTCTGTGCTCAAGGTTGTTTGGGTTGTCCTGAAGAGTCTGGACATTCCATGCTGCAATATTGATGTTCGTCTTGCCTTTATGTTGTATGCAAATACTATTCCTTGTTCTACCGCTAAATTGGATAATCAGCTCGCCACAGTAAATGAGCAGATTGAAGTGGAATGAGCTTTTTTTTAGGAATCCTTTTATCTTCCCCTCCCCTTCCGGGGAAAGCAGTGCTATCCCATGGGCTGCTTTGTCACTCGAGCAGGATACGAGATGAGTCGTCATTCTAAGTCGATGTCAAAGCGACCATCACACCCGAGTTGCCTACATGGAGATTCATGGCTAGAGGCTCCCAGCAGTATCCTCCACCTGCCTCCGTCGTCATTAGTCCCTCGCCGTAGGGCTTCAGAGAGAAAAACCTGCACATAGTCAAGGAGTAACGGGGCTGTGCAAATACATCTGATACTCCTCTCTCATCCTGTGGACATCGATTGCTGCAGGTGCGTTGCTGCAACGTGCAGAGGATGGGCACAGGTGCAGCAACTGGCCAGGATCCACTTCTTTGTGGACTGCCCTACTCGCTGGTTGCAGCAGCTATCACAGTTCATCCGCCTTCACCCGTTGGGTTCCACCATTGACCGCTATCCCATCCCTAGGTAACAAGGGTTTGATCAGTTTTATGGCGCCAACCAACCCGCCAGTTGTAAAGTGGATACTATTGGCAACCTGTGTGCATTTTATAGACGTTAGCTGGGACTTGCTAACCCCACACACGGCCTCTCAACTCTACCTGGATGCAGTTTAACGTCATACCCATACCTGTATAAAAGACACCTGTCCACAGAGTCAATCAATCAGACTCCAACCTCTCCAACATGGGCAAGACCAAAGAGCTGTTTAAGGATGTCGGGGACAAGATTGTAGAGCTGCACAAGGCTGGACTGGGCTACAAAACCATAAGCAAGAAGCTGGGTGAGAAGGAGACAACTGTTGGTGCAATAGTTTGAAAATGGAAGAAATACAAAATGACCATCAATCGACCTCGGTCTGGGGCCCCACGCAAGATCTCACCTTGTGGGGTGTCAATGATCACGAGAAAGGTGAGAGATCAGCCTAGAACTACACGGGAGGAGCTTGTGAATGATCTTAAGGCAGCTGGGACCACAGTCACCAAGAAAACCATTGGTAACACATTATGCCGTAATGGATTAAAATCCTGCAGTGCCTGCTAGGTCCCCCTGCTCAAGAAGACACGTGCAGGCCCGTCTGAAGTTTTCCAATGAACACCTGAATGATTCTGAGAGTGATTGGGAGAAGGTGCTGTGGTCAGATGAGACCAAAATCGAGCTCTTTGGCATTAACTCAACTCGCCGTGTTTGGAGGAAGAAAAATGCTGACTATGACCCGAAGAACACCATCCCCACTGTCAAGCATGGAGGTGGAAGCATTATGCTTTGGGGGTGTTTCTCTGCAAAGGGCACAGGACTACTTCACTGCATCAATGAAATTTGGACCATTAGAGTCCAAATTTGAGGGTCCCTATTCCGTTATTCGCCGGATCTCCGATGAAAATTATTTAGTGGCAACTCCATCCCGTCGAAAAAAATCTACACTGTATCACGCCAATTCAATGAAGCCCTATTATGAATCTTCGTGCCCCCACCCAGTCTTAGCCTCTGCTCCGGATTTGACTGGGGAAAGTGGGCATGAAATTCTCGACCCAAATGATGGCGTTCTTCGGGGGCGTTTGAAAAATTCAGAGTGTTTGTCAAAATTGGATGGGATACTGGTGTATTTGACAGAGCCTAAACGAGAGGATTTAATTCGCCTCGTACGTGCATTTCCTGCTTTGTTTGGGGATACTCCATCTCGAACCACTTGGATCGAGCACGATATTGATGTTAGTGATTCGGCCCCGGTGCGGCAACGCTTTTATCGTGTGTCACCAGAAAAACGTCGAGTGCTGGAGTCGGAGGTGCGATATTTGCTGGATAATAATCTGGCAGTCCCGTCGTTTTCAGAATGGGCGTCCCCGTGCATTTTGGTAGAGAAGCCCGACAAAACGGTTAGGTTTTGCACAGATTTTCGAAAGGTGAACAGTGTCATTAAAGGGGACAGTTTCCCGTTACCTCGAATCGAGGATTGTGTCGACTCTGTGGGGTCTGCCAAATATGTAACGAAACTTGATCTCTTAAAGGGATATTGGCAGGTGCCGTTAACTTCAAGGGCTATGGAAGTCTCCTCCTTTATTACCCCATTCGGTCTGTACTCTTATACCGTCATGAGTTTCGGCTTGAGAAATGCGCCGGCAACTTTTCAGCGGCTTATGAATCGGGTAATTGCGGGTTTAGAGGGCTGTGCCGTTTATTTGGATGATTTGATTCTGGTCAGCGACACTTGGGAATCGCATCTGCAGAGGCTCAAATCGGTGTTTGAACATTTGACTGAGGCGCAGCTGACTGAACCTCGCAAAATGCGAATTTGCTAGGGGTACGGTGACTTATCTTGGTAGAGTTGTCGGTAATGGGGAAGTGCGTCCGATTGATGCGAAAATTTCGGTTGTCCAGCAATATCCACCTCCCGCTACAAAAAAAGATCTGCGGCGATTTTTGGGCTTAGTGGGTTTCTACAGATGTTTTTGTAGGAATTTTGCCACCGTGGTAGCCCCATTGACAAATCTTTTGAGGGATGGGGAGAAATATGTGTGGGGTGCTGACTGCCAAACGGCGTTCGAAAATGTTAAGTTATTACTTTGTTCTGCGCCTGTTCTGTCTGCTCCATGCTTTGATAAGCCCTTTGTATTACAGGTTGATGCCAGCAACGTCGGAGCGGGTGCTGTTCTGATGCAGGCTGATATGCACAATATTTACCATCCTGTGTGTTTCTTTTCAAAAAAATTTTGTTCGTACCAACGCCACTATTCTGTGGTGGAGAAAGAGACATTGGCCTTAATATGGGCTTTGCAGTACTTTTCGGTCTACATCAGTTCTGCCGTGTCCTTGACTGTTTTTTCTGACCACATAGTGTCCAAACCAGCGCTTAGTGCGTTGGTCTTTATATTTGCAGTCATACTGTTTGGATATTAGGCACATAAAAGGGTCAGAAAATATTGTGGCCGATGCGTTATCCCGTGTCTGATCATTTGCCGTTTTTGTATTTCTTGTTCCCCTGTCTCTCTTTTGCTCTCTCTATAGGAATCTGTGGAGGACTGCGATTTTAGGCTCTGCGTTTTCCAAAAAAAAAAAAAAGAAAAAAAAGGGGGGGCGTGTGACGCCTGCGAGCGTTTCGGGGGCGGTGCCTCTGTTGACAGCGTGGAGCTGGAAGTTGATTGTGCTGAATGTCGCCAGCTGCGAAGCCTTCACCTGGGCCTATTAATAGGACTTTGTTTGGGTGTGAGGGGCCGTGAGCGTTAGGCTTCACGTTGGCCATGGGTTTGGTAATTTGTATTTGTTAAAATTGTATGAATTCCAGTAAAGAGCATGATTTTCTGTTTTGAGTGCCTTATTTTGGGTTTGGGGTTATTTGTTTGAGTCAGAATGTAACAGCGGCCATGTAACGTAAAATCCTGAGTGACAACTTCCTTCCCTCTGCCAGGACACTGAAAATGGGATGTGGATGGGTCTTCCAGCACAACGATGACCCAAAACATACAGCCAAGGCAACAAAGGAGTGGCTCAAGAAGAAGCACATTAAGGTCATGGAGTGGCCTAGCCAGTCTCCTGACCTTAATTCCATAGAAAACCTAAGGGAGGGAGCTGAAGCTCCGAGTTGCGAAGCGACTGCCTCAAAACCTTAATGATCTAGAGATGATCTGCAAAGAGGAGTGGACCAAAATTCCTCCTGACATGTGCGCAAACCTGGTCATCAACTACAAGAAACGTCTGACCGCTGTGCTTGCCAACAAGGGTTTTGCCACCAAATACTAAGTCTTGTTTGTTAGAGGGTTCAAATACTTATTTCACTCAAAGAAATGCAAATTAGTGTATATCTTTTTATATGAAGTTATTTTCTGGATTTTCTTTTTGATGTTTTGTCTCTCACAGTTAAAATAAACCTACCATTAAAATTATAGAATGTTAATTTCTTTGTCAGTGGATGAACTTACAAAATCAGCAAGGGATTAAATAATTATTTCCTCCACTGTGTGTGTATGTATGTATGTGTATATATATGTGTGTGTGTGTGTGTGTGTGTATATATATATATATATATATATATATATATATATATATATATATATATATATATACACACATAAATATATATATATATATACACACATAAATATATATATATATATATATATATATATATATATATATATATATATATATATATATACACACACACACACATATACACACACACACACACACACACACAGACACACACACACAAAAAATCTCCTTCTCACCCCCGGCGGGGGGGTGGTATCCATGTCATCCTCAAGCTCGGGTCCTCTACCAGAGGCCTGGGAGTTTGAGGGTTCTGCGCAGTATCTTCGATGTTCCTAGGACTGCGCTCTTCTGGACTGAGGCTTCAGATGTTGTTCCTGGGATTTGCTGGAGCCACTCTCCCAGTTTGGGGGTTACTGCCCTAAGTGCCCCCACTACCACGGGGACCACGCAACCCTTGACCTTCCACATCCGTTCCAGTTGCTCTTTCAACCCTTGATACTTCTCAAGTTTCTCATGTTCCTTCTTCCTGATGTTGGCGTCAGCTGGGATCGCCACATCTATCACCACCACCCTCTTCTGCTCTTTGTCCACCACCACTATGTCCGGTTGGTTAGCCAGGATCTGTTTGTCAGTCTGGAAGCTGAAGTCCCACAGAATCTTGGCCCTGTTGTTCTCAGCCACCTTCTGTGGTATGGCCCATTGGGACTTGGGGATTTCTATTCCATACTGGTTGCAGATGTTCCTGTATACTATCCCAGCCACTTGGTTGTGCCTCTCCATGTACGCTGATCCAGCTAGCATCTTACACCCTGCTACTATGTGCTGGACTGTTTCAGGGGCTTCTTTGCACAGTCTGCATCTTGGGTCTGATCTACTCTGGTAGATCCTGGCCTCTATGGCTCTTGTGCTTATGGTCTGTTCTTGTGCTGCCATGATTAGTGCCTCTGTGCTGTCTGTCAGTCCTGCATTATCCAGCCACTGGTAGGATTTCTTGATATCAGCCACTTCCTCTATCTGACGGTGGTACATGCCATGTAGGGGTTTGTCTCTCCAGGTTGTCTGTTCCTCCTCCTCCTCTGCACTCTCATCAGGGTTCTGCTGCCTGAGACATTCACTTAGCAGTTCATCCTTTGGGGCCATCTTTCTGATGTATTCTTGGATTTTCGATGTTTCATCCTGGACCGTGGTCTTGACGCTCACTAGCCCTCGGCCTCCCTCTTTCCGCTTAGTGTATAGTCTCAGGGTGCTGGACTTGGGGTGGAACTCTCCATGCATGGTGAGGAGCTTTCTAGTCTTGATATCTGTGGCTTCTATCTCCTCCTTTGGCCAGTTTATGATACCAGCGGGGTATCTGATGACTGGTAGTGCATACATGTTGATGGCTCGGACCTTGTTCTTACCATTCAGCTGACTTTTCAGGACCTGCCTTACTCTCTGGAGGTATTTGGCTGTGGTTGACTTCCTTGTGGCTTCTTCATGGTTTCCATTAGCCTGTGGGATGCCAAGGTACTTGTAGCTGTCTTGGATATCACCTATGTTGCCCTCTGGTAGGTCAATCCCCTCAGTCCGGATCATCTTGCCTCTCTTTGAGACCATCCGGCCACACTTGTCCAATCCGAATGACATCCCTATGTCATCGCTGTAGATCCGGGTGGTGTGGATCAGCGAGTCTATTTCTCGCTCGTTCCTGGCATACAGCTTGATGTCATCCATGTAGAGCAGGTGGCTGATTGTTGCCCCACTACGGAATCGGTACCTGTAGCCGCTCTTCGTGATGATCCGACTGAGGGGGTTCAGGCCTATGCAGAACAGCAGTGGTGATAGTGCATCTCCTTGGTATATGCTGCACTTGATGTTGACTTGAGCAATGGGTTTTGAGTTGGCCTCTAGGGTTGTCTTCCACATTTCCATTGAGTTCTGGATGAAGGTCCTTAGGTTCCTGTTGATCTTATACAGTTCCAGACATTCCAGTATCCATGTCTGTGGCATTGAGCCATAGGCTTTCTTGTAGTCAATCCAGGTTGGTGCACAGGTTGGTCTGTCTCTTCTTACAGTCTCGGGCAACTGTTCTATCGACCAGTAGCTGGTGCTTGGCTCCTCTGGTGTTACTGCCAATCCCTTTCTGTGCCTCGCTCATGTATTGAGCCACATGCTTACTCATTTTTGCTGCAATGATGCCTTCCATGTTGTGCAGAGACAGGTAATTGGCCGGTAGTTGGATGGGATGGGTCCCTTCTGGGGGTCCTTCATGATTAGGACTGCCCTGCCTTGGGTTAGCCATTCTGGGTGGGTTCCATCCCTCAGCAGCTCTTCATCTTTGACACTCTTTCTTGGACATCTGCCATTGAGATGGTTACTGGTTCTTGTTCTGGGAGGTTGCTGTGGTCAGCTCTTAGATCCACTAACCATTGGGCATCGGTGTTGTGTGATGCCTTTCTTTCCCATATGTCTTTCCAGTATTTTTCCACCTCAGCTCTTGGTGGGTCTGACCGGTTGTTGTTCTGCCACTGAGAGTACACCTTGGCTAGTTCAGTGGAGAACAGCTTGTTTATTCTTCTGGCCTCTCCCTCCTTGGTGTATCTCTTCAACCGGGTGGCCAGAGCTGTTAGTCGCTGTTTGGCAGTTTCGAGTGCCTCTGGTATGGAGAGTGAGTTGTACTTCCTGGGTGCCCCTTTATTCACCATGTTCCCTTTCTGTAGTTCAGCTAGCTGGCTAACTTCTCTCCGTGCTGCCTTTATCTTGGCCTCTAATCGTCTCTTCCATGGTGGATACTGTTTATGTCCCGAGCCCATCTTGTGTCCATGATTACTGTTGCTGTACTGTGTATCAGCTTGTTGGTCTCAGTGATGGTTCTTGTGGAGATTGTCTTCAGAGCAGCATTCACATCTACTAGTAGATCTTCTGAAGGTACTTGGCAACTCAGCTTCGGTATTCGTCGGGGGCTCCAGGTTTCCAGTTGGGTCATGATCTTCCTTCTCAGGTCAGCAGCTCTTGTGTTGAGGCTGTTAGGTGTTGGGGCATGGTACCCAATCTCTGGTTGTGGGGATGATGACATCTCCCCGCTGACCTGTCTTCCTGGCTCCCCCTTGCCGTAGCATCGTTGTTGTATTTCATTAATCTCTAGTTGTGATAGTAGATTTCGATTACGGATGTTGGAACACTGGGCTAATAGCTGTTTCTTTGTTGGCCTGGAAGTATCCATCCAATGGTCCATCTATTCGAAGTATCCAATGGTCCCACATTCGCTGCATGTATCCCCTCTCTCTGGGATTGCTTGTATAGTAGCATTCCAGCAAATCCGTATTTTCTGTCCTCGTCCATCGATGTCTTGTTCCAGTAGCCCATTTCTCATCAGTTTGCCCTGGTTCCCTAGCAACTGACGCAGACCTGACGCAGACCTTGTTGACCCGGGCGACGTCTGAGCCCGGGTCTGAGCCAGTATGATTCTATCAGTTATGTCTTCACTCATTCCTGAGGTAGGCTGATATATCATGAGGGGTCTTGCCTAAGGACCCTTACTGGATGATGTTTTGCCCCGACCGAGCAAACCCCGATCTCCTGCGTCGTAGTAAGTGAGCATTACCACTGTACTATCCAGCTGATTTTATATATATATCACACAGTGGTGCTTGAAAGTTTGTGAACCCTTTAGAATTGTCTATATTTCTGCATAAATATGACCTAAAACAACATCAGATTTTCACACAAGTCCTAAAAGTAGATAAAGAGAACCCAGTTAAACAAATGAGACTAAAATATTATACTTGGTCATTTATTTATTGAGGAAAATCAGCCAATATTACATATCTGTCAGTGGCAAAAGTATGTGAACCTTTGTTTCAGTACCTGGTGTGACCCCCTTGTGCAGCAATAACTGCAACTAAACGTTTGCGGTAACTGTTGATCAGTCCTGCATACCGGCTTGGAGGAATTTTAGCCCATTCCTCCATACAGAACAGCTTCAACTCTGGGATGTTGGTGGGTTTCCTCACATGAACTGCTCGCTTCAGGTTCTTCCACAACATTTCGATTGGATTAAGGTCAGGACTTTGACTTGGCCATTCCAAAACATTAACTTTATTCTTCTTTAACCATTTTTTGGTAGAACGACTTGTGTGCTTAGGGTCGTTGTCTTGCTTCTCTTGAGATTCAGTTCATGGATAGATGTCCTGACATTTTCCTTTAGAATTTGCTGGTATAATTCAGAATTTATTGTTCCATCAATGATGGCAAGCCGTCCTGGCACAGATGCAGCAAAACAGGCCCAAACCATGATACCACCACCACCACCATGTTTCACAGATAGGGTAAGGTTCTTATGCTGGAATGCAGTGTTTTTCCTTTCTTCAAACATAAGGGCTTCTCATTTAAACCAAAAAATTCTATTTTGGTCTCATCCATCCACAAAACATTTTTCCAATAGCCTTCCGGCTTGTCCACGTGATCTTTAGCAAACTGCAGACGAGCAGCAATGTTCTTTTTGGAGAGCAGTGGCTTTCTCCTTGCAACCCTGCCATGCACACTATTGTTGTTCAGTGTTCTCCTGATGGTGGAGTCATGAACACTGGCTAATGTGAGAGAGGCCTTCAGTTGCTTAGAAGTTACCCTGGGGTCCTTCGTGACCTTGCCGACAATTACACGCCTTGCTCTTGGAGTGATCTTTGTTGGTCGACCACTCCTGGGGAGGGTAATAATGGTCTTGAATTTCTTTCTTTTGTACACAATCTGTCTGACTGTGGATTGGTGGAGTCCAAACTCTTTAGAGATGGTTATGTAACCTTTTCCAGCCTGATGAGCATCAACAACGCTTTTTCTGAGGTCCTCAGAAATCTCCTTTGTTCGTGCCGTGATACACTTCCACAAACGTGTTGTGAAGATCAGACTTTGATAGATTCCTGTTCTTTAAATAAAACGGGGTGCCCACTCACACCTGATTGTCATCCCATTGATTGAAAACACCTGACTCTAATTTCACCTTCAAATTAACTGCTAATCCTAGAGGTTCACATACTTTTGCCACTGACAGATATGTAATACTGGATCATTTTCCTCAATAAATAAATGACCAAGTATAATATTATTATCTCATTTGTTTAACTGGGTTCTCTTTATCTACTTTTAGGACTTGTGTGAAAATCTGATGATGTTTTAGATCATATTTATACAGAAACATAAATTCTAAAGGGTTCACAAACTTGCCACACACATGGATACTGGAATGTCTGGAACTGTATAAGATCAACAGGAACCTAAGGACCTTCATCCAGAACTCAATGGAAATGTGGAAGACAACCCTAGAGGCCAACTCAAAACCCATTGCCCAAGTCAACATCAAGTGCGGCATATACCAAGGAGATGCACTATCACCACTGCTGTTCTGCATAGGCCTGAACCCCCTCAGTCGGATCATCACGAAGAGCGGCTACGGGTACCGATTCCGTAGTGGGGCAACAATCAGCCACCTGCTCTACATGGATGACATCAAGCTGTAATTTACTGTTAATTTACTTTATCTGTGAAACTGCTGATTTTGAGAAGGAAATTAAATTATAATTGTGGAATTGTCATTTTCTGACTGTTCATTTGAATGCTTATACTGGACTCGGTAGGGAAATCTATTGGCACACCAGCCCCACCAAGAATTTTTTTCACCAGCCGCCACTGCTTGAGACCCCAAGAATGGCACAGGAATAGTTTTAAGCGTTAACAATAAATCTAATATTGTAATATTTATTATTTAAAATGATTCATATAGGTAGCGGCCTGAGTGAATGACCTTAACGTCTGTAACATCACAGCAGGAAGGCTATTGGTCTCATCGCCATTTCTGCTATACTAAAACGCAGAGGTAACTGCAACTTCCAGCTTCCATTCTGAGCTAATTTATCACCATGTCACGTAGATGTGTTGCTGGCCGGTGCAGCAACATGACAGAAGGTGGATTTATGTTGCATTCATGGCCCAAGAATGTTCAAACTGCAAAGATTTGGATGCATTTTGCGAGAAATTCACAGGCACATTGGGCGCCTACAAAGTGGTCTCTCCTTTGCTCTGCACATTTTACTGAAGACTCGTACGAAACCTCTGATCTGTTGAGGAGCGTTGGCTATAAGCCCGTTTTGAAAGAGGCTGCAGTACCAACAATTTAAATTAAACTACAAGAAAAGGAAAAAATGTATTTTATAAAAACATTTTTTCAACAAAAAAGGAAAGTAAGTTCAGTGGCACCAGCTCTCCCATAGTTTGAGCCGAGGGTTGTTGGTAAAACCCAGGATGGAACGGGACGTGACACATTATCGCTCAGGCAGTGACCTCCCTGCGGTTGTTGCTAAAACCGGTGATATCCTGTCCCGGGTTTTAGTAATTGCCTGAGCCGAGCAGTAATGGTGGAGTACTCAGTATGGAGAAAAGGGAGAATGAGTGGAGCAGCTGTCTGATTTCTAAACTGGATATTGTTGCCATCTCGCCCTTACGTGGAAGAAGCGAATGAATGGAGAACTGAATGAACAACTGAACGTCAGATTGTTTCAAAACAATCGGCCACAAGATCGGCCTTCAAGAAGCGAGAATGCAGACGGGTAAGCTCCGACTCTCATTTGGATAAAAACAACAGAAACAACACGTTGTTTACCTGCATTTAGATGAATACATGTAACTTGTATTGTGTATTTAAGTTACCGGTCTAAGATTTATTTAATTTGCTTCAGAATGTGATTGTCTCAGTTCATCTGATTATTTAATGAGCCTTTTACGTTTTATCAGTGAAAATGCATGCATGTACGGTACATGTATGTTGCATAAGTTATAACACCTATCCTGTTTTAATGAGAGTCAACCCACAATCAATGAAGTCAAATCAGTCTTAGTTGAGTGAGTCGGTCACGGTATTTCTTACTTTCACCATAAATTTTTATTTATATTACTTTGGTCTATTGCTGTCAAAGGCCTCGGCCTTAAAACCGGTTCCCGCAGTGACGTCACGCGCTCAGGGCTGGCTGGCTCAGCGGGGCAGCTCCAATGCCAAATTTGTGGTCGAGTTTAACTCTCAATTTTTTTTGATTCCCATTTATGCAGCATACAAGAGTCAAGGATGGAGATACTATCCACTCAGAAATGTATTTAAAAATAAAGGTTCTGCGTATCTCCTTAAAATAGTGAACTAAAAAAACAAGGAATGAAAACCCGGGGTTTAACAAAAACAACTCAAATATCTAGAGAGAGAGTTTATTTTTTACAGAGTATCCCATTAGACCTCCATTTTCTTTGTGTGTGTGTGTGTGTACTAACAGATGCATTATCAGGCAGCAGTAGATGACAGTGAGAGGATCTTTACTGAGATGATCAGCTCCATGGAGAAAAAGCGCTCGGAGATGACAGAGCTGATCAGAGCTCAGGAGAAAGCTGAACTGAGTCGAGCTGAACGACTCCTGAAGCAACTGGAGCAGGAGATTGCTGATCTTCAGAGGAGAGTCACTGAGCTGGAGCAGCTTTCACACACACACGATCACATCCACTTCCTCCAGGTAACACTCACTGTCTGATCTACAGAGGGCGCTGTTCCTCACAAAGTTTCCTCCTACAAGCTCATTACAGCAACAATAAATGTTCCTGTCTGAGATCCCAAGTGTGTCTTTGGTCTGATTCAGTCTGAGATTCATTTGTTCCTCTCCTACACTTTTCTCCTTCTCTATTCTGTTTCCTCTCTGTAGAGTTTCCCGTCTCTCTGTGTTTCTCCTGGATGTGACGACTCACCCAGCTTCACTGTCAATCAACATCTCTCATTTGATGGAGTGAGGAAATCTCTCTCAGATCTGAAAAAACGAGTCGAGGAAATCTGTGAGGAGGAATTCAGCGTAATCCATCCACAAGGTAAACAAACAAGCAAACATTTGTTCTGTATCACAGTAAAGAGAGACATAAATTTAATGTAATGGAAATAAAACGTAAGCAGGAACAAAACTGCATCAAATCACAAAGCATTAGTATTAGCCTCAGAAATTACAAATAAATTTCCCAGATAAACAGGACCTTAATCACAAATCCACAAACTAATCTTATTGATCTTTACACATAACAAATATGATGAACATTAGATCAGAATCGAGGCCTTAATTCCTCCATAAAATCCATCAGAAAGTAAAAACACACACATTGTCAGAGCTTCAGCTGGGAAAAGTTTTTTGCTTTTCATGATTCTTACATTCAAATGCTGCAGTGTGATGACATTTTGGCCAATCTCTAAATCGTGTCTGACTGAGAGCAGTGAGGAATCTAATTTTTCATTTTCATGCTTTAAACTGTTTTCGTGTCATTTTTCAGTCTCCATTTTGTCTCTGTGTCTCTACAGCTGCAGCAGTTCACATGATTTTACCCTCAAAACCAAAGAGCAGAGAAGATTTCCTGCAGTGTAGGTGTAAAACACACACACACCACACACACTCTTCAACTGCCCACATGATGGTCTTTCTTTCTTTCTCTTTCGACCTACAACACACAATGTGTATCAGTAATAGTATATTTATATCACACACAGAAATTGAGTTACACACACACACAAATCTAATACATACGAAGGATAAAATTCTGCCTAGAAATAACTAGTAATCTAATCTCACTCGGCAGAAAAAAATAATGGATTACTGTTATAAAGAAGAAAGCTAGTCGCACAGAGGCACAATGATAAAATACAATATTTCATCAAATTAAAAAAAACAATAAAAAAGAGGGAAAGAATGAAATGACAGTGTGAGGAAAAGAGAAAGGAATGCTGATCTGAAGCGATAATCGTACTTTTGATAGAACGCTTGAAATTGCTGAAGCTAAGACTCTGGAAAGATTCATCAATACTGTTCCAGAGAGCAGCAGCTTTGAAGCGAATATTAAACTTGCCATCGTTAGTTCTGGCTGAAGGAACACAAAATGAAGATCTTGAAGCCAGTCAAGTTTTATACTTGTGCCTTGATGCTAAAAGTGTCAAAAAGTTATCAAAGGCAGGCAGCAAATAAACTAGAATGAAATTTAAATGTAAAAATACTGTTTAAGTAATCTATAAAATCAGAGAATTTCATCATCTCCAGCTTTTTAAAAATAGGAGGTGTGTGTTCATTAAAAGAAGCTAAATTAATAATTCTGACAGCTTTCTTCTGGAGTCCAGTTATCGGTCGAAGGGTAGCCTCATAAGTATTACCCCAAACTGTAACACCATATATTAAAAAAGAATAAATAAGAGAGTAGTACAGCTGAGTTAGAATACTTTGAGAAACATAGTGATGAAGCTCAGCAATAATTCCAAAGCCTCTGGAGATTTTCTTGCTCTACTGGTGGATGTGTTTCCTCCTGATGAGGTGAGAGTCGAAAACTACTCCAAGATTCTGTTTAATCGGCTTATAATTAATTTTCAGGAAATGCTTCTGCTCAATTTTTTGGGGGTGGATTAAAAAACTACAAAATTTGTTTTGTTGACATTCAGAGAGAATTTATTTGCACAAAGCCACGCGATGATATCAGAATTACTTTATTAATCCCTGGAGGGAAATTCAAATTTGCAACCAAGCTCCTGAATATTGACTAATTCAGAATTTACCCTGGCTTCTAGAGAATCTAAAGATGAATCTGCCAGGAATAAATTTGAGTCACCTGCAAAAAGATGAAAATCAAATATATTGGAGCAGTTCATAAAATCATTTATGTATAAGAGAAGTAGAAGGGGGCCACGAAGCGAACCCTGTGGTACTCCACATGAAATTGGTAAAAAGCTGGATGAAATATTACCGATTGAAACAAACTGATGTCTATTTGATAGATATGAGGCAAACCAATCATGGACAATCCCACGGATGCAATAAGAACATAATTTTTCTTACAAAATATCATGATCTATGGCATCAACGGCTTTACTCAGACAAAGAATGATACCACAGGAAAATTTGCCATCTTCAATTGCTCTTTGGATTTTATCAGTGATTTAGTAAAAGTGCATGTTCTGTAGATCTTTTGTCACGGAAACCAAACTGACCAGAATATATTAAATCAAACTTTTCTCAATATGTATTCAGCCTATTTTACATGAGTTTTTCTAATATTTTTGATAGACCAATTTCTCTTTTGTCAATTTTTATGATTAGAAGTTAACAGTTGAGCTCCTGCTTTAAACACGGGTCTGACACGAGCAAGTTTAAAAGAATCAGGAACAGTACCAGAAGTAAAGGAGAAGTGATATAGGATCTCCACAGGCTTTGAGATTGAGTTTAATATCTTGAACAGGGCTACAGAAATACTAAAGGGGCCACAAGCCTCTCTGGACTTGAGCCGGAGAAAAATGTCTTGAATTTCTTGTGTCCATGTAGGACTAAGAAGAAAGCTGTCGCTTGTCAGAGAAGCAAGAAAATCTGAAAATATTTTGTTGACCTTTGGTATTGCTTGGCTGATACTTTTACCAATGTCTGCAAAATAAACATTGAACTCATTTGCTAGATCCTTTTACCTATAGGAGTCAAATGGCAGAGGTGTCAAGTAACGAAGAACAAATACTTCGTTACTTTACTTAAGTAGAAATTTTGGTACTTTCTACTTTACTGGAGTAATAATTTTTCAACCTACTTTTTATCTCTACTCGTTACATTTTCAAGCATGTCTCCTGTAGTCTCGTTACTTGCATTTCATTCGGCTTGACACTTGCGACACTTTAAAAGGAAAAAAAAATCAAATCCATATCATTCGCATCTCTCTCACACACACACACACACACACACACACACACACACACACACACACACACACACACACAAAAAAAAAAAAAACAGAAACAACCCAATCAACATTTGTGACTGTTTAAACTTAACACATTGGCACAATCTTTATATTACTTTGTCCACCTAATAAACTGCCACTCAGGGTGCTCCAAGCACACAGCAATCAGAGCTCTGACTTCGATACTGTTAGTAAATTGCGGGCTCTCGTTCGTTTGTCAGGAGTGGAATTCCCCCCCCCCCCCACGAACCATATGCGGCATTCTCTTTTCTGAATCAGGTTAAGTTTACAAACACAGTTATGGTATCTTGGTGGGTGTTCGTGAGTAAAGTGACAGGTCTTAGCTTAGTAAACGTTATATTAGCTTGTAGTGTGTCGGCATTCCAGCGGCCGCCCTTTCTCTCCTCGCCTGTGTTCAGCCTCGCATTGCTGGAACACAAACATTCTGTTGACTTCTCTCGGTGAGCCAGTAACTAGTAGGGATGAGAAAGTGTTTTTCTTGCATTTTAACTGGAACCTGCTGCCTCTACTGCACGTCCCATATGAAAAAGAAAAAAAACTGCAATTTTACAGTAGTGGCTGTAGGAGTGTGTGTGTGTGTGCACGCACACATGTCTGTGTGGATCAGTAGTAGGTACGCGCACATCTCCGATCTAGCGGCCGCCATTTTGTTCCATTCCCAGTGTGACCGCGTTCTGAGGAGCGCCGATGGGTATCCCCTAAGAAATCGCGTTTCGGATTGGTCAAAAGCACGGAAATCCGGGGATTCCCATTTAATGACGTAGTTTAGTACCCGGTTGATGACCAGAGGCAGTCTTGTTCGCTTCCATTGAAGATTTCTCCACTTTATCAGGCATTGAAAATTTTGTCCGATTTCTACAAAGTGAAACTACCATTTATTGATTTTGGACATATTTGAAAGGTAGGTGGTCTCTTAGTATTATGTTTAATCTTTCTTGTCAGTAAGTTTGATGGTGATTGGTTCGTTAAAACTTGGTTTTCTGTCAGCTTCAAAATGCATACCCCTCATGCTCATCCCCGTCTGCCATATTGAAATCGTTGGAAATTTGTCCATGTTCCATCGGCATTTTCTCTAATTAAAATATGATAAACTGCAAATAAACTGGGCCAGTATCCTTCATCAATACCTAAAGACATTATAAATTCGCATATTTTGAATGATCATGGTCTAGGGGACCCGTTGATTAGAGATTTAGAACGTGTTCTGCAAGCTGTCCACTGGTGCTGAATATGCGAGTTCAGGTCACGTGATCACTTTCCCAGTCGCTCATTGGCTGATCTCGTTTGTTTTGTAAACAAACTGCACGTTTCTCATATGTCATTGTTGATTGAAATGGTTTTGGTAGTTAAAATCGGTATATTCATTGAAATGTCAAATTGGTCATGAGACTTCATTAATGCAAAGTGAAATAAATTATTATAATTAATTTTTTTCTGATTCAGCATGCCTCCCAAAAAGAAAAAGACATGGTTTCGTAGTCCGGAGGAAAAACCTGGGATTGCAAAGCAGCATCTCCTGGATGTGTTTGCTCAGTTGCCTGCGCAGAGTACCTCCTTCTTAAATGGACATGTTCTCTTCTTGTTTGTCTTAGAATGTAAGAGCTGTCGGGCCATGACAGAAAGAAAACTTTACGAATTAATTGATCAGTCATCAATGGACGCCACGCAACGCAGTCGATTATCATCACACTTGAAGGTTGAGATAAAGAAACTCGTTGATAAAACATTGGGCAAATTCAAGTGCCTCTCCAATGCAGAGCAGTTCAGGAAATTTAGTTCCATATGCCAGCAGTTGTTTTGTTTAACCCCTCAGTCAGATAATCAATATCAACCAGTACTTCCAGAGACTCAATCATCAGGTGCAGATCAGTCTGATGGGAGGGAATTACTGGTGCCAGTGAATCCAAGTGTGATTGTGCAACTACCTGCTCCATCTCCAATAAAAACCAGACAGCTATCCAAATGCACGAGGTGTAAATCAATTCGCAAGGATATGGTTATCCTTCGTGGGAAAATGGAGCACATGCAGAAAACCATTCGGTGTGATACATCTTTGATTTCATGTGCTAAGAAGTATAAGAGAGTATCAATTAAAAGACTTAACCAAACACTGAAAAGAAAAGAGGCTCAATTAGTTCGGGTCAAAGAAAAACTTAATAGTAGTGATCTTGCTGATGAGCTTAGATCTGCCCGGGGAAGTGTTAGTACACTGAAGAAAAAGAACAAAAAAATGAAGAAGTACCACAAGGAAGCCAGGAGAAAAGCACTTGACTTTTCATCGCCAAGTCCAACTGGAGAGAGTGATGAAGGCATGATTCTAGATCTAGTGGGAAAGCTTCATGACTTGGAAAATTAAAAATGTATTCTTGAGGAAAAAGTTGATGATTTGATGGAGGGTGTTCTTGAAACCAAGTCTGACCAGAAATCTTACTCTGCAGACATGAGGATGATGGTATTTGATGCATTGGTGAATCAAGTGCCTACAAATTGTGTCCCGAAGTTAATAGAGAACTTCGCTCGCCGTTGCAAGGTGAAACTTGAAGCAATACCGCATAGATCTACAGTAGAATCTATGGCGAGAGAACTTGGTGTGATCAGTGAATACCAAGCAGCGGAGGCTTTGCTTTCCAGTGAGGATTCCACTTTAGGCTTTGATGCCACAACGCAAGAACACGTTCATGTTAACGAGATTCACTTCACTACCGAAGAAAGTTGTTACTCCATTGCAATTGATGAACTTCCCGGAGGAACGGCTGAGGACTATGCTACTCATGTCACTGATTCTATTGATAATTTGGCTAATGTTTACTCCTATTTTGAATCACAGGATTTTCAGGGAACAAGAAGTAAACTAATTCAGAATGTCACCAATACGTTAACAGATCACTGTGTGGCAAATCATGCAGCAATAAGGATAGTGAATGCAGCATGGAATAAAACCTTGACAGAACTTAACTGCCACCTGCATCCACTAGACTCAGTGGCCACAAAAGTCCGGGCTTCATTGAAAACGTATGAAAGAAATGGTAATATTCCAAAGAAGATTCTGGGGTCAGATTGTCTTGCTGGTGACCTGGTCGTACAAATCAACAAACTGCGTTATAAAAACAGTAAGGGCGATCCAAAGGGATTTGTGATCTTTTTGGAAGCGAATGGTTTACCCCGTGGTCTGCTGCCCCGTTACCGTGGCAATCGCCTCCATATATTTTTCCATATTTGTGGCACCCTAGTGCAGTACCATTTCACTTTTTGCAGAACTGTTCCAGAAGGGGACCTCTTGTGGTGGACTACGGTCAAGTATTGCAGCAGACTTCTCACTGGAAACTGCTCATGTAGAGATGCAGGTTGTTGGCTTAATAGGAAAGTTGTTGACTGGGCCTTGGATGGCTCGATTCTACACATCAGCTGCTACCGAAATTAACCACATTGATGGTATTTCTTGTGTGAAGATTGTCATTTCGGAACTGAAAGACCAGGAGCGCGAACCTCGAGGCACCTTGACACGATGTACGGATTTTTTTGGAAACGACTTGTCCATGGCTGATGGAACTCTTCTCCAGTTGAGGGAGTCTCCCAAGGATAAAGATGTATTTGACGACATGATGAGGAATTGCCTCCAAGCTATCATTGATGTTCTACAAAAACAATATAAGAAATACTTAGAAATTGACATTACGGAACAATTACAGAAGGAGACCAAGTCAGCATGTTCACATAATATAGATAGCGAGCAAATGATGGGCATGTTTAGTGCTGCACAAAAAAAGGCACCAGCAGCAACACTTTGCTACATTTCATCCAAACTTAGAGCTCAGAAGAATGGAACTGTTGAATATCTCGATTCTCTTGATGAGGGAAAGCATTGTAGACTATTGAAAATGGCTGTAAGCTTTGGCAAGAAGCAGAGAATCAGAAGAAAAAGGATGAAAGATCTGATGGTTGAACTTTCAAAGCGGCAGGCTGACAAAGGACAAGAATGGGATAGTGCAGCCAGAAAGAAATTGGAAAAGAGACTAAAATCCATGGACATCAGTCTAATTCCAGAAGAGTTTCCACAGCTCAGTGAGGATAAGCAAGAGAACTTGATTGATTTGCTAAGTGGGAAGGCCATAGGGAGGGATATTGGACATTTGTGGTATGAAGAGGGAGAGCTGGTTTTGTACAAGGGGAGGATTAAGAAAGTTGTTGGAAGAGGTAAGAGGAAAGTGTACGAGGTTGGATACTCTGTCTCTGGGACAACAGTGGACGATGATGAGGTGGACTATGAAATGAGTTTTTCTTCTCTGGCAGCTGACTTTATTATGGATGATCTCACAATGTAAGCCTAGTGCTTACAATGTTACATAATGATAATTCATGGATTAGGATACAGAAATGTAGAGGACATTCTTTGCAATATAATTATAATTATCGGGAATATAATTATCGATGAAAAAGGACTGTCATGAACGATGCAGAGGTGAGACTACATGAACATGTACAGGTAATTGGTTAATAGCTTTAATTATTGATTACTAATTAATAATAATATTGGTTGCATTTTCCTTCAATTTTCAGTGTTTTAGTACTCTAATATCTGTTTTTATTGCATTTTGGAGACCCAAGTTTTCACAGACTCGAAGAAGGATTTTTCCCACGGTGTTTATTTCAGATGAACCAACTAATTACCCTAATTACTGATTCTAATTAGGGGTTAATTACCATAATACTAACTTAAATTGTCTTTTTCCTTTAATGGCATAGAAACATAGTCAGAAATCGTCTATTTGGGACACGCTTGCTCTATTGTTTTACTGTTAATTGATAGAAACAAAAGGGATGCCACTTAGGAATCTTTAAATTTCCATAACTTCCTTAATATTGAACCTATTCCTATGAGCTAGGTGTCATTTTGAAGGTCTTTTCCAGCTCTATCTTACTATTTCCTCAAAACAGCCATATGAGTGTTTTGAAATTTTTGGTCACATACCTATCAGTAGGATGGGGTGATGTGGTCGAGACATGTTTGTGTGTTTTTTTTTTTTTAATATATACATTTTCAATAAAAATTTATTGATAACTTACTTCTGAGGTATGAAGTTTTACACCATTACAACACTTACAGACAACAAGTCATTATTACTTGTGCTCCATGAAACACATTTTAATGGGTCAGGAGAATGTACTGTATGTGGACTTTGAGGCTGTGCCTTTGTCCTTAATAGCATTTTTTCCTCTTTCATTACTTTTACTTTTGTACTTTTAAAGTAGTTTAGAAATCAGTATACTTTTTACTTAAGTAAAAAGCTTCAGTTGATACTTTTACTTCATGAAAAGTATTTCTAAACCATAGAATCTATACTTCTACTTGAGTAATAAATGGTAATACTTTTGACACCTCTGTCAAATGGTTTAGCTTATTATGTAGTGAAAATTCATTGTCTGATTATTATAACCATTTTTTAAGTTTGTTTCTTAAGACATGTATTTTTTAGTATGTTACCTCGTTTGTTGACAGTCTCTGTGAACACTTCCACCTTCTTAAAAACAGTCACCAGATGTCGAGTGGTGACGTGCCTTATCAGCTGATGTTACTCTACGGAGGCGTGAACGTCCCACCCAATTTGACAGGTAGTCCACGCCTCCTGCAGTAATAATCAGACATAATGAATTTTCACTACATATTAAAAATAAGTTATGGAGAAGATTGTGCCAAAGAGGTACGCTACCTGGAAAAACTAAAGAAAAAACTGGCGCGACAAAGAAACCATCTCCGCTTCAATCTCCACTGCCGGGACGAAGGCGTCATTCCAGCAAGCCTCTACATAAAAAATCCAATTCCAACAAGAAACGCGGAAAGGACCATCGAAAGAGCACGAATGACTCTGGTAAGAGAGAGAATTAGATGCACGACAAACAAAATCAACAATTTAAATACGGAAATAACACGAACACAAGATTTCAAACGCTGGTTCAAACTCAGCAGTGACATGGAAAAAAGTATGGAAGAACATCTAAATGCAATACAAGAACAAGAATTCTCAAAAACAAAAGCACGCCATATTAAAAAACTAAATAGACTTATCAAAAAGAAACAAAATAAATGCAAGGACAAGCAAATAAATGAAAAATAGATATGCAACCTGTCTAAACACACACTAACAACAGCAGAACGCACTATACTCTCACGGGGACTAAACTATGCCATCGCACCAAATAAAATCCCGAATGAAGAATTCATACTGGCTATGGAACTAGCATGCAACATGTTACAGGACCAAGGACAGAAAGCCGCATTAAGGAATGAAATAGCAGGCATCCTCACCTCAGTTAAACCGCCACCCAGAAACACAACTAAACAGGAAATGGAAGCCATCAGAACACTCACAAAGAACAAGAAAATAACAATACTACCGGCTGAAAAAGGGAGGACCACGGTTATCATGGACACTAATCAATATGAAAAACAAATGAATGAAATGCTCACAGACCCAAACACACATGAAATACTCAAAAAAGACTAAAACTATTACTCAAACCGTTAATGGACGACAACAAAATTGATAAACAAACATACAACCACCTCATCCCCACAGCAGACATCACCCCCCCGGATATACGGCACACCGAAAATTCATAAACCCGGAGCACCACTAAGACCCATAGTAGACAGTATAGGATCAGTTACTTACAACCTTTCCAAGACACTGGCAGACATAATTAAACCACTCCTCGGACTCACGGAATACCACTGCAAAAACTCAAAACAACTGGCGAAAGAACTAAAGGAAATCAAGATAAAAAAGGAGGAAATCTTTGTATCACATGACGTCATATCCCTCTTTACAAAAACACCGGTCACAAACACTCTCAACATAGTCGAAAACCTGTTAAAAGCAGACAGAACCCTGAAAAAACGTACAAAACTTACAGCACAGGACATAACAAAACTATTACATTTCATTTCCACATCCACATATTTCCAATTCAGAGGTACAGTCTACAGACAAAAAGAGGGATTTGCAATGGGGGACCCGCTATCTGCCACTCAATGCAACTTTTTTATGGAGGATCTGGAAACCCGAGCCATAAAAACAGCACCGGATGACTGCAAACCTATCTTCTGGAAAAGATACGTTGATGACATTCTTGAAATAACCAAAACAGGCCACACACAACAACTCACGGATCATTTAAACTCCATAGACAAGACAGGCAACATCAAATTCACACACAAAGAGCAAACGGACAAGACAATAGCATTTCTGGACCTAAAAATACACCACACAGAAGAAGGTAATATCAGAATTACAACATACAGAAAACCTACACATACCGACCAATATCTTCTCTGGACATCTGAACATCCCATAGCACATAAAATGTCAGTAATCAGAACACTATACGATCAAACACAGAACATCATGGAGGAGAAAGACAGAGAGGAGGAGGAACAACACATCCAACAGGCATTAAAAAACTGCCAATATCCACCGTGGGCAATTCAAAAAGGAAAATTACAGACACAAAAAAAGGAAAGAAACAAACAAACAAGAAAAAACACAGAAAAAACAAACCGGGGCTTTGTCACATTACCATACATAAAAGGAGTTACAGAACGCATCCAACGATCCATGAGGAAATACCACATCAACACCCCGGTCAAACCATACAAGAACCTCCGACAGCTGCTAGTTCACCCCAAAGACAAAATACAACTGGACAATAAATGTAATGTCATATATGAAATCCCTTGCCGTTCATGCAATAAAGTCTATATTGGTGAAACGGGCAGATGCTTCCACACTCGCAGGAAAGAACACCAATTAGAATGTGAAAAAGAAACAACAAAAAGACTCACAAGACCCGAAAAAGAAAAAGCAAACCAAGAAAACTTAAAATCAGCCATTTCAGACCACTGCAAACGAAAAAATCATATTATGAATTGGGAAGAGGCCAGAGTCATTCGCGCTGAAGAGAATAGATATCAGCGTTGGATTTTGGAGGCAGTGGAGATACGAAAGCGGGCGCAGAGGACGATGAACCGGGATGAGGGAGCATACGCGCTGTCACACACCTGGAGCACAGTCCTGGGGTAGCGACCTGACAGCAGGAGGCGTGGACTACCTGTCAAATTGGGCGGGACGTTCACGCCTCCGTAGAGTAACATCAGCTGATAAGGCACGTCACCACTCGACATCTGGTGACTGTTTTGAAGAAGGCGGAAGTGTTCGGCGAAACTGTCAACAAACGAGGTAACATACTAAAAAATACGTGTCTTAAGAAACGAACTTAAAAAATGGTTTAGCTTATTTCTGTACATTTTGTACTTGGCATACAAGCACTGATTTCTTGTCTTGATCGATTTTTCTATACAATTTGATTTTATAATTCATTGTTCTAAGACTGAAGGGAAATCCAAGGTTCAGATTTGAGTTTGATTTCCTTCCTTGACATGGTTTTTTAGAGGAACATGAGCAGTAATAATTTCATCAGAGTTTTCAAGAAAGCTGGAGAATGTCATGAATATCAGGCTCACCATCGGACTGGCTAGAGCAGTCAATTTGTTGAAAATCATAAATGAATGCATCTTCATTGAACCATATGAAATCTATCCATTATCCATAACCGCTTATCCTGTGCAGGGTCGCAGGCAAGCAGGAGCCTATCCCAGCTGACTATGGGCGAGAGGCGGGGTACACCCTGGACAAATCACCAGGTCATCACAGGGCTGACACATAGAGACAAACAACCATTCACACTCACATTCACACCTACGGTCAATTTAGAACCAACAATTAGCCTAACCTGCAGGTCTTTGGACGGTGAAGGAAACTCACACAGACACAGGGAGAACATGCAAACTCCACACAGAAAGGCCCCCATTGGCCACTGGGCTTGAACCCAGAACCTTCTTGCTGTGAGGTGACAGTGCTAACCACTACACCACTGTGCCACCTGTCATAGGAACTCTCTTCTCTAAACTTGCTCATTCAATGGGGAGGGTGAATTGAGTCAATAGACAAAAAGTTGGGAAAATGGTTAGTTAGGTCATTCTAAAATATTCCCATTATCTCTCATCTCATCTCATTATCTCTAGCCGCTTTATCCTTCTACAGGGTCGCAGGCAAGCTGGAGCCTATCCCAGCTGACTACGGGCGAAAGGCGGGGTACACCCTGGACAAGTCGCCAGGTCATCACAGGGCTGACACATAGAGACAAACAACCATTCACACTCACATTCTCACCTACGGTCAATTTAGAACCAACAATTAGCCTAACCTGCAGGTCTTTGGACGGTGAAGGAAACTCACACAGACACAGGGAGAACATGCAAACTCCACACAGAAAGGCCCCCATTGGACACTGGGCTTGAACCCAGAACCTTCTTGCTGTGAGGTGACAGTGCTAACCACTACACCACTGTGCCACCTGTCATAGGAACTCTCTTCTCTAAACTTGCTTATTCAATGGGGAGTGTGAATTGAGTCAATAGACAAAAAGTTGGGAAAATGGTTAGTTAGGTCATTCTAAAATATTCCCATTATATGTAGCATATTTAAGTCATCCAACCATCCATTAACCTTAACCGCTTATCCTGTGCAGGGTCAGCTGGGATAGGCTCCAACTTGCCTGTGACCCTGCACAGGATATTTTAAGTGAATTAAAATATATATTGTCAATAAACATGGTTGAAAAGAATAGGAAGATAAAGTATTGATAAATTCACCTGTAGCTATCCGAGTGTCTGAATTCATCAGATTTAAGTTTAGGTTGCTCACAAAAATACAAAGCTTTGACTCCTCATGGATTTTATCAATTATTATTGAAAGCTTATCCAGAAATGGCTGAAAAGAACTGTTTCGGTGTCTGTATCTCACACCACAAACTATGTTCTTACTGCCTTCATTATGGAGCTCAACAGAAACTGATTCGTCTTGATCAGAAGTATTAAGGTCATCTCTTAGATTATAACTTCAGGAATTTATGAAGAGTCCAATTTGGAGTGTTGGGAAATGTAATTAAAGTCAGGTAAGTAAAAATTGACAACTATATTTATGAGTTGAATGCCAGGTTTCTGAAAGGCAACGGATCTTCAATAGTTGATCTAAAATACTGAGTATGTCTTGAAATTCATCAAATTTTAGCTGAGAGGTTCCTGATAATATAGTGAAGGAAAGAGAGCAACTTGTCAGATAAACAAGAAGATAGTCATCTATATTCCCCACCCTACATACCAACTATATACCAAGTTTCAAGATATTGTCATGTTTTTGAAGTTCTGCTGCAAGAAACCAACCCTACCTCTTTACACTGACCTCAGCAGCCCATGACATAAACCCACTGGACCTTTGGTCCAGGTGAGCTAAAAATTTAAATTTCACATTTCTTAGTATCAAAAGGCACATACACATTACTTAATCAACACATATACCAACTTTTAAGACCAAACCACTCATAGTTTTCAAGTTCTGCTCTGAAAACCAAACCTACCCGAGAGACTAAGTCTGAAATTGTTTCCATGGAAACATGAAAAATTAAAATTTCTCAAATGTCTTAGTATGAAAAGGCACATCTACATCACCTTGTTAACATGTATACCAAGTTTCAGATCCGTATCATGTATAGTTTTGGGTATATGCTCCGGAAACGAACATTGCTCTAGGTCAAAATCTATTACTATGTAAAAATTTGAAAAATACTTTTTTCCAAAAATCGAAAATATCAAAAGGCACCAGTTCACATGTTGCTTGATACGTATACACATTTCATGAAGATATCTTCAGTAGTTTTAAAGATATGGCCCAGAAACGAAAAGGTGACCAGACGGATGGACGGATGGCTCGACAGAACCTATTTCTATATCCTTCTCCAACCTTCGTTTGGGCGTGGGATAATTACGAAGTTCTTGAGAAGAATGAAATTCGTGTGGGGAATAGTACCTAAAATTAATATGACGAGTATTCACGTCAGGATTGAAATCATTTAGGTTTGGTGATAATTCTAATAATCATAATTAATCTAATATTTATAAGCAGTAATAATGTCAGCTTGATTCACGCACAATTATACTGGCAAAGTTAAGGTCAAAACAGAAAAAGACGCCACGATACAACACTAAAGATTGAAGTATTTTGTGTGTACAGAATGCTGAGGGAAAAGGGAGGAAAAGAAAAAAATGGCTGAATGTGAAAGTTGTTTGGAGTGGTTCCATCAGGAATGTGAAGCGACCCCAGGGCCTGTTTTTCACGATGGGGGGCAGCAACTGCAGAATCTAAAGGGGATGAGGTGCAGTGGGTGAAGACGGACCACCAAAAGCAAGATTTTGTTCATTAACTTGGTTATTAATGCATAAACAACATTTGATTTTTTTTCTTTCTTTCGCCTCAATTTTCGTGACATGCGTGGATTAAATGTACATTATCCTCGATGCGTCAAGTTGGAGCTTAATCTTATTTTTATGTAATAAAAAAGGGCTTCATATTTAACAACAAATGCACTGGACTTGGAAAACTGATCTACATTCCTCGCCACAATTTATTAACACATCAGCACCATCTTTTAAACTTGAATGGTCTTCAGAAGTCACAAATCTAAGCTTGAAGGTTGATTTTATAGACATGGTATCTACATTTTAAGCTGGGATTTTATAAAGCTCATGAGCTGACATCGTTACTGCTGAGAATTATGGCAATGACACGATCAATCTCAGAATTCCAGACATGATAAACAAAAGTACAACACTGATTCAGTGTTTAATCAGTGTGATTCACTGATTCACTGATTAAAGGAACCGCCTCGATCCAAACACAGTGAGGAGAAATCCTGTTCCTCAATAAAAATCAATAAAGGTTCTCTGAAATGTTACTACGGCTACAGAAGGACTCTGAGTCCAACACACACACACACACACACACACACACACACACACACACACACACACACGTTATCCTCTTCATGTTTATCTAAACCTTTTCCTGTGCAGACACAATTATACTGAGCATAAATTCATACAGAGACTGTGTGTGTGTGTGTGTGTGTGTGTGTGTGAGAGAGAGAAAATAAGAGGACTGAATAACAAAGGTATATAAAAACTCATGTTTATAAGTTATTTTAAAATGGAAAACTGTGTAAATAATAATGTAAAGTGTCAGAACACTGTTGTGATGTAGGAATTAAAACATGCTGTACATTTCTCTGAACAGTAGGTGTTGCTAGTGAACTCTGTTGAATGAGACTCCAAGTCATGAATCTTTTCGTGAATCACAACCACTGAGCTCTATATAAAACCTGGAGGGCTCAGAACCCATTCCCCTCTGGAGAGACGAGTGAAGCCATCTGGACGCCATCTTACCACTCACATCGCGTGGATTTGGTTTGTGTGTTAAACCGTCGTCTCATCTCATCTCATCATCTCTAGCTGCTTTATCCTGTTCTACAGGGTCGCAGGCAAGCTGGAACCTATCCCAGCTGACTACGGGTGAAAGGCGGGGTACACCCTGGACAAGTCGCCAGGTCATCACAGGGCTGACACATAGACACAGACAACCATTCACACTCTCATTCACACCTACGGTCAATTTAGAGTCACCAGTTAACCTAACCTGCATGTCTTTGGACTGTGGAGGAAACCGGAGCACCCGGAGTAAACCCACACGGATACGGGGAGAACATGCAAACTCCACACAGAAAGGCCCTCGCCGGCCACGGGGCTCGAACCCGGACCTTCTTGCTGTGAGGCGACAGCGCTAACCACTACACCACCGTGCCGCTATGAGAGATAATAATAATAATAACACGAAAGGCTGTACAATACTTCCTTTCTATTTAGGACAGCTGTTGAAACAGGATTATTTTCTCATGTTATTTTCCATTTTCACTTCATTCTCACAGTCATGTCTTAACAGTATTTATTCATCACATAATTTGCTGTCATTTTAGACACAAACGATTCAATTTTGATGCTTTTTCTTTTTAAGACGACACAGTGTTTAGCAAATGGGGTAACTTTTAACGTGGTAAACAAATGTAATAAGAAACACAGCGTCTGACAGTATGGATGCCGGATGCACCATCTGGCCAAATGCTTCAGCGAGATGACGACTGGACTGAACCCACACTCCACAAGCAGTTAACAAAACTCATCTTGCATAGGCGTGAATTATTTTATTTTCCAATGCATACATCATTCATAATTCTGATTAAAGTTTCATTTGTTTACCATATTAAAAGTTACCCCATTTGCTGAACAGTGCATGGGCTTAAAAAGAAGAAGCTTCATTCTCACATGTTTTAACAGTATTTATTGGTCACAGTTTTGCTAATTGAATCTTTTGTGTCTAAAATGTGACCAATAAATACTGTTAAAACAGAGGGGAATGGGTTCGGAGCCCTCCAGATTTTATATCGAGCCGAGGCCTCGTTCGTCATCTGTCACATGGTTTCGTCTGCCACGCCCCCTTCTACTCCATACGTGCTTCGGAGCCTCGCGACAGACAGGTGTCTCACACACACTTCTTATAAATCCTGTGATTAACATCTAACCTGTGGATATTTTATTGTTTTAGATTTCTGTTATCTGACTCTGGACCCAAACACAGTAAATCCTAAACTCATTCTGTCTGAGAAGAACAGAGCAGTGACACGCAGTGAGACAGAACAGAGATACTCTGATCATCCAGAGAGATTTGACTCCTTGTCTCAGGTGTTGTGTAAGGAGAGTGTGTGTGGACGCTGTTACTGGGAGGTGGAGTGGAGGGGTGGTGCTGTGGAAATATCAGTCTCATATAAAGAGATCAGCAGGAAAGGACGGGGTAATGAGTGTGTGTTTGGACGCAACAGTCAGTCCTGGAGTCTGGAGTGTTTTTCTTCCTCTGTCTATTTCCGACACAACAACATTAAGACTGATCGCCGAGGTCCACCATCCTCCAGAATAGGAGTGTATGTGGATCACAGTGCAGGAACTCTGTCCTTCTACAGCGTCTCTGACACGATGAGGCTCCTCCACAGAGTCCACACCACATTCACTCAGCCTCTATACGCTGGGGTCTGGATGTGGGATTCTATCTCATCTGTGAGGTTTTGTGATCCGATGAAAAAATGAAATGTTGGTAAAAGTTGAAATGTTGAGTAAAATTCTGTGGCCCCATGCATGAACCTGACAACCCACTTGTTCCAAAATTTTTAGTTGGGCATGTCTCTGAACAGATCATATCAATATCTGCCTTCCCTGAAATTGACGAACCGATAATTAGTTCCACTTCTGTAATACAGGTAGCAGCACTATCTGCTGAGCATATAATCAAAATATTTTTCCATGCATGAACCTGACAACCAACAAAATCCAACATGGCAGCGCCCATGGGAAGACGTGCAAAGACAGCTGTGAGAAGGCTGTCCTTTCAGGAAGTTATTAGTGAAATCCTTAGAGGTATATATATATATATATATATATATATATATATATATATATATATATATATATATATATATATATATATCTGTGATCACAGAACAACCAAGCAGTACTAGAATTAAAAATTTTCAACATTTACATTGTGTGGGATGCATTAAATTTAGTTTCAACTGTTTGCTCAGTTAAGGGTACCTTTCGTTGAACCCTTTGAAACATTCCAAGTCTATACACTATCAAGTAGATTTATTTTGCAGGTTGATTTTCATACGCTTGTGATGTGCCTCAGAAGACATAGTATATGGACCGGTGTGCAATGCCATTGGGGCCTATACCATATAAACTAGCCGTGGAAGGCTTAAAACTAGATGATTTCACAAGTTTTTTCATTATTCAGTTGTTTCATTTGAAACCATGTTGTTGTTGTTTGCAGTTAATAAAGTATTACTTTGTAACCAAGTAGTAATGCTACTTTTTTTAATGTTTTACCGTGAATGAACCTGACAACCTGAGGGTTGTCAAGTTCATGCACCAGATTCTTCACTGGGGATATTCACCTCATATACATACGCGTACTGTATATCTGTATTTTTCTTAGCTGTTTAAAATTTTCACCAGTGCAATTTTCAGACTATCTGGAGACATGTTAATGAAACCCTTATAAACCTCAAATCTATGTCTGGTTGACTGATATCAAATTTACGGATTATTATATTCAGATTCAATTTTCTCATTTTTAAAAATATGTGGGTTATCAGGTTCATGCATGGGGCCACAGAATTATAACTGAGGTGTCAGATTGAATTTCTCCCTGAAATACAAAGACACTTTTGTGTGCAGAAACTGTGGCACTAATTAATTATTATTTTCAGAGTGCATCTGTTTTATAGATTAATAAGAAAATAAGTTACATAAATGTCTTAATGCAGAATATAAGATGTTTCTAGAAAAAAATTCAGACTATTTAAAGGCCGAATCCCATTTCACCCCTTGGACCAACCCCTTGGCCCTTCCCCTCCATTTTGCGCATTCACGTGAAGGGGTAGGGGTATCCCAATCCCAGTTAACGCGGAGGGGTAGGGCTTCTGTACCCCTCCAAATGGAGATTTTCCTGGAGCTGACTCCGAACGAAGGGGTTTGAGTGATTTCCCACAATGCCATGCGGATTTCAGCGAGATTTCATGCGGATTTCAGAAAGATGGCGGTTCCCGCGGCGAAAGATTGTCATAAATGTATTTTCTCCATTATTTACGTGTTTTAAGTTGTTATCCAGAGGAAACACGCCGCTTGATTCGCTTTCGAGCTGAGAATGAGCAGCGATTTCTGAAATCCAAGCTGCTGCTAAAAAGCTTTGGGAGTGAGTATTGTTTTCGGTTGCTTTACTGCGTACGTTTTGTTCTGTTATTCTCGCTTTTATTGTTTACATGAGTGTTCTGACACCTCATTCTGTCGGATGTGGTGCACGAAGCGCCAAAGATATCCCATTCAGTGGTGTTAGTTAACAAATCACACCCTGCCAGCAGAGATTTCTGGTTCTGGCTCTGACTGTAGCGGCTGGTCGCAGCCAATGACGCATTTGGTCGCGTTTTGCTAACGTAAACGCTGACGGAGGTACGCGATGACATATGCGATCGTTGAAGGGCTATCCCAATACGTAAGGGTTGAATTTCAAGCCCTATCCCTTGTAGCTCAGTTTCAAGGGGAAGGGCCAAGGGGAAGGCGGAGGGGAAGGGG
Organism: Neoarius graeffei; assembly: GCF_027579695.1. NCBI lineage: Eukaryota > Metazoa > Chordata > Actinopteri > Siluriformes > Ariidae > Neoarius > Neoarius graeffei. Next base: position 64,901,441 of record NC_083585.1, read on the forward strand.
GAGGGGTAGGGGTAGAAATTAGAATTGGGATTGGGCCTAAATGTCTGCACTATTATGAGATTTATTACACTGATATGAAAGTTTAGAATGTCTCAAATTCTGTTTTTTCTTTGGCAAAATCTGTTTCTTCAGAAATAAAACTTCCTCAAACTACTGCGTCTTTCTGTCCTGCTGCTGGTGGAAACACACCCTACTGTGTGTAAGAACATTTTTAACAATTTTGTGTCTTGAACCATTTTCTGTTCAAAAAATGCACTCACTGTATTCAGACCCCTTCAAAAAATAATATTTAAAATATGGAATAAATACAGAGTTATTTTGCAGGTTTTGGAATCTATCCATATAAAGATTATTTACAAATCATTGTTTTCAGTTTTAATTTCAATTTCCACATACAATATCACCTTTTTCTGATTTGGGGCTGTTTTTCCTCTCAGATGCCTGATTTAATGTCAGTGATGTGTCTCTCTCCCCATGTTCTAAACTCATTTGTACTAATTTATTGTACTTTAAAACTAATAGATGATGTAATCAATTAAAACAATAAAATAGTGTTAATTTTAATTACCAGGGCATAAAAACTCCCTTTGTGTTTCTACTTTTCTATTTCCATTTAAAGGCCAAATGACGACTATTAATCAAACTCAGGTTTATAAAAGATGCTTCATAAACTCAAGATCCAAACACTGTGTCAAAACAAAACTTTATTAAACAGAGATCAGTTTAAATCCCAGAGGGAGCGCTCGTGTCTCTCTCCATCACTACACACTGGGAACTGCACACACTTCAGGCCTCACACACCACACACTGGTTTCCTGTGAGGCCTTCACTAATGTGCAGCTCCACACGTGCGCTAGCGTACAGGGAAAAAACACAAACACCACTGTTAGGTTTATATAAGTATTATTCTTGACCAAGAAGGCAGTAATACAGTGGAGCAAAAAAGTATTTAGTCAGTCACCAATTGTGCAAGTTCTCCCACTTAAAAAGATGAGAGAGGCCTGTAATTTTCATCATAGGTATACCTCAACTATGAGAGACAAAATGAGAAAAAAAAATCCAGAAAATCACATTGTCTGATGTTTAAAGAATTTATTTGCAAATTATGGTGGAAAATAAGTATTTGGTCAATAACAAAAGTTAATCTCAATACTTTGTTATATACCCTTTGTTGGCAATGACAGAGGTCAAACGTTTTCTGTAAGTCTTCACAAGGTTTTCACACACTGGTGCTGGTATTTTGGCCCATTCCTCCATGCAGATCTCCTCTAGAGCAGTGATGTTTTGGGGCTGTCGCTGGGCAACACAGACTTTCAACTCCCTCCAAAGATTTTCTATGGTGTTGAGCTCTGGAGACTGGCTAGGCCACTCCGGGACCTTGAAATGCTTCTTACGAAGCCACTCCTTCGTTGCCCGGGCGGTGTGTTTGGGATCATTGTCATGCTGAAAGACCCAGCCACGTTTCATCTTCAATGCCCTTGCTGATGGAAGGAGGTTTTCACTCAAAATCTCATGATACATGGCCCCATTCATTCTTTCCTTTACACAGATCAGTCGTCCTGGTCCCTTTGCAGAAAAACAGCCCCAAAGCATGTTTCCACCCCCATGCTTCACAGTACGTATGGTGTTCTTTGGATGCAACTCGGCATTCTTTCTCCTCCAAACACGACAAGTTGAGTTTTTACCAAAAAGTTCTATTTTGGTTTCATCTGACCATATGACATTCTCCCAGTCCTCTTCTGGATCATCCAAATGCTCTCTAGCAAACTTCAGACGGGCCTGGACATGTACTGGCTTAAGCAGGGGGACACGTCTGGCACTGCAGGATTTGAGTCCCTGGCGGCGTAGTGTGTTACTGATGGTAGCCTTTGTTACTTTGGTCCCAGCTCTCTGCAGGTCATTCACTAGGTCCCCCCGTGTGGTTCTGGGATTTTTGCTCACTGTTCTTGTGATCATTTTGACCCCATGGGGTGAGATCTTGCGTGGAGCCCCAGATTGAGGGAGATTATCAGTGGTCTTGTATGTCTTCCATTTTCTAATAATTGCTCCCACAGTTGATTACTTCACACCAAGCTGCTTACCTATTGCAGATTCAGTCTTCCCAGCCTGGTGCAGGTCTACAATTTTGTTTCTGGTGTCCTTTGACAGCTCTTTCGTCTTGGCCATAGTGGAGTTTGGAGTGTGACTGTTTGAGGTTGTGGACAGGTGTCTTTTATACTGATAACAAGTTCAAACAGCTGCCATTAATACAGGTAACGAGTGGAGGACAGAGGAGCCTCTTAAAGAAGTTGTTACAGGTCTGTGAGAGCCAGAAATCTTGCTTGTTTGTAGGTGACCAAATACTTATTTTACCGAGGAATTTACCAATTAATTCATTAAAAATCCTACAATGTGATTCCCTGGATTCTTCCCCCCATTCTGTCTCTCATAGTTGAATTGTACCTATGATGAAAATTACAGGCCTCTCTCATCTTTTTAAGTGGGAGAACTTGCACAATTGGTGGCTGACTAAATACTTTTTTGCCCCACTGTATATCTCATCTCATCTCATTATCTCTAGCCGCTTTATCCTTCTACAGGGTCGCAGGCAAGCCGGAGTCTATCCCAGCTGACTACAGGCGAAAGGCGGGGTATACACCCTGGACAAGTCGCCAGGTCATCACAGGGCTGACACATAGACACAGACAACCATTCACACTCACATTCACACCTACGGTCAATTTAGAGTCACCAGTTAACCTAACCTGCATGTCTTTGGACTGTGGGGGAAACCGGAGCACCCGGAGGAAACCCGCGCAGACACGGGGAGAACATGCAAACTCCACACAGAAAGGCCCTTGCCGGCCACGGGGCTCGAACCCGGACCTTCTTGCTGTGAGGCGACAGCACTAACCACTACACCACTGTGCCGCCCTGCAGTAATATATTTGTGACAAAATTAAGGATTAACTTCGGTTCAGTTAAAATGACCTTATGTCTCGGCTGGACATTGTTTGGGAACATTTTGTTTATTTTGATATGAAATGTGTATTTTTGATATGAGATGTGTCTGAGATGTGTCTGACACACACTCACAATGGCCTTTGATATCACACACAACCATAGCCAACGTGTATTGGGAATTAAAAGTTAGATCTAAGATGCATTCAATGATTTAAGTTAGTTTTATAGTTTTAAGTTAGTTTTATAATTACAGAATATAATTTAGGGTTGTTAAGACCTTATGATTCTAATGTTAAGACTTCATGAGTTTAATCCTGAATCCTGTTTGACCTTTCTCTGGTGAAGTAGCATTTCTTTGTTTTGCCAGACATAGTCTTTGTTTAGGTTTGTTCTTATTTTCTGTTTGTACCTTGCTATCATGTCATATGATCAGATATGTTATTATGTTATGATTATTTGACCTGCCCCAAGATCAAGCTGCTCACTTGCTCGCAAGTCAACCACACACACATACATCTGAACATTCCATCAGAACAGTGATGTAATTAAGATGTGACATACACACACACACACTGACACAGATATCAAAATGATGTCACTTACTGTACTCACACCCTCCCATACAAACACACACACACACACACACATATTCGACAGACACAATAGCCGTTTAGGGAGATTATAATTTGTTATAAAAGGTGTTTGTAATCTTTCATCTTTGGCGAGAATACTGCGATTAAACAGCAGTGAAACCGATCTCTGGTTCTCTGTTTTTTTGCGGTGTTCCGTCCCAGACGTCTGGGTGGTACGAGGGCGGGGGTCCCGAGAAGTAAGTTGACCGATTGACCGTTTCAGACTGGGTTGAACCCTAACAACCACTGATCCAGTATCATCAGGATTCTCTGTTCAGACACAAATATACAGTGCAAAACAACAAAAAGCAAAATAAAACTACAGTTTCAGATGGAACAGCTGGAAAAGGGCTGATGATCAGGAGAAGGATGCCTGGGATCCAGTCCTGTTCTAAAGGAATGCCATAATTAGGTGTAAATCATGATACGATGATGAGACTTAAGATCTGCCCACACCTAGTCGAAACCTGAAGAGGTGAATTAAACAACAAGGTGGAAAAGGATGAAGTGATTTCATTATGAACTTTATTTGGATGACTAGAACATTAACTCTTCTTATAAGTCTTCTGTAACTGTTCAGATATTTATAGATTTTATTTTTAGAATGTAGTTCACACACACACACACACACACACACACACACACACACACACACACACACACACACACACACACACACTCTCTCTCTCTCTCTCTCTCTCCCTCTCTCTCCCCCTCCCCCTTCTGCTGTTTCATTTTATCCTTGGGCATTTTTCTGATCTTTTTATTTTTTACTGCTTGACCATTTTGTAGTTTATTAGATTATTATGGTTTCAGAATGGGATCAGAAATTTCAACATAGTTTACTTACATTATGTGCAAACATTACAACAAATTCAATATAATTTTTTTTTTTAATTGTCCAGTCATATGTGACACAAATAAATAAAATAAATGACAAAAGAAAAGTACACATGGGGGAAAAGTGTAAAGGAATAGCAGTGTTTGGTCAGATCAATCCCACAGTCCAAAGACATGCAGGTTAGGTTAACTGGTGGCTCTAAATTGACTGGAGGTGTGAATGTGAGTGTGAATGGTTGTGTGTCTCTGTGTGTCGCCCTGTAATGATCTGGTGACTTGTCCAGGGTGAACCCCGCCTCTCACCCATAGTCAGCTGGGATAGGATCCAGCTTACCCACGACCCTGCACAGGATAAGCGGCTACAGAGAATGGATGGATGGATGGATGGTCAGATCAATTAAATCACTTCAGAATCCTGTTCCGAAGAGAGAGAGAGAGAGAGAGAGAGATGCATTCATTGCTCACTGAAAGGAATAGAAAATGTAAAGTAAATACATGCATGGGTTGGTAGCTTGTAATATTGAGAGCCTGTAAGAAAAGTTTCAGACATGTTTGACCATTTATAAGAAAGTTGTGAGCGTTTTTGTATCGCTGCTCTAATGCCACCAGGAGGCCGCCATGTTGCTTGTTGGAAGGGCGATGCATGACATCATTTGGGTGCAAGGCTGAGTGTAGCTCTTCAGTACTGAAGGAGCAAAGCGAAAAGTCTGCTAAGGTGAGAATGTCGATTTTTTTCACTATACATCTGAAATAGTGTATTAATGAGCTGCAACCCTGACTTTTGGACAAACCTGAACTTTTTACCTGTGAAACGAGGCTGAAACTGCGTTATACTACTTGTTAGCACACTTAGCATGCGCTCGACTCATTCATGAAAAACTTCATCAAGACGTCCCCAGGCTAGCCGACCGTAATTACCGTGGTAGACAGTCCAACTCCCACAGCAACGCAGAAAGAGGGTAAACAAGCACTGCTTTACTATACAGGATTCATCTGAACATTACAGCAGGATGCACTTGTACGAGAAAAGGCAGAAATATTGCCAAAAACCCCCGAGCTGCTGGTATGGGATGGATTTATCTGGTAAAATTCATACAATTCATACATGAAAAGGATACAGTATAAATAGCACCGAGGACAACACAAAGTATAAAATACACTTATTTCCAATGTGGTCCTCTTGATGACAGCAGGAAACAATAAAATATAACAGACAATAATAAATTGACACAATTCTATCAACAATGATAAAAGTCATAAACAAAAATATGCTAACTGTAATTATCACAGAGTACAACTAGATTACAGAAATAGCACCAAAATGATTAAAAATTAGTTACACACACACACAAAACTGGGTTTGGAATTTACTCCATAATATTTAAGAAACAGGTGAAACAGTTATCACGTGTTTGACGTCACTTACAATCCACGGCCGTATTCAATAAAATGGACCACAGCGCCAGCGACACTTCTTCACTGATTTCCTCGAGCATTTTGGACAATGACACGAATAACGATGAGGATCATGATAAACAAGCATTACCGTATCAATTAGTTACACACAAGTGAACGATATTTATAGAGTTGTTTTAGTCAGTCATTACTGAGGCTTTTCTGAGAACACTGAATCAAAGCAAGACACCCAACAAACATCGAGCTGCTTAGCTGCATCAGCAATTATTACATTTACGCGCAAAGGAACTTAAAATAACATCATGCTTAATAAAAACTTAGGGAAGCCATAAAGTGTTTTCTTACCCTTTGAATTTCTCTTTTGTGGACTACTGACCGTGTTGTCTCATTTGTAAGCTTCAAGTCTTACTCGCTATGCAGAGCTTCCGTGTCTTGCACCCAAATGATGTCAGAATTGCCGGAAACGATCGGGGGGAATTTTCTGATTGGTTAAAATATTTTCAATGGCGGTATCCATGAACTCATCCATTCTGCATAGAAACTGACTTTCGGAGATGGAGATCTTTGTTGTGTGAGCTCCAAATTTTCAATTATTCACATGAATCATTAGATTATGATATAAGCTATCTTCATAATTGTATTTTAAAAATGATTTTCTTTTCTTTTAAACTACCACTGGCAAGATTGTTCAAGTTTATATGCCCTGCAGGAAACACACACTCACACACACTGTTTCAAATCTCTTCACACTGAATAGCAATTTGCTAACATAGCCAGGCCATGCCTTACACATTACAAAAAAGGAGCGCTCTCTTTAAAGCCATGCCCACTCTCTCTGCCGCACAGAACCAGGAAGTTCATTTCAGGAAAGAGGAGGGAAGAAATCTGAAGGGGGCAGTCATGGCATGCGACTGGACTGTGAATGGACAGAGGATGGCAGAAGGTAGTGACGGATCAGGAAGTATGCTGGGAGGAATGGATGAGGGTGGCTGGAAAGACGAAGGTTGGTGTACTGCAACTTTTAAAAATAGTCATAAACAAAGGAAGCGTAAGCAACGAGGGAAAAATTTGAGTGTTGAAGACACGGACAGTGATGAAAGCATGGTAGCTGCAGGGAAACAAATTGAAGAGTATAAAGTGATAATTAAACTAACTCAAGAAGGAGCGGCATTCAGTGAGTCAGAATCAGAAACACTTTTATTGCCAGGTATACGAACACACGAGGAATTTGACTCCGGTACCATTTAGCTTTCATAGTCCAACACAGATAAAAGCATATACACAAAACAAACAAACAAAACAAAACAAAGGAATGGTAATAGTTGGGAATAATAGGGAATACAGAGAGAGATTCTAACTGCAGTGATCTTCAGGGGAAGATTGTTGCTCCAGCAACGACCTTGACCAAGGCAGTGCTGGCTGAGAGAGCCAAAGATAAGATTGGAATTTGTTTAGGCTTGAAATGGGTAGACGTGACAGACTACCCCGCTCGTCCATTCTGGTCCCTAAAAAACATTTCTCTCTGCAAAGCCATCAACTTCTCCTAGATGGAATCCACAGACCGGCTCAAGTTCTGAATAGCCACAGTCTAAGTGCCAACAGCTTTGCCCACCACTTCAATCATGTCGGGCAGCTTTATGGGGCTTTGAACAGCTGTCACCATTTTCTGATTTCCTCGATACACCAGGGCAATGCCTAGTCCAATCAGCAAAAGTCCTGTGATCATGGAACCCAATTCAACTAACCAAAGTGATAAACAAACTGGTAGGTGATGTGAAGAGTGCCAAGATACTATGAAGTGGAGCACTTTTAGTTGTTTGCAGAGATAGTACTCAGCAAGGGACGGCCATCAAACTGAATAAAATTGAAGACAAAAGAGTGCAAGGAACATTGGTCAAGGACAAGAAGTTTGTACAAGGAGTTATTTCAGGGGGACCCACAGCTGCATCAGTGGACCAGATTAAAGAGAATATAGTAGGGACAAAAGTGATTGAGGCAAAATGACTGAGAATGTCAAGAAACAGGGAGAAGTGTGATAGTTTAGCGGTAATGATAAAAATTGATGAGGAAAAGCTGCTAGCTAAAGTCTATTTAGGTTCTATGTGCTATGATGTTAAGCGTTATGTTCCCCCGCCACCGAGGTGCTTCAAATGCCAGAAATATGGACACGTGGCAGCCATCTGCAAAGGAAAACAGAGGTGTGGAAGATGTGCAGGAGAACATGAATACAGAAAGTGTGAAAGTGGAGCCAAGTTAAAGTGCTGTAACTGTGGAGGGGAATAGAGCTCAGCCTCTCGCGGATGTGAGGCCAGTAAGAGAGCAGCAGAGGTGCAAAAAGTGAAAATCTCACAAGGGATAACACATGCAGAAGCAGTAAGGAGAGTGTCTGGTCAGACAGAGAAGCCAAAACAAAGTAACACAGAAAGCTACAAAACAAACCTATGTGAAGGCTGTGATAAAATAAAGAAGGAGATGCTGATTGTAAGGAGAAATGATTTTGTGTTATTCATGGTGGAGGTGATAAACTCCTCAGCACAAACAGGCAAGGAAACTGAGAAAATCAAAATAGTGAAGTCAGCAGAAAAATATCTTGGGGTTAAAGGTTTGTGTTGGGAAGCAGTTGAGGAAGTGCTAAGTGGGGAAGGCCCCCCTAGTTCACAGGCCCCAAGGCTTGGTGATTCATGGCACTGATCATTCTGCAGTGGAATGCAAGAAGTCTCCTTGCTAATGGTCAGGAGTTTAAACATTTCTTAATAAATTTACAAGATAAACCAAACATAATCTGCATACAGGAAACCTGGCTGAAACCAAAATAGGATTTTATTCTACATGGATACACTGCTATTAGAAATGACAGGAAATATGGTAAAGGTGGAGGGGTGCTAATATTTGTGCAGAATGGGATGAGGTACAAATGTAGTCAATAAAGGGAAAGAAGATGAATCAATAACAGTTAAGATCTGGACAGGACAAGAGGAGGTTTCAATCATTAATTATTATAACCCTTGTAAAAGGTTGACTAAAGACATGTTAAATATTATTGGTGGAAGGCTGCAGGGTAAAGTAATACGGTGTGGGGACTTTCATGCTCATAGTACACTGTGGGGTAGTAGGGATACAGATGCTAATGGTTCAAGTATAGAAGATTTTATTGATGAGAAACTATTAGTGTGTTTTAACTATGATAAAGGCACAAAATATAACTGTATACAAAACACAAAGTTCAATCGACCTCACACTCACGTCGCAGGAAATAGCAGGTATCACAAAATGGGAAGTAATTAATAAAACACCTGTCAGTAGTGATCATTATCCTATAGTGATCAAAGTTGGTACAGAAGTATGTCAGGAAATGGGTCTGTCTCAGAAACTGGTCTCTCATTTGGGACATTATGGTCAAAAAATAAATTTTCTAATTTTACTTTTTTTTTGCATTTACCTAACACTCAATGTTTGTCATGTTTAATAAGAATAAAGATAGTATCTTGCTTTATCTGGCCTCCACTGTGGAATTTTTTTTTTTATTACAGTTCAAATTGTAATTCAGGCGGCATGGTCGCCTCATAGCAAGAAGGTTCTGGGTTCGAACCCAGCGGCCGGCAAGGGCCTTTCTGTGTGGAGTTTCATGTTCTCCCCGTGTCTGCGTGGGTTACCTCCGGGTGCTCCGGTTTCCCCCGCAATCCAAAGACATGCAGATTAGGTTATTATGGGACAGCCTTGCGCTGAGGTGCCCTTGAGCGAGGCACCGAACTCCCAACTGCTCCCCGGGTGCTGTTAGCATGGCTGCCCACTGCTCTGGGTATGTCTCTGTGTGTGTGTGTGTGTGTGTGTGTGTGTGTGTGTGTGTGTGTGTGTGTGTGTGTGTGTGTTCACTGCTTCAGATGGGTTAAATGCAGAGAGGGAATTTCACAAGTGTGTGATGAATAAAGTTGTGCTTTCTTTTCTTTCTTTTTCAAATACTTTTGTAAATTTGATTTACATATAAAATAAGTACATCATGAAGAATTAAAGCCCCTCCTTCACAGATGAGTGAAAATATGTAGTTAATTTCCTATTTTTGATTGCTTGGGTTAAAAATGCCAAGTTATGATGACTGAATTGATTATTGAATAATATGATACCCAAAATGTATTTGATATGGCGAAATAGGACAATAGGACACAATGGAAAAATCAAGAACACACCGGAAAGATGAGAATAACGGCGGTGGTAAAAGAACAGCGACTGTTCTGGCTGAAGGTTGCACGGGTCTCTGTTGTGGCGCGCGAGCAACGGGACATCACTACCACACCGGACGGAGCGCGAGGCGGGGGCGGGGCAAAATGACTGGCCGTAGATTCTATCAAAAGTTCGATCTAAATTGACCATGGTTGCAAAATATTGGCCAAAAATACGCAAACACTACGAAATATGAAAGTAAGATGAAAAAGAAACAATTCTATTGCCTTATACTGCAAGACTAAACTATCAAAACTCACCTTTTCAGCGATAACATCCAAACAGATCACCCGTGTAACAGAAAGACCGCAAATGGAAGCACGATCAACTTCTGTTGGAGTGGAAAATTCCATTCCACACATGCAAATTGTTAATGTGTGTCTTTCCCCGCACACAAATAACACGCTACAGTAAAAAAATAGACCACGACTCATTTTATAGCTCAGAAATTCATAGAAGACCAGCTACCATTGTAACATATTCTGTAAGAAACATATTCTATACCTAACTTTCAGCTTTCATTTAAAAAAAAACAAAATTGCAAATTTATAACTAAATTTTTATATGGCGTAGTGATTTTAAGTTACTACTTTTGGTGAGGTAGTGATCTTGACCCTGAGGCTTTCCGTTTAGATCAAAAACACATGATCGTATTGGGTTTGGGTATGCGGAAAATGGAGGAACAATGGTGATCAAATATTTTACATGATGTTTTATTACGGTTATGATTATTCTGTGAGTGCACCAATCCTTTGGTGTATAAAGTTACAACTTAAAATATAATTAGTGATAACTAGACTTTGCAGTGGACGACAACCTTTTTAAGGGAATGCGATGTCGTCAACCATTTATCATGTCTCAGATCAAGCCGCCATTTTTCCACAAATTTACAGAATTTTTGCCAAATTCTGAATAGAGTATTCACATCAAAGATTTAATTTTATCTGTATTATTTCTTTCATCATTTTATTTCAAATTAAAACCAACATCATTCAAAACCAGATAGTTTATTGAGTGTGAGTATATTTAGTGGGGTACCCCCACAGTACCCAGTTTCTGAGACAGACCCAAATATCAATGGGGATACCAAGGTGGAATTTCAAAGAAGTCAACTAGGACAAATTTCAAATATTAAATAAAATAAGATGTGAAGAACTGGTTAGGGAGGATATTACTGTTGTAGATGAGTTTAACAATAAATTGGTGACAGCAATCATACAGACAGCAGAGGAAACAATTCCAAAGGCAGTAGGAGGCAGAGAGAATGGGATGAAAATTGTAGAAAAGCTGTCAAAAGAAGAAATGGAGCTTTGACAATTAAAGAAACTTCATGAGAAACATTAATTCAGTATAAAAGAGCACAAGCAATAGTTCAAAGAACTATTAGAATAACAAAACGTTCATATTGGAGACACTACTGCAATAGCACAGGCAGGGAAACACAGCTGTCAGATGTCTGGGGAACGATCAGACAAATGAGTGGTATAAGAAGAAGGTATGAAATACCAGTGTTAAACCAAAATAATAAAATACCAGTTACAAACAGACAAAGCAGAGCTATTGGCACAAACGTTTGTTAAAATTCATAGCTTAGAGAATCTGTCAAATACAGCTAGACAATCTAGGGATAATACCCTGGCATTAAATCCAGGTGTCGAGGTGAGGAAAACTACATTAGGTGATAGTCTAGATTTACGCTTCAGTCTATTTGAGTTACATAGAGCCATCTTGAAGGTAAAGCAAACTTCCCCAGGGAAAGATGGTATTAGCTATAGCATGCTGGAACATCTGGATAATAGTTCAGGTGATGTAGTTTTGAGATTATTTGACATGGTTTGGGAAACAGGAATAATTCCAACAACCTGGAAGCAGTCTACTGTATCATTTAGTGATGTGTCATGCGCAGCTTTGTAGTGAATCAGAAGAGCCAACTCCCATCGAGTGAGAGCCGGCTCCCCACTTTTTTTTTCCTTTCGCTGCTCAGCTCTCACTCTCAGTGGCTCAGCTCTGCTCATGGCAAAACTTTGTTTTGATTGGCAGCATGGTGGCCTTGTGGCCAATCACATGTGAGGATATAGGATCATACCATTATGTGAAAACAGAGAGGGGGACAGACGCGACAGTCATGTGGGGCATGTGTCCGTCCCTGTCAGTGAGTGAGACAATAGACAGCGGTGAGCAGAGGCGGAGCCAAACAATGTGAACATCCGGGGCTTAGCCCAGTGGGGGGTCTGGGGGGCCTACCCCAGAAAATTTTGGATTTTTTAGATGCAATTTCCTACGTTCTAGTGCATTTTGGGGTGACCTGCTAGACATGGCAAATCGTAAATCCCTTCTGATTCATACACTCCATTCTCAGCTGCACATTCTGAACAAGACAATACGATTTAATGGAAAGAAATAATAATCACTTAACTACTGACTTCTGTAAACATCAATGGCAAAATTGAGACTTTTAAATGTTTTACTAACTTTAAGTAGATTCAATTTAGAATTGCAAAGTGTTCGTTTGCTTTTTTGTTCATTGGCTTTTTTGTATGTTAAAAGTGATATGCTCACTGTGAGCCCTCCCTTCATACAGCACCACTGCCCTAGTTTACCCTCAATGCACAAATGGACTGACAGACCCAAATTCACTGCATTTTTTACACATAATTAGACCTATGCATGTGACAGTAAAACTTCTTTACTCACTGACAAAAGGCCCATAATATTGTAGCTAAGTATACTGTTGCATGTCCTTTCCACTAGATGACAATGAAAGATCAAGAATGGAGACCATTGTTAGCTAATGTACCACACATTCAAACCTTATCCTTCACCCTCCCAACTTCATAGACACACCTTGATCCATCAACCGATCTCTTCTTGCCTGATGAAAAGTAAAATTACATTTTTCATTATTTTTTTAAAGGAAGAGACTGAAAGGTTTTCTTCCCACAGAACTCTATTTAATGGGAAAAATAATACCAATGTATTTTAAGTGAGAACAAAAAATATGAAAAAAGTATCAAAATTGGGTCTTCTGTTGCAGCATGTTGGTATATTTTCTCATCCTTTGTGTAATGTAAAAATGTCAAACAAAAAAGTCCAGTACATGCCATTTCTTTCAGTAAAATAAGGCTTTTTTTCAAGTGTGCAACTGACTACAATAGTATTGAAGACTGTGTTTGTGAAAAGGAAAACAAAATAGCATCTTTGCAAAGTCTAGGGTGTATAGTAATGAATCTGTGTATTCTACTCTTATGGTGGCAACATCAGGCTGTACCTGCATGGTTTGAGTTTAGCAAATCTGTGAATTATGCTATCCCTGCTTATGGCAGGCACATTTTCTTTCTCGATCATCATAATGGCCAGGTCGTTGAGCCTATCTTGACCCATGGTTCTCCTAAGCCATGTGTGGAGCCGGCGCAAGGCACTGAAAGAGCGTTCACATGAGCAGCTGCTGACTGGATTAGTCAAAGCAACTTGAAACAGAGCTCTGAGAGAAGGAAACATGTCTGGATCTAGCATGTTGAAGACAGTGGCAGTGTCCGTGATTGTCTGGGTTTCCCTCTTTCTTTTCAGGAACGTCGAAGCCACCAGAACTTCCTCTGACTTCAGCTCAATCCTATAATGTTGGGCAAGGTTTTTCAGTGAGTCTTCGGAGAGAAAGCTCTCAGATGCAGTGTTGCAAGCTTGAATGCCTGACATAATCTTCTCTCCCACACTTGAAAAATGGCAGGTGAGCTCCTCCAGCATCCTGTCCAATCATGGATAGAAAAGGTGGTGCTTGAAATCATTTGAGCTGCTCATGTTTGAGGTTGTTCCACAGGCTGACTCCACCACAAAATCATCAAAGCGCTTTTGCTTTTGTCTGGGAACAACTGGAGGCTCAATATTATGTTCCTCACACAAGGCCATGGTCCTTGTAAATATCTCCTCAGCACTCTCATCTGTCCGGAGGTCCTTCAACGTCTGATGGACTGATGTTTTGTAATGGGCAGCTTTGCCCAAGTCCACACTTTCCCCCTGTAGATATCTATGTCGTCCTTCAGTTATTCCAAGCAGTTTGGAAAACATGAGCAGCATGTACATGGTCTTAGGTCTGCGGAGGTTGCAAAGGACGCCCTTGTTCATAGATTTCTTCATTGTGCTGAGGCAAGACATGATGACAGGAAGGTTTTTCAGCACAGCTTTTATAGAACTCAGCTTGCAAGCCCATCGTGTAGTGGAGAACTGCACCAGTTCAGATGGTGTTAAACCAAGTTCCTTCTGTACTTCTAGGAACTTGTCGTGGTTTACTAGGGAAGTACTGAAAGTGGTGTAAACATTTTCCAACAGCTCAAAGAACTCGGAAGCAGCTGGAACTGCTTTGCATGTATAACACAAAACAAGGTTTAGTTCATGTGCATAGCAGTGCACATATATTGCTTCAGGGTGTAGCTCCCTGAAGCGGGCCTGCACACCCCCCACTTCTCCGCTCATGACAGATGCGCCATCATATGCTTGGGCAACACAAAGCAGACCTCCCAATTGGTGTGAGTGCAAGAGTTCCTCAATGGCATCTGTAATGGATTTGGCATCAAAACCCTTCAGTTTCCATAGCCCAAGAAAACTTTCTGTGACTTTGCCCTCTGCATTCACAAAACGCACACACACTGCAAGCTGCTCTGTGTGGCCGTCTCTGGCCTCGTCTGCCATTACAGAGTACATGTTGGCTGCCTTAATCTGCTTGACTATGTGCTCTGTGACTTCTTGTGACACACTTGTTATAATCTCATTTTGGGAAAAATGGGAGAGATAGGTGGTCGTTGAACTAGGGGTGTAATTTTGTAAGAAAGGATCAAATTCTTTGAGGAGCTTGAAGCATTCCAAGAAGTTGCCTTGATTCTGACTTGATTCTTGCTCATCATGGCCTCTGTGAGGAATTCCTTGTGTACCAAGGAAGGCGATTATGGCTGCAGTTCGCCGAAGGTATTCACGCCTTTCTAAAATTTCAGCTGCATTTGCTGCATGAAGCTGAGTAATAACATCTCGTATTTTTGTGGTTTTGAAGCTATGCCAGCAGGACATGCTTGAGACATGTAAGGCACTCTTCTCATGCTCCCGGAATGTATCCAGAGCCCTCTTCCAGTTGGAAAATCCAGAACCACTGAGTGCATCTTTATTTATGCGCGTAGTCTGCTTTCCGAATACACAGCAAGAAAAGCAGAATGCAAAATTGCCCTCCACAGAATACTCAAGCCATTTGAATTGCTCAAACCAATTTTTGTTGAAAGCCCTATTCTGAGACCCAAACTGGCTGAAGGGATATTGTGAAAGATGTATCTGCTTCGGACCACTTTCTGGAGATCCTAGGTCACACTCTACCATTCCACCTGCTGTCCCTTCCTCTTTATGTTCTTCCATTTCCTTATTTTGATCACCGTCCTGAATCAGACAACTAGAAATTCCACTTGCTGTCCATTGCTTTGACATCTTTCCTGCCTCTTCCCTGATTGCTCCTGACTCATCTGTGTAACAAAATACCCCTGATGCATGTGTTACAGTGACTCGTTGTACAAAATAAGGATCACCGATGTCCATGCCTGATCCTGACACATTTGCTTCTGGCTGCTCCTCTGTCTGTAGCTGATCACTACTGCTACCCTCTACAAAATCATAAAATCATATCAGTGAGTAGGACACCAAAACAAACAAATAATGCATAATCATGCAATGTCAGACTGAGATCAATAAAGGCTTTAGATATTATTACAGTACTCATTGGGCCTTCCCTAAACTTTTCAGATTGCTTTACTTTTCAGCTGAAATTACTATAGCCTAGTTAACATATGTTTTGTCACTGAATATGAATAGCAATCAGAATGTGAAAAGAAGTTGTTGGTGATTTGTAACTATAGTGTTTTTCACCCTTCAAAGTAGCCTTCTCATCCTGTTACTTCATGAAGTGTCATTCATAATCACCAGGAGTTGGAGGGTCTACAGCAAATTGGAAACCTCAGATTGTGTGTGTTCACCTCATATAATCTTTTATGTCGTGAACTCCGTCAGCAATGTATCAGAGACGAATATGAATCTCCATCACTAGCATGAAGCCCAGCTTCAGTTATAGCCTAACTTAGGTTGGCAGAACACTTGACGTCCATAAATGGCCTGAGCCAAAATAATATCTTAGTGTTTAAGTGTTAAACACAACACAGCTCTTTACAATGCTGACGAACGTCCCATTCACTTTGAAGTTATGAATGACAGTCAGACCAAAGTCAGTTCAGCGAACTGTGGCATCGGACTTTCTGTGCAGTCTAATAGAACTAGCCTATTATTTCAGTTTGCAAGCATAAGTAGTAAAACTATTCTTACCTTTTGGTTTTCTTTTTAAAAAACCCAAAAGTGTCGACTGCTTTTTGCTTGCCATGGTGAGTCGCTCTTCTTTTTGTTAGTTTATTTATGAAACTATGGCAAAGCCACAGATCGCCGAACTCTGATGCTGATTGGTCAAACTTCAAGGCTGAAATGCTGGAAATTCTGATCAGTGAAGTAGCCTACAATGTATCGGTTGATGAAATTTCTTGTTGCGGCGCGTTAAGATAGCAACATTTTGAAAATTAGGGAAATGCGGAATTTGTTGTAGGCTATTTGCCCATTAATGAGTTGTAATGTAATTTAGAGTGAGTGTGACGTCAGGGTTGTCATATTTTTTTAACAACTTAAAGGATCCGGGGCTTTGGAAGAAACATTTGGGGCTTAAGCCCCCAAAGCCATCCCCCCACTCCGCCTTTGGCGGTGAGGAGGACAGTGCGAGTGCATCGCAAAAATGCATAAATATGACTGACACCAGGGCGGCACGATGGTGTAGTGGTTAGCGCTGTCACCTCACAGCAAGAAGGTCCTGGGTTCGAGCCCCGGGGCCGGCGAGGGCCTTTCTGTGTGGAGTTTGCATG
The DNA here is from genome assembly GCF_027579695.1 of Neoarius graeffei. NCBI lineage: Eukaryota > Metazoa > Chordata > Actinopteri > Siluriformes > Ariidae > Neoarius > Neoarius graeffei. The sequence goes on from NC_083585.1 coordinate 64,918,416, forward strand.
TTCTCCCCGTGTCCGCGTGGGTTTCCTCTGGGTGCTCCGGTTTCCCCCACAGTCCAAAGACATGCAGGTTAGGTTAACTGGTGACTCTAAATTGACTGTAGGTGTGAATGTGAGTGTGAATGGTTGTCTGTGTCTATGTGTCAGCCCTGTGATGACCTGGCGACTTGTCCAGGGTGTACCCCGCCTTTCGCCTGTAGTCAGCTGGGATAGGCTCCAGCTTGCCTGCGACCCTGTAGAAGGATAAAGCGGCTAGAGATAATGAGATGAGAGATGAGATGACTGACACCCGTAAACGAAGCAGCATCTGGCTGCAGTTTAAAGATATTGGGAATAGCAGAGCAGAGTGCTTTCACTGTAAAATGAAAACAACAGTAAGAGCAAGTTCCACCACAAACCTGCACAGACACATCAGAACTGTACATCCCACAGTGCAGTTGGAGGAGAGAGGGCAAGCTGACTCAACGTCTACTGACCCTGGTTTGTCCCAAACCAACTGCTGCAGCAGCTACTAGTAGTGCAAGTACAATAACCCCTCCTACTGCAACTCAAAGCCAAATAAGTCAGTTTATACCAAAGCAGATGACGGAGTTCCAGACGGAGTTCCAAACAGCACAGTATTGATGAAGAGTTGGCTAAAATGATTGCCACTGATTTCCAGGCCTTTTCCATTGTGGAGGACAAAGGTTTTAAAAGTTTTGTCAAAGCCTTAAATCCCACATACACTCTACCCAGTAGAAAAACACTGTCCCTAACAATGATCCCAAAACTATATGACACAGAACATGCATTATGGCAAGACAGGGTGAAAAAAGCTCCACCAGTTTGCCTGACAACTGACTGCTGGACCTCTAGAACCACCTGCTCTTTCATGTCCATCACTTGCCACTTTATTGAAAATTACAAGATGACATCTTGCCTGCTGGACTGCTTTGAGTTCACTGACAGACACACTGCAGAAAACTTGGTAGAGGAGCTATTAAGAGTGGTAAATGAGTGGCAAGTACAGGACAAAGTGGTGTGCTGTGTGAGTGATAATGCTGCAAACATCACCAAAGCCATAAAAAATCTGAAGTGGACCCACCACCCATGTCTGGTGCATACATTAAACCTGATGATAAGAGATTCCCTGAAGGTGGTGAAAACAACCATGGACAAGGTAAAGGCTATTGTGGAGTTTTTCCACAGAAGCACAGTAGCTGCAGAGAGGCTGAAGTCCACACAGCGCCAGATGGAGTTGCCCAAACTGAGGCCCAAACAAGAGTGTGCTACCAGGTGGAACTCAACATTTTATATGTTGAAACGCATTCTTGAAACAAAAGATGCCATCATCTCCAGATGCCAGGGATCCCCCCCCCAAATCTGTCCCTATGAGTTACATGTCAGTCCTGGGATCGAGATGCTGAACTCTTCTGCTCCTCGGACCTGCCTGATCCATCCTGGTGTCCTGTGTCTGGTTAGAGTCTCATCGCATCGCTCCTGTGGAGGGCGGCCCCATGTGGACAGTTGAGGGTCGCACCTGGAGGATGCTCTGGACTCTTGCAGTGGTGCTTTTGTGGCTGGGGATTGCGGTTGTCGTGAACAGTTTTGCACTCGGGTTTCCATCAGTGGGGGGCTTATAGCGTCAATGAAGCTGACTTTATGTTAGGACTGTTAATGTTATAGCCATGTTGGCTGTTGTTGCCCAAATGAGGATGGGTTCCCTTTTGAGTCTGGTTCCTCTCGAGGTTTCTTCCTCATGTCGTCTGAGGGAGTTTTTCCTTGCCACCATCGCCACAGGCGTGCTCATTGGGGATAGATTAGGGATAAAATTAGCTATTTTAAGTCATTCAAATTCTGTAAAGCTGCTTTGTGACAATGTTTATTGTTAAAAGCGCTATACAAATAAACTTGACTTGATCTCCATCCTGGCCTTCATCAACGCACCTGTTGATACGTTCAGTCAAGATGATTGGGAGCTGGTGAAAGAGGTCTGCACCATCCTGCAACCATTTGAGGAGGTGACTGTGGAGATAAGTGCAGACAGGTACATTGGACAATTTGATTATTCTCTACTATGAATAGTAGTAGAGAACTATTATACATTGCAGAAACAACACATGATTGACAAAACTAAATTGAAAAAAGCAATATGCCGCACAATTTTTAAAAAGGCTAGTTTTAAAAGTTGCTGTTTTCTCTCCTTCATCTATGTCACAGTCTCCAAAATGCTCCTGCTTTGCAAAGGTCTTCAGCGGGAGACAGTCCAACACCAACTGACAGTAACTGTGCAGAAAGTAAAGGAATTGGTTGCGGCTCTTTGTTCAGCCATGGACCGAAAATTTCTGCATATGGAGTTCAACACTGTCCTCTCAGAAACCACATTACTGGATCCTAGGTTTAAAAAGCTTGCATTCAGTGACAACAGAGTTGTTGACGAGGCACTTCAGAGAATAACTGCCACAGCAGCAAAATGCACCCCCAGCAGCCAGCCAGCTCCACCATTAGAGGGCCAAGTGGAGGAGGAGCCACAAACTTCTGCTGTGTGGAGGCTCTTTGATGAAAGAGCTACAGGAGATGCTGCAAGGAGAAATACTACAGCTGATGTTATAATGGAGATGTGATGTTATCTTGAGGAGCCCCTCATCCAACAAGCAGAAGACCCACTGAGCTGGTGGCAGGCCAAGGCCTCAGTCTTCCCATACCTGGTGAAGGTGATGGAGGGGAGACTGTGTATTGTGGCAACATCTGTTCCTTCGGAGAGAGTCTTCTCAAAAACAGGGCAGATACTAACTGAGAGGAGAAATCGCATCAGCCCATCCAAGCTGAGGCATTTGAGTTTTTTGAATGCCAACCTGCACTGAGGACATACAGTTTGGTTACTGAGTTTGGTTCTGTTCTGGTCTGTTCTGTGGATTTGTTTGCAGTGTTTTGTTCATTTCCCAGCAAACACACAACATATATACGATGTAGTGGTTAGGTAGTGGTTTGGTAATGTCAGGGAAATACGTCATTGTAGCGGTTCGCTAGGCATGGGTGGAGCACAGAGGACGGCAGGACAGAGATCAGGTTCGTATATGTGTTTTTTTATTGTCAAACTTTTCAGTCTAAACAACGTTTTATTAGGAGACTAGAGACACAGACTATCATCTCGTCCGGCGATGAGCTCCCCTGCTCTCCACTCTCCTTCCCTAAATAGGGCGCGGTCAGTGGGAAGGCACACACAAACAGGTTAATTGCCGTCAGGTGTAGTGATTCTGCCACTTAGCTTCCCTGACTCTGCCCTCCTATCACAGACCGGCGCTTGACCATGCCCCCGCTGCCACATACCCCCACCGCCCGACTCAGGCCGGGTGGCCGTCCGGCCTGCAGCCGACTCCCCCCCCCCCCCCCCGATGGGAGAGGAAGTCCACCACAACCATCTGCACCCCCGGCCTGTGGACCACCTTAAAATTGAAGGGTTGGAGTGCCAGATACCAACGGGTGATCCGCGCGTTGGCATCCTTCATGCGGTGGAGCCACTGGAGGGGCGCGTGGTCCGAACAGAGGGTGAAAGGGCGCCCCAGCAGGTAGTAATGGAGGGCGAGGACCGCCCACTTGATCGCCAGACACTATTTCTTGATCGTGCTTTAGCGCCCCTCACACACTGACAGCTTCCTGCTAATGTACAGGACGGGGCGGTCCTCTCCCTCCACCAAGGTACCAAGACCACCGGGCTGCTCCAGTCACTGTGGGACTCCTCGATGATGCCCATTTCGAGCATTGTCTCAAGTTCTTCCCGAACCACCTTTTTTTGTGTTCGGGTAGCCTGTAAGGGTGGCTACGCACTACTACCCCCGGGGGCATCTCTATGTGGTGCTCTATGAGGTTAGTGCGACCAGGCAGGGGCGAGAACACATCCGAAAACTTGGTCTGCAACTGGGCGACCTCCATGAGTTGGGTCGGGGAGAGGTGGTCTCCACAGGGGACCGGACAGGTGCATGATGCCAATGCCCCCTTTTGAACCTCCGGCCCCAGCTCCGCCTTCTCCGGAACCACCGACACCAATGCCACGGGGACCTCCTCATTCCAGAGTTTAAGTAGGTTGAGGTGGTAAATTTGTAGCGCCCCACCCCTGTCCGTTCGCCTCACCTCATAGTCGACATCCCCGACTCGCCGTGTGACCTCAAAGGGCCCTTGCCACCTGGCGATCAATTTGGAGCTCAATGTGGGCAACAGTACGAGTACTTTATCTCCCGGTGTGAACTCTCTAAGGTGCGTACCCTTGTTGTACAGGCGGGCTTGCCGTTCTTGGGCCTGCCGCAAATTCTCCTGGGTTAGGTGGGTGAGCGTGTGGAGTTTTGCGTGCAGGTCCATAACGTATTGAATTTCGTTCTTACTTTGTGAAGGTCCCTCCTCCCAATTTTCCCCCAGCACGTCTAGAATGCCGCGCGGCTTACGCCCATATAATAATTCGAATGGGGAGAACCCCGTGGAGGCTTGGGCGACCTCTTGCACTGAGAACAACAAGGGCCCAAGCCACTGATCCCAATTATGTGCGTCCTCACTTACGAATTTTTTAATGATATTTTTGAGGGTGTGATTGAACCGTTCCACTAAACCGTCCGTTTGTGGGTGATACACGCTGGTGCAGATCGGCTTAATCCCCAATAACCCATACAGTTCGCGCAGTGTCTGTGACATAAATGTGGTGCCTTGATCAGTCAGATTCTCTTTCGGGATTCCAACTCGGGAGATAACGCGGAAGAGTGCCTCCGCAATACTGCGTGCTGAGATATTGCGCAGAGGCACTGCTTCCAGGTAGTCCACCAGAACTAATATAAAGCGGTACCCTAGTGCTGACCGATCTAATGGCCCGACGAGATCCATCCCAATTCTCTCAAACAGGGTCTCGATTAATGGGAGGGGGCGCAAAGGTGCTTTTGGAATGGCCGCCGGATTTACTAACTGGCATTCGCGGCATGCCGTGCACCACCTACGAACATCGCCACGAATCCCCGGCCAATAGAATCGGGCCATTATTCGGGCTAGTGTCTTATCCTGCCCTAAGTGTCCAGCCATGGGATTAAAATGAGCCGCCTGGAATACCAATTCCCGGCGGCTCTTTGGAATTAAAAGTTGCGTGACTCGCTCTTTAGTCTGAGTGTTCTGCGTCACTTGGTATAACCTATCCTTCATAATCGCGAAGTAGGAGAAGGACGGGGTTGCATTCAGCTGGAGCGTTTGACCATCGATTACTCTCACTTGGTCAAACGCATGTCGCAGAGTCTCGTCTCGCGACTGCTCTCATGGGAAATCGGCGAAGGATTCCCCAAGAGAGAGAGGAGGGGCCGGCGGCTCCTCACTCTGACGCGGAGATGACATAGATGGCTCTGCGACAGCTGCTCCCGCCAAAGCGACACCGGGACCTCCCCCCGTTAAATGGCAGGACCCACTCTTGACTGTGTCATAAATTCCTGAAATCCCGGACAATCAGTCCCCAAAATTAAAGAGTGGGTAAGGCGAGGATTAACTGCCGCCTTCACTATAACTTTTTCCCCTCTGAAAAAAATGTGGACCGACACCAAAGGGTAGCGGTGAACATCCCTGTGCACACACAACACCTTCACCCCCTGTGCTCCCCCCAATGCTTTGTTTTGAACCAGGCTTTGGCGAATTGAGGTCTGATTACAACCAGAATCCACCAACACCTGATATGTAGCCCCTTGGATACTCACCGGTATGTGATACGCTCCGGCCCGATCGAGGGCGGCCTCTGGCGCATCGGGGATCCGAACCACTGCGCCCACTTCCATTGTCGTGCACTGCTGTTGAAGGTGGCCCGGCTCCCCGCAGTGCCAGCAAACTGGCCCGGCCTTCCCTCTGCACCAGTGTTCTGGGGCTCACTCACCTGCTGGGGGGAGAGACAGACACAGAAGGGAGAAATGGGAGGGCACTGTGGGTGTGGCGGGCCGGCTGGGGTGGTGCCGGCCCCTGTCTCCGCGGTGGGGGAATGGGGCAAGGACGGGACACAGAAGGAGGGGGAGAGAGAGAGAGAGAGAAGAGGAGAGAAGAGAAGATGCTGTCTGCTGTCCTGCCACCGGAACAGCTGCCAAATGATCCTCCGCCAGCTCAACTGCCTGATCCAGCGACGCCGGGCGGTGGCACTGGACCCACTCCGCGGTTCCTGCTGGTAAGCGAGCGATGAATTGTTCCAGCACCACCTGGTCGATGATCCCCTCGGCGTCGCGGTTGTTGGCCCTCAACCACCGCCAGCACGGCCGGCCGGCTTCCTCCAAGCGCAAAGTGCGGAACCGCTGGTGCTGTTGCTCTGGAGTGCACCCCATGCGCTGGAGGACGGCCCGGCAGAGGTCCGCGTAGGCCAGCCGGTGGTCAGTGGGGACCTGTAGCGCGGCCAGCTGTGACTCTTCCGTTAGGAGGGGGAGGAGGCACGCTGCGCGCTGCTCCATCAGCCACCCCGAGGCTTCTGCGACTTGTTCGAATAGCATGATGAAATCCTCGGGGTCGTCCTGCGGACCCATCTTGGTGAAGGTGAGGGGAGACGGGCCCGCGGCCGGAGTGCTGGTGGACCCTGCCGACGCGAGGAGGTGCCAGAACGCCTCACGGTCTTCCTGCTGGGCCAGCACCAGGGCTTCGAAGCGTCGCTCTTGTTCCTTCTGGAGGGTGACAAGCGCCTGGTGCTGGCTTTGCTGGGCCATGGCGAGGGTGTGGACCAGGTCGGCGAACGGGGAGGACTCCATGGGGCTGATCGGCTGGTGCTCCACTCTGAATTCCCGGGTTTCGGCACCACGGTAGCGGTTTGCTAGGCGTGGGTGGAGCACAGAGGACGGCAGGACAGAGATCAGGTTCGTATATGGTTTTTTTTATTGTCAAACTTTTCAGTCTAAACAACGTTTTATTAGGAGACTAGAGACACAGACTAGCATCTCGTCTGGCGATGAGCTTCCCTGCTCTCCACTCTCCTTCCCTAAATAGGGCACGGTCACTGGGAAGACACACACAAACAGGTTAATTGCCATCAGGTGTAGTGATTCTGCCACTTACCTTCCCCGACTCTGCCCTCTTGTCACAGACCGGCGCTTGACCACTCCCCTGCTGCCACAGTCATCATTACGTACTAGGCACATCCTAATACAACGTTGTGCCAATACATAATGACAACATAGTGGTAATATGTAAGACAACGTAGTGGTAATACCTAACGACAACGTAGTGGTAATACGTAAGACAACATAGTGGTAATACAACAACAACGTAGTGGTAATACGTAATGACAATGTAGTGGTAATACCTAACGACAATGTAGTGGTAATGCCTAATGACAATGTAGTGGTAATACATAATGACAACGTAGTGGTAATACATAATGACAACGTAGTGGTAATACCTAACGACAACGTAGTGGTAATACCTAACGACAACGTAGTGGTAATATGTAATGACAACATTGTGGTAATATGTAACAGACACGTTATCTGGCGACCATCCAGCAACATATGTCCTACTACGTAGTCTACATGTTGTGTATATTTTCTATTTGATGATCAATGTATTAATAATTTGCTTTCGGACATTTTGTTGTATGTCTCTATGAATAACATTAATCAGTATCAGAATCACTTTTATTGCCAGGTATGTGAACACACACGAGGAATTTGACTCCAGTTTCACTTAGCTCTCAGTACAAACAGATAAAAAAAAGCGTAGACAAAAAAAAACAAAAAAAAGCTATGTACATGTAGAATCTTTTGGTGCAAAATGGTGCATAGTGCAAGGATGACTTGGTAAATATAAATATAAATATACAGTGTGCACAGAATGATGGTATGAGTGTGCAGTTATTTCACAGTTGATGTTACTGATATTTGAGTCCGGTTTTAGCTGTTCATCACAGAAACAGCCTGAGGGAAAAAACTGTTCTTGTGTCTGGTTGTTTTTGCATACAGTGATCTGTAGCGTCTCCCAGAGGGGAGAAGTTTAAACAATTTGTGACCAGGGTGTGATGGGTCTGCAGAGATTTTACCTGCCTGTTTCCTGACTCTGGACAGGTACAGGTCTTGGATGGAGGGCAGGCTGACACCAATAATTTTCTCTGCAGACCTTATTGTCCGTTGCAGTCTGTTCTTGTCCTGCTTGGTGACCGATCCAAACCAAACAGTGATGGAAGAGTAGAGAACAGACTGAATGATGGCAGAGTAGAATTGTGTCAGCAGCTCCTTAGACAGGTTGAGCTTCCTGAGCTGGTGCAGAAAGTACAACCTCTGCTGGGCCTTTTTGATGATGGTGACTGTGTTGATCTCCCACTTCAGGTCCCGGGAGATTGTGGAGCCCAGAAACCTGAAGGTTTCAACAGCAGTCACAGTGTTGTTGGTGATGGTGATGGGCAGCAGGGTGGGGGGCTCCTCCTAAAGTCCACTGTCATCTCCACAGTTTTGAGCATGTTCAGCTCCAGATTGTTCTGACCGCACCAACAGACCAGCCGTTCAACCTCCCATCTGTATGCAGACTCGTCACCGTCTCGGATGAGGCCGATGACCGTTGTGTTGTCTGCAAATTTCAGGAGTTTAACAGATGGGTCTCTTGAGGTGCAGTCGTTGGTGTAAAGAGAGAATAGCAGTGGGGAGAGCACACACCCCTGGGGGGCACCAGTGCTGATAGTCCAGGTGCTGGATGTGATGCTCCCCAGCCTCACCTGCTGCTTCCTGTCAGTCAGGAAGTTTATAACCCACTGACAGGTGGAGGAGGGCACAGTGAGCTGGGTAAGATTGGTGTGGAGGATGTCTGGAATGATGGTGTTGAACGCCGAACTGAAGTCCACGAACAGGATCCTGGCATATGTCCCTGCAGAGTCAAGGTGTTGCAGGATGTAGTGCAGACCCATATTGATTGCATCATCCACTGACCTGTTTGCCTGGTAGGCAAACTGCAGGGGGTCCAGCAGGGGGTCTGTGATGTCCTTCAGGTGTGACAACACCAGTCTCTCGAAGGACTTCATGACTACAGATGTGAGGGCTACAGGCCTGTAGTCATTCAGTCCTGTGATGGTGGTTTTCTTGGGAACCGGGATTATTGTGGAGCGTTTGAAGCACGAGGGGACTTCACACAGCTCCAGGGATCTACTGAAGATCTGGGTGAAGATGGGGGCCAGCTGATCAGCACAGACCTTCAGACAGGAGGGTGACACACCATCTGGGCTGGGTGCCTTCCAGATCTTCTGTCTGCGAAAAAGCTGACAAATATCTTCTTCACAGATCTTGAGTGCTGGTGTGGGGTCAGAGGCGAGAGGAGGCAGAACAGCAGGGGGTGTAAATGGGTCTTTAATGTCTGAGGTGGGGAGAGGTGTGAATGTATCAAATCTGCAGTAGAACACATTCAACTCGTCAGCCGGTTGATGGTTCATTGCAGTGTTGGGGGATGGTCTCCTGTAGCTGGTGATATTCTTCAGGCCTTTCCACACTGACGCCGGATCGTTGGCTGAAAGGCTGTTTTTGATCCTTTCAGCGTAGCTCCTCTTATGCCGCTTTTCCACTACAAATGCGGCTGAGCCGTGCCATGCTGAGTCGGGCTGAGTCGAGCTGAGCGGGGCTGTTGGAGTTGCATTTCGACTACAACCGCGCTGAACCATGCTGGCTGGAAGTGGGTGGACACATTGGGTGGAGTTAGCGAAAGTGGGTGGACGTCACATGATGTCATTAAGCAGCGCAAACAGTGACATCAGTGGCCTTTTAAGCGGTAGTCTCACGACCCGAATAGTAAACAATAAACATGGAGGACATGGAGTCGTTAGTGTTGCTGGTCTTGGTGCTGTGGCTTGTTGTCACCGACAATGCCAACAGATACTGGCAAGAGCGTATAGATGAGGCAAGGCGCATAAGGCTTCAGAAATTCTCATAATTCGTAATTCTTCTTCTTCCGGGTTTGCGGTGTTTACAGATCCCAGCGTGCTCGCGGGGCGTGTGTGGGCATGTGAGGACACTCCTCCTCACCAATCAGTGCACAGGGGAGTGTCTGCTCACGCCCCCAGCCTCACTCGGCTCGGTTTGGCTCGCTTCAGCCCCACTCCAAAATGGTGCGAGTTTTAGGGGCTAAGCAGGGCTGAAGCGAGCCGAGTCATGCTGTTTTTTGGTAGTCGAAACGCGAGTCATGTCGGGCTGAAGCGAGCTGAAGTGAGCTGAAAAAGGGTAGTGGAAAAGGGCCATTAGTTACTTTCACCTCTTTCGTCAGTGTGTTTCTGGCCTGTTTGTACAGGACTCTGTCCCCACTTCTGTAGGCCTCCTCCTTGGCCTGGCGAAGCTGCCTGAGTTTTGCAGTGAACCAGGGTTTGTTGTTGTTGTATGTGCGGAAGGTCTTGGTGGGCACGCACATATCCTCACAAAAACTGATGTAAGATGTCACGGTATCAGACAGTTCATGCAGGTCTGAAGCTGCAGCCTCAAAAACACTCCAATCAGTGCAGTCAAAGCAGGCTTGTAGTTCCACTGTGGCCTCATCAGACCATCTCTTCACCATCTTAACTACAGGCTTAGCAGATTTCAGCTTCTGCCTGTAGGTCGGGATAAGATGAACAATGCAGTGATCAGATAGTCCCAAGGCTGCACAGGGGACAGAGTGGTATGAGTCCTTTAAAACAGTGTTAGTGTCCCTGGTGGGACACTTAATGTGCTGTTTATATTTTGGCAGTTCATGGCTGAGGTTTGCTTTGTTAAAGTCCCCCAAAACAATGAGCAAAGAGTCCGGGTGTTTTTTCTCCACATTGTTTATCTGGTCAGCCAGGTGTTGTAACGCCTCAGTAACACAAGCCTGAGGAGGGATGTAAACTCCAACCAGAATAAATGAGGAAAACTCTCGCAGAGCATAAAATGGTTTGCAGTTTATGAATAATGTCTCCAGATGAGGACTGCATGACTTGTTTAGAACCATGACATCAGTACACCAACCTTCGTTACTGTAAAAGCAGACTCCACCTCCCCTCGTTTTCCCCGTGAGCTCCGTTTTGTGGTCCGCTCGGTGCAGGTGAAATCCAGGCAGATGGAGAGAAGTGTCCGGGATGTGCTCACCGAGCCAGGTTTCGGTGAAGCACAAGGCAGCAGATATGTTAAAATCCATGTTGATTGAGTTGAGGAGCAGCAGTTTGTCCATCTTGTTGGCCAGAGAGTGGACGTTAGCCAGGTGAATAGACGGGAGCGCAGTGTGAAACCCCCGCTGCCTCAGCCTGACAAGCGTGCCAGCTCGCTTACCCCGGTGTCTCCGGCGTCCTCAGCGGAGACCATAGAGAGCTGCTGCTCCTCCAACAAGTAGCTCTAGAAAACTTTCCGGATCGATGAAAACCGATGAAAAAACTTTACTGGTGGTTATTCCAATGTTTATGAGTTCTTCTCTGGAGTATGTGACCAGCGAAGAAGCGCAAGAAACACAACAAATACACAAAAATGTAGAAAGTATGAGAGAGTGAAGTACCGAGGCAACCGTCCGTGGTGCCATCTTGGTTCACCTATACTGTAAATGGTGAATATAATGGTGAATTCATCAATAGACCAAGATCACATTAACAATGTGATCTTGGTCTATTGATGAATTGATTGTATTTTAACATTAAAATAGTGCTGAATGAGGCCATTTCAATGAAATAAAAGTTTGTAGAGTCATGATTTTGCAGTTAGGTTTGTCTTATCAGTTTATCTGCATTTTAACCCTCTAATATAACTATTAGTGGTATTTTTTATCCAAAATCATGTTTGGTCCACACAAAACTTTAACTGAAGGGGAGGACTTTCACATGATCCGTGATTGCCAACAAATTATTTCCGTGACCGATGATTTGAGCCTGTTTCTCTTCCTGTGATGTGTGATTGAGAATGTTTGTGACCCCCGGGGCGGATCTGGGGGAGGGGTTTAACCCCCCCTTCAGCGACCGGGGGGAGGGAGGTATAAAAGAGTAAACACAACAGAAAACTTGAAGCAAGCAAAATTACTCAAAATATGCTCAGATTCACTGAATCAGCATGTACAGTTTCATTTCCCAGGGTGCTTCGGGCTACTTGTCGACGCTTTTCGTAGAAATTATCAATCCAATCCAATCCCCACCCCTCTCCCTGACCCCCTCCCCCTGACCCCCTCCCCCTGACCCCCTCCACCCTGTTAACTTGGCGGGAAAAGGGCATATGCTGACTGACCACTATCCCATCATGCTTTGCGGCTCCGGATCGCATTGGTCTTTCAAAACCCGTTGAAGGAGCGACTTCCGGCCTCCCAGTTGTTTTTATTGGTGCGAAGGGAAGGTGTTTGGTTATTATTGGAGAGCTTTGATCAACAGAATCTTTCAAGGTAAGAATGTTACCCTTGCTATTGTTGTCACTATGTGAATATAAAGTGATTAAGTCTGATGATATATTATATGCAAATGTTATGGTTAAATTTTTATTTTAATGAATGTTAGTGTCTGAGTCTCCACCACAGGAAAGCACGCGTGGCGCCATGTTGTTTGTGGGGGATGATGGGCTCGTGGTGGAGATCATTTTATGAAAAGATAGAAACACTACTTGAATAAATGACTTACATTTGTGATCTTTCTGTGTGGCGTTTGCATGTTCTCCCCATGTCTGCGTGGGTTTCCTCCAGGTGCTCCGGTTTCCCCCACAGTCCAAAGACATGCAGCTTAGGTTAACTGGTGACTCTAAATTGACCATAGGTGTGAATGTGAGTGTGAATGGTTGTCTGTGTCTATGTGTCAGCCCGGTGATGACCTGGTGACTTGTCCAGGGTGTACCCTGCCTCTCGCCCATAGTCAGCTGGGATGGGCTCCAGCTTGCCTGCAACCCTGTAGAACAGGATAAAGTGGCTAGAGATAATGAGATGAGATGAGACGAGACATTTGTGATCTGCCAGTCTGAATATCTGTGTCGTGACATCCAGGACTAATAATATTACTTATGTGTGACATTTTATCATAAAATCCAACCATTTTTTAAATGTATGTCTTTAATACATAAATGCATAATGCTCACTCGTTTTTATGTGGCCCATGACACTCACCATTTCCTTTTTGTGTGTTTTTATAGATTATCAGAGAAAGGTTCTGATGCGCGTAGATGAAATTGTGCAGAATTATCTGTAAGTACTTACCTCTTGCAAATATTTCATGTGTGCATACATCACTTAATCTGACCATATAGTGGGAAACAAGGATTTCCTAATTTATCATTGATTATAATTATATTTGCAGGCTCGCACTGCTGTGGCTGCAACAACTAAGGAGACAACTACTGTACCAACCCACCATTCATCTGATTCGGAAACCAGAGACAGCTGTTAGCTCTTTCACTGCTAGAATTTCTATTATTGAATACTGGTTCACCATTAAATATTTTCTAGAGCCAGAACAACTGTGGGTGGTAAAAGAGAGCAACTGGACTTGCTTGAAGATTCTTGAAGACGTTTCACCTCTCATCCGAAAGGCTTCTTCAGTTCTGTCTGACTAGTAGGGAGTATCAGGTATTTATCCTTTCATGGATGAAAAGCTCATCTAAGGTGTCATTGAGTCATCCTGTTGGTGTGGGTCACTGGGGACTGGATGTGAACGGCCTCGAGAGACTTTAGGGTGATCAATGGATTGCCCGTTAAGGTGATCAATGGAATGCTGATTCTCTCTGTCCTCCTGTGTGTCACTGAGGTGGGGTTTACATTAGACCGTATCAGCGGATCATCAGATTAATGTTTTTAAAACGATTAGTGTGCACACAGCAACGCCAATACACGATTCGCGTGCACATAGCAACGCCAATACACGGATACGCTCGGCTCCGCAGGCATCCTGCGCTCCAAATCACTCCGCCCTGAACAGCGAGTGCCCTCTGGAGGGTGCGCACTCCGGCCCTGCGCAGCTCACAGAGCGCGCGAGTGGAGCGCACAAGCAGTGATTTGGGACTGAGCCACTGTGTGTGTGATCTCAGTGCATGTCGGGCATGCGCGTCACTTACCACTTGCAAGTGGAAGGATGGCAAGCCTAAAGACAATCATAATTACACAATGGGCAGTATTTGCATCAGTATTTGCAGTATTTTCATACTTTTATACTCTTTAATGAAAGGTGATACAAGGCGGAAGTCCGCGCCGTTTTTCAGCAGTCGCGTCACATGACCAACGCCAGCGAATCAGAAAGGTGGATGTCACAGTGATGTTGTCCAATGACGATGCCAGCTAGAGCTCAGCACAGCGTATCCGCGTATTCTCAATGTTTAAACAGCACCGGACCAGACAGGATCTAGATTGAATACGTGGACCCTGGCGGATTCCTGTTTCCCGGCGTTTCCAGGCGTTTTAATGTAAATGGACAGTGCATCCGCGAAGAAAACGAGACAGATACAGTCTAATGTAAACTTGGCCTGAGGCCCTGTCCACACGGCAACAGATTCAGGTGAATCTGATAAAATTGTTTATCGTTTCGGCCTGGCGTCCACACGGCACCGGTGTTTTGGGTGCCCCAAAACGAAATCTTTTGAGAACGGGTTCCAGAGTGGAAAGATCTGGCAATGGCGCCATTGCGAAGTCGTCTGGATGAGTAGAACGGATTTGTTTACGATGACGTCACAGCCACATGACTGTGACTGCTTCATGCTGGGCATAGACATATAAACATAGATGCCGCCTTCCGCGTAGAATCATATGTCATCCTCGCCGCCATATTGGATGTGGCAAAGTGGAGAATAAAGATGCCTCATTCATGTGCTGTGTTTAACTGTACCAACAGGTTTACCGTCCAAACGAGATCACATGGGATTACCTTTCACAGGTGAGACTGGAAAAATACTTTTCATTGTATTTGGTCATTATAACGTAATTTTACGAACAGATTTTTCTGACTTTGGGCTAATATGAAGTCTTGCGCATAATAGCCGCTTGGTGAAACCTGTCTCCAAACAATTTATAATTTATAAATAAATTTATAATTTATTTCATAGCCCACCCAACCAATTTCACCACCAGCTGTCAGATGGTGATGGCACACTCAAAAATAGAAGAGATTGGAAGCATGTCAGACTGTGAAGCAATCACATTGAGCAATCCCATTGTAATATGGTTTAATTGAATTTTTTTGCATATAGCACTGTATATTGCAAAATTTGTTTTTGGAGACATTTTATAGCCTATCTGCATGGCATTTAATGAAAGTGATGCAGAGACGGCACGGCACGGCTTCAGCAGCGTAAGCACAGCACATTATTCTACACGATCCCCACTCAAGTTTCCATCAATGAAGAGTTATAACATCAACGAAACTGTCCTCATGTTAAAACTGTTAATGTTATAGTCATGCTGTCTGTTGTTGCCCAAATGAGGATGGGTTCCCTTTTGAGTCTGGTTCCTCTCGAGGTTTCTTCCTCATGTCGTCTGAGGGAGTGTTTCCTTGCCACCATCGCCATAGGCTTGCTCATTGGGGATAGATTAGGGATAAAATTAGCTCATGTTTTAAGTCGTTCAAATTCTGTAAAGCTGCTTTGCGACAATGTTTATTGTTAAAAGCGCTATACAAATAAACTTGACTTGACTTGACTGAGCTCCAAAACATGCCTTGATGTGTAGATATCGTTAGTAGCCTACGATAGTAGCAGCGGAATAAAAAAAAAAAAAACAAGTTTCCAATAGCTTGATTCCGGTATAGGCCTGCTGCATGTTGAGGAAAATAGGTCACACCTCCCACGGAATATTGACGGGTATTTCGCACACTATTTATAACCATCACATTAAAAGTTATATATGTTGTTTTGATGCCTGTTTGTTTCCCAAATATATATGTGTGTGTCTTAATGGGTGAATAAAAGGCATCGAGTTAAACATTATTGTAGAAAGGGGCTTTATGAAGTTCAGTCCATTTACTTGCATTGGTTTACGGGGAAGATTTGCCACATCCAAAATGGTGGACACTCTGACGTATCCCAGCAACGGGCCACCAGGCTCAATGCGGCGCCTATGTTTATATGTCTATGACGCCGGGTAGAAGAAGGGGTTTATGCGCATACGTCGTACTTCTTCTATTGTTCTGGTGTCTCCGATGGGATCGTCTTACAGCGCACGTAGAGGTGTGGCATGTGTATTGCATCGTTTTCAGCAAGCGTTGCATTGCCATATGTACCTGATATTTTACTGATCCATTGCCCATGTGGACGCAATATTTAAAAAAAAAAAATCTCATTGCCGTTGTCATGTGGATGTAGCCTGAAAACAGCTGGGTTTTGGTGTGCATTCAGTTGTCTGGGAAGTGTGCCAAGGACTGCATTGTAGGTGGCTGATAAATGATGTCTTAGACCCCCACCTCTGTTCAGTGATGGCCGTTCCAGGTTGACAAAAATGGCTTCTTTAACTCCTCGCTCATACAAATGAGCCTCTCTGGCTAAAATGCGTACGTTGCAATCCTGAAATGAGTGTCTTTTGTTGTTGAGATGAAGGTAGACAGCAGAGTCCTGGCCTGAGGAACTGGCTCTCCTCTGTTGAGCCATACGCCTGTGAAGCAGTTGTTTTGTTTCCCCAATATATGAATCTGTGCATTCCTCACTGCACTGAATTGCATATACTATGTTGTCCTGTTTGTGTCTGGCTATTCTGTCCTTAGGGTGGACCAGTTTCTGCTTCAGGGTGTTACTGGGTCTGAAATGTACCGGAATGTTGTGGTTGTAGAAGATCCTCCTGAGTTTCTCAGATAGACCAGAAATGTAGGGAATGACAATGTTCTTGCATTTGTTCCTGTTATCCTCCTTGTCCGTTATGTTCCTTTTTCTGCTCTTGAAGAAAGACCAGTTGGGATACCCGCAGTTCTGAAGTGCTTTCTTGATGTGATTCTGCTCCTTCTCTTTTCCCTCTACCATTGTAGGGATGTTCTGAGCCCTGTGTTGCAAGGTCCTAATGACCCCCAATTTGTGTTCCAGTGGGTGGTGAGAGTCGAAGAGTAGGTACTGGTCTGTGTGTGGGGGTTTCCGGTGGACCTCGATGCTAAGGCTTCTGTCTTGTCTAATGTGTACATCACAATCCAAGAAGGCTAGATTATTCCCACTGACATCCTCCCGAGTGAAATTGATGTTGATATCCACTGCATTGATGTGCTTAGAGAAGGATTCCACTTTATGGGTTTTGATTTTAACCCAGGTGTCATCCACATATCTGAACCAGTGGCTGGGAGCAACTCCTGAAAAAGTGGTCAAAGCTTTATGTTCCACTTCCTCCATGTAAAGATTGGCCACAATAGGGGACACCGGTGAGCCCATGGCACATCCATGCTTCTGTCTGTAGAAACTTTCATTAAACTGGAAATAAGTGGTAATGTGAAACTACAACTACCTGTTATGTTTGTCAATTTTACTAGTACACGCGGTTTTATATATATATTGTTCACATTTCTAACCTAACCTGGCTGATGCAGCTATTTTTTTTGTTGAAATAAAAGCACCAACTATGCAAAATATTGTTGCTTCTTCCATGTTTTCTGCATAAGATTACTCGGGTTTTGTAAGGTAGTAGAAAGGATGTGAAAATGTAAGGTGGTGAGAACGTGCCCATATGAATGTGAAAGTATCCATCGTATAGTGGGAAGGTCCCCATAGTATAGTGGGAAGGTCCTCATAGGGTAGTGGGAAGGTGGTGGGTACGTAATTTCTCTACGTAACTTTACGATGTAGTAAAAACATTGCTGGTAGTACAGAATTTTATGTAGAAACTACGTAAAAACTCTACGTAACATCTACCAAACCACTACGTTGTAAGTACGTAGTTACTATGTAAAATTGTTACCTAGGTTGTTTTTGTGTTAAATTAAAAGTTTGATTAAAATATTAAACAAAAGTAAGTGCCTGCTTTTGTAACAGAACAAATACACAAAATTAGGCAATTATAAGGCTTCTCATAAAAACACTGAATGCAAAAGGGTTTATCAACACACAAAGCATTCATATTTGCCAAGTTAGGCTAAAATACGAGGCTACAGATGATAATAAATTAAGAGCCATTTGGGAGCCAAAAGAGCCAGCTCTTCTTTGGGAGCCGTGCCACAAGAACCGACTCTCTGAAGAGAGCCGAACTTTCCATCACTAATTGCAGCAATGAATGCCTGCCACATTCTACCCAGGAGAGACAAGGAAAACACTGCCATCATCATGAGATTCATCAATCGGAAACATAAAGCTGCATTGCTGAAACAAGGAAGGAAACTGAAAGGTACAAACATCTACATCAACGATCACTGGACAAAACGCAATGCTGACATCGCCAGAAAAGCATGACATCTGAAGAAAGAAAATAAAATTCAATCTACATGGATCACCAACTGCAAAGTATTCATTAAGCTGAATGGTACACCGGAGGAGGCGAGAGTTCTGGTCATATGGAGGACTTGGACAAATACCAGTGATGGCTATCAGGACTGTAAGGTAATCAATACCGACATGACACTACACCAAACTCAACCATGACACACACCGAAATAACTCTTTCATCCATTACTCGGAACACTACTCGGCTAAAGCAAATGCTTGTTGATTATGAAAACCTGGAACTGAAACCACATGAATTCACTGACCATAAACTACTGGATACAGAAAATCACATAGACCCGGACAATAACTTTTTCTCAACCATGAATGACAATTGCCACCATTACACAGAGGAACAGTACAATCAGTCCACTGAGGCTGTGGGAAAATGATCAATAATACACTTCAACAGCAGAAGCATGGACACTAACTTCAAACACATCAAGAAATACTGAAGTCAGTTTACTCATCCATTCAACATAAATGCCATATTGGAGACCTGGATTGACCTGGAGAAAGGAGTGGATTTCGAACTGGCTGGATATGAATTTAATTCTATAAACAGGAAAAATAAAGGTGGAGGAGGAGTGGCGGTGTATGTGGACTGTAATTTGAATTATAAGTTAATAGATGGCATGACAACGGTGATTGATAATTTATTAGAATTTTTAACAATTGAAATGAATATTGAAAAAAGTAGAAATGTATTAATTAGCTGTATATAGGGCGGCACGGTGGTGTAGTGGTTAGCGCTGTCGCCTCACAGCAAGAAGGTCCTGGGTTCGAACCCCGGGGCCAGCGAGGGCCTTTCTGTGTGGAGTTTGCATGTTCTCCCCGTGTCTGCGTGGGTTTCCTCCGGGTGCTCCGGTTTCCCCCACAGTCCAAAGACATGCAGGTTAGGTTAACTGGTGACTCTAAATTGACCGTAGGTGTGAATGTGAGTGTGAATGGTTGTCTGTGTCTATGTGTCAGCCCTGTGATGACCTGGCGACTTGTCCAGGGTGTACCCCGCCTTTCGCCCGTAGTCAGCTGGGATAGGCGCCAGCTTGCCTGCGACCCTGTAGAAGGATAAAGTGGCTAGAGATAATGAGATGAGATGAGCTGTATATAGAGAGCACCAGAAACTAGTATAGAGGCATTTAAGGACTGGGTAGAAAAGACATTTACAGTAGATAATAAAAAAAAAAATTATCTTCATTTGTGGGGATACTAATATTGATCTGTTGAACCCTAATAAGCACAGTATGATTGAGGAATTTATTAATACCATGTACAGTATGAGTCTTCACCCCAAAATTACCAGACCCACCAGAATTACTGACCATAGTGCTACTTTAATAGATAATATATTTACCAATGACATAGATAATAACATTATAAGTGGAATATTAATCAATTATATCAGTGATCATCTACCAGTTTTTACAATTTATGATTGTAATTGTAAGAGAAATGTGGCAGACCATAAACTTAAGTACAGAAGAGTTAGGGCAGAGGAAGCCATGTTTGCATTAAATAATGATTTATTACTGCAAGACTGGGAATCAGTTTATACAGAGAATAGCATTGATCGAGCATATGATAATGTTTTAAGTATATTCAAATTATTATATGATAAGAATTGCCCACTGAATACAATAGAATACAAAACAAAACTATAATGACCAACCTTGGATTACTAAGGGATTACAAAATGCCTGTAAGAAGAAAAATACACACTATAGAGAATTTATTAAATTAAGAACCAAAGAGGCAGAAAATAAATATAAAAAATATAAAAACAAGTTAACGAGTATCATAAGGAGATGTAGGAAGGATCATTATGGCAAATTAATAGATAATAGCAAAAATAATACTAAAAGAATATGGAAAATATTAAATAGTATTATTAAAGATGGTTCTGGACAAATACATTACCCTAAATACTTTAATGACAAAGATATTGAAAATTATTACATGGATGTAGTTGCTAATAGTTTTAATAATTTTTTTTGTTAATGTTGGACCAAGATTAGCTCAAAATATCTCTGATCCGGTAACAAATGATGATTGTATAGATAATATTATAAAGAGGAATTATTGTTCTGTGTTTCTTACACCAGTAGATGAGAGAGAAATTATTGTTATAGTTAATGAATGTAGTAATAAAATGTCCACAGATTGTAATGATATTGATATGAAACTAGTGAAAACTATTATTGGGGGGATTTCTAAACCATTAACATACATCTGTAACTTATCATTTCAAACCGGTACATTTCCAAGCAATATGAAAATAGCAAAAGTAATTCCATTGTATACATCTGGGGACAAACACAACTTCACAAAATTACAGACCTGTTTCTTTATTTCCTCAATTCTCCAAAATTCTTGAAAAACTATTCAATATCAGATTAGATAAATTCATTAGAAAATACAAACTACTCAGTGATAGTCAATATGGATTCAGAGCAAATAGATCAACAGAGCTGGCACGAATGGAATCAAGCGGATTCCATAAAGGAAGAAACACATTGGACTCTGTCTTATGCTTGTGTGATGGGTTCACCTCCGCAGCACCACTCTACTGGTTCCACACACACACCATCAGACACTTGGACAGCCGGGTGGATCACAAACTCCCTTTTATTTGCTGAAATACATTTAAGGTACAGTGGAGTCGTGGGAGTTAGCCTACAGATCGGTCTGGATAACACTCCATTTAGTGTCCTGAATTGCTTTGAGCAATTTCATGCGATCTCCCACTACACTGTACCAGGCTACCACTAGAGGCGTCATTGCACCATTTAAAATAATTTAACCAAGTGCTCCTTCTATTCTGTTACATACACCCCCCTAAAATTATGCAAAAATGGTGCAAAGGGTTGAGAACTGAGAAACTGAGAAAAGAAAGAAATTAAGAAAAAAAAACTGTGTCCTGAGCACTGATGTACCAAATATCAATATTAGGAGTCCTTCCATAAGAAGTGCATAAGAACAGGGTGGTACCAAACGTGATGCCTATCACAGAATACAAGAGATGCCATCTGCACCTCATAGTGTGGACATATCTTTGCTCATCCAATAGAACCACTTGACCTGGCCACAAACCAGTCTGGCAATCAAAACAAAAACAAAAAAAAAAAAAAAATCAAACAGTCTGTACATTCCCATTATTGCCAGAAAGACTGAAACCAAAAACAGACCCTTTAAGAGGTCCAGCAAGTCCCAATAGCTTTTGGCCTGACATCTCACAAATAAGCCTACATGGGTTCCTAATACTCCTCCCACATCTAGTGTGAACTGAAGGGGCTTGTGAATTCTGAGGGCATATACAACTGACCTGCTCTGACCTACCCTCAACTAGATCTGAAGGGCCAGGGAGAGCAACACACTGGTCAACAGGTAAGTGTGCTATTTCATGTTCTTGTAGTGTGTCATGGAGTAGTGTGTCTGTGTTCTGTGATGTGCTGTGTAGGGCATCTGTGCCTTCAGAATTGTGATCGGGTGCAGAGTCCTCAGAGACACTGTCCAGCAGTTCATCTGGTTGGATCTCATTCGCATTCACAGGTGAGGCCTCCCCAACAACATCACCATCAAGGAAACTTCCGCTCTCTGTCTCCGCTTGGTCTGGTGATTGCATGAGCCAGTCCATGGTGTGCATGTGAGAATCCTCTGGATTATCCAATGTAACAGAGCTCCGAACATTGACACAGGAAGCAGAAGACTGTGAGTCTCCAAGAGATGCTCGGTCCTCTTCTTGATCAGCGTTCATCAGGAAATCAACAGGGAGCAGAAGGTTTCTGTGTACAACCTTTTCCTTTCCTGTGACAGCATCTTTGATTCTGTACACGTTGATTGCTGATCTCACTGACACCACATCAAAAGGAGTCAAGTCCCACCGGTCAGCAATCTTCCTCTTACCCCTCTCACCACGGTTAGTCAACAACACCCTGTTGCCTATGCTCAACGGTAGGCCTCTGACCTTTCAGTTGTAGAGCTTGACATAGCGGTCCTGTTCTCTGATGGCATTCCACTGAGCGATCTGTGCTGCTTCAGAGAGGTCCCTCTTCAGATGATGCACAAACTCATGGTGGCTGACGACACTGGTATCCTTCAGTACATGATGGAACATGACATCAACAGGCAAACACAGGATTCGCCCAAACATTAGGTAAAACGGTGCGAAGCCTGTGGTCTCGTGTACTGTAGAGTTATAACAGAAAGTCAACATCTGGAGCATTTGCAGCCACTTGGACTTAGACTTTGGAGGAAGAACTCTAATCATGCCCCCTAGAGTTCTGTTAAACCTCTCCATAATGCCATCACCCATAGGGTGAGAGGGAGTCGTATGGGATTTTTGCACACCTGCCATCTCCAGTAGATCCTCAAGAAGCCGACTCTCAAAGTTAGCCCCCCGATCTGAATGGATTCTCTTGGCGAACCCATAGACGCAGAAAAATTTATCCCATAGACAACAGGCAACTTGCTTTGCGGATTGGTTATGGCAGGGAAAGGCTAGAGCCACCTTTGAAAAATGGTCTGTAACAACAAGGACATCAATAGTTCTCTTGTCGTTCAATTCTGCCATCCAAAAATCTATACACACAAGATCCATTGGAGCCGAAGTGTGTATGTTCTCAAGAGGGGCTCGTGCATCAGGTTCAGGGGTTTTCCCCAAGATGCATCTCTGACAGTGTTTGACATAGTTCATGACATCTCTCTGCATGCCTGTCCAGAAAAATCGTTCACTGGCCAGAGAGAGTGTTCTTGATCGGCCTTGGTGACCAGCAGAATCATGAACTCCACGCAGGACTTGCTGCTTCAGAGCTTCAGGAATGACAAATTGAAAGATCTTCCTGTTCATGTATCTGTCCCTTTTCACTCTGTAAAGAAGTCCATCTCGAACCTTCAGTTTCCTCCAGTGTTTCAACATCCTGAGAACACAGCTTGATTCAGCAGCTCTCTCATGTGCATCAGCTCTCCTGTGCCGCCGAACATAGAAAAGGACCCGGCTCAGTATGCTATCTTGTTGCTGCAGATTGTGCAGTTGGCTTTGTGTAATGACAATAGATGGATCCTCTTCAGGCAGCTGCAGTGATTCTGCGCTTGGGCAGAGGAGCTGTGAGACACCGCCAGTCCGATGAGCCTCCATCACCGCAGACACCTCCTCAGAGCTTATGGCACCTCCACAGGGCAGATGGGGATCCTGTTCGGGACTCTGGACACCATCAGCATTGCCGTCAGTTGTCTCAACACCTTGGCAGTTGGTGGTAAGCCGGAAAGCATCCTACACTGTGCTGGTGACAACTCCATTGACTTCATCCAACAAGGACAGGTAAGACTCCCTCACTAGGTGATGACTCACACAGGATTGGACAAATGGCTCGCGGCTCAGAGCATCGGCAACGGTGTTCTTAGGCCCTGGCACATACTTCAGGTCAAAATCATAAGCTGCAAGTTTGGCCACCCATCTTTGTTCACACGCATCCAACCTGGGCTTTGTCAGGACATAAGTCAAAGGGTTGTTATCTGTCCATGCTGTGAAATGGACCCCGTTTAGCCAGT
Source organism: Neoarius graeffei (assembly GCF_027579695.1). Classification (NCBI taxonomy): domain Eukaryota; kingdom Metazoa; phylum Chordata; class Actinopteri; order Siluriformes; family Ariidae; genus Neoarius; species Neoarius graeffei. Next base: position 64,942,235 of record NC_083585.1, read on the forward strand.
GGGAAAACTTGTCACATATGGCCCACTTCAAGGCTAAGAACTCGAGCCTATTAGCTGGGTAGTTCAACTGGGCACATGACAGCTTCTTACTAGCAAAGGCAACTGGCCTTGCAATGTTTTCACCAGGCTGGAGCTGGGAGATAATGGCGCCAAGCCCATCAAAAGAAGCGTCCACAGCCAGGATGAATGGACTCCCGAAGTCAGGGTGAGACAGAGTAACAGCATGTGAGAGATCATGCTTCAGTGTCTCAAAAGCTACCCGACACTCAGTTGTCCAATCATCTGGTGTGAGCTTGATCATGTTGCGGCATCTTTTCTTTGACTTTCTTCCTCTCTGGGCTTTACCTCCAGTCTTCGGCTCTGAGAGAAGCTTAAAAAGAGGTCTGGCCTTCGCAGAACAATCTTCAATAAAGTGCTGATAGTATAGCACCATACCTAAGAAGGATCGGATCTTCTTCTGCGAGGGCGTGACACCATCACTGTCCATCAAATCAGACACCTGTACTTGGCTTATGGCTTCAATCTTTGCAGGGTCTGTCTGCACTCCTGATTCAGAAATGACATGTCTGAGGAATCTCACAGTCTTCTGGAAAAGGTAACACTTTTTAGGAGCCAACTTGAGGTTATGATTCTTCAAGCGAGAGAAAACCATTTCCAAGCGTTCAAGTGCCAGCTGTTCTGTCGGGGCGAAGACCATGAGATCATCCAAGTAGCATAACAGACTGGTGAAATTTTCATCCCCAAAGATCAACAGCATCATGCGCATGAATGTAGCTGGACTATTTGACAGACCTTGAGGCATCTGGTTATATGTAGTGAAAATTCATTATGTCTGATAATTATAACTATTCTTTTAAGTTCGTTTCTTAAGACACGTATTTTTAAGTATGTTACCTCGCTTGTTGACAGTTTCGGCGAACACTTCCACCTTCTTCAAAACAGTCACCAGATGTCGAGTGGTGACGTGCCTTATCAGCTGATGTTACTCTATGGAGGCGTGAACGTCCCGCCCAATTTGACAGGTAGTCCACGCCTCCTGCTGTCAGGTCGCTGGCCCAGGACTGCGCTCCAGGTGTGTGACAGCGCGTACGCTCCCTCATCCTGGTTCATTGTCCTCTGCGCCCGCTTACGTATCTCCACTGCCTCCAAAATCCAACGCTGGTATCTATTCTCTTCAGCGCGAATGACTCTGGCCTCTTCCCAATTCATAATATGATTTTGTCGTTTGCAGTGGTCTGAAATGGCTGATTTTAAGTTTTCTTGGTTTGCTTTTTCTTTTTCGGATCTTGTGAGTCTTTTTGTTGTTTCTTTTTCACATTCTAATTGGTGTTCTTTCCTGCGAGTGTGGAAGCATCTGCCCATTTCACCAATATAGACTTTATTGCATGAACGGCAAGGGATTTCATATATGACATTGCATTTATTGTCCAGTTGTATTTTATCTTTGGGGTGAACTAGCAGCTGTCGGAGGTTCTTGTATGGTTTGACCAGGGTGTTGATGTGGTATTTCCTCATGGATCGTTGGATGCGTTCTGTAACTCCTTTTACATATGGTAATGTGACAAAGCCCTGGTTTGTTTTTTCTGTGTTTTTTCTTGTTTGTTTGTTTCTTTCCTTTTTTTGTGTCTGTGATTTTCCTTTTCGAATTGCCCACGGTGGATATTGGCAGTTTTTTAATGCCTGTTGGATGTGTTGTTCCTCCTCCTGTCTGTCTTTCTCCTCCGTGATGTTCTGTGTTCGGTCGTATAGTGTTCTGATTACTGACATTTTGTGTGTGATGGGATGTACAGATGTCCAGAGAAGATATTGGTCGGTATGTGTAGGTTTTCTGTATGTTGTAATTCTGATGTTCCCTTCTTCTGTGTGGTGTATTTTTAGGTCCAGAAATGCTATTGTCTTGTCCATTTCCTCTTCGTGTGTGAATTTGATGTTGCCTGTCTTGTCTATGGAGTTTAGATGATCCGTGAGTTGTTGTGTGTGACCTGTTTTGGTTATTTCAAGAATGTCATCAACGTATCTTTTCCAGAAGATAGGTTTGCAGTCATCCGGTGCTGTTTCTATGGCTCGGGTTTCCAGATCCTCCATAAAAAAGTTGCATAGAGTGGCAGATAGCTGGTCCCCCATTGCAAATCCCTCTTTTTGTCTGTAGATTGTACCTCTGTATTGGAAATATGTGGACGTGGAAATGAAATGTAATAGTTTTGTTATGTCCTGTGCTGTAAGTTTTGTATGTTTTTTCAGGGTTCTGTCTGCTTTTAACCGGTTTTCTACTATGTTAAGAGTGTTTGTGACCAGTGTTTTTGTAAAGAGGGATATGATGTCATGTGATACAAAGATTTCCTCCTTTTTTATCTTGATTTCCTTTAGTTCTTTTGCCAGTTGTTTTGAGTTTTTGCAGTGGTATTCCGTGAGTCCGAGGAGTGGTTTAATTATGTCTGCCAGTGTCTTGGAAAGGTTGTAAGTAACTGATCCTATACTGTCTACTATGGGTCTTAGTGGTGCTCCGGGTTTATGAATTTTCGGTGTGTCATATATCCGGGGGGTGATGTCTGCTGTGGGGATGAGGTGGTTGTATGTTTGTTTATCAATTTTGTTGTCATCCATTAACGGTTTGCGTAATAGTTTTAGTCTTTTTTCTTTTCCTCCGTCGGGTCTTTTTTGAGTATTTCATATGTGTATGGGTCTGTGAGCATTTCATTCATTTGTTTTTCATATTGATTAGTGTCCATGATAACCGTGGTCCTCCCTTTATCAGCCGGTAGTATTGTTATTTTCTTGTTCTTTGCGAGTGTTCTGATGGCTTCCATTTCCTGTTTTGTTGTGTTTCTGGGTGGCAGTTTAGCTGAGGTGAGGATGCCTGCTATTTCGTTCCTTAATGCGGCTTTCTGTCCTTGGTCCTGTATCAAGTTGCATGCTAGTTCCGTAGCCAGTATGAATTCTTCATTTGGGATTTTATTTGGTGTGATGGCATAGTTTAGTCCCCGTGAGAGTATAGTGCGTTCTGCTGTTGTTAGTGTGTGTTTAGACAGGTTGCATGAATTGGGAAGAGGCCAGAGTCATTCACGCTGAAGAGAATAGATACCAGCATTGGATTTTGGAGGCAGTGGAGATACATAAGCGGGCGCAGAGGACGATGAACCGGGATGAGGGAGCGTACGCGCTGTCACACACCTGGAGTGCAGTCCTGGGCCAGCGACCTGACAGCAGGAGGCGTGGACTACCTGTCAAATTGGGTGGGACGTTCACGCCTCCATAGAGTAACATCAGCTGATAAGGCACGTCACCACTCGACATCTGGTGACTGTTTTGAAGAAGGCGGAAGTGTTCGCCGAAACTGTCAACAAGCGAGGTAACATACTTAAAAATACGTGTCTTAAGAAACGAACTTAAAAGAATAGGCATCTGGTTATATTCACGCAGACCAAAGGGAGAGGAAAAAGCAGTGTACTTCTTATGATCTTCAAAAAGAGGCACATTATAAAATCCAGAAGTCAGATCCATAGTGGAAAAATAGGCATTACCCCCCAGTGCAGCGAGCGCATCAGCCTGGTGAGGCAGTGGATGTGCGTCTTTCAGTGTTTTTGCATTGAGGCACCTGAAGTCCGTGTAGATGCGCACATCGCCATTCTTCTTCCACACGAGGACTAGTGGTGATGCATAATTGTTGGTGGACTTCCTAATTATGCCTTTCTCTTCCATATCATTGATGGCTGTCCTCAACTTTTCATAATGTTTTGGCGGCACTCTGCGGTAAGGCAGACGGAAGGGTCTGTCATCCAGTAGGTGTATCTTGTGCACAAAATCAGATGCCTCACCACAGTCCAACTTATGTTGAGAAAAAATGGTCTCATACCTCTTAACAGTGTGAAAAAGCTTCTCTCTCCACAAGTCTGAGACCTCACATGAGTCCAGGTCCAAGTCCTGTAGACCAAGCTCAGCCAACGCCTGCTTTACATCCTCTATGGACATGGCTGTTGGAGTGTCAGTCAAGGATTGGGGAAGGACTGAATGCTTTCAGGCTGTGAGAGGTCTTCAGTGGCGATGCAGGGAAACACGTCTGCTAATTTTGTGTTCCTCTTTAACACGACAGGCTCTGTGGTGGGATTCATGAGCTTCACTTGCAGCCATCTGTCACCCCACATTGGCACAACAACTCTACCAATGATGACTTTATTCAGCCTACATCTTGACAGGGTTGGCTCCACTATCACTGTACTGCCCACAGATATAGGCACTGACACAGGGAGTTTTCCCCAACCAAGATGCTCACTCTGTGGCTGTAGGATGACACACTTTTGCAACTTCAGCGTGCCAACTTTGCCCGGGACTGTCTCGCCTCTCCATCTCTCTGTGTTGGAAAGGAGAGAGAAAAAGCAGTGACAGTCCTCATTGCTGCCATCTGTAGGTGCAGCCATTAGCCACCAGTAGCTCTCAGTCTTTCTCATCAGCTCCAGTATTTTCTTAATGGCGTTGCTGCCAAGTATCATGTCATCAGTCTGCCCAGGAACTACAAGCATTGGCACGACCATCTTACAATCATACACTACAACATCCACATCATATATTGCTTTAGGTGTAACTTGATGTCCTCCACATCCAACAATGATGACATTGGCAGCAGGGCACTTTCTCAGGTCATGGTTATGCTGAAGGACGCATGCTTCTGCAGCTTCACTCAGTATGCATGCCATGGAACCACTGTCTATCATTGTGTGGCAGCAGGGGCGTGGTGAAGCACCGGTCTGTGACAGGAGGGCGGAGTTGGGGAAGGTAAGTGGCAGAATCGCTTCACCTGAGTGTAATTAACCTGTGTTTTGTGTGTGTTCTCCCCAGTAAACCGCGCCCTATATATGGAGGGAGAGTGAGAGCGGAGGGGAGTTGTTGCCGAGAGGAGACTACAGCGTGATTGTGTGTGAATCTCCGAGTATTGGGTTTTGAGTGTTAGACTGAAAAGTTTGGCAATAAAAGCCGTATATTGCATCCTGATCTCTGTCCTGCCGTCTTCTGTGCTCCACCCACACGTTGTTCTCGCTACAGTGGTGCCGAAACCCAGGAAAGGTGGAGCACCGGTCCTGCAGCCCCATGGAATCCTCCCAGTTCGCGGACTTGGTCCACACCCTCGCCACGGCTCAGCAGAGCCAGCACCAGGCACTCGTCACGCTCCGGAAGGAGCAGGAGCGCCGCTTCGAAGCCCTGGTGCTGGCTCAGCAGGAAGACCGAGAGGCGTTCCGGCGCCTCCTCGTGTCGGCGGGGTCCACCAGCGCCCCGGCCGCGGGCCCATCTCCCATCACCTTGACCAAGATGGGCCCACAGGACGACCCCGAGGCTTTCATCACGTTGTTCGAGCAGGTCGCTGAAGCCTCAGGGTGGCCGATGGAGCAGCGCGCAGCGCGCCTCCTCCCCCTCCTGACGGGAGAAGCGCAGTTAGCCGCACTACAGCTCCCCGCCGACCACAGGCTGGCCTACACCGACCTTCGCCAGGCTGTCCTCCAGCGTGTGGGGCGCACGCCGGAGCAGCAGCGCCAGCGCTTCCGCGAGCAATGGATGAAGGAAGTCGGCAGCCCGTTCGCGTTCGGCCAGCAGCTCCAGGACGCCTGCTGGCGGTGGCGGGATGCCTGCTGGCGGTGGCTGAGGGCCGAAGATCGTGACGCCGAGGGAATCATCGACCAGGTGGCGCTGGAACAGTTCCTCGCCCGCCTACCCGCGGAGTGGGTCCAGTGCCACCGCCCGGCGTCGCTGGATCAGGCCGTAGGACTGGCGGAGGATCATCTGGCGGCTGTCCCGGCGGCAGGACAATGGATGACATCATCTTCTCTCTCCTCTTCTCTCTCTCTCTCTTCCCCCTCCTCCCGTGTCCCATCCTCGCCCCATTCCTCCACCACGGAGGCGGGGGCCGGCTCCACCCCAGCCAGCCTGCCGCACCCGTGGTGCCCTCCCATTTCTCCCTTCTGTGTCTGTCTCTCCCCCCCCTCAGGTGAGTGACCCTCAAACCACAGCTTCAGAGGGTAGGCCCGGGCCGGTTTGCTGGCGCTGCGGGGAACCGGGCCACCTGCAGCAACAGTGTGCCGCGATGGAGGTGGGGGCGGTGGTGCGGATCCCCGATGCGCCAGAGGCTGCCCTCGATCAGGCCGGAGCGTATTGCATACCGGTAAGTGTACAAGGGGCTACATATCAGGCGTTGGTGGATTCAGGTTGCAATCAGATCTCGATCCGCCAAAGCCTGGTGCAAGACGAGGCATTGGGGGAGCACAAGGGGTGAAGGTGTTGTGTGTGCACGGGGATATTTACTGCTACCCATTGGTGTCGGTCCACATACATTTCAGATGGGAAAAATCAATAGTGAAGGTGGCGGTTAATCCTCGCCTTACCCACTCTTTGATCTTGGGGACTGATTGGCCGGGTTTTCGGGGGTTGATGGCATGCCTAGTAAAGAGTGGGTCCTGCCGGTTATCAGGGGAGGGTCCCGGTGTCGCTTTGGCTGGGGCTGCGGTCGCAGAGCTGTCTACGTCATCTCCGCGACAGAGGGAGGAGCCCCCGGCCCCTCCTCTTTCTATTGGGGAATCCCTTGCGGATTTCCCACTGGAACAATCGCGAGATGAGACTCTGCGACACGTGTTTGACCAAATGAGAGTAATCGATGCTCAAACGCTCCTGCCGAACGCCACCCCGTCCTTCCCCTATTTTTCCATTTTAAAGGATAGGTTATACTGAGTGACGCAGGACACTCAGACGAAGGAGCGAGTCACCCAATTGTTAATTCCAAAGAGTCGCCGGGAATTGGTATTCCAGGTGGCTCACTTTAATCCCAGGGAGGGACACCTCGGGCAGGATAAAACACTCACACGGATAATGGCCCGATTCTATTGGCCGGGGATTCTCGGCGACGTCCGTAAGTGGTGTACGGCGTGCCGCGAATGCCAGTTAGTAAATCCAGCGGCCATTCCAAAAGCGCCCTTGCGCCCCCTACCATTAATCGAGACCCCGTTTGAAAGAATTGGGATGGATCTCGTCGGGCCATTAGATCGGTCAACACGAGGGTACCGCTTTATATTGGTTCTGGTGGACTATGCAACGCGATACCCGGAAGCGGTGCCTCTTCGCAATATCTCCGCACGTAGTATTGCAGAGGCCCTCTTCCACGTCATCTCCCGGGTTGGAATCCCGAAAGAGATTCTGACTGACCAAGGCACCTCGTTTATGTCACAAACACTGACTGAACTGTATGGGCTACTGGGTATTAAGCCGATCCGCACCAGCGTGTATCACCCACAGACGGATGGTTTAGTTGAACGGTTCAATCGCACCCTCAAGAATATTATCAAAAAATGCGTAAGTGAGGACGCACGTAACTGGGATAAGTGGCTCGAACCCTTGTTGTTTGCAGTGCGAGAGGTCCCCCAAGCCTCCACGGGGTTTTCCCCGTTTGAATTATTATATGGGCGTAAGCCGCGCGGCATCTTAGATGTACTGCGGGAAAATTGGGAGGAGGGACCTTCACAGAGCAAAAACGAAATTCAGTACGTTATGGATCTGCACGCAAAACTCCACACGCTCACCCACCTAACTCAGGAGAATTTGCGGCAGGCCCAGGAATGGCAAACCCACCTGTACAACAAGGGCACGCGCCTTAGAGAGTTCACTCCGGGAGATAAGGTACTCGTCCTGTTGCCCACGTCGAGCTCCAAATTAATCGCCAAGTAGCAAGGGCCCTTTGAGGTCACACTGCGAGTCGGGGACGTCGACTATGAGGTTAGGTGAACGGACAGGGAGGGGGCGCTACAGATCTACCAACTCAATCTGCTGAAACTCTGGAATGAGGAAGTCCCCGTGGCGTTGGTGTCGGTAGTTCCGGAGAAGGCGGAGCTGGGGCCGGAGGTCCAAAAAGGGTCATTGGCATCTCGCACCTCTCCGGTCCCCTGTGGAGACCACCTCTCCCCGACCCAACTCACGGAGGTCGCCCACGTGCAGGCCGAGTTTTCAGATGTGTCCTCGCCCCTGCCCGGTCGCACCAACCTCATAGAACACCACATAGCGACGCCCCCAGGGGTGGTAGTGCGTAGCCATCCTTATAGATTACCCGAACACAAAAAAAAGGTGGTTCGGGAAGAACTTCAGGCCATGCTTGAAATGGGCATCGTCGAGGAGTCCCACAGTGACTGGAGCAGCCCGGTGGTCTTGGTTCCCAAGGCCGACGGCTCGGTCCGGTTCTGTGTGGACTATAGAAAAGTAAACGCGGTGTCTAAATTCGACGCATACCCAATGCCTCGTATTGATGAGCTGCTCGATCGACTAGGCACGGCTCGTTTTTACTCGACACTGGATTTGACGAAGGGATATTGGCAGATCCCCTTGACTCCATTATCCCGGGAAAAAACGGCCTTTTCCACACCGTTCGGCTTACACCAGTTCGTCACACTTCCGTTTGGGCTGTTTGGGGTGCCCGCTACGTTTCAGCGGCTGATGGACCGGGTCCTCCGGCCCCACGCCACCTATGCGGCCGCTTACTTAGACGACATCATCATTTATAGTAATGACTGGCAGCGGCACCTGCAACATCTGAGGGCCGTCCTTAGGTCGCTGAGGCTGGCGGGGCTCACTGCCAACCCGAAGAAGTGTGCGATTGGGCGGGTGGAAGTACGGTATCTGGGCTTCCACTTGGGTAACAGGCAGGTGCGTCCCCAAATTAATAAGACAGCAGCGATTGCAGCCTGCCCGAGGCCCAAGACCAAAAAGGGGGTGAGACAGTTCCTGGGGCTGGCTGGCTATTATCATAGGTTTATACCTAATTATTCGGACGTCACCAGCCCGCTGACTGACCTCACTAAAAAGGGGGCACCAGATCCTGTCCAGTGGACGGAGCAGTGCCAGCGGGCTTTCTCTGAGGTAAAGGCTGCACTGTGTGGGGGGCCACTTTTGCACTCCCCTGACTTCTCTCTCCCTTTTTTGTTACAGACGGATGCGTTGGACAGAGGGCTGGGGGCCGTTTTGTCCCAGCAGGTGGGGTGAGAGGATCGCCCAGTATTATACATCAGCCAAAAGCTGTCAGTGCGTGAGGGGTGCTACAGCACCATCGAGAAAGAGTGCCTGGCGATCAAGTGGGCGGTCCTCGCCCTCCGTTACTACCTGCTGGGGCGCCCTTTCACCCTCTGTTCGGACCACGCGCCCCTCCAGTGGCTCCACCGCATGAAGGATGCCAACGCGCGGATCACCCGTTGGTATCTGGTGCTCCAACCTTTCAACTTCAAGGTGGTCCACAGGCCGGGGGCGCAGATGGTCGTGGCGGACTTCCTCTCCCGTCAAGGGGGGGGGGAGTCGGCTGCGGGCCGGACGGGCACCCGGCCTGAGTCGGGCGGTGGGGGTATGTGGCAGCGGGGGTGTGGTCAAGCGCCGGTCTGTGACAGGAGGGCGGAGTTGGGGAAGGTAAGTGGCAGAATTGCTTCACCTGAGTGTAATTAACCTGTGTTTTGTGTGTGTTCTCCCCAGTAAACCGCGCCCTATTTAAGGAGAGAGAGTGAGAGCGGAGAGGAGTTGTTGCCGAGAGGAGACTACGGCGTGATTGTGTGTGGAGTGAGTGGCATCTCCACAGACAGTGCATGGAAGGCTGTTCAGGCCATCTATCCTGGGGAGTTTAGGCTTGGACTGCTTGTTTGACGTGACCTGAGCTGGGGTGGACTTGTCCAGCAAAACCTTCTCCAGCATGGAGATGACATGTTTGAGAGCAAAAGATTCACTTGTCTTGGATGCCTGAGAGTCCTGCTTGTCAGGTGAAGACCCCTCAATTTCAATCAGGCCAACCATGTTCATGTGCACACTGTCATCAGGCTTTCTGCTCATGGCTATGGCACCACCCTTTGAACTGACCTCGGAGTGGTACTCATCCAACACAGCTTGGACTTCTTCAGCAGACCACTTATCGATTGTCTTTGATCTGAAGGTCATGGCCAGCTCTTTGGATGGACAATTTCTGATAAACATTCCTGTTGCTTCCAAAACTGGACTGTTTAGCATTTTACCTTGTTCTTTGAGGTGATCAGCAGCGACATCAGCTGCCCAATTGAGTCTCAGCCAATAGTCATAGGCATCCTCATCACTCTTTGGCAGTGTAATGTAGAAGTCTGCAAGGGGGAGGGGTGAACAGGGGACAGTAGCAAAATACTTACGCAGAAGACACCTCAGGATTCTGAGTGATATTAATGCCACTATTCCTCGTTCCAAACTTCACAACATCTTTTGCTCTGCCTCTGAGATGAGTGAATATTTCCTCTGCCTGTTGCTCTACTCTGATATTCGTCTTCTTAATGTAACCTCTCATCAGGTCTTCCCACTCACGCACATTCACAGTGTCTGTGCTATCACCCCTGAAAGCAAATGGCTCCTTCACCTTCCTGTGAGACACAAAATGGATTTGTGACAGGTCCAAACTCTGTGTGGACGTGTTGGTGGATGTGGCCTGCGCTTGTGAAATGCTAGGTGTGGGTGCTGTGTGTATAGGACCTAGGCATGCAAGTATGCTATCCGCCAGCTGTTGTCCAACATCTCATTATGTCACTCATCTGACTCACTAGCATAGGTGACTGGGGAGTGGAGGCTGTGGTAGATGTATCAGTAACCTGTGTAATGGGTGTATGCTCAATGTGGTGGCTCTGAGAAGAAGCCCTGTCCCCACTAACTATAGGGGCCTCTGTGGCATCTTGACTATCACTCACAACATTAACATCATCCCTCTGAACAGGACTGTTGAACCTCAATGCTGGAATTCCCCTGCCCCTACCTACAGAGTGGCCCAGTGGAGTACTGAAATACTGTGGTCTGAAGCTCATGTTGAAATATTAATTAACAAGCTAATATCAAATGCAATCAATAAAGTCTAATAAAGAAAAATGCAACAGGGATAAAAATTAAACCAAATATCCTATAGTCTACTATGGGAGCAGTGTGATATGATGGGCTGCCCACCACACAACATGCAGGAGATGTCCAGTAGAATGGTCCCGGGTCGGGCGAAGATCCAACTCGTGGGGTCATGGCACCAATGTGACGGGTCACAGCTGCAATGTGACGGGTTCACCTCCGCAGCACCACTCTACTGGTTCCACACACACACCATCAGACACTTGGACAGCCGGGTGGATCACAAGCTCCCTTTTATTTGCTGAAATACATTTAAGGTACAGTGGAGTCGTGGGAGTTAGCCTACAGATCGGTCTGGATAACACTCCATTTGGTGTCCTGAATTGCTTTGAGCAATTTCATGCGATCTCCTACTACACTGTACCAGGCTACCACTAGAGGCATCCTTGCACCATTTAAAATAATTTAACCAAGTACTCCTTCTATTCTGTTAGACTTGGAATCAGAAATCAGGAAAGCCCAGACTAATAAAGAAATAGTTGTAGCTGTCCTGTTTGATGTAGAAAGAGCATATGATATGTTGTGGAAAGAAAGACTTCTTATTAAATTGAATAAATTAGGTATAGGTGGTAGGTTATATAATGGTGTGAGACTTTCTATTTGGCAGAACAATAGAAGTGAGAGTAGGCGCGGAATATTCGAACATGTATTTAGTAGAAAATGGAACTCCACAAGGCAGTGTGTGTAGTCCAGTGTTATTTAACATAATGATCAATGACATTTTCAAGCAGGTAGAATATGGTATTAGGAAAGCACTGTATGCAGACGACGGGGCCCTCGGGATTAGGGGCAGAAACTTAGGATACATTCAGAAGAAAATGCAGACAGCAATAAAAACAGTAGAGGAATGGTCAAAGAAATGAGGGTTTAAGCCATCAATAACAAAGTCCCAGGTAATATGTTTTTCTAAGCAGCAAAAGTCACTTTTACTGAAACTATATTGTCAAACACTTGAGCAAGTCAGAGTGGTTTGGTTTCTTGAGGTTATTTTGGATGAGAAACTCACGTGGAGACAGCATATAGAACAAACGAAAGGAAAATGTAAGAAAATCAACAACTGTCTGCAAATTCCATGATGTAAAGCTGAGGCTAGAACCATCATTAAAGGGCATATCACGGGTAAATTCAGGAGCAAGATCAATGTAATTCTCCTATATTATATTAAACTTTGGTCAAATATCTGTCACATTTTGCATTTTGTGCAATTTTTTTACCTTGCGCAATACCAGAAAAATTCAGTTGAAATCAAACCATTTGAGGCGAATTGGTCCACCTCTGAAAAAACTTGCCATTTGGATTTCCCAGGAAACACTGATTTTCATGACATCAAATGCGGGACGCCTCCCTCTGAATCGTACGTCAGCGCTGGTTTGTTTGTGAGAAAACAACCTAGTTGTTTTCTGCAAATTTCTTCAACATTATCGCGTAATTACAACCCCGATTCCAAAAAAGTTGGGACAAAGTACAAATTGTAAATAAAAACAAAATACAATGATATGGAAGTTTCAAAATTCCATATTTTATTCAGAATAGAACATAGATGACATATCAAATGTTTAAACTGAGAAAATATATCATTTAAAGAGAAAAATTAGGTGATTTTAAATTTCATGACAACAACACATCTCAAAAAAGTTAGGACAAGGCCATGTTTACCACTGTGAGACATCCCCTTTTCTCTTTACAACAGTCTGTAAACGTCTGGGGACTGAGGAGACAAGTTGCTCAAGTTTAGGGATAGGAATGTTAACCCATTCTTGTCTAATGTAGGATTCTAGTTGCTCAACTGTCTTAGGTCTTTTTTGTCATATCTTCCATTTTATGATGCGCCAAATGTTTTCTATGGGTGAAAGATCTGGACTGCAGGCTGGTCAGTTCATTACCTGGACCCTTCTTCTACGCAGCCATGATGCTGTAATTGATGCAGTATGTGGATTGGCATTGTCATGTTGGAAAATGCAATGTCTTCCCTGAAAGAGACGTCGTCTGGATGGGAGCATATGTTGCTCTAGAACCTGGATATACCTTTCAGCATTGATGGTGTCTTTCCAGATGTGTAAGCTGCCCATGCCACACGCACTAATGCAACCCCATACCATCAGAGATGCAGGCTTCTGAACTGAGCGCTGATAACAACTTGGGTCATCCTTCTCCTCTTTAGTCCGAATAACACGGCGTCTCTGATTTCCATAAAGAACTTCAAATTTTGATTCGTCTGACCACAGAACAGTTTTCCACTTTGCCACAGTCCATTTTAAATGAGCCTTGGCCCAGAGAAGACGTCTGCGCTTCTGGATCATGTTTAGATACAGCTTCTTCTTTGAACTATAGAGTTTTAGCTGGCAACGGCGGATGGCACGGTGAATTGTGTTCACAGATAATGTTCTCTGGAAATATTCCTGAGCCCATTTTGTGATTTCCAATACAGAAGCATACCTGTATGTGATGCAGTGCCGTCTAAGGGCCCGAAGATCACGGGCACCCAGTATGGTTTTCCGGCCTTGACCCTTACGCACAGAGATTCTTCCAGATACTCTGAATCTTTTGATGATATTATGCACTGTAGATGATGATATGTTCAAACTCTTTGCAATTTCACACTGTCGAACTCCTTTCTGATATTGCTCCACTATTTGTTGGTGCAGAATTAGGGGGATTGGTGATCCTCTTCCCATCTTTACTTCTGAGAGCCGCTGCCACTCCAAGATGCTCTTTTTATACTCAGTCATGTTAATGACCTATTGCCAATTGACCTAATGAGTTGCAATTTGGTCCTCCAGCTGTTCCTTTTTTGTACCTTTAACTTTTCCAGCCTCTTATTGCCCTGTCCCAACTTTTTTGAGATGTGTTGCTGTCATGAAATTTCAAATGAGCCAATATTTGGCATGAAATTTCAAAATGTCTCACTTTCGACATTTGATATGCTGTCTATCTTCTATTGTGAATACAATATCAGTTTTTGAGATTTGTAAATTATTGCATTCTGTTTTTATTTACAATTTGTACTTTGTCCCAACTTTTCTGGAATCGGGGTTGTATTAAAATGGTTAACAGATGTATTGTAGGAGGGTGTAGCAACACCAATCTTGATGGGATTAGTACTCATCATTTTCCAAAAGACAGGACAATGAGAGAGAAATGGGAGTGCTTGGTCTACATAGGCTGTGCACTGAAACCGTGCAAAGTTCGTGCAGCCTGCTGGCGCTTCCGCAGGTGACGTCACGATTCTGGCTCCAGACTCCCTTGGGATTTTTCCAGACGCGTTTTATTTTATTTTTTTTCTGCTGTAGACAGATGGCCTTGTGCAAAATTACCCTTCTGGATGAGTGGGTAAAGGGACATACTTTCATATAAAAAAAAAAACAAAATTGGTCCAGAATATGCCCTTTAAGAGTCAAACAGAAAAAGTATGGCAGGAGAACTGGGACACCAGTGATACAGGAAGACATCTCTACAATATACAAAAGCATGTGGGTGATGGGAGAAACAGAAGAGAGGAAACCATCACCCACCTAAGAATAGGCCATACAGCACTCAACAAGACACTTCATGTAATAGGAAAATATCCGACTGGGTTATGCAGATGTAACCCACTCCTGGTAAATACACTGCTAGTCTTGGTTTGTAAGGAGCTGAGGGACAGACCGTAATGACCATAAACGAAAGTATACAGACAACAAAGTAAACTACAACTGTAACTTTTAGTAACTTTGCAGAATAACAAATAAATGAAAATTAAAAAAATGGGCCTGTGGCAGCGGGGGCGTAGTCAAGCGCCGGTCTGCGACAGGAGGGTGGAGTCAGGGAAGGTAAGTGGCAGAATCACTACACCTGAGAGCAATTAACCTGTGTTTGTGTGTCTTCCCAGTGACCGCGCCCGATTTAAAGAGGGAGAGCTGAGAGCAGAGGAGAGCTGATCCCTGAACAAGACGCTAGTGCATGTGTCCCTCTGTGTATTAAAAGTATACAAATTGTTAGACTGAAAAGTTTGGCAATAAAGCCGCTATTTACCCCGATCTCTGTCCTGCCGTCCTCTGTGCTCCACCCACACGTAGGGAACCTTTACAGGGCCCTTTAAAAATAATGAGTTGTTTGCCTAGAGTCTGTATACAGTATTTGTCCTGTCGATCCACTGTAAGTTTCTTAATGTTTGTAACTGCTCACATGGCAGTTTCTTGTGATAAGAGTGCACTCTTTAAGGATGTGTGTAGCCATTCTGGAAACTGGCACCACTCAGCCACCAAGTAGAGCGTTAGAGGAGTATTCGATGAGTCAAGCTGCGGTCCACGAAAAATCAGCTGGGAGGCTTGTCATCAACTGATCTTCAGAAATGGCACTCACTGATTTGTTTTTGCAAACAGGACTTTAAGAATTTGTCAGATCTACTTGTTGTATAACACTCATACAAAAGCATAACAATCATGTCACACCAAGTATCACATACAGTATAATACTCAGTGAGAACATGTTCAGGCCTTTCATTACACTCTAGTTCAATATAATTCTCAATCAGTATCTAAATCAATACACTATAACACTAGCATACATTTGTACACTACAGTACTGACTAAACTAAACTAACAGCATAGCTATTGTGACAGTAGCATTAAGCTTTATCTCACTCAAATATGATGAAACATTAGCAGTGTCCATGTTAGATTACATGTTCCATACAGTGTGGCTCTGCTGATATTTGCAATGCTCACTGGTGAAAGTACATTTAATATTAACATCACAACTCGGGATGCACACCGGTGTCGGCCCAACATTTATATCGCTCTCATTATTATTTTAAATACCGGTATCGATCAACCACTTCACAATCGATGCATCCCTAATAACACCACTTATTTTCCACAGAAAAAAATGTTAAAACTGAGATTTGTTGACATTTTTCAAACATTTACATCCTCAAAATGATAACAATAAACAACATGGCAATGCAATATCTCCCTCACATTTTGTACTATTAACTGTAACTATATCAGTATCATTAATATTCCTGCTTCAAACCACCTCAGAAATCAGAACCTTTGGCTCTGGGCCCTGCTTCCACCGAACTCACTCACATGCGGGTCGGACAGAACCACACACACAATTAGCACAATTAGCTAACTTACCAAGAGAGATGGAGGGAAAACGGGACTTTCCAAACTCCAGGTCACCTCTACACACCTCAGTTATCTTCTGTTTTCACTAGTTAGCTTGTAAATACTCTTTTATTTTTAACCTTTACTTTCTTTTAAAATACTTTAACTTTCTCTGCTCCGGTTGCCACAAGCTCATCTTCTCTCTGTCTCTCACACAGATCTGACCACACAGGGGCCTCATGACCTGCCGATCATCTTCAATATCAACGGAATCAACATGGCGTATGGACGTTTTTCTTTACTACTCCTTGTCATTTTAGTAAGTTTATGTGGTTCTTTGCCACAATCGACTGATGAGACTTGATGGAGACGTGACAGAAACTTCATAGATCATAAAGAGAAGATTACTGATGAGCAAGAAGATCGCGCTGCTATCCTATCGTGGATGAAAAGATGGTTGGCAGGAATGCTTGTTTTGAGCTCTGACCTTGACCTTCAGCGCTGCTCCCAACGTAAACAAACAAGATGGCAGAAACGATTAGTGAAAGCTGGTTTGTTCTTGTTTTTCCTCTTGATTTTGATGTCTGTAGATGTACAGATACAACCAGGACCCTCAAGGGCTGTCCCCAAGCTGTTGTTCCCTTGCAGAGTTTGTGACACCAACGTCAGGAGCAATCAAGCGGCCCTGCAGTGTGACAGCTGTGAGGTTTGGTCCCACCGTAAATGCCTGGACATGCCACTTAGGGAATACTTCTGTCTTGGCAGATGTGAGGACCCATGTGTGGCAGCGGGGGTGTGGTCAAGTGCCGGTCTGTGACAGGAGGGCGGAGTTGGGGAAGGTAAGTGGCAGAATCGCTACACCTGAGTGTGATTAACCTATGTTTTGTGTGTGTTATCCCCAGGAAACCGCGCCCTACTTAAGGAGGGAGAGTGAGAGCGGAGGGGAGTCGTTGAGAGGAGACTACAGGCTGCGTGTGCGCGAGTCCATCTCCGAATGTTTAGTTTAAATGTTAGACTGAAAAGTTTGGCAATAAAAAGCCGTTTTTGCATCCTGATCTCTGTCCTGCCATCTTCTGTGCTCCACCCACGCATTGAACTCGCTACAGTGGTGCCGAAACCCGGGAAAGGTGGAGCACCGGTCCTGCAGCCCCATGGAATCCTCCCCTTTCGCGGACTTGGTCCACGCCCTCGCCATGGCTCAGCAGAGCCAGCACCAGGCACTCGTCATGCTCCGGAAGGAGCAGGAGCGCCGCTTTGAAGCCCTGGTGCTGGCTCAGCAGGAAGACCGAGAGCCGTTCCGGCGCCTCCTTGCGTCGGCGGGGTCCACCAGCGCCCCGGCCGCGGGCCCATCTCCCATCACCTTGACTAAGATGGGCCCGCAGGACGACCCTGAGGTGTTCATCGCGTTATTCGAGCAGGTCGCCGAAGCCTCGGGGTGGCCGATGGAGCAGCGTGTGGCGCGCCTCCTCCCCCTCCTGACGGGAGAGGCGCAGTTAGCCGCACTACAGCTCCCCGCTGACCACCGGCTGGCCTACGCCGACCTTCGCTGGGCTGTCCTCTAGCGCGTGGGGTGCACGCTGGAGCAGCAGCACCAGCGCTTCTGCGCGCTGTGGATGGAGGAAGACGGCAGCCCGTTCGCGTTCGGCCAGCAGCTCCGGGACGCCTGCTGGCGGTGGCTGAGGGCCGAAGATCGCGATGCCGAGGGAATCATCGACCAGGTGGCGCTGGAACAGTTCATCGCCCGCCTGCCCGCCGGAACCGCGGAGTGGGTCCAGTGCCACCACCCGGCGTCGCTGGATCAGGCCGTAGGACTGGCGGAGGATCATCTGGCGGCTGTCCCGGTGGCAGGACAAAGGATGGCATCATCATCTCTCTCCTCTTCTCTCTCTCTCTCTCTCCCCCCTCCTCCCGTGTCCCGTCCTCGCCCCATTCCCCCACCACGGAGGCGGGGGCCGGCTCCACCCCAGCCGGCCCGCCGCACCCGTGGTGCCCTCCCGTTTCTTCCTTCTGTGTCTGTCTCCCCCCCCCCTCAGGTGAGTGACCCTCAAACCACAGCTGCAGGGGGAGGCCCGGGCCGGTTTGCTGACGCTGCAGGGAACCGGGCCACCTGCAGCAACAGTGTGCCGCGATGGAGGTGGGGGCGGTGGTGCGGATCCCCGACGCACCAGAGGCTGCCCTCGATCAGGCCGGAGCGTATCGCATACCGGTAAGTGTACAAGGGGCGACATATCAGGCGTTGGTGGATTCGGGTTGCAATCAGACCTCGATCCGCCAAAGCCTGGTGCAAGACGAGGCATTGGGGGGAGCACAAGGGGTGAAGGTGTTGTGTGTGCACGGGGATGTTCACTACTACCTGTTGGTGTCGGTCCACATACATTTCAGAGGGAACAAATCCATAGTGAAGGCGGCAGTTAATCCTCGCCTTACCCACTCTTTGATCTTGGGGACTGATTGGCCGGGATTTCGGGGGTTGATGGCACGCCTAGTAAAGAGTGGGTCCTGCCGGTTATCAGGGGAGGGTCCCGGTGTCGCTTTGGCTGGAGCTGCGGTCGCAGAGCCGTCTACGTCATCTCCGCGACAGAGTGAGGAGCCCCCGGCCCCTCCTCTTTCTATTGGGGAATCCCTCGCGGATTTCCCACTGGAACAATCGCGAGACGAAAGTCTGCGACACGCGTTTGACCAAGTGAGAGTAATCGATGGTCAAACGCTCCAGCCGAACGCCACCCTGCCCTTCCCCTATTTTTCCATTTCAAAGGATAGGTTATACCCAGTGACGCAGGACACTCAGATGAAGGAGCGTGTCACCCAGTTGTTAATTCCAAAGAGCCGCCGGGAATTGGTATTCCAGGCGGCTCACTTTAATCCCATGGCAGGACACCTCAGGCAGGACAAAACACTCGCCTGGATAATGGCCCGATTCTATTGGCCGGGGATTCACGGCGACATCCGTAAGTGGTGTATGGTGTGCCGCGAATGCCAGTTGGTAAATCCAGCGGCCATTCCAAAAGCGCCCTTGCGCCCCCTACCATTAATCGAGACCCCGTTTGAAATAATTGGGATGGATCTCGTCTGGCCATTAGATCGGGCAACACGAAGGTACCGCTTTATATTGGTTCTGGTGGACTATGCAACGCGATACCCGGAAGCAGTGCCTCTTCGCAATATCTCCGCATGTAGTATTGCAGAGGCCCTCTTCCACGTCATCTCCCGGGTCGGAATCCCGAAAGAGATTCTGACTGACCAAGGCACCTTGTTTATGTCACGAACACTGGCCGAACTGTATGGGCTACTGGGTATTAAGCCGATCCACACCAGCGTGTATCACCCACAGATGGACGGTTTAGTCGAACGGTTCAATCGCACCCTCAAGAATATTATCAAAAAATTCGTAAGTGAGGATGCACGTAACTGGGATAAGTGGCTTGAACCCTTGTTGTTTGCAGTGCAAGAGGTCCCCCAAGCCTCCACGGGGTTCTCCCTGTTTGAATTATTGTATGGGCGTAAGCCGCGCGGCATCTTAGATGTACTGCGGGAAAATTGGGAGGAGGGACTTTCACAGAGCAAAAATGAAATTCAATACGTTATGGATCTGTGCGCAAAACTCCACACGCTCACCCACCTAACTCAGGAGAATTTGCGGCAGGCCCAGGAACGGCAAACCCGCCTGTACAACAAGGGCACGCACCTTAGAGAATTCACTCTGGGAGATAAGGTACTCGTCTTGTTGCCCACGTCGAGCTCCAAATTAATCGCCAAGTGGCAAGGGCCCTTTGAGGTCACACGGCGAGTCGGGGACGTCGACTATGAGGTTAGGCGAACGGACAGGGAGGGGGCACTACAGATCTACCACCTCAATCTGCTGAAGCTCTGGAACGAGGAGGTCCCCGTGGCATTGGTGTCGGTAGTTCCGGAGAAGGTGGAGCTGGGGCCGGAGGTCCAAAAAGGGTCATTGGCATCTCGCACCTCTCCGGTCCCCTGTGGAGACCACCTCTCCCCGACCCAACTCACGGAGGTCGCCCAGGTGCAGGCCGAGTTTTCGGATGTGTTCTCGCCCCTGCCCGGTTGCACCAACCTCATAGAACACCAGATAGAGATGCCCCCGGGGGTGGTAGTGCGTAGCCGTCCTTATAGATTACCCGAACACAAAAAAAAGGTGGTTTGGGAAGAACTTCAGGCCATGCTCGAAATGGGCATCATCAAGGAGTCCCACAGTGACTGGAGCAGCCCGGTGGTCTTGGTTCCCAAGGCCGACGGCTCGGTCCGGTTCTGTGTGGACTATAGAAAAGTTAACGCGGTGTCTAAATTTGACGCGTACCCAATGCCTCGTATTGATGAGCTGCTCGATCGACTAGGCACGGCTCGCTTTTACTCGACACTGGATTTGACGAAGGGATATTGGCAGATCCCCTTGACTCCATTATCCCAGGAAAAAACGGCCTTTTCCACACCGTTCAGCTTACACCAGTTCGTCACACTTCCGTTTGGGCTGTTTGGGGCGCCTGCTACGTTTCAGCGGCTGATGGACCGGGTCCTCCGGCCCCACGCCACCTATGCGGCCGCTTACTTAGACGACATCATCATTTATAGTAATGACTGGCAGCGGCACCTGCAACACCTGAGGGCCGTCCTTAGGTCGCTGAGGCGGGCGGGGCTCACTGCCAACCCGAAGAAGTGTGCGATTGGACGGGTGGAAGTACGGTATCTGGGCTTCCACTTGGGTAACGGGCAAGTGCGTCCCCAAATTAATAAGACAGCAGCGATTGCGGCCTGCCCGAGGCCCAAGACCAAAAAGGGGGTGAGACAGTTCCTGGGGCTGGCTGGCTATTATCGTAGGTTTATACCTAATTATTCGGACGTCACCAGCCCGCTGACTGACCTCACTAAAAAGGGGGCGCCAGATCCGGTCCAGTGGACGGAGCAGTGCCAGCGGGCTTTCTCTGAGGTAAAGGCTGCACTGTGTGGGGGGCCACTTTTGCACTCCCCTGACTTCTCTCTCCCTTTTTTGTTACAGACGGATGC
Organism: Neoarius graeffei; assembly: GCF_027579695.1. Taxonomy (NCBI): domain Eukaryota; kingdom Metazoa; phylum Chordata; class Actinopteri; order Siluriformes; family Ariidae; genus Neoarius; species Neoarius graeffei. Next base: position 64,963,255 of record NC_083585.1, read on the forward strand.
GTCGGACAGAGGGCTGGGGGCCGTTTTGTCCCAGCAGGTGGGGGGAGAGGATCGCCCAGTATTATACATCAGCCGAAAGCTGTCAGTGCGTGAGGGGCGCTACAGCACCATCGAGAAAGAATGCCTGGCGATCAAGTGGGCGGTCCTCGCCCTCCGTTACTACCTGCTGGGGCGCTCTTTCACCCTCTGTTCGGACCACGCGCCCCTCCAGTGGCTCCACCGCATGAAGGATGCCAACGCGCGGATCACCTGTTGGTATCTAGTGCTCCAACCTCTCAACTTCAAGGTGGTCCACAGGCCGGGGGCGCAGATGGTCGTGGCGGACTTCCTCTCCCGTCAAGGGGGGGGGAGTCGGCTGCGGGCCGGACGGGTGCCCGGCCTGAGTTGGGCGGTGGGGGTATGTGGCAGCGGGGGCGTGGTCAAGCGCTGGTCTGTGACAGGAGGGCGGAGTTAGGGAAGGTAAGTGGCAGAATCGCTACACCTGAGTGTGATTAACCTATGTTTTGTGTGTGTTCTCCCCAGTAAACCGCGCCCTACTTAAGGAGGGAGAGTGAGAGCGGAGGGGAGTCGTTGAGAGGAGACTACAGGCTGCGTGTGTGTGAGTCCGTCTCCGAATGTTTAGTTTAAATGTTAGACTGAAAAGTTTGGCAATAAAAAGCCGTTTTTGCATCCTGATCTCTGTCCTGCCGTCTTCTGTGCTCCACTCACGCATTGAACTCGCTACACCATGGTACTGCACTGAATGCTCGCTGCCCCAGTTCTCTGACTCCTACTTCTCACAGCATACTCCTTATTTGGATATATCCGATAGTGAGTCAGATTCGGACTATGCTGACAGGATATACAAGCCCCTGCGATCGAAAGGTCTCACGTTTGTTCACCTGAATGTATGCAGTCTACTACCGAATCTGGATGAGATACGAACATTAGCAGCGAATATTAAGGTAGCAGTGATCGGGATAACCGAAACGTGGTTGTACTCATCTGTGCTGGATTCTGAACTGGAAATACCTGGATACCTGGTGATATGACACGATCGAAACCGAGAAGGTGGAGGAGTGTGTATGTTCGTCAGGAGTGACATTGCTTTTAGCCCACGTCTGGATGTAGCTGGTGATCTCGAAACCGTTTGGGTAGATCTCTATCTCCCTAAGACAAAGCCTATCCTCGTCGGAGTATGCTATAGACCACCTAAGTGTACAGACTTCTTCGACAGACTTGAACAATCTTGCATGAACTGTGACAGTTTTGCTGAAAGTGAGTGTGTTATCCTCGGTGACTTTAATGTGGACACTAGTGTTACTAGATCCAGAAATAATGAACTGTATACTAGTTTGAATTACTTCTTATCAATGTTTGATATGTTACAGCTCATCAAGGCATCAACTAGGGTAACTAAAACCACTTCAACTATATTATATCTCATTATTTTTACAGATTCGAACAAGATTAGTCAATCAGGTGTTTTAGATTTTGCTGTGAGTGATCACGTACTTATCTACTGTACCCGTAAATGTAAGAAAATGCCGATAAATGAATATAAAGGTAAAAAACTATGCTCACTTAAAAATTACAGCAAATCATCATTTGAAGGTCTGTTATCTGAGGTAGACTGGCAGGAGGTCAAGGGTTGTACAGAGGTGGAAAAGGCATGGTGTGTTTTTAAATCCAAATTCCTCTTCGCAATAGACCAAATAGCACCACTTAAATATGTTCGCGTTAAGCAACATACAGATCCCTGGATGACTGGAGAAATTTTACACTTCATTCATGAAAGGGATCGCTGTTTACATAAATACAAGAAATCAAAGGACCACAGTTGGTATGACAAATATATATATTTTTGAAATCAGGTGCAATATAAGAAAAAACAAGCTAAATCAGACTGAGTAGCAAAGTCGATGACTATAAAAATAAACCAAAGAAACTGTGGCAAATTTTTAAAAGTCTCGGAACATCATCGCAATGTAAAACCCGTGCTGGGAATATTGGTCTAAAAATTGATGGAGAGACTTGTTTTGACATACTCAAAGTATCCGAGCCTTTTAACAAATTTTTTAAAACTCGGTTACAGTATACTCAGAATAAAATTATTCGATATCTTTTAAATGCACCGGCTAGAACACATATTGGTGCTCATGAATTTGGACTAGTTGGTATGTTACCGGTTGAGTTACATGTTAATCAGTTAAAATATAATTTAGTTCATAATATTGTTAATGGTAATGCTCCAAATTATCTCTCCCATTCTTTCGAACCAACACGTAACCACCACTCTATCAGTACAAGATCTAGTGCCATGTCCTTCCAAGTACCAGTTGTTAAGTCTCATGGTAAATCTTCATTTAGTTATTCTAGTATTTTGTTATGGAATGAATTACCTAGTCATATTCAAGGTGTTACCAGCAAGTCTCAGTTTAAACATCTAGTCAAACAATTTTTATTACAAAATCTTAGCAATCAGGAATCTAGTGTTTTTATTTTTTATTGATGAGTTTTTCTCAGGGCGGCACAATGGTATAGTGGTTAGCGCTGTCGCCTCACAGCAAGAAGGTCCTGGGTTCGAGCCCCGTGGCCGGTGAGGGCCTTTCTGTGCAGAGTTTGCATGTTCTCCCTGTGTCTGCGTGGGTTTTCTCTGGGTGCTCCGGTTTCCCCCACAGTCCAAAGACATGCAGGTTAGGTTAACTGGTGACTCTAAATTGACTGTAGGTGTAAATGTGAGTGTTAATGGTTGTCTGTGTCTATGTGTCAGCCCTGTGATGACCTAGTGACTTGTCCAGGGTGTACCTTTCATCCGTAGTCAGCTGGGATAGGCTCCAGCTTGCCTGCGACCCTGTAGAACAGGATAAAGCGGCTCGAGATAATGAGATGAGTTTTTCTCGATTGTATACCATCCTTTTTGTTTTTTTGTGAATTGTTGTATTTATTTTTTTCTTATACTTATATAACCTGTTAACTGTTTATTAGTTCATTTTTTCTCTTGTTAAGTGTTGGGTCAAATTTTATTATGTGTAGATTATGATCAGAATATGAATCAGAATCAGTAGGTTAAATCAAGATATATGTAGGTATATGTAAGTTTAGTGAAATAGTAATTCTTAGCTTATTCTGTGTTAAAATTTAGTTTGAAATGACCTTAGGTCCGGCTGGACATTGTTTGGGAACATTTTGTTTATGAATGTGTATTTTGAACAGAGAAGTGTCTGAAGGTCTGTTTTAGTGTCAGATCGACTCATACCCACTTTGAAACAGTAGAATTAAAGTTCATGATCATGCTTATTCATTCAGTTGAATCTTAGGTCATGGCTTCATAAAGGCTATGAAATATACTGAAATATATTGAAATATACTATGGTAATGATTAATGTTAGTTTTATAGATCCCGTAATTAATGAATACATTCCGTGATTAATGTTAGTTTCATAGTTCTAGATTAGTTCCATAATGACATTATAATTATAATTAAGATCTTATGATTCTAAGGATTTTTAGTTTAAGAGCATTAACCTAATTTAGTTATAAGTTTAATCCTGTTAGTGGTTTAATTGTTCTCTCTCTTTCAGACATATTCTCATTGTTCTTGTGGTTAAGTTGTTCTTATTTTTTATGTTTAATCTCTTATAACATTCATTATTAAGAGCTGATTGTTATTTGTTATTTTACTTATGTTGATGGAATCAAGATAATCAAGATGTAATTTACTGACTGACCACACATTCATGTGTTAAGAATTCATCTCATCTCATTATCTCTAGCCGCTTCATCCTTCTACAGGGTCGCAGGCAAGCTGGAGCCCATCCCAGCTGACTACGGGCGAAAGGCGGGGTACACCCTGGACAAGTCGCCAGATCATCACAGGGCTGACACATAGACACAGACAACCATTCACACTCACACCTACGGTCAATTTAGAGTCACCAGTTAACCTAACCTGCATGTCTTTGGACTGTGGGGGAAACCGGAGCACCCGGAGGAAACCCACGCGGACACGGGGAGAACATGCAAACTCCACACAGAAAGGCCCTCGCCGGCCCCGGGGCTCGAACCCAGGACCTTCTTGCTGTGAGGCGACAGCGCTAACCACTACACCACCATGCCGCCCTGTGTTAAGAATTATTCATGTTAATTATAAAGAATTAGTAAGATCCTTTCTGTGCAAACTAGTGTTTTTTGACCTTCTTCGTAGGCAAACATTAAACATTATCTATGTTTAACATTCCAAACTATTCCACGAAGAATCAGACATAATATCTATCTGTACCTTACTGTCAGCAAAAATATGTTATTATATTATTATGATTGATTCAAGATCATTACACACTTCTACATAGACACACACCCATAGACACACACACACACACGAAGACAAAACATAAACATAGCAACACTATAAGACATTCCCACAAATGTTTTCATTCTGACGAAGTGACTGAGCGAATAAACTGACGTGAACAACTCTCACGTGTTCCCTTGTCTGTGTTCGAGCTGTTGATTCGTCTACCTCGGGCCCGAGGGAAAGGCATTCACGAAGGAATCCAGGGTCTCTTTCTGGGCGAACCCAACAATTATGTTGTTCTGTCATATTGTCAGTTTCATACATTTTTTTTAGGGACCACAATGGAAATAAGTGTTTACACTTTCTTGTGTCATCCCAATATTTTAATGTTTTTTGTACTTGTATTTTATATATTATGTACAAAATCATTTTTATATTGAATAAATCAATCAATTAAGGAGGGACCTTACCAACTCTGCGCTCTGATTGGCTGATCATCTCTCTGTTGGTTCAGATGAGAAAAACAGTAAAACTATATGGCTGATCATCTCTCTTATTGTTCAACACAGAAAACACTAACATTATATTAATACATCATGAACATTAACCCTTTATTGTCACTGGCTTACACAGACATTGTAATCAGCCAGAATCAGTGCAGCACGTGGTAGTGGAGTGTGACTTCGATAAGGAAGAGCGAAAGAAACTAAGTGAAGCACTTAAAGAAATAAAGCTTAACTTTATTTATAACACGAGAGGACATCTTCTTAGGTAAGGCATTAGGACATATATATGGCCAAATAATAACATTTTTAAAAGAAACAGGTGTAATAGAGAACATTTAGGGGGTTTTCCCCCCTGCCAAGCTTCTGTTCCACACTCCAATCCAGTAGGTGGCAGTGATGCACCTTTAAGCTGGCATACCAACCGCCATTAAACCCAAAAGAAGAAGAAGTAGCACAGGTGCTAGAAGCTGTAGAGCACATGTTGCAGCAGACAATAGAAGGTGAAGTTTAATTGAAGATTGGGGAAAAGCTAAACTTACTGGCCATTTTTGGGGATACCGCTGGTAGATTAATGTTGATATTTGATTTGTTAAACTTTCAAGATGGCGGCGTGTACGGATGCAGCGGCCCCTCTCTCTCTCCACATTTAGTGTCTAAAAGTGCGTGTTCTAATGTATGTCTGTGTGCTTTATGTCTACATACATGTGCACTGACAATGTCGGTCACAAGATCAAAGGCAGAGCAGGGGGGTGGCTTTGGGGGCTTAAGCCCCGAATGTTTCTTCCAAAGCCCCGGATCCTTTAAGTTGTTAAAAAATATGACAACCCTGACATCACACTCACTCTAAATTACATTACAACTCATTAATGGGCAAATAGCCTACAACAAATTCCGCATTTCCCTAATTTTCAAAATGTTGCTATCTTAACGCGCTGCAACAAGAAATTTCATCAACAGATACATTGTAGGCTACTTCACTGATCAGAATCTCCAGCATTTCAGCCTTGAAGTTCGACCAATCAGAATCAGAATTCGGTGATCTGTGACGTCACCATAGTTTCGTAAATAAACTAACAAAAAGAAGAGCAACTCACCATAGCAAGCAAAAAGCAGTCAACACTTTTGGGTTTTTTAAAAAGAAAACCAAAAGGTAAGAATAGTTTTACTACTTGTGCTTGCAAACTGAAATAATAGGCTAGTTCTGTTATACTGCACAGAAAGTCCGACGCCACAGTTCGCTGAACTGACTTTGGTCTGACTGTCATTCATAACTTCAAAGTGAATGGGATATTTGTCAGCATTGTAAAGAGCTGTGTTGTGTTTAACACTTAAACACTAAGATATTATTTTGGCTCAGGCCATTTATGGACGTCAAGTGTTCTGCCAACCTAAGTTAGGCTATAACTAATGCTGGGCTTCATGCTAGTGATGGAGATTCATATTCGTCTCTGATACATTGCTGACGGAGTCCACGACATAAAAGATTATATGAGGTGAACACACACAATCTGAGGTGTCCAATTTGCTGTAGACCCTCCAACTCCTGGTGATTATGAATGACACTTCATGGAGTAACAGGATGAGAAGGCTATGTTGAAGGGTGAAAAACACTATAGTTACAAATCACCAACAACTTCTTTTCACATTCTGATTGCTATTCATATTCAGTGACAAAACATATGTTAACTAGGCTATAGTAATTTCAGCTGAAAAGTAAAGCAATCTGAAAAGTTTAGGGAAGGCCCAATGAGTACTGTAATAATGTCTAAAGCCTGCATTGATCTCAGTCTGACATTGCATGATTATGCATTATTTGTTTGTTTTGGTGTCCTACTCACTGATGTGATTTTATGATTTTGTAGAGGGTAGCAGTAGCAATCAGACAGAGGAGCAGCCAGAAGCAAATGTGTCAGGATCAGGCATGGACATCGGTGATCCTTATTTTGTACAACGAGTCACTGTAACACGTGCATCAGGGGTATTTTGTTACACAGATGTGTCAGGAGCAATCAGGGAAGAGGCAGGAAAGATGTCAAAGCAATGGACAGCAAGTGGAATTTCTAGTTGTTTGATTCAGGACGGTGACCAAAATAGGGAAATGGAAGAACATAAAGAGGAAGGGACAGCAGGTGGAATGGTAGAGTGTGACCTAGGATCTCCAGAAAGTGGTCCAAAGCAGATACATCTTTCACAATATCCCTTCAGCCAGTTTGGGTCTCAGAATAGGGCTTTCAACAAAAATTGGTTTGAGCAATTCAAATGGCTTGAGTATTCTGTGGAGGGCAATTTTGCATTCTGCTTTTCTTGCTGTGTATTCGGAAAGCAGACTACGCACATAAATAAAGATGCACTCAGTGGTTCTGGATTTTCCAACTGGAAGAGGGCTCTGGATACATTCCGGGAGCATGAGAAGAGTGCCTTACATGTTTCAAGCATGTCCTGCTGGCATAACTTCAAAACCACAAAAATACGAGATGTTATTACTCAGCTTCATGCAGCAAATGCAGCTGAAATTTTAGAAAGGCGTGAATACCTTCGGCGAACTGCAGCCATAATCACCTTCCTTGGTACACAAGGAATTCCTCTCAGAGGCCATGATGAGCAAGAATCAAGTCAGAATCAAGGCAACTTCTTGGAATGCATCAAGCTCCTCAAAGAATTTGATCCTTTCTTGCAAAATTACACCCCCAGTTCAACGACCACCTATCTCTCCCATTTTTCCCAAAATGAGATTATAACAAGTGTGTCACAAGAAGTTACAGAGCATATAGTCAAGCAGATTAAGGCAGCCAACATGTACTCTGTAATGGCAGATGAGGCCAGAGACGGCCACACAGAGCAGCTTGCAGTGTGTGTGCGTTTTGTGAATGCAGAGGGCAAAGTCACAGAAAGTTTTCTTGGGCTATGGAAACTGAAGGGTTTTGATGCCAAATCCATTACAGATGCCATTGAGGAACTCTTGCACTCACACCAATTGGGAGGTCTGCTGTGTGTTGCCCAAGCATATGATGGCGCATCTGTCATGAGCGGAGAAGTGGGGGGTGTGCAGGCCCGCTTCAGGGAGCTACACCCTGAAGCAATATATGTGCACTGCTATGCACATGAACTAAACCTTGTTTTGTGCTATACATGCAAAGCAGTTCCAGCTGCTTCCGAGTTCTTTGAGCTGTTGGAAAATGTTTACACCACTTTCAGTACTTCCCTAGTAAACCACGACAAGTTCCTAGAAGTACAGAAGGAACTTGGCTTAATGCCATCTGAACTGGTGCAGCTCTCCACTACACGATGGGCTTGCAAGCTGAGTTCTATAAAAGCTGTGCTGAAAAACCTTCCTGCCATCATGTCCTGCCTCAGCACAATGAAGAAATCTATGAACAAGGGCATCCTATGCAACCTCCGCAGACCTAAGACCATGTACATGCTGCTCATGTTTTCCAAACTGCTTGGAATAACTGAAGGACGACATAGATATCTACAGGGGGAAAGTGTGGACTTGGGCAAAGCTGCCCATTACAAAATGGCAGTCCATCAGACGTTGAAGGACCTCCGGACAGATGAGAGTGCTGAGGAGATATTTACAAGGACCATGGCCTTGTGTGAGGAACATAATATTGAGCCTCCAGTTGTTCCCAGACAAAAGCAAAAGCGCTTTGATGATTTTGTGGTGGAGTCAGCCTGTGGAACAACCTCAAGCATGAGCAGCTCAAATTATTTCAAGCTCCACCTTTTCTATCCATGCTTGGACAGGATGCTGGAGGAGCTCACCTGCCATTTTTCAAGTGTGGGAGAGAAGATTATGTCAGGCATTCAAGCCTGCAACCCTGCATCTGAGAGCTTTCTCTCCGAAGACTCACTGAAAAACCTTGCACAACATTATAGGATTGAGCTGAAGTCAGAGGAAGTTCTGGTGGCTTCGACGTTCCTGAAAAGAAAGAGGGAAACCCAGACAATCACGGACACTGCCACTGTCTTCAACATGCTAGATCCAGACATGTTTCCTTCTCTCAGAGCTCTGTTTCAAGTTGCTTTGACTATTCCAGTCAGCAGCTGCTCATGTGAACGCTCTTTCAGTGCCTTGCGCCAGCTCCACACATGGCTTAGGAGAACCATGGGTCAAGATAGGCTCAACGACCTGGCCATTATGATGATCGAGAAAGAAAATGTGCCTGCCATAAGCAGGGATAGCATAATTGACAGATTTGCTAAACTCAAACCATGCAGGTACAGCCTGATGTTGCCACCATAAAAGTAGAATACACAGATTCATTACTATTCACCCTAGACTTTGCAAAGATGCTATTTTGTTTTCATTTTCACAAACACAGTCTTCAATACTATTGTAGTCAGTTGCACACTTGAAAAAAAGCCTTATTTTACTGAAGGAAATGGCATGTACTGGACTTTTTTGTTTGACATTTTTACATTACACAAAGGATGAGAAAATATACCAACATGCTGCAACAGAAGACCCAATTTTGATACTTTTTTCATATTTTTTGTTCTCACTTAAAATACATTGGTATTATTTTTCCCATTAAATAGAGTTCTGTGGGAAGAAAACCTTTCAGTCTCTTCCTTTAAAAAAATAATGAAAAATGTAATTTTACTTTTCATCAGGCAAGAAGAGATCGGTTGATGGATCAAGGTGTGTCTATGAAGTTGGGAGGGTGAAGGATAAGGTTTGAATGTGTGGTACATTAGCTAACAATGGTCTCCATTCTTGATCTTTCATTGTCATCTAGTGGAAAGGACATGCAACAGTATACTTAGCTACAATATTATGGGCCTTTTGTCAGTGAGTAAAGAAGTTTTACTGTCACATGCATAGGTCTAATTATGTGTAAAAAATGCAGTGAATTTGGGTCTGTCAGTCCATTTGTGCATTGAGGGTAAACTAGGGCAGTGGTGCTGTATGAAGGGAGGGCTCACAGTGAGCATATCACTTTTAACATACAAAAAAGCCAACAAACAAAAAAGCAAACGAACACTTTGCAATCCTAATTTGAATCTACTTAAAGTTAGTAAAACATTTAAAAGTCTCAATTTTGCCATTGATGTTTACAGAAGTCAGTAGTTAAGTGATTATTATTTCTTTCCATTAAATCGTATTGTCTTGTTCAGAATGTGCAGCTGAGAATGGAGTGTATGAATCAGAAGGGATTTACGATTTGCCATGTCTAGCAGGTCACCCCAAAATGCACTAGAACGTAGGAAATTGCATCTAAAAAATCCAAAATTTCCTGGGGTAGGCCCCCCAGACCCCCCGCTGGGCTAAGCCCCGGATGTTCACGTTGTTTGGCTCCGCCTCTGCACAAGATATTGTTGCCACTGCTTTCTAGCTATAGGAAATATGACCAAACATCTCGTCTTGGACCAGATAGTCATTGAGGAACTTCGAGGCCTGGGTCTTCTCTGCCAGACTACTACATCACCGGACTCGCCTGCTGTGTCTCACCCAGAGAGGAGGCACCGGAAGAGGTGTGAGAGGAAACAGAAGCATGGTAAGTGCGGAGGTATCCAGGCTAGCCCAGCCGCTAGCCCGCACAGACCCGCAATACCATCCCTCATTCTGGCCAATGTACGCTCACTAGACAACAAAATAGATCACATAGAACTCATGAGATCTGCGCTACGTGATGTGAGGGATTGCTGTGTTTTCATCTTTATGGAATCCTGGCTGAATAACAACATCCCGGACTCTGCTATCCAGCTAGCTGGGCTAGCATGCTACCACGCTGACCGAGCCTTTATGGAAGGAAGAAAGACTCGCGGCGGGGGAGTGTTTTTACATCAGCGATGCTTGGTGCCAGAATGCTACTGTTGTGCAGAAACACTGTTCTGCACTGGTGGAGTTTATCATCAAGTGCTGACCCTTCTACCGAGGGAGTTTACATCAATTCTGCTCGTTGCTGTTTACATCACCCCCACCACTAACACCAATGTTAGGAGCGAGGCACTCAATGAACTCTACTAGGCCATCAGTGAACAACAGACAGCACACCCAAATGGATTCCTTATCACAGCAGGTGACTTCAATCATGCAGATTTAAAGGTTTTACTGCCCAAATTACATCAGCATGTGGATTTTCCAACAAGAGGTGACAACTTACTGGACTTGGTGTACACAACTCAGAAAGGAGCTTACAAGGCCTCCCCCTCCCCCACCTGGGTGTCTCTGATCACATTACCATCATGCTGAGACCTGCATATAGACCCAGAGTGAGAGCCATCAGACCATCGCAAAAGGAGGTACGTGTGTGGCCAGAGGGGGCCTCCTATGTTTTGAAAGACTGTTTTAGCACTACACACTGGGACATTTTCAAAGAACTAGCCACTTACAATGACCACATAGACTTAGAGGAATACACTGAGGCCGTCACGTCATACATTGCTAAATGCACTGATGATGTCACTCACTGCAAAACCATCACTGTTTGTGCTAACCAGAAGCTTTGACTGACAGGAGAGGTTCACAGGCTCCTGCGGGCTCAGGACACAGCCTTTAGGGCCGGTGACACCGCAGGTCTAACAGCAGCCAGAGCCAACCTGTCCCGCGGCATCAGAGAGGCAAAACGTTAGTACAGCAATAAAATATCTGGACACTTCAGCAACACCAGAGATGCACAGTCTCTTTGGCATGGCAGTCAAACCCTCGCAAACTACAAACCCCCACCACGGACCTGTGAGAGTGACATCATATTGCTAAACTGCCTAAATGACTTCTTTGGATGCTTTGAAACACAAAACAACACACCAGCACAGAAGACCATTCCTCCCCCAGATGAACAGGCCATATGTCTGGATCCAGCCAGCGTGGAGAGGACCCTCTCCAGGATCAACCCACGTAAGGCAGCTGGATCAGACAACATACTACCTGGTCGTGTTCTGAAGGACTGTGCCATGGAGCTCAGGGATGTCCTTGCTGACATCTTTAACATCTCCCTGAACCAAGCTGTTGTCCCCAAGTGTTTCAAAACTACAACCATAATACCAGTGCCAAAGAAGCCCCTCCCATCCAGCAATAACGACTATCGGCCTGTAGCACTGACTTCCATCATCATGAAGTGCTTTGAGTGACTGGTCATGCAGAACATCATGTCCATTCTCCCTCCCTCTCATGACCCATTCCAGTTTGCATATAGGTCAAACAGGTCCATAGAGGATGCTATCTCTGCTGCTCTCCACCCAGCCCTCACTCACCTGGACTCAAAGAACACCTATGTGCAAATGCTGTTCTTGGATTACAGTTCGGCATTCAACACAATCATTCCCCAGCAGCAAAGACAAAAACTCGGACATTTGGGACTCAACACCTCTCTTTGTAACTGGGTGCTGGACTTTCTTACAGGGAGGCCACAGAACTCTTCACCCTGCTGACCCATGACTGTGTACCAATCTACAGCACCAACCACATCATCAAGTTTGCGGATGACATGACTGTGGTGGGCCTCATCACTAACAACGATGAAGCCAACTACAGGAATGAGGTGAGCCAACTGGTCGAGTGGAGTAAAGTCAACAATCTCTTCCTGAACGTGGAGAAGACCAATGAGATTGTAGTCGACTTCAGGAGAGCTCACTCACAGCATCCCCCTCTGACCATCAATGGTGCTGCAGTAGAGAGGGTGAGCAGCACCATATTCCTAGGGGTGCACATTGCTGAGGACCTCTCCTGGTCCAACAACACCACATCGCTGGCCAAAAAGGCTCAAACTCACCTCTACTTCCTCTGCAAACTGAGGAGAGCACGAGTTCCACCCCCCATCATGTACTCATTCTACAGAGGCACCATTGAGAGTGTCCTCACAGGGTGCATCACTGCGTGGTACAGAGGCTGCAGTGCCTCCTTCTGGAAGACTCTGCAACGCATAGTGAACATGGCCAGCAAGATCATCGGTACGCCTCAGCCCTCCCTTACAGACATCTATCACTCCCATCTCACCCACAGAGCCATCAGCATTGCTGGTGACACCTCCCACCCTTCACACTCATTCTTCAGCCTCCTGCCCTCAGGGAAAAGGTACCGGAGTCTCCAGGCCCGCTCCACAAGAGTGCTAAACAGCTTCATCCACCAGGTTGCCAGGATGACGAACTCTGTCCACGACCTACCCCTGACCTGTAACACATTCATTCACACAAGAAACTCTCTCATCCGTTTGCACATCACAAACATAACCATGACTGCTGTATCTGCTGCTATTGCTCATTTGCACTACTGTTCATATACACCTCATAAGCTGCTCTTCTAGCACCTTCTCCGTTAGATATTGTGCTGTATTTGCACTACTGCTATTTTGTACATTGATTTTAGAGTGTATTTTTATTGATACTATCAATATTTATAAATATATATATATATATATATATATATATATATATATATATATATATATATATATATATATAGTTTTTCTTAATTTTTTTCCCTTTTTTGTGTAATCTTTGTGTTCTTTTACAAGTAAGGTGAGAGAGAAACGGCATTTCAATTCTCCTATATGTCCTAGATATATAGTGAATTGACAATAAAGAATCTTTGAATCTTTAACTTTGTTACCATAGTTGAAAATAATGTAAGGTTTAAAAGAGAGATTGTTTTTATTTTGAAGACCATTTTCAGTAGTTGTTGTATTTTGTGTTTGCTTCTTTTTTTACCATAAAGGTTTTCAACCTACTGACCTGACTGACAAAATTTGATTTGTGACCACTGAATGAGAATTAAAATAAACCAACAACAACAACAACAGCAACAACAAAAAAAGAAGATAAAAGCAGTCAAGAAGTCTGAGTTGATTACTTAAACCCGGTTGATGACAAAGGACTTTTTCAAGTTTGGGTAGAAGTTTATGTAGAACCCTGGATAACTTGACAGTTGAAAACCATGGCTGTGCAGTTAAAAGCCAACAGTGTGCAATTGAAGATTAACGCTGTGCCAGCTGTGGTTCATTGCCATGCCAGAAGATAACCAAAGAGCAACAAGTGCAGTATTTAAGACTGGAAGAATAATGGCTTCAGTATGTCCTGGGAGTTAATGCAAAGGAAAGTTGCTCCACAGAAAGGTTATTAAAGAGGCAATTTAAGAGACAAACCGAAAAAGAAGAAATCATAAAAATCAAGATGGCAACTGAAGCTCTTGGTAAATCACTGGAACAGTGAAAGAAAGCGAGAACAGCTGCAAAGAGCCCTTTCACCAGTCAGGCTAACTATCTCAATCAGAAAACAGGTGTTTTAATGGAATTAGAGTGAAGACAAGAAAAGCAAAGCTCTCTGCTGATTCCAGGAATGTCATTGAAGCCAATGATGATTACAGGACCGGGCTAGAGGCAGAGCTTGAAGCCAGTGAAGATGGTGAAGGGCCTGTGCCTGATAAAGAGCAGGATGCAGACCTCAAGAAAGTTGCCAGTGAATGTGAACAAAGTTTCAGTGAAGTACAGCAGCTTATTCAAACCAACCTCTGGGTCAAATACGGAGCAGACGCACTTTTGGAGGCTGCTTTTGATGAAGCAGAAAAAGCCAGTAGGCATGCATACGGAATACCTGTGGAAAGTGTTAATTGTGAGGGCTATGAAGTCCACCTGACTGTGCTGGAGAGACTAATTAAAGAAACTTACAAAGCATTCTCAGCATGGGAGTCATGGATTCCTGCAGCTGCAGGAGATGACTTTCAGAAGTAAAGTAAGGACCTGAGAGTAGCCTACAATGAGCTGGAAATGAAGAAAGCAGAGTTTGCCAGAGCATGGAGGATTGCAGAAGAAGAGAAAGGTAGAGGTGTGAAACAAGCCAACTGGACCAATAACACCAATAGTGAAAATCAAGCCAACCAAGCTGCCCACATTTAATGTCTGCAAAAAAGATTTCCACCACTGGAGGACAGATTGGGAAAGCCTTCAGAGGCAGGGAGAACCAACCAGTTCACCAGAGGTCAAAAAGATCCAGCTTCTTGATGGTGTGGAAGAAAAGATCATGAAAGATCTCAGACTGTCAGCATATAGCACAGCTGATTATATTTTCAGAGTGTAGAGTAAATTTTAGTGTCCTACTGTTTTGTAATTTTCCTTTTCACTGAGTGTTGCCTCTTCAAGGACTAATGATTTGGAACATTCTGTACCGAAACATGTTCATCTTATGCTAATTACGTGCGTAACAGATGTGCGTGCAAGCCAGTGATTAGAGGAGAACCAATCAGCTTGAGAGCTGATCATGCTCCTGGATGTCTACTTTTTATCTAGTAAAGAGTGTATATATAGATTTGAGAACAAAGGGACAGGATGAGTGGTGTGCCGAACCCTCATCACTATGTGTCCGTTTCTGCGGTAAACCTTCTTTGACTTAAAGGACGAGACTGGTGTTGGCGTTTGTGATTTTTCCACAACAAATCTTGGCATCCCTGGCTGGGCTGCATGACTTCTGCAGTCTTCTAGGTGGCAAGCAGACCGGAGGACGCTCGTGGAGAAACAAACATCCACCCTCAAACGTCGTATTCTTCAGAGACCCCTTTTCCACCAAATCAGTTCCAGGGCTGGTTCAGGGCCAGTGCTGGTGCTGGTTCACAACTTGTTCAACTTGCGAGCCAGGTGAGAACCAGTTTGCTTTTCCATAGCTCGGGGTGCTAAGGGGAGCCACGTCATTAGGTCACTGTATACATCAGTTACGTCGCTGTGTTTGCATAAAACTTGGCACAAACATCGAAGCAACAACAACACAGAGAAGAAGAAGAAGAAGAAGCAGCAACAACAACAACAATAATGGATGACTGCTGCTTTACTGCATCCATGATATCTCATCGCTTATTTAAAAATGGCGACCTTTTGCGGTCTTGCTATTGTTGTTGGTCTTAACAACTCCACCCCCTGCTGACGTAAGTGGTTCTTTCCTCTGGCCCAGCAAAGAGCTGGTGCTAGCCTGGAACCGTTTTTTCTGGCCCCAGAGCCAGTTCTTTGTCAGTGGAAACAGAAAACCCGGTTCCAAACTAAGCACTGGCCCCGAACCAGCCCTGGAACTGATTTGGTGGAAAGGGGGCAAGAGAGGAGGCAGTGCGCCCTTTGCCCCACAAAGATGGGAAACACTGCAGTCCACCATTAAATAGGTAGGAACTACTAATTCTGTTTGACCTTATTAAATGTTTACAAAATTAACGGAGTACTCAAAGTACTGATCAGTGAAGCTTAATGTCTGTGTCATGGCAAAGATGTATCAGTGAAGAGTCAATGATCTAGAAACTGGGTTTCTAACATAGAAGTTCTGGGGACTTCGACCTCTGCGACGGCCGAGGACTAAGTTTCCCTTGGTTTTTGAGAAAACTAAGGATTTATACCAACAGGTATATTTTATGGAACTATGGCAAGTTGGTTAAACTAATGAAAGAGGTAGTTTGGCTGTATAGTGTAACTTGTGACTGATAGTTGCCAGCAAAAGACTGATCCGCCACTGACTCTGTCATTGAACAATTGCCCATGACACATTAAATTGTTCCTACACAGACAGTAAGAACACCAGGCTCATCCTATATACACCGGTGTACTCACCTTTGTCTACTCTGATATCCCTCTCTCTTTCTTCAATTTCTTCTCACACACAGTTGCAAGGCGCTCTGTGTGTGCGTCTGTGTGTGTGCACAAGTTGCGCCACAAGAGTGAGAGATTTCCAGTGGTGCAAGTTTTATATACCGTGAATGCAAGTTTTATTTCATTATTTTATGCCTACAGTTGTAATAAGATTTTTCCTTCTGTAACAAGGAGTCAAGTAATTTGAAGTAAAATGGGTTTGTGCCATAACAAAGGCACTGAAGACACACTATGGCACACGATAAGTTGCTCTGTTTGTTCATAAGATAGTCCTAATCTAATGTTCATGAGAGTTAATTATGGAGAAGACCCTCTTGCACAGTTTGATATCTGGGTAAAAGAATGTAGGTTTCCTGAAAAGGGAAGTTGTAGTATGAGGCAGTTGGAAGGCTTAAAAAAGGCTTTAGATAAGAAAAAGAAGGATGAATTAGACAAAAGGCAAGGGAAGTTTATTTATATAGCACATTTCATACACAGTGGCAGTTCAATGTGCTTTACAGAAGTAAAAGCAAAACAGTAAACAATAGAGAATAAAATTACATAAAATAAATGGGAAGACATATAATAAGAATTAAACAATAGTAGAAATAAAATAATAAAATGAAGTAGAAGTTCAAATGGGGGGAAAAACAGCAGAATAAAATAGAATAAAAGTTAAGTAAAATTTGAAACATGCAGAGACTGTAAAAGTAAAGATTATAAAACATGTAAAGAAGACAATATTAATTATTTAACAGAAAGCATCTGAAAACAGCTTGGTCTTTAACCTAGATTTGAAGCTGCCAACAACAGGAGCATTTTTAATGTCCTCTGGCAGTTGGTTCCATAGCTGCACTGCATAGTAGCTAAAAGCTGCTTCACCACACTTTGTTTTAACAACAGGTTTTAATAGTAAATTTTTCTGTTGCGATCTGGTAGATCTGATTGGGTTAGGCTGCTGCAACATATCAAAGAGGTAATTGGGCCCTGTACCATTTAGAGATTTGTACACCAGCAGCAATGCTTTAAAGTCAATTCTGTAGCTTACTGGAAGCCAGTGAAGGGACCTTAGAATTGGAATAATGTGCTCTGTTCTTTTTGTTCGTGTGAGAACCCTAGCCGCTGCATTTTGAACCAGCTGAAGTCGTTTGATGGTCTTTTTTGGCAGGCCTGTGAAAAGGCCATTGCAGTAATCAACCCTACTAGAGATGAAGGCATGTATCAGTTTTTCCAGATCATTTTTAACATAAGTCCTCTTAGTTTGGAAATGTTTTTTAGGTAATAAAATGCCGTTTTAGTGATTGCTTTCATGTGACTGTCAAAGTTTAGCTCGCTGTCAATGAAAACACCAAGATTTTTAACAATTTCTTTAGTTTTAATCCCTTTTGTGTCAAGAATAGTGGTAATCCTGAGTCTTTCATCTTTTTTCCAAATAGAATTACTTTTGTTTTATCTGTGTTCAGCTGAAGAAAATTTTGTGACATCCAGTTGTTGATTTGATCGATACACTGGTAGAGATATTTAAGGGGGGCATAATCATTAGGTGATAAAGCAAAATAAATTTGGGTGTCATCTGCATTGCAGTGATACAAAATTGAATTGTTATTGATAATTTGCCCAAGTGGGAACATATAAAGGTTGAATAGTAATGGTCCAAGAATCAACCCCTGGGGGACACCACAGGTCAAGGACATTGACGTTGAGGAACAATTTCCCATGGTAACAAAGAAGCTTCTATCTTTTAAGTATGATTTTAACCAATTGATAACTTTACCAGTCAACCCAACCCAGTGTTCAAGTCGATATAGCAGTATGTTGTGATCAACAGTATCAAAAGCTGCACTGAGGTCCAGTAATACCAGGACCGATGTTTTGCCTGCATCAGTATTAAGACGTATGTCATTTATAACTTTAATCAGCGCTGTTTCAGTGCTATGATTGGCACAAAATCCTGACTGAAAATTATCAAAATGGCTGTTTGATATCAAGCTGGCAGTTAATTGATTGAAAACAATTTTTTCAAGGATTTTCCCAATGAATGGTAAATTTGATATTGGCCTGTAGTTATTTAATACTGAAGGATCCAGATTATTTTTTTAAGTAGGGGCTTTACAATGGCTTTTTTTCAGGGACACAGGAACAATGCCAGTCTCTAGGGATGTATTTATAATTTGAAGCACATCTGTAATTATAAGATGAAGATCAGACTTAAAAAAGTTGGTGGGCAGGATGTCCAATTCAGATGTTGAGGAACTGAGATTTTGTACAGTTTTTTCAAGATTCTCATAATCTCATCTCATTATCTCTAGCCGCTTTATCCTTCTACAGGGTCGCAGGCAAGCTGGAGCCTATCCCAGCTGACTACGGACGAAAGGCGGGGTACACCCTGGACAAGTCGCCAGGTCATCACAGGGCTGACACATAGATACAGACAACCATTCACACTCACATTCACACCTATGGTCAATTTAGGCTACGTTCACACTGCAGGCTGAAGTGACTCAAATCCGATCTTTTCGCCCATATGTGACCTGTATCCAATCTTTTATTGACAATATGAACGACACAGATCCGATTTTTTCAAATCCGATCCAGGCCGTTTGGATATGTGGTCCTAATTCCGATTCCTATCCGCTCTTTTCATATGCGACTTCATTCTGAACCACCAGGTCGCATTCATCCGACTTACACGTCATCAACAAGCCACAAACGTCACTATTCTGCGCTGAAGTAGGTGGCGGGTCTCTCAAAAAAGTTACAACAACATGGCACATAATCACGGGCGCAGATAGAGGGGGGGATTTGTCCCACCCAGATTTAAATTCACCTCGTTCGGTCCCCCCCACTTATAGGGAGGAAAAAATGTCTATGCTGTCTTTCTTTGCATAAGGCAAACCTCACGGAAAAATCAAAAGACTAATTACCACTCGGTTTATTGAGGTGCACAGCAGTGTATACATAGTTGCAACAACTCACATAAAACAAAACAAAGACTGATATTCGGTTGGGTGAGCTGCGCAGACTGCACAGGTTGCGAGCTCGAGCTTGGTTGCTATGGTTACCCACAACAAGTTTGACAGGCATATCGGGGTTGGGGTTGGTTTGCTGGCAGCTTTGTCCCCCCCCCAGTTCAAAAAACGTATTTGCGCCCCTGTGCATGACATCAATGTGAGGGACACTTCAGGCTGTGAAGGTTCTGAATCTTCTCAATGGAAGGATGCAGAGGTTAGGGAGCTGATTTCCATCTGGGGGGATACAGCTATTCAAGCTAGATTGGATGGGTCATACCGCAACTGGGCGGTTTTACTTCCGTAAACACTGGCCATGCTCACTGCGTGTGACGTCGTCGTATCCTGCAATGCGCATGCGGAACACTTTTAGGTCGCTTTTCGTTCATACTGAGGATCACATACAAGTCGCATATATTTGTTAATGTGAACGACCTCACAAAAAAATCGGATTTCACAAAAAAATCGGAATTGAGCATTAAGCCTTGCAGTGTGAACGTAGCGTTAGAGTCACCAGTTAACCTAACCTGCATGTCTTTGGACTGTGGGGGAAACCGGAGCACCCGGAGGAAACCCACGCGGACACGGGGAGAACATGCAAACTCCACACAGAAAGGCCCTCGCCGGCCCTGGGGCTCGAACCCAGGACCTTCTTGCTGTGAGGCAACAGCGCTAACCACTACACCACCGTGCCGCCGTCTCATAATCAATTAAACAAAATTCTGACATTGTGTTGAAGTTATCTATCTGTGTCATTGGTGATTGCAGTTTTTAAATTTTTTGCAACTGAGATATATTATGAGCAATATTCTGCCGTATTTTGTCAATTTTACCTTTGAAGAAGGATGCAAACTCATTGCATTTATTAACTGAGAGAAGTTCAGGTGCTAATTGTGGTGGGGGATTAGTTAGCTTCTCTACTGTTGAAAATAGCACACGGGGATTGTTCATATTCCTGTTGATGATGTTGGAGAAGAAAGACTGTCTTGCTTTACGAATTTCATAATTATAATTACAAAGCATCTCTTTATGGATTTGATAATGAATGTGAAGTTTAGATTTGCGCCATTTTCTTTCAGTCTTTCTACATTCTCTCTTTAGCAGTTTAACAGCCGGGTACTGCTTCCATGGTGCTTTCTGCTTATCATTGACTCTTTTGATTTTGAATGGAGCAATATCATCCATAATTTGGGTCATATTTAAATTAAAAATTTCCAGTAAATCATCTACAGAGTCTGACATTTTGGTTGAGTTCTGAGAGAGAGCTTGCTCAAAGAGAACACATGTGTTGTCTTTTATGACTCTCCTACCCATAGTCGTTGAGCTGTTCTGAATGTGAGGAGACATAGAAACATCAGAGAAAACACAAAAATGATCAGATAAGGCCAGGTCAACAACAGTAGTAGAAACAGTAAGACCCTTCGTGATGACGAGGTCAAGAGTATGACTACGAGAGTGGGTCGGCTCCTGTACATGTTGTACTAGGTTGAAGTTGTCAATAAGTGCAAGTAGTTCTTTGGCATAAATGTTATCAGTATTATCTACATGCAAGTTAAAATACCCAGATATAATAAGACAATCAAACTCTAAGCAAATGACTGACAACAGTTTACCAAACTCTTCAAGAAAGACTTTGGCTGAATGTCTCGGAGGCCTATAAATAGTTAATAATAATATGTTAGGAGAGCATGTAACAGGTGCACATAAGTGTTCAAAGGATGTAAAATCACCAAGTGAGGATTGTTTACATTGAAAAGAGACTTTGAATATATTTGCGATCCCTCCACCTTTCCCTTGTCGGGTAACATTCAAAAAATTAAAATTTGGGGGAGCTGCTTCAATAAGGGTGGTAGCATTATTTGCTTGATCCAGCCAAGTTTCAGTTAGAAGCAAAAAATCAAGATTGTGTTTACAGATAAGATCATTAATTAAAAATTACTTGTTTGAAAGTGATCTAACGTTCAGAAGAGCTAGCTTTACAGAAAGTCTAGAAGTAATATCTGCTTGTGCACTCTGATGTTGTTTTAAAACAGGAAGGAGATTAGATTGGTTTACCCCCTGGGTTAAATGTGCTCTATGTTTTCTATTTCTTATCAACACAGGAATAGAGAATGGCATAGGCATTTTGGGTGCCAGCTGGTTTTCAAAACTACACCCATTTGCAGGGACCCAGAGTACATCAAACAAGACTTTCTAAATGTTCCATTTGGTTTGAGGGTGAAAGGATTGGAGATGACATGTATCTTTTAGATGGTGAAAAAGATTTGTAGCCAGCTGAAAGTCCTGGGCGAACACAGTTTTGATGAACTGGGTACATTGCTTGTCGCGACAGATTTGGGCTGGAAAAAGAGAGTGTAGCCATTGGGAGCAATCTTTGCGTACTATTAGGGAAATCCATGCGGGTGGGAGACGGAGATGGTGCAGTGAAGTCAGAAGAGCGAGAAATTGGTGAGTTCTTTGTATGGCAGTCTGTCTTTGAATCTTGGCAGTCAGGCAGGTCAGATGTCTGTGTGTCCTTGATGACGACTTGCAAAGATGATTGTTTTGGCTTTGCAGAGGTATTGTTTTTTGTAACTATGTCAGTCTGCGACATCTTATCAACTGTTTTCCTCAATGCTGGCTGAGAGAAGATTGCAAGTCTGTAATGGTCTACTAAGACTTTGGCCCCAATCCAGCTGAGTTCAGTGCTATTTGGCTTGAAGAATTCTCTGTGATTCCAGAAAAGGTTAAAATTCTCTATGAAGTTCATACCAAATGAAAAACAAGTTTTTCCAAGCCAGGTGTTAAGACTGAAGAGTCGAGAAAATGCAAAGCTTCCTCTCGCTGGGAGTGGGCCACTAATAAAAGATTGTATTCCAGTCTTATAGAGATCAGAAAAAAGTTTTCTGAAATCATCTTGGACAAACAGCTGTTATCTGAAAACATTATTTGCTCCCACATGCACAACAATACGTTTGATAGTTTTATGCTCGGACATGAGTTTCAAAATGCTGTCTTTGGTGTCAGAGATGGATGCATTTGGAAGGCAGCAAATAATCATCCCATGACCTTTTAAATGTCTTACAGTGGAATCACCAAGAACAAGGGTTGTGGGATCAGGTGGTGTTACGAGCTGCTTTTTGCCTCTTCCCACAGCTCTTCGATCTTGGTGCGATCTCTTTTTACGATGTGTTTGTCCACTTGAAAAATCCTCTTCCACATCCCTGAGGCATTCAAATTTGTTCTGAAGCCTTATGGGCTGTGGATTTTCCATAGGATTGTAAATCCTATTGTAATTTGTAGAACGAGCTGGTGTTGAGGTAATTACTCTGTTTTTATTTTTGGGCTTGCCACCCATCATTTGCCAGTTTTCTGTACTCACATTTTGCCCAGCTTGATCGATGAATTCATCCACTCGATCTGCAATGCCATTGGTCTGTCGGAGTGCAATCTCTGCATTCTCAGCCACTGTTTCTGTACTCCTTTCCTGAGATATCGCTTTTAATTCATCCGTCTTTGGCAGAGCATCAATCTTTGATTCCAGGATAGAAATCCTCCGTTCTAGTTCCATGCATTTTCTGCAGGATTTTTTGCCTCCTGGCATTTTGTTTTAAAAGCTAACTTATCTTATAAAGATGAAAAATAAAATGAAAAAATAGTGGAAATTAAATTAAAATTAAATTAAAAGCTTATAAAGATGAAAAATAAAATGAAAAAATAGTGGAAATTAAATGAGAAAGTAAAGTATAGAAATAAAGATCAAGAAAGCAGGAGCAAAGCAAAGAAGTGTCCTACTCGCTTGAGTAGGAGGAGTCAAGAATGAGGTATTTTTAGCGAACTGGAAAGCGTTTGGGGAGTGGCAGAGTGAGGCACATAAGAGAGAAAAACGACAGGCAGGACCCTCATCTGTTTGTCAGTGTTCCAAGTTGCAGGCTGATCCTGACCTCAACTCCATCCCGCTGAGATGACGACCACCACAGCTAGATGAGAGTGACCCAACACTTCCCGTTGCAACACCACCAGTAGCAAAGGGAGGAGCCCCAGTCCTCATGTTGCCTACACCCAGCACACCTCTCCCGCAGGCCCCAGCACAGCGCTCACTCTACCCAGACCTGACAGCAGTCACAGGTCCACCACCCAGATATGAGGTCCACCCCATGACACCTTGTCAGAGCAAGCTATTGCCACTGTTGACAAGGAAACAGAGAAAAGCTAAAGAGCACGCAGCAGGCTCGCATCCAGAGGATGATGGCGACAAGGCGTTGAACATGCCGATGGTGGAAGTGGTAGGGACAGATGGGCCTATGCTGGTTCATCGCCCATGGACTCTGGCAGATATCAAGGAAAGTATGACACACCTCCCTAATGTGTGTGAAGTGGGAGGAAGGAAGTTTGGGGAAGTGCTGCTGAACTTTTGCAGAGAATTCAGACCTACCACACATGAACTGAGACTTATGGCCAAGATGAGCATAGACTGGGGACTTGGTAGAGGAAGAGGCAGAGTTAACAGATTTGATCTGGTGTGTTACAATTGTGGGAAGATAGGACACTTTGTGAGAGAGTGGATGTCAGAGTAACCCAAAGCTGACTGATGGATAGGAGAGAGGGATGGAGAGGCGGCTGAGAACAGAGGAGGTAATACACAACACGAAACCAATCAGGTAGTTCACATTATACAGGAACATACACTCCAGCCTAATTGCACAGACCACATTAGACAGCTACATGACCTCCAAATGCAGCAAGGTGATGAAAATTTATCTTTCCTTAAATATGCAGCCTTCCCATTTACTCAGCTTCCGTGCATGCCATTGACAATATGGGGAAAGAAGTTAAATTGCCTGGTAGATTCAGGAGCTACCCATTCAGTCATTAAACAGGGAGAATTGCATTTACCATTTGAACCAAGTTCTCGATCAATTTGCACAATTGGGGCAACAGGCCATTCCATCGTAGAAAAGTTCTCCAAACCTGTGTCATGTCATGTAAATTTGTTCCAGAACAAAACATATTCATGTCATCTGCAAATAATACCATATTAAATATCTTAGATACATTGCACATATGTATATAAAAGCTGAACAGTTTAGGACCCAATACTGACCCCTGGGGGACACCACAAGCAATGTTCAAATGAGTTGACACAGAGTCACCCAACTTCACAAACTGTGTCCTGTTGCTCAAATAACTTCTTATCCAATTTAATACAACTCCCCTGATCCCATATTGTTCCATCTTATTAATTCACATCTCATGATTAATAGTATCAAAAGCTTTTTGGAGATCAATAAATATCCCAGCAACATATTTATCATCTATAGAGTTACTGATTTCTTCAATTGATTCCATTAGTGCCAGCGCTGTTGATCTATTTGCTCTAAATCCATATTGACTATCACTGAGTAGTTTGTATTTTTCAATGAATGTATCTAATCTGTTATTGAATAGTTTTTTAAGAATTTTGGAGAATTGAGGAAGTAAAGAAACAGATCTGTTATTTGTGAAGTTGTGCTTGTCCCCAGATGTATACAATGGAATTACTTTTGATATCTTTGTCATTAAAGTATTTAGGGTAATGTATTTGTCCAGAGCCATCTTTAATAATACTATTTAATATATTCCATATTCCTTTAATATTATTTTTGCTATTATTTATTAATTTGCCAAAATAATCCTTCCTACATCTCCTTATGATACTCGTTAACTTGTTTTTATATTTTTTTTTATATTTATTTTCTGCCTCTTTGGTTCTTAATTTGATAAATTCTCTATATAGAGTGTTTTTCTTCTCACAGGCATTTTGTAATCCCTTAGTAATCCAAGGTTGGTCATTATAGTTTTGTTTTGTATTATATTGCTTCAGTGGGCAATTCTTATCATATAATAATTAGAATATACTTAAAATGTTATCATATGCTCTATCAATGCTATTCTCTGTATAAACTGATTCCCAGTCTTGCAGTAATAAATCATTATTTAATGCAAACATGGTGTAGCAATCCCTGATGTGGGTGGGGCACAGAAGCACGGCAGGTGAGTGTTTGTGTTCACACAGACACTTTATTTTACTTATTTCATTAGCTTTTCAGCTTTTCCTCAGTCACACATGCAACACACACGTGTTCTGGTCAGGGGAGAGATTCTCCTCTGCTCTCCCCCTCCTTTTATACTCCATCCCTGCAACAAACAAACAAACAAACACACAATAATTGACACCAGGTGTAATGACTTGGCTATCTACCTTCCCTGACCCTGCCCTCCATTCACAGACTGCTGCTTGGCCACGCCCCCGCTGCCACATACCCTCACTGCCCGACTCAGGCCGGAGAGCTGTTCGGCCTGAAGCTGACTCCCCCCCCGACGGGACAGGAAGTCCACCACCACCATGTGTGCCCCAGGCCTGTGGATCACCTCGAACTTAAATGGCTGGAGAGCGAGATACCAACGGGTGATCTGCGCATTGGCATCCTTCATGCAGTGGAGCCACTGGAGGGGTGTGTGGTCCAAACAGAGAGTAAAGGGGCACCCCAGCAGGTAGTATCGGAGGGCGAGGACTGCCCACTTGATGGCAAGACACTTCTTTTCAATTGTGCTGTACTTGCTTTCGCGCATCAACAGCTTTCGGCTGATGTACAGCACTGGGCGCTCCTTGCCCTCCACCACCTGGGACAAAACGGCTCCCAGCCCCCTGTCTGATGCATCAGTCTGCAAAATAAAGGAGAGAAAGAAGTCAGGGGATTGTAACAGTGGCCCCCCACACAGTGCAGCTTTTACCTCAGAGAAGGCCTGTTGGCACTGCTCCGTCCACTGGACTGGATCATGGAGCCCCCTTTTTAGTGAGGTCGGTTAGCGGGCTGGTGACATCCAAATAGTTAGGTAGAAACCTACAATAATAGCCAGCCAGCCGCAAGAACCGCCTCACCTCCTTTTTGGTCTTGGGCCTCGGGAAGGCCGCAATCACTGCAGTCTTGTTAATTTGGGGACGCATCTGCCCATGACCCAAGTAGAACCCCAGATACCGTACTTCCACCTGCCCAATCGCACACTTTTTCGGGTTAGCTGTGAGGCCTGCTCGCCTCAGCGACTTTAGAATGGCCCTTAGGTGTTCCAAGTGCTGCGGCCAATCATAACTGTAGATTATTATGTCATCTAGATAGGCAGCCGCGTAGGCAGCATGAGGGTGGAGGACCCTGTCCATAAGCCGCTGGAATGTAGCAGGAACCCCAAATAACCCAAAAGGGAGTGTGACAAATTGGTGTAAACCAAACGGTGTGGAAAAGGCCATTTTCTCTCGGGATAGAGGAGTCAAGGAGATCTGCCAATATCCCTTTGTTAGATCCAGTGTCAAATAAGAGTGAGCAGTGCCTAACTGATCAAGCAACTCATCAATGCGAGGCATTGGGTATGCGTCAAATTTAGGCACTGCGTTAACCTTTCTATAGTCCACACAGAACCAGACCGACCCATCGGTCTTGGGAACCAGGACCACTGGGCTGCTCCAGTCACTGTGGGACTCCTCGATTATGCCCATTTCGAGCATGGCCTTGAGTTCGTCCCGAACCACCTTTTTCTTGTGTTCAGGCAAGCAATAAGGGTGGCTACACACTACCACCCCTGGGGGCGTTTCTATGTGGTGTTCTATGAGGTGGGTACGACCCGGAAGGGGCAAAAACATGTTGGAAAATTCCT
This sequence comes from Neoarius graeffei, assembly GCF_027579695.1. Taxonomy (NCBI): domain Eukaryota; kingdom Metazoa; phylum Chordata; class Actinopteri; order Siluriformes; family Ariidae; genus Neoarius; species Neoarius graeffei. Next base: position 64,990,253 of record NC_083585.1, read on the forward strand.
TCTGTAACTTGGCTACCTCCGTGAGTTGGGTCGGTGAGAGGTGGTCTCCACAAGGGACTGGAGTGGTCCGAGATGTTATCTTTTTTACCTCCGGCCCCAGCTCCGCCTTCTCTGGGACTACCGATGCCAACGCCATGGGGACCCCCTCATTCCAGCGTTTTAAAAGGTTGAGGTGGTAGACTTGCAGTGCCCCACCCCTATCCGTTCGCTTCACCTCATAGTTGACGTCCTCGACTCGCCATGTGACCTCGAAGGGCCCTTGCCACTTGGCAACTAATTTAGAACTCAATGTGGGCAATAATATGAGTACTTTGTCTCCCTGCGTGAACTCTCTAAGGCGCGTGCCCCTGTCATACAGCTGGCTTTGACGTTCTTGTGCCTGCCATAACTTCTCCTGTGTTAGGTGCGTGAGGGTGTGGCGTTCTGCACGCAGGTCAAGAACGTACTGGATTTCATTTTTATTCGGTGAAGGTCCCTCCTCCCAATTTTCCTGCAGCACATCCAGAATGCCACGTGGCTTACATCCATATGATAATTCAAAGGGAGAAAACCCTGTGGAGGCTTGTGGGACCTCTCGTACTGCGAATAACAGGGGCTCAAGCCACTTATCCCAATTACGCGCATCTTCACTTACAAATTTCTGGATTATGTTTTTGAGTGTCTGGTTAAATCGCTCTAGTAATCCATCTGTTTGTGGGTGATAGACATTGGTGTGGATAGACTTAATCCCCAGTAACCCATACAGCTCATACAGTGTGCATGACATAAACGAGGTGCCTTGGTCTGTCAGGATTTCTTTCGGAATCCCGACCCGGGAGATAAAGCGGAAGAGTGCCTCTGCAATACTGCATGCTGAGATATTGCGGAGAGGCACTGCTTCTGGATATCACGTTGTATAGTCCACTAGAACTAAAATAAAGTGATATCCCCGTGCTGACCAATCTAATGACCCAACGAGATCCATCCCAATTTGTTCAAACGGGGTCTCGATTAGAGGAAGAGGGTGCAACGGCGCTTTTGGAGTGGCTGCAGGATTGACTAATTGGCATTCACGGCACGCCGCACACCACCGACGGACATCGCCATGAATCCCTGGCCAATAGAACCGGGCTATTATTCAGGCTAGTGTTTTGTCTTGCCCCAAGTGTCCAGCCATGGGATTAAAGTGAGCCGCATGGAATATGAGTTCCCTACGGCTCTTTGGGATTAACAACTGGGTTACTTGTTCCTTAGTTTAAGTGTCCTGTGTCACTCGGTACAATCTATCTCTAATAATGGCAAAATAGGGGAAGGTCGGTGCCGCGCTCGGCTGAAGAGTTTGACCATCGATTACTCTCACTTGGTCAAACGCATGCCACAGAGTCTCATCCCGTGACTGCTCTAACGGGAAATCCCCAAGGGACTCCCTGAGAGAGGGAGGAGGAGCGGGCTGCTCCTCACTCTGATGCGGTATCGATGTAGACGGCTCTGTGACAGCTTCTCCAGCCAATGCCACACCGGGATCTTCCCGTGACCTACTAGGGCAGGACCCACTATGTGTTAAATACTCCATTAGTTCTTTAAATCCCAGCCAATCAGTGCCCAAAATCAACGAGTGGGTAAGACGAGGACTAATCACTGCCTTTATTCTATGCGTTTGCCCCCGGAATAGAATATGGACAGACACTAGCAGGTAATGGTGAACATTCCTGTGCACACACAACACCTTCACCGCTTGTGCTCCCCCCAGTGCCTCACCTTGCACCAGGCATTGGTGAATTGAGGTCTGATTACAACCAGAATCCACCAAAACGTGATGTGTATCCCCTTGAATACTCACCGGTATGCAATACGTTCCAGCCCAATCGGGGGCAGTTTCTGGCGCGTCGGGGATCCAGATGACAGCACCCACCTCCCTGGCGGAGCTCTCACTCTGGAGATGCTCCGAATCCCCGCCGCACCAGCACACCGGCCCAGGCTTTCCCTCTGCACTGGTGTTATGGGTGTCACTCACCTGAGGGGGAGACAACACAGACATGGAAGAGGGAGATGGGAGGACACCATGGGTGCGATGGGTCGGCTGGGGAGGAGCCAGCCGCCACCTTCGTGGCAGGGGAATGGGAGGGAGAGGGGGACAAGAGACAGGAGAGAGAGAGGGAGAGAGAGAGGGAAGAGAAGCGAGGGGAGACACCTCATCTGCCTGCCATCAGAGCCGCCTCCAGATGGTCCTCTGCCAGCTTGATGGCTCGTTCCAGCAATGCCAGGCGGTGACACCGGACCCATTCCGCCGTTCCTTCCGGAAGTTGAGAGATAAACTGCTCCAGTGCCACCAGATTGATGATCTCATCGGTGTTGCGGTCTTCCGCCCTCAGCCACTTCTGGCAGGCATCCCGGAGTTGCTGGCCGAATGCAAACAGCTGGCCGACCTCCTCCAGTGCCAGCGTCTGGAAGCGCTGACAATGTTGCTCCGGGGAGCGGCCGAGCCGCTGCAGGATGGCTTTCTTTAGGCCAGCATAGACCAGCCGGCTGTCAGCAGGGAGCTGCTGCGCTGGGAGCTGTGCCTCGCCAGTCAGGAGCGGGAGGAGGCGCGCCGCACGCTGCTACAGTGGCCACCCCCACACCTCAGCTGCTTGCTCAAAGAGAGCGAGGAATGCTTCCGGATTGTCCTGCGGTCCCATCTTTGTGAGGGTGGCGGCAGTGGTGGCCGACGGCCCGGCTGGCGTGAGCAGGTACCGGAATACCTGGCGATCTTCCTGCTGGGCCAGCATCAAGGCTTCGAAGCGCTGCTGCTGCTCCTTCCGGAGTGTGATCAGCACTTGATGCTGGTTCTGCTGGATGGTAGCGAGGGCAAGGATGAGCTTTTCGAGTGGGGAGGACTCCATGGGGTGCTTCTCTTCTGTGTCCCGGGTTTCGGCACCACTGTAGCAATCCCTGATGTGGGTGGGGCACAGAAGCACGGCAGGTGAGTGTTTGTGTTCACACCAACACTTTATTTTACTTATTTCATTAGCTTTTCAGCTTTTCCTCAGTCACACACGCAACACACATGTGTTCTGGTCGGGGGAGAGATTCTTCTCTGCTCTCCCCCTCCTTTTATACTCCATCCCTGCAACAAACAAACAAACACACACACACACACACACAGACTATAATTGACACCAGGTGTAATGACTTAGCCACTTACCTTCCCCAACCCCGCCCTCCATTCACAGACTGCTGCTTGGCCATGCCCTCGCTGCCACACATGGCGTCCTCTGTCCTAACTCTTCTGTACTTATGTTTATGGTCTGTCACATTTCTCTTACAATTACAGTCATAAATTGTAAAATCTGGTAGATGATCACTGATATCATTGATTAATATTCCACTTATAATGTTATCTATGTCATTGGTAAATATCTATTAAAGTAGCACAATGGTCAGTAATTCTGGTGGGTCTGGTAATTTTGGGGTGAAGACTCATACTGTACAAGGTATTAATAAATTCCTCAGTCATACTGTGCTTATTAGGGTTCAACAGATCAATATTAATATCCACACAAATGAAGATAACTTTGTTTATTATCTACTGTAAATGTCTTTTCTACCCAGTCCTTAAACGCTTCTATACTAGTGTAGGACTCCCTATGTGTGGGTGGAGCACAGAGGACGGCAGGACAGAGATCAGGTTTATAATTTGGCTTTATTGCCACACTTTTCAGTCTAACAATAATCAATCGCACAGACACACACACAACAGGCGTCTGGTTCAGGGATGAGCTCCTTCTGCTCTCGCTCTCCCTCCTCATATAGGGCGCGGTCACTGGGAAGACACACAAACACAGGTTAATTGCTCTCAGGTGTAGTGATTCTGCCACTTACCTTCCCTGACTCTGCCCTCCTGTCACAGACCAGCGCTTGACCACACCCCCGCTGCCACATACCCCCACCGCCCGACTCAGGCCGGGCGGCCGTCCGGCCTGCAGCTGACTCCCCCCCCCTTGACAGGAGAGGAAGTCCACCACGACCATCTGCGCCCCCGGCCTGTGGACTACCTTGAAATTAAAGGGTTGGAGCGCCAGATACCAACGGGTGATCCGCGCGTTGGCATCTTTCATGCGGTGGAGCCACTGGAGGGGCGCATGGTCCGAAAAGAGGGTGAAAGGGTGCCCCAGCAGGTAGTACCGGAGGGCGAGAACCGCCCACTTGATCGCCAAACACTCTCTATTGTGCTGTAGCGCCCCTCAAGCACTGACAACTTCCTGCTGATATACAGGACCGGGCGGTCCTCCCCCTCCACCTCCTGGGACAAAACCACCCCCAGCCCTCTGTCCGATGCATTGGTCTGCAACATAAAAGGGAGAGAAAAGTCAGGGGAGTGTAGAAGTGGTCCCCCACACAGTGCAGCCTTTACCTCAGAGAAAGCCCACTGGCACTGCTCCGTCCACTGGACCGGATCAGGTGCCCCCTTTTTAGTGAGATCAGTCAGCGGGCTGGTGACATCCGAATAATTAGGTATAAACCTAGGATAATAGCCAGCCAGCCCCAGGAACTGTCTCACCCCCTTTTTGGTCTTGGGCCTCGGGCAGGCCACAATTGCTGCCGTCTTATTAATTTGGGGTCCCACCTGCCCGTTGCCCAAGTGGAAGCCCAGATACCATACTTCCACCCGCCCAATCGCACACTTCTTTGGGTTGGCTGTGAGCCCCGCTCGCCTCAGCGACCTAAGGACAGCCCTCAGATGTTCGAGGTGCCGCTGCCAGTCATTACTATAGATGATGATGTCATCTAAATACACAGCCGCATAAGTGGCGTGAGGGCGGAGGACTCTGTCCATCAGCCGCTGAAACGTAGCCGGCGCCCCAAACAGCCCAAACGGAAGGGTGACGAATTGGTGTAAACCAAACGGTGTGGAAAAGGCCATTTTTTCTCGGGATAGTGGAGTCAAGGGGATCTGCCAATATCCCTTCGTCAAATCCAGTGTCGAATAAAAGCGAGCAGTGCTGAGTCGGTCGAGCAACTCATCAATACGAGGCATTGGGTACGCGTCGAATTTAGACACCGCATTGACTTTTCTATAGTCCACACAGAACCGGACCGACCCGTCGGCCTTGGGTACCAAGACCACCGGGCTGCTCCAGTCACTGTGGGACTCCTCGACGATGCCCATTTCGAGCATGGTCTGAAGTTCTTCCCGAACCACCTTTTTTTTTGTGTTCAGGTAGCCTGTAAGGGCGGCTACGCACTACCACCCCTGGGGGCGTCTCTATGTGGTGCTCTATGAGGTTAGCGCGACCGGGCAGGGGCGAGAACACATCCAAAAACACGGTCTGCAACTGGGCGACCTCCGTGAGTTGGGTCAGGGAGAGGTGGTCTCCACAGGGGACCGGAGAGGTACGTGATGCCAATGTCCCTTTTTGAACCTCCGGCCCCAGCTCCGCCTTTTCCGGAACCACCGACACCAACTCCACGGGGACCTCCTCGTTCCAGAGTTTAAGCAGATTGAGGTGGTAAATCTGTAGCACCCCACCCCTGTCTGTTCGCCTCACCTCATAGTCGACGTCCCCGACTCGCCGTGTGACCTCAAAGGGTCCTTGCCACTTGGCAATCAATTTGGAGCTCGATGTGGGCAACAGTATGAGTACTTTATCTCCCGGTGTGAACTCTCTAAGGTGCGTACCCTTGTTGTACAGGCGGGCTTGCCGTTCCTGGGCCTGCCGCAAATTCTCCTGAGTTAGGTGGGTGAGCGTGTGGAGTTTTGCGTGCAGGTCCATAACGTTCTGAATTTCGTTCTTACTTTGTGAAGGTCCCTCCTCCCAATTTTCCCGCAGCACGTCCAGGATGCCGCGCGGCTTATGCCCATATAATAATTCGAACGGGGAGAACCCCGTGGAGGCTTGGGGGACCGCTCACACTGAGAACAGCAAGGGTTCGAGCCACTTATCCCAATTACGTGCGTCCTCACTTATGAATTTCTTAATAATATTTTTGAGGGTGCGGTTGAACCGTTCCACTACACCGTCCATTTGTGGGTGATATATGCTGGTGTGGATCGGCTTAATCCCCAATAACCCATACAGTTCGCGCAGTGTTCGTGACATAAACGTAGTGCCTTGATCAGTCAGAATCTCTTTCAGGATTCCAACTCGGGAGATGACGCGGAAGAGTGCCTCTGCAATACTGCGTGCTGAGATATTGCTCAGAGGCACTGCTTCCGGGTATTGCGTTGCATAGTCCACCAGAACTAATATAAAGCGGTACCCTCGTGCTGACCGATCTAATGGCCCGACGAGATCCATCCCGATTCTATCAAACGGGGTCTCGATTAACGGTACACAGCAAAATCCCCAGTGTTGAATTAACACCCAGAGTGTTGATTTAACACCCTACTGTGTTTATATAGGTCCAATTGGACACAAATTAACTCTGAAAGTGTTAATTCAACACCGAGGAATTTGCTGTGTAGAGGGCGCAAAGGCGCTTTTGGAATGGCCGCTGGATTTACTAACTGGCATTCGCGGCATGCCGTACACCACCTAAGGACATCGCCGCGAATCCCCGGCCAATAGAATCGGGCCATTATTCGGGCTAGTGTTTTATCCTGCCCTAAGTGTCCAGCCATGAGATTAAAGTGAGCCGCCTGGAATACCAATTCCCGGCAGCTCTTTGGAATCAAAAGCTGCGTGACTCGCTCTTTAGTTTGAGTGTCCTGCGTCACTCGGTATAATCTATCCTTCATAATCGCGAAGTAGGGGAAGGACGGGGTGGCGTTCAGCTGGAGCGTTTGACCATCGATTACTCTCACTTGGTCAAACGCATGCCGCAGAGTCTCGTCTCGCGACAGCTCTAATGGGAAATCCGCGAGGGATTCCCCAATAGAGAGAGGAGGAGCCGGCAGCTCCTCACTCTGACGCGGAGATGATGTAGACGGCTCTGTGACAGCTGCTCCCACCAAAGCGACACCGGGACCTCCCCCTGTCAACTGGCAGGACCCACTCTCTACTAGGCGCGTCATTAAACCCCGAAATCCCGGCCAATCAGTCCCCAGAATTAAAGAGTGGGTAAGGCGAGGATTAACCGCCGCCTTCACTATAAATTTTTCCCCTCTGAAAATAATGTGGACCGACACCAAAGGGTAGCGGTGAACATCCCCGTGCACACACAACACCTTCACCCCTTGTGCTCCCCCCAATGCCTCGTTTTGAACCAGGCTTTGGCGAATTGAGGTCTGATTACAACCAGAATCCACCAAAACCTGATATGTAGCCCCTTGGATACTCACCTGTATGCGATACGCTCCGGCCCGATCGAGGACGGCCTCTGGTGCATCGAGGATCCGAACCACCGTGCCCACTTCCATTGCTGTGCACTGCTGTTGAAGGTGACCCGGTTCCCCGCAGCACCAGCAAACCGGCCCAGGCTTTCCCTCTGCACCGGTGATCTGGGGCTCACTCACCTGAGGTGGGGGAGAGACAGACACAGAAGGGAGAAATGGGAGGGCACCACGGGTGCGGCGGGCCGGCTGGGGTGGTGCCGGCCCCCGCCTCCGCGGTGGGGGAATGGGGCGAGGACGGGACACAGGAGGAGGGGGAGAGAGAGAGAGAGAAGAGGAGAGAAGAGAAGATGTCATCTGCTGTCCTGCCACCGGGACAGCTGCCAGATGATCCTCCACCAGCTCGACTGCCTGATCCAGTGACGCCGGGCGGTGGTACTGGACCCACTCCGCGGTTTCTGCTGGTAAGCGGGCGATGAACTGTTCCAGTACCACCTGGTCGATGATTCCCTCGGCGTCGCGATCGTCGGCCCTCAGCCACCGCCAGCAGGCATCCCGGAGCTGCTGGCCGAACGCGAACGACCGGCCGACTTCCTCCAATTGCAGCGCGCGGAAGCGCTGGCGCTGTTGTTCCGGTTTGCGCCCCACGCGCTGGAGGACGGCCTGGCGGAGGTCCGCGTAGGCCAGCTGGTGGTCGGCGGGGAGCTGTAGCGTGGCCAGCTGTGCCTCTCCCGTGAGCAGGGGGAGGAGGCGCGCCGCGCGCTGCTCCATCGGCCACCCCGAGGCTTCGGCGACCTGTTCAAACAACGTGAGGAATGCCTCAGGGTCATCCTGCAGGCCCATCTTGGTGACAGTGAGGGGAGACGGGCCCTCGGCCGGAGCGCTGGTGGGCCCTGCCGATGCGAGGAGATGCCGGAACGCCTTGCGATCTTCCTGCTGGGCCAGCACCAGGGCTTCGAAGTGCCGCTCTTGTTCCTTTTGGAGTGTGACGAGCACCTGGTGCTGGCTTTGCTGAGCCATGGTGAGGGCATGGACCAGGTCGGTGAACGGGGAGGATTCCATGGGGCTGCTGGGTTGGTGCTCCACTTTCCCGGGTTTCAGCACCACTGTAGGACTCCCTGTGTGTGGGTGGAGCACAGAGGATGGCAGGACAGAGATCAGGTTTATAATTTGGCTTTATTGCCACACTTTTCAGTCTAACAATAATCAATCGCACAGACACACACACAACCGGCGTCTGGTTCAGGGATGAGCTCCTTCTGCTCTCGCTCTCCCTCCTCATATAGGGTGCGGTCACTGGGAAGACAAACAAACACAGGTTAATTGCTCTCAGGTGTAGTGATTCTGCCACTTACCTTCCCTGACTCCGCCCTCCTGTCACAGACCGGTGCTTGACCACGCCCCCACTGCCACAACTAGTTTCTGGCACTCTATATATACAGCTAATTAATACATTTCTACTTTTTTCAATATTAATTTCAATTGTTAAAAATTCTAATAAATTACCAATCACCATTGTCATGCCATCTATTAGCTTATAATTCAAATTACAGTCCACATACACTGCCACCCCTCCTCCACCTTTATTTTTCCTGTTTATAGAATTAAATTCATATCCAGCCAGTTTGAAATCCACTCCTTTCTCCAGGTCAATCCAGGTCTCTGATATGGCAATTATGTTGAATGGATGAGTAAACTGACTTCAGTATTTCTTAATGTGTTTGAAGTTAGTGTCCATGCTTCTGCTGTTGAAGTGTACAGTGGTGCTTGAAAGTTTGTGAACCCTTTAGAATTTTCTGTATTTCTGCATAAATATGACCTAAAACATCATCAGATTTTCACACAAGTCCTAAAAGTAGATAAAGAGAACCCAGTTAAACAAATGAAACAAAATATTATAATTGGTCATTTATTTATTGAGGAAAATGATCCAATATTACATATCTGTGAGTGGCAAAAGTATGTGAACCTTTGCTTTCAGTATCTGGTGTGACCCCCCTTGTGCAGCAATAACTGCAACTAAACGTTTTCGGTAACTGTTGATCAGTCCTGCACACCGGCTTGGAGGAATTTTAGCCCATTCCTCCATACAGAACAGCTTCAACTCTGGGTTGTTGGTGGGTTTCCTTACATGAACTGCTCGCTTCAGGTCCTTCCACAACATTTCGATTGGATTAAGGTCAGGAATTTGACTTGGTCATTCCAAAACATTAACTTTATTCTTCTTTAACTATTCTTTGGTAGAACGACTTGTGTGCTTAGGGTCGTTGTCTTGCTGCATGATCCACTTTCTCTTGAGATTCAGTTCATGGACAGATGTCCTGACATTTTCCTTTAGAATTCGCTGGTATAATTCAGAATTCATTGTTCCATCAATGATGGCAAGCTGTCCTGTCCCAGATGCAGCAAAACAGGCCCAAACCATGATACTACCACCACCATGTTTCACAAATGGGATAAGGTTCTTATGCTGGAATGCAGTGTTTTCCTTTCTCCAAACAGAACACTTCTCATTTAAACCAAAAAGTTCTATTTTGGTCTCATCCATCCACAAAACATTTTTCCAATAGCCTTCTGGCTTGTCCACGTGATCTTTAGCAAACTGCAGATGAGCAGCAATGTTATTTTTGGAGAGCAGTGGCTTTCTCCTTGCAACCCTGCCATGCACACCATTGTTGTTCAGTGTTCTCCTGATGGCGGGCTCATGAACATGAATATTAGCCAATGTGAGAGAGGCCTTCAGTTGCTTAGAAGTTACCCTGGGGTCCTTTGTGACCTCGCCGACTATTACACGCCTTGCTCTTGGAGTGATTTTTGTTGGTCAACCACTCCTGGGGAGGGTAACAATGGTTTTGAATTTCCTCCATTTGTTCACAATCTGTCTGACTGTGGATTGGTGGAGTCCAAACTCTTTAGAGATGGTTTTGTAACCTTTTCCAGCCTGATGAGCATCAACAATGCTTTTTCTGAGGTCCTCAGAAATCTCCTTTGTTCGTGCCATGATACACTTCCACAAACATGTGTTGTGAAGATCAGACTTTGATAGATCCCTGTTCAATAAAACATGGTGCCCACTCACACCTGATTGTCATACCATTGATTGAAAACACCTGACTCTAATTTCACCTTCAAATGAACTGCTAATCCTAGAGGTTCACATACTTTTGCCACTCACAGATATATAATATTGGATCATTTTAGTCAATAAATAAATGACCAAGTATAATATTTTTGTCTCATTTGTTTAACTGGGTTCTCTTTATCTACCTTTAGGACTTGTGTGAAAATCTGATGATGTTTTAGGTCATATTTATGCAGAAATATAGAAAATTCTAAAGGGTTCACAAACTTTCAAGCACCACTGTATTATTGAAAATTTTCCCACATCCTCAGTGGACTGATTGTACTGTTCCTCTGTGTAATGGTGGCAATTGTCATTAATGGTTGAGAAAAAGTTATTGTCTGGGTCTATGTCATTTTCTATATCTATATCGTCAGTGAATTCATGTGGTTTCAGTTCCAGGTTTTCATAATCAACAAACATTTGCTTTATCCGCGTAGTGTTCTGAGTAATGGGTGAAAGAGTTATTTCGGTGTGTGTCATGGTTGAGTTTGGTGTAGTGTCACGTCGGTATTGATCACCTGACAGTCCTGATAGCCATCACTGGTATTTGTCCAAGTCCTCGATATGACCAGAACTCTACCCTCCTCCGGTGTACCGTTCAGCTTAATGAATACTTTGCAGTTGGTGAGCCATGTAGATTGAATTTTATTTTCTTTTTCAGATGTCGTGCTTTTCTGGCAATGTCAGCATTGCGTTTTATCAGGTGCTCATTGGTGTAGACGTTTGTACCTTTCAGTTTCCTTCCTTGTTTCAGTAATGCAGCTTTATGTTTCCGATTGATGAATCTCATGATGATGGCAATGTTTTCCTTGTCTCTCCTGGGTAGAATGTGGCAGGCCTCAACGTTGCTGCAATTAGTGATGGGAAGTTTGGCTCTTTTCAGAGAGCCGGCTCTTGTGGCACAGCTCCCAAAGAAGAGCTCTTTCAGCTCCCAAAAGGCTCTTAATTTATCATCTGTAGCCTCGTATTTTAGCCTAACTTGGCAAATATGAATGCTTTGTGTGTTGATAAACCCTTTTGCATTTAGTGTTTTTATGAGAAGCCTTATAATTGTCTAATTTTGTGTATTTGTTCTGTTACAAAAGCAGGCATTCTTACTTCTGTTTAATATTTTAATCAAACTTTAAATTTAACACAAAAAATGAACAAAACACTGCAAACAAATCCACAGAACAGAACCAAACTCAGTAACCAAACAGTATGTCCTCAGTGTAGGTTGGCATTCAAAAAAAATCAAATGCCTCAGTTTGGATGGGCTGATGCGGTTTCTCCTCAGTTAGTATCTGCCCTGTTTTTGAGAAGACTCTCTCTGAAGGAACAGATGTTGCCACAATGCACAGTCTCCCCTCCATCACCTTCACCAGGTGTGGGAAGACTGAGGCTTTGGCCTGCCACCAGCTCAGTGGGTCTTCTGCTCGTTGGATGAGGGGCTCCTCAAGATAACATCGCATCTCCATTATAACATCAGCTATAGCATTTCTCCTTGCAACATCGCCTGTAGCTCTTTCATCAAAGAGCCTCCACACAGCAGAAGTTTGTGGCTCCTCCTCCACTTGGCCCTCTAATGATGGAGCTGGCTGGCTGCTGGGGGTGCATTTTGCTGCTGCCGTAGTTATTTTCTGAAGTGCCTCGTCAACAGCTCTGTTGTCACTGAATGCAAGCTTTTTAAACCTAGGATCCAGTAATGTGGTTTCTGAGAGGACAGTGTTGAACTCCATACGCAGAAAATTTCGGTCCATGGCTGAACAAAGAGCCGCAACCAATTCCTTTACTTTCTGCATGGTTACTGTCATATGGTGTTGGGCTGTCACCTGCTGAAGACCTTTGCAAAGCAGGAGCATTTTGGAGGCTGTGACAAAGCTGAAGGAGAGAAAACAGCAACTTTTTAAAATTAGGCTTTTTAAAAATTATGGCATATTGCTTTTTTCAATTTAGTTTTGTCAATCATATGTGTTGTTTCTGCAATGTATAATAGTGACTGAATAGTAGTCGAGAAAACACAATTGTTCAAGATACCTGTCTGCACTTATCTCCACAGTCACCTCCTCAAATGGTTACAGGACAGTGCAGTCCTCTTTCACCAGCTCCCATTCCTCTTGACTGAACATATCAACAAGTGTGTTGATGAGGGCCAGGGTGGAGATTAAGTCAAGTTTATTTGTAGCGGAGCTCCAGCGGAGCACCATACCTAAGAAACAATGGTAAACCCATCGAGTCAATATTTTGTGGTTTGTCCGTGTACCACCAGTCATACACACCGCCTAGTGGTCAGTGTTAGTAATTACCAGTCATACACACCGCCTAGTGGTCAGTGTTAGTAATTACCAGTCATACACACTGCCTAGTGGCCAGTGCTAGTAATTACCAGTCATTCACACCACCTCGTGGCCAGTGCTCGCCAGTAAAGAAATAAAACAAAAGAGACTGGCTTGGATATAAGAAAATTCTACAACCCAGAAACAGATGGGAGCTCTGCTTTTAGGCAGTGCCTAAATCTATATATGATAGGGCTTTTAACAATAAACATTGTCGCAAAGCAGCTTTACAGAATTTGAACAACTTAAAACATGAGCTAATTTTATCCCTAATCTATCCCCAATAAGCACGCCTGTGGCGATGGTGGCAAGGAAAAACTCCCTCAGACGACATGAGGAAGAAACCTTGAGAGGAACCAGACTCAAAAGGAAACCCATCCTCATTTGGGCAAAAACAGACAACATGACTATAACATTAACAGTCCTAACATAAAGTCAGCTTTGTTGATGCTATAAACCCCCTACCGACAGAAACCCAAGCGTAAAACCGTTCACGACAACCGCAGTCCCCAGCCACAAAAGCACCACTGCAAGAGTCCAGAGCGTCCTCCAGGCGCGACCCCCAACTGTCCACATGGGGCCACCCTCCACAGGAGCAATGCGATGAGACTCCAACCAGACACAGGGCACCAGGATGGATCAGGCAGGTCCGAGGAGCAGAAGAGTTCAGCATTTCGAGCCCAGGACTGACATGTAACTCAGAGGGACAGATTTGGGGGGGGGGGGGGCCTGCCATCTGAAGGTGATGGCATCTTTTGTTTCAAGAATGCGTGTCAACATATAAAATGTTGAGTTCCGCCTGGTAGCACACTCTTGTTTGGGCCTCAGTTGGGGCAATTCCATCTGGCGCTGTGTCGACTTCAGCCTCTCTGCAGCTACTGTGCTTCTGTGGAAAAACTCCACAATAGCCTTTACCTTGTCCATGGTTGTTTTTACTACTTTCAGGGAATCTCTTATCAGGTTTAATGTATGCGCCAGACATGGGTGGTGGGTCCACTTCAGACTTTTTATGGCTTTGGTGATGTTTGCAGCATTATCACTCACACAGCACACCACTTTGTCCTGTACTTGCCACTCATTTACCACTCTTACTGTCAGTGAACTCAAAGCATTCCAGTAGGCAAGATGTCATCTAGTAATTTTCAATAAAGTGGCAAGTGATTGACATGAAGAGGAGGTGGTTCTTGAGGTCCAGGAGTCAGTTGTCAGGCAAACTGATGGAGCTTTTTTCACTCTGTCTTGCCATAATGCATGTTCTGTGTCATATAGTTTTGAGATCATTGTTAGGGACAGTGTTTTTCTACTGGGTAGAGTGTACGTGGGATTTAAGGCTTTGACAAAACTTTTAAAACCTTTGTCCTCCACAATGGAAAAGGGCTGGAAATCAGTGGCAATCATTTTAGCCAACTCATCAATACTGTGCTGTTTGGCTGGGGTCATCTGCTTTGGTATAAACTGACTTCTTTTGCTTTGAGTTGCAGTAGGAGGGGTTATACTTGCACTACTAGTAGCTGCTACAACAGTTGTTGGTTTTAGAAGAAGAAGAAACCTTTATTCATCACATGCACACTTCAAGCACAGTGAAATTCATCCTATGCATTTAACCCATCTGAAGCAGTGAACACACGCAAACACACACCCAGAGCAGTGGGCAGCCCAGAGCGCCCGGGGAGCAGTCAGGGGTCAGGTACCTTGCTCAAGGGCACCTCAGCCCAAGGCCGCCCCACGTCAACCTAACTGCATGTCTTTTGGATTGTGGGGGAAACTGGAGCACCCGGAGGAAACCCACGCAGACACGGGGAGAACATGCAAACTCCACACAGAAAGGCCCTTGCCAGCCGCTGGGTTTGAACCTGGAACCTTCTTGCTTTGAGGCAACCGTGCTAACCACTACACCACTGTGCCGCCATATGGTTTGAGACCAGACACATCAGGGTCAGTAGACGTTGAGCCAGCTTGCCCTCTCTCCTCCAACTGCACTGTGGGATGGACAGTTCTGATGTGTCTGTGCAGGTTTGTGGTGGAACCTGCTCTTACTGTCATTTTCATTTTATAGTGAAGGCACTCTGTTCTGCTATTCCCAATATCTTTAAACTGCAGCCAGATGCTGCTTCGTTTACAGGTGTCAGTCATATTTACGTGTTTTTGGGACACACTCGCACTGTCCTCCTCACCACTGTCTACTGTCTCACTCACTGATGGGGACGGACAGATGCTCCACCTGACTGTCACGTCTGTTCCCCCCTCTGTTTTCACATAATGGTGTGATCCTATATCCTCACATGTGATTGGCCACAAGGCAGCCATGCTGCCAATCAAAACAATGTTCTGCCGTGAGCAGAGCTGAGCCACTGAGAGTGAGAGCTGAGCAGCAAAAGGAAAAAAAGTGGGGAGCCGGCTTTCACTCGATGGGAGTTGGCTCTTCTGATTCACTACAAAGCTGCGCATGACACATCACTAAATTATACAGTAGACTGCTTCCAGGTTGTTGGAATTATTCCTGTTTCCCAAACCATGTTTTTGCTGGCTGTCCATCTCTCCGCGATGATGACTTCAATGGCGTCTAAGATGGGATCGCAGCCCAAATGCTGAGGCACACATGCGTCTGCACACTGGGCATACGACGGTGGTGCTGGGGTCGGTTCTCCTCTCCTTCCTATCTTGTCATTTCTGATCCAGCTCGTCAAGTCTGTTCTCCTTGAAGGTTTTTACTCCTTGGCAGACAGCATGGCGCCAAGCACATCTGTCTGTAGCAATGGTCTCCCGTTCTTGACCATCTATCATTGGAATTCCATCACTGGTGCAGCCGGTCTCGGGGAAACCTGTCAGGAGGTGGAACTTCCGGAAGGCCAACTGGCATGCATTTGCTGCAGAGACTGAGAGAACATCCAGCAGTCTTCCGGACCCAGACACTCCTCATGTAGATGCCGCATACGTGGCCTACTGCGAAGTGCTGATGGGGCAGTGAAAAAAATCTATCCCACAAGGCTATAACAAAAACCACATCCCAGGTTGGGATGAAGAGGGTAACTACCTCCTGCAAGCCCACCAGCAGGCTGGATCAAGAGCTGAAGTGGATGCAACGGCAACAGCACTTCTTGAGAAGCTGGATGTCACCCGCAGGGCCAGATGGATGGAGATCATCGAGTCGATTGACTTCACCCATTCCAGCCATAAGGCGTGGCAGACCATTAATCAGCTCTCAGGTAGAAGCACAACACCCCCCAAGTGCCCGGTGACAGCAAATGCCATCGCGGCCCAACTCCTAAAAAATGGCCGCTTCCCAGGTGCAGATAAAGACTTTGCCCGCCTAACATCTCGTGAGGTATCTGCCCTCTCTAGGGTGGCCAGTGTTAATGCCAACCTGTCATGGAAATTTACATCAACTGAGCTCAGGGATGCCATATCCAAACTCAAACAAGGCAAGGCACCAGGCCTCAACAACATCCATCCAGAGTTTGTGATCCACCAGAGCGAAACAATATCCACCTGGTTGTGCGCATTCTTCTCAGCGTGCCTCCAAAAGTCCAAACTCCCAAGGACATGGAGACGGGTGGCTGTCATAGCCCTGTTGAAACCCAACAAACCTCTGGATGACCCCAAGGCCTACAGGCCAATCTCGCTGCTCTGCGTTCCTTTTAAAATCTTGGAGAGGATGATTCACAGCTGTATTGAACCTGTAGTAGACCCACAGCTTCTGAGGGAACAGGCTGGTTTCCGTCGGGGCAGGTCAACAGTGGACCAAGTAACCCTGCTCACGCAAGACCTTGAGGACAGCTTCCAGGCCAAAGCAAAAGCAGGGATTGTCCTACTGGACCTGACCGCTGCCTATGACACCGTGTGGCACTGCGGACTCCACCTGAAGCTGCTGAGAACCATCCCGGACCATTATATGTTCAATTTCATCATGGAGATGCTATCGAACCGCAGCTTCATCCTCCAGACCAGTGATGGCCAGTGTAGCAGGCTCAGGAGGCTGAGAAACAGGGTCCCACAAGGGTCTGTTCTTTCACCAATGCTCTTCAATATATATACATCCTTGACCTACCTGCAACAATATCCAGAAGGTACAGGTATGCAGACAACCTAGCCATTATGCTGCAACAACCAACATGGAAGGCAGTGGAAGAGGGCCTAAACCAGGACATGGGCATCTTGGCTGCCTACCTTCACAGCTGGTGCCTGCAGCTCAGCATTGGGAAGACGGTGTCCACAGCATTCCACCTCTGCAACAAGGAAGTGACAAGGGAGCTGGAGATTTCGGTGAACAGCAAACCCCTGGAGTTCCAACAGGCCCCAAAGTACCTTGGCGTACGCCTGGACAGGTCTGTGTCATGTAAACAACATCTCGAGGAAGTGAGAGCCAAAGTAACCTCAAGGGTCTCACTCATCCGTCGCCTCGCTGGTACGACCTGGGGTGCCTCCGCAAAAAGTATTACGTATCTCCACACAAGCCCTCGTCTTTTCTGCTGCTGAGTACTGTGCCCCAACCTGGATCAGAAGCCCACACACCAAGATGGTGGATGCAGCCATTAACAACGCCCTGAGGATCATAACTGGCTGCTTGAAACCCACCCCCGTGTCCAACCTGTCAGTCCTAGCAGGAATTGTGCCAGCCAGCCTACAGCGAGAGGCTGCCACCCTCGCCCTGGCAAGGAAAGCCCAGGAATATGATTGGCACCTCCTCCATAACACCACAACCATGGCAACACCTCCAAGCAGACTCAAGTCCCGCCACCCATACAACTTGGCGGCCCAAGAGATGCTCACCTCTATCCCGGAGGGCCTGTCAACTAAAGCCTGGCTGGCGGTGGCATGGAAGCAGGAATGGGAGTCAGCAGGTCAGACATGTATACACCACTACATCCAGGATCCTGGAGATGGCGCTGAAGGAGAAGACCTACCTCGCCAGCAATGGACTCTCCTTAATCGCCTACGCACCGGGGTTGGCTGCTTCAAAGCCTCTATGAAGTGGGGCCTAACAGACAGTGCAACGTGTGAGTGCGGGGAGCCTGAGCAGACTGCCAACCACATCATCACCGCTTGTCCCCTGTATAGACCACCTTCAGAGGAGGGCCTCTTCCGAGTGGGACCTGAGACGAGGGCATGGCTACACAACACAAAGCTGGACATATGATGATGATACATGAAAGAGAGAGAGAGTCTCCCATTCTCGATGTGGAATGCTGCATGCAGCAAGGGATGATTTCAACGAGTCCTTGAACCGCTTGTAGTGGCATCCGACCTTTCTCGTGCCAGAACCAAGCTCGCAGTAGAACACCGTCTTCGGGAGTCGTGAATCGTCCATTCATACCACATGGCCAGCCCATCTCAGTTGAGCTTTCATGACGAATGCTTCAATGCCAGGCATGTTTGCTCGACGGAGCAATTCTGTATTGGGAACCTTGTCTGTCCAGGAAATACCAATGATCTTACGCAGGCAGTGGAGGTGAAATCTGTCCAGTGCTTTTAGCTGCTTTTTGTACAGTGTCCATGTTTCACAACTGTAAAGAAGGGCTGTAATGACAACTGCCTTGTAGATTGCCAGTTTTGTCTGGAGTCTGATGCCACATTCACCCCACAGCCATGTCCAGAGCCTGCCAAAAGAGGAGCCTGCCTTCGCAATCCTGTTTGACACTTCTTTGTCCATACTGCAGGATGAGGTCAGTGTACTTCCCAGGTAGGTAAAGGTCTCTACATTGTTCAGCTCTGTTCGTTCAATCACAATGTGAGGGGCTGGTAGTGACAGCCCTGGTGCAGGCTGAAGCATCACTTTTGTTTTCTTCAGGCTAATTGTCAAACCAAAGGCTTTGCCAGCTGTTGACAGGCAACTAGCGAGTTCTTGCAGATCTGCTTCACTGAGAGCAGCAAGGGTGCAATCATCTGTGTGGGTGCTACTGGTCTTTAGTGATCAATCTCATTACATCAGTCTCATTAATAATACCATTAATTTTGGTGTTTAATAATAAATTACCAAACAGCTAGATTATGGTATATTCCAAATTATTATGACCACTACTGATGCAGCAATAATATATATTACTTACCGTAGTACATAAACATTACAGCCAATAGCACACTGAAGGCAATTTGGAGTTCTTTGAGATTGTGTGACTTCCAGTATATAGTAGCAACACAGAGACAGTTTACAAATTGATTGAATTTATTATAAAAATGATAAAAATGGGTAATAGTAGTTTAAAATACATTCCATAGGTCAGCAGCAAAAACAGTGAGGTATTGTGTGTGTGTGTGTGTGTGTGTGTGTGAGAGAGAGAGAGAGAGAGAGAGAGAGAGAGAGAGAGAGAGAGAGAGCATGTGCGTGTGTATATTGCCTCGTGGTCTAAGGACAAAACGGAATCACCACGTGGCTTCGAGACAAAGGGATTAGCCCAGATTGCTAATTCACTAGCTTATAACATTACTAAATCCACTGAAATCTTGATGAGGTCAAAATATGTGTAATAATGAAATTAAAGGTGTTAGAAAGGATAGGGAAAGAGCATGCAACACTTATCTTTGAAACAACTGAGATAGCAGAAAATAGAACAGTGATCAACTTAACACTCTGAGTGTCTACAGTGTGCACAATTAAACCGTTCCTGAGTTTAAATTCACACTACTTCATAAAGCTAATTCCTAAGACTAATTTGCCCAAAATGCCAGTCTTACTTCCAGTATTTTGCCTCTGTGTAGGATGCAGGGATGTCCTGAAGAGGCTGGAGTTCACAGAGCTCATGGAGGCTTCTGTAAAAAAAAAAACATGCAGAGGTTTCCTTGGTCCGAACTTCGCCGTTCATGAGGAAAAGTCTCTGATCAAACAATGTGCACAGCGATTAAGTCAGAAGGAATCCGGTCACTTCCAACTTTTAATTAACTGCTTTGGGCTGCAGTCGTAATGTTACTTATAATGAACAAATTAAAAAAAATCGGTTGTAACTCAAAATGAATGAGACAACGCATTCAAGTAGTAATTTTACCGTGGCCAGTGGAAAACACGAAAGCGCGCTAAATATATTTTACTTGCAAGAAAGACGTCTTTATCTTGGGTATTCTGATGAGCAGGTCTCTTTGTGCCTGTAGACGAGACGGTCCACCGGCGAGAGAGAGCAAGCTGAGCATTTCCGGGTCACTTATAGAGTCGTGGAGGAAGTGACGTAGGTGATCCCGCCCAGCCATGACATAGGTCATTGTGGAAGTTAGTTGATGGGATTTGTAGTTCTAAACAGGTGGCTGTACCTACATTCCCCCTTTTGGTCTCAGGGGTATGACAGAGTCGTAGCACTGAGAGCACAGTACGGTACAGTCCACGTGTCCATAGTCCTTAAGGTAGCATCCTCTGTACAGTCCATGGTGTCCTGTGAAAACTGTGTAAACTCATGAGTCCCAGTAAGACAGTTGGAGGCAGAGGCATTTGGGCATATAATCAGGTTGTAGGCATTTGGGCATATAATCACTCTAACTAGGTCAGAATCACATCTATAAAAAAAAACATTAAACACTACATATATATATACTTCATTTCCTATGCATAAAAACAAGAAAAGAGAAGGAATGAGGGAAAGAAAAGAAGTATTAGTGCTTGGGTTAGTAAGCCTAATCTTCTGGAAAGGTAATAGCAGCGGGTGGTCTGGCCAGAAAGCGTGCACTACTGCGGCTAAAGCTGTCAGGGACGCAGACCATCTTATCCAGCTTGGCGTGTAGTGTTATGTATGCGATGCCAGCAGTTAAGACCCAGCCACTGAGAAGAAGTCCCAAAGCAATCAGACTTATGGTAGGTCCTAGATCAGATGACTCTCTGATCTGGTTGCGGGAGACCATAGTCGAAATTCCAGTCTGGCCTAAACTAAATTTCACCGTTTTGGTCCCTTCAACCAGTAGTTGCTGTTGGAGGGTGTTATTGATCTCAAGATCATAACCTTGAAATGCATCTATCATTTCAATCTCAGAATCGTACCTGTCACTACTAAGATGGTGTAGGGTGATATCACCTACGTGAATGGTGGCTCCCTGTGGTACACTAAGGAACTAGAGATAGACCGATATGTTTTTATCAGGGCCGATACCGATAGCGATTATTAGTAGTCACGGAGGCCGATAACCGATATGTGGAGCCGATATCCATTTGCAGTAAAAGTGAAAATATTGGCGTTGAAATTTTGAATAATAGAAACTCCAACACTTAACTTTGTTTAAATGCCTTTAAGCATGTGTTTATTAAACTTCTTTTCAGATTTGCAACTGACAATAGACATCTTTTTAAAATTCTAACAAAAAGTGCAGGAAGCTCCCAGGCTCAGCAGTATGTCTTATAAAGTTAACTGAAAACCTGAACAAATAAATAGCTCCCTGAAGCTTTTCTACAGTAAATTATGTTTTCCAAAATTTCAATATAACTGAAATGTTATTTTATCTTTCACTTGTCTTTGTTTTAAGTTCAAACAGAAACCTAAAGTGCAGGGAGTTCCCAGGGTCAGCAGCAGCATCTCTTATAAAGTTAACTGAAAATTTAAATAAATAAATAAATAAATAAATAACTTCCTGAAGTTTTATAAAGTAAATAAAATAAAGTTAAATAAAATCTGCACAGAAATGTGAATCAGTTAGTAGTCCCAATTAGTAGTCCCATTTGAGCAGCACCAGATTGTGGTGCAAAAAGCAGAGTTGTTCAGCATGCTCTCCAGTGAGACAGCTTCTCTTCCTCTCATAAATTGCAGAGACTTCACTGAAGACTCGCTCACTTGGGACTGATGAGGGTGGTGCACAAAGAAACTTTCTTGCTTGTTTCGCAAGTAGCTTGAAGCGCCCTTGATTCTGTCTCCACCACTGGAGTGGGTCCCCTTTCCGCCTGTCGATCACTGGCTCCTTGAGGTACAGATGTAGCTCATCCTCAATGCAGCTACTGGCCAGCAGGTCACCAGTGTGGGGTGCCAGCAGAGAACTGAACATATCAACACGGCTGCAGAAGGATGTGTGTTCTCTCCGTTGCCTTTTGTGGATGTTTCCATCATTCTCGTGTGTCCCATATGCAGCTGCCTGCTCCTCCACACTGGCCTCCTCTGCAGCAGCCTGGTCCTCCATACTGTCTCCTTCTGTGGCAGCATGCTCCTCTCGAGTGGTCTGTTGTGTGGCAGCGTCCTCTTCCTCTTTCAACCTTTCTTTGGCCTTGCTCAATCAGACCCTCCAGGATTTTGCGATGTTGCGATTTGCAACTTCAACACAAATTCAGCCAATCCCCGCGAATTCAGGGTGGTGTTGCAATTATATCCAATCACCGCAACTTTCCTGCAAATTTGACCAATCGTTGGCGTCGTCTTGAGGTGACGTCAACAAACTACCTTCCACCTTACTTCCGTGTATACGTTCAAGAGAAGCAGCATGTGCACAGTGTTGCCAGATTGGGCGGTTTTAAGTGCATTTTGGCGGGTTTTGAACATATTTTGGGCTGGAAAACGTCAGCAGTATCTGGCAACACTGCATGTGCGAGTCAGTGTTTATATAGGCTTAAATTATGTTACTGAAAGTTTATTGTGTTTACAGTGAAGGACTGTCTGCACTTTACATTATTTTTTTACTTAATACAATAAATTAATGGATGCCAACATTTTTGCCAAAATGGTATTTTATTTTCCATTGTTTAGGCAGCTTCAGCATCATACCGTGAGCTTCTGTTCAAATTGTTTTTTTTTTCTTCTATGAAGCCTGAGCCATTTATTTTATTAGTTTATAATTATTGTTTAATTTAGTCTTCAGGAGAGACTGCCTGCACACAGTACTAGTATTAATAGTTTTTTTTCTTACATGAAAGCTGAGGCATTTATATTATATTTTAAGGTAACTTAATGTTGTGCTGTGAGGTTCTATGCACTTTAACTTTTGAACCAACAGGTGCATTTGGATAAGTAAAGCCTATTTTTATGCATTTTTGTAGTCCTGGTAATCTTTTATATTGGTAAAGTTGTTTATAGGACCATTTCTCAGTGTCTTTGTTTTTTTAATCAATAGTTTTTCAGTAATAACTTAATATTTAACATCTCATCTCATTATCTGTAGCCGCTTTATCCTGTTCTACAGGGTCGCAGGCAAGCTGGAGCCTATCCCAGCTGACTACGGGCGAAAGGCAGGATACACCCTGGACAAGTCGCCAGGTCATCACAGGCCTGACACAGACACAGACAACCATTCACACTCGCATTCACACCTACGGTCAATTTAGAGTCACCAGTTAACCTAACCTGCATGTCTTTGAACTGTGGGGGAAACCGGAGCATCCGGAGGAAACCCACGCGGACACGGAGAGAACATGCAAACTCCGCACAGAAAGACCCTCGCCGGCCACGGGGCTCGAACCCGGACCTTCTTGCTGTGAGGCGACAGTGCTAACCACTACACCACCGTGCCGCCCAATATTTAACATATCACTCAATTTTAATCACAAAAAGAGAAAATCACAACAATTTCTCGCAACTTTCACTTCCTCCCGCAATGTAATCGCAACAAAAACCTAAAAAACACCACAACTTTCATCGCAATTTTTTGGAAAACCCCCCGCAACAGACATTTTAGCCCGCAACAATCACAAAAAAGGCCCGCAAAATCCTGGGGGGACTGCTCAATGTCGTGGCAGAGGAGAATGCATGACTCTTATAACGAGGATCTAAGAGACAAGCCAGCACCACAGTTTTTGTGTCTTCTACTTTTGAGAAACGCTTGTCCAGGCTCTCCCTCATGGCTTGCCTGAGCGTTCTGATGCCTTTTGTGGAGGGCCCCTCATCTTGAAGTAGCATCTTCAGCACAGTCAGGCATGGAATGATGCAGGATGCTGATGAGTTGCTGTGGCTCACCTGAAGTGTCACTTCCTCTATTGGGAGAAGAGTTTAAATTAAATTGGACACAAGGTCCCACTGGTGAGCAGTGGGACCTCCAAATCCTCCATGTTCACCACAGTAGATGGTAATCACACGCTTTTGCTCCAGCATTCTTTGGAGCATGTGAAGCGTTGAGTTTCACCTCGTTGGAACAGCCTGGATTATGTTGTGCTCTGGCAGGCCAAGTTCTCTCTGAATGTCTCGCAAACGCTGTTTGGCCAGAATGGAGTGGTGGAAATGTGTGGCACACTTCTTAAGTATTGTGATGACATCTGTGATGGCTCTTTGACTTGACAGACCATCATTCACCACAAGTTGCAAGGTGTGCGATGTGCAGCTGAGGTCTGGGAGTTCAGCGAGCCTCATTCCCTTCACAATATTTGCTCCACTGTCTAGAAGCACTAGTGCTACACGGTCTTTGCTTATCTTCCAGTCCTCAAGCATACTGAGGAATGTCTCTTTCAGGTATTCCCCAGTGTGGGACCCATGCACCGCTCGTGTTTAAGACGACCTGCTTTCTTATCCATTCAGCATCAATGAAATGGCATGTCAGGCTCATGAGAGACTCTGTCACACCAGACCAGCAGTCTGTGGTGAAGGAGAGAGAGTAGCCAGCATTATCAGGTTGAATCAGGGTTTTGATCTTGTCCACAACCTTGTGGTGAACTTCTTGCAGCTTTTCAGTTCGGTAATACTTGTCACTTTCCAGAGCATATTGTGGCTCTGCTGCAGCCATCAGGAGCTTAAAGCCAACATCAGACACCACCGTGAATGGTTGGTTGTCAGTGACTATCATCTCTATGACTAGTTTGTCCATTAGTTTCAACCTGTCATCGGAGTTTGTCCACTTTCTTTGTTTCTGAAACATGTCCTCTATTGTTGGCTGAGATGAAGTTGCCTCATCCTGATGAGATTCAGATCCCTGTTTCTTCTGTGCCGTTTCATACAACTCAGGGTGGTGAATCCTAAGATGGGACCACAGGTTTGAAGTATTTTTGTTTTTTCCCATTGTTGCTCCCATGCTGACACCTTCATTGCATGTATTACACACTGCCTTCCCTGGTGTTGGCTGGGTGTAATACATCCATACTGCACTCTTAAACCTAGGTCTATCCATCTGCAATAAGGGTTTGAAAAAGAGAGTGAGTTAAAAGTGGGGCCATATGCTGACGTGCTCAACTCATCATGCTTAATTTATTACAGCATTTGGGAAGCTTGTAGTTGATTTTATTATGTAAATGTTATATTTTAACAACATGTGATAGCAGGGACCCTGTCATTCAAAACTAGGCTGCTACATTACGAACAATGTATGTTACTATAGCTGAAAAAAAATAGTACAATAGCAATAGGAGAGACTGTTCATCCCTGAACACCATGCAGTTCATTCATGTAGGCTTTATGATGCATTATGGTATGTCTTAAGTCTTGAACAGCAATATTCTGCTCCTCTCTACAAGAAACTATCAAAGACAGCTTCTTCAGGACACACTTTATCTAACAATATGCCATTTTCTGCTGCTTGGGATCTCTGTATCAACACAGAAAAAGGTAAAGTAAAATAACTTGGTAGTTTAACAGTCATTATTGCCCTTCAGTTTTCTGTCAGACAGACAGTGATTTGCTGTCAGTTTATGCAGCTTCTCATGTGGCACGCACACACACACACACACACACACACACACACACACAGACACACACACTATTCTCTACCATAACAGACATGGCTCTGCATTGTTAGTTTGCTGAGCGTCTGCCAGAGGAGAGCACGGGCCGGTGGGCTAACATTATGCTAAAAGCTAATTAGCCTTCACCTCTATGTGCTTCCCTGCAACAAAGCTGGACTGAATTGAGTTCATTAGGTTTTTTACACTCTCTCCCTCTCACTCAGACTGTAGCTCTCACACACTCTCACTCACACACACACACACACATCACGGACTATTTCCATATCGATATTATCAGCAACCTTGTTTCAAGTGATTAACAGACACATCTGGAGGGACTGCGAGCAGCAAAGCTGCCGCTTATGTTTATATAATGTTATTGGGCTCACAGTAACGTTACTAGTAGTTGTGAGTTGTAGAGGACTAGGATGTTTATTCCAATTTTGGGAGTCTGCTGCTTTAACTTACCTTCGAAACATCAATCTGCTCTCCGGAGGTTCGACACTCAGCAAAACTTGCTCCTCTCCGCCATGTGCGATCTTTCACTGCTGATTGGCTGTTACCCGTGCTGTGTAACCAATCAGATGGCTCTTCGTGTAACCAATCAGATGGTGCTGTGGGTGGTACAATGCTCGAGCCAGAGCAGTGACTGCAGATAGAGAGGCGCGGCTGCATCAGAGCCAAAATAACCCAGTTTTAAAATGATCTCTTATCGGCCCTCAGATTAAAAAAGAAGGCCGATGCCGATATGCTTCTAAATGCTGAATATCGGCGCCGATAATTGGCCTGGCCGATAATCGGTCTATCCCTATAAGGAACACTGTTTGGTTTGGGATTTTCATTCTGGTGGCTGTGTCGTGCTGATCGTATGACATCAAGACTTCAGTTTTTGGAGTGTTAACAACCCACCGATTACCAGCTCTCTCTACTCTAGTTTCCATATCCTCGTCCTTTGCGGACATTTGACCTACACACTTTTGTTCGGGCGCTTTTGCCCTCAAACCACACAGGCGATCTGTAGTGTCTCTAATGAATGGGTTGCTTGGGCAGACCCAGTGGATATCTTTAGTGGAGGTGCACATCTCTAGGTTGGGAATAAAGTAGACAGAGGGGTTGTCATCATGGAATGCTATCATGGGTGGTGTCTGTATGTGTATACGGACATTGTTTTTCCAGAAACCCACGTTGAGGACAGATTTGAGTCTATATATGTTGTTTTTCTCAATAACGGGTAGGTTAAGCATGAATCCTATCTCTAAGTCTTGTGGATTCACAAAGATGGGAATAGCACTGCCAAGATTATAGGCCAGGTGTATTTGAGATGAATACACATTAGTAGTAGTAGCGGATTTTAGTATTTTATCTACCATGCTAAGGGGTATCAGATACGCTGGGATTTTACCACTACTCAGAGTGCTAATTGAGCTGCTAACTTCTCTAAGCAGGTCTTGCATCAAATCCCTTACCACCCGGACGTATTTGATCTCGCTCTTGATTATTTCGGCCAACTTGTCTACGGCATGCACAGTGTTATGGATTAGAGCAGAATGAATGTTAACAGTTAGTATAGTTCCCTGCAGGGTTTTGCCTAAGCCCTGCAGCTCCTCCTGTTGAGAAAGCAGTTTCTCTCGGATCTCCGGCATTTCCTCTTTCAGAATGCTAACTTCTTTTTTCACCGCACTCAGACTGACTGAGTTGGCTGCAGAGAGACCAACAGAGAACAAGGACCCAATGGCAGATGCAGCAGTAAGTAAACCCCCGAGGAACCTTTTCTGACGTGTTTTGCCACTCAGCTCTTCCTCAGTGACTAAGAATTTTTGTAACTGCTCCAGCATGTGGATAGTGGTGCATTTAGCGTGTTCAACTGTATTCCAGATCTCGCCATTTGGTCTGTTATCATCGGTCGATTGTGGTAGTGACTTGAGGTGTTTACGGTATACGTCCCATGGGTCTAGTCGGGCGTATACTCGAGTGTGAATGTGGCAGTTCGTAAGGAGTCCAGGAGCCTCCTGCAGGATGATGCCAGCTGGGGGGCCAGGCTCCACCACCTCACTTGACTGACTCAGTTGTAGGGTGAGGAGGATGCACAGGATCCTGAGGGAGTCCATTCTGTAATGTACAGAAGGGTTATTACTTTATTGGGTTGGTAAATGTGACTGGGAATGTTAGTGTATGCTTATGGGTGAGTGTGGCGTACAAGCTAGGTGGACAGGATGGGCCTAACTGTCGTCCACCCCCTTTTGGAGTGAGGAGTGTTCAAAAGGCTTGATTCGATTGCTATGGACCCATCAATATGAGGGCGTTTGATTAGGCCTGGATGTCCTAATGCAATACGCGACGGGGAACAGTTTTCCCACAGTCGAAAGGTCTCGACCAGGGTGGTAGGAACTTCTTTGAGATTCGGTTGTAGTAGGTCTTTTGTCCTTCTACGCTCGTTTCGAGATTCTTTTGGGCCCATGCAAAGGTTGATTGTAGGTGGCGTTGTAAGTCGGCAACATATTGATGTGTGGTGCATGCAGTTGCGATGCTCATGTCCTCTGGTCTGTACAGGAGATGCAGTGGGAGAACCATCTCCTGCCCAGTCATCATCTCAAAGGGTGTGACTCCAGTGGTGCGATGAGGGGTGGACCTAATGGCCATTAGCACCAAGGGAAGTTTCACATCCCAATCTTTACCATGGTGGGTGACATACTTCTGCAGCATGCTCACAATGGTTTGATTGGCTCGTTCAACCTGACCAGAGGATTGAGGGTGGTATGCGATATGGAATTTCACCTCAATGCCTAACATGTTCCACAGCGCAGCCATTACACCAGCAGTGAAATGGGTGCCTTTGTCTGAGTCAATGGATAGAGGGGGGTTTTTCAAAGAATTGTGGCCACTAGGGGTAATCGCGATGTCGGGTGTTTCGACACCAGACTCGGTGTACGAAGGCATGAACTGAAGTTCATCGGAAATTTGGTCTCCCGTGGCGCTTGGTTGGTCGGTGTCTGCACTAATCTCATCACAACGAGCTTGTGCATGTTTTGCGGGGTCCAACGACGGCGGGGTCGTGATTTGGGCCCACAATTGACTGCGACGACAATCAATGAGTGGCGCCAACCTGTCGAGTAGGTCTTGGCCAATCAGTAGTTTTTCCGTACCCACAGAGCAGATATAAGTGGGACGTATGATTGACATGCCTTGGAATGTGGGTTCCAACCATGCCATTTGTGTTACTGAGGCTTTGTTTTGCATGAAGCTAAGTTTATGTTGCAGGGCTTGGTTGGGATCGGGTCACCTTGTGAGAGTCGTGTCTGAGAGATGGTGGCGAAGACTTTAGTGCACATGAGAGGTGCGTTTTGTGTGTTTGCCTTCACCACCAGGGGGGGCCCTACATCCTGACCATCGCCTGCGGTTTCACAGGGATCTCCTCCCCCTTTCATGAGATACACTCGTGGTTCCTGGCCTAGTCATGCCAGTGGGTAGCTTTTGTCATCTTTCTCGGGCTCTTTTGTTTTATCTGTTGAGGGGTCTGACCTCTCCTGTAACAGTCCTTTAATCTCAGCCAACTGGGCTTTCAAAGAATCCAGCTATGAGTGGAACTCACCAGGTTGGTCTGAGTCACTGTATCAGTCACCTCTATCCCTATGTGTAGAGTTATGGTCGGAGCGCTCCTGCAATCTCTGGCCAGAGTGGGGATGACGATCGTGCTGCCAACCGCCTTGTTCCTTATGACCATTTTCATATGGCGAGTGGTTGCCATGGTCACTGTGACCTTGCCCTCAGTCTCTCCTGGCCTTACCTTGCTGATTCTTCCACTCACCCTGCTGATGGCTCAGCAAGGGGCGGTTCGGACCGTGATTTCTCCAGGTGGGTCCCCCTTTTGGAGCTTCAACTCCTTCTAAGGCTGGCGGGGGCCTGTCCTCACCCTGGAGACTAAGGAATCTGGGTTCATCATCATTTCCGTTTGTGGTTTTGACAATGGTCTCCCAGGTCATTTGGGCTAGTTGCCTAATTTCCCTCATTGAGTAAAAACCTTGTCGACACATCAGTGTGACTTGAGTCTGCACACTTGGGTGGAGGTTATGTAAGAAGAGGGATTTGAAGCCTCTATCTTCTTCCAAGCCTGGTGCGCTACTACCCTGGAAATAGGCAGTACGTAACCGTATATAATATTCATGAGGCGCCTCAGACCATTTCTGTTTAATCTGTATTGCACACAATGTCGCAGAGTTTTCGTCTGTATACGGCGCATATTCTTCCCTCATGTAATTGCAAAGTTTCGAATAGCTATTGCGAACGTTTAGGGGTAGCATCTCTAAAAAGGCACGAACGCTGCTAATGGAGGTCTTCCAGATCAGTTTAAGTTTCTCTCGCGTTGTGGCTTTCGGCAGGTCCATCAGGCATCGGTCAATTTCTCGCAAATAATCATTTACGTTTGTTCTTTTATTATCAGGATCGAATCGCTCAACATCTTGGGCAAGAGGTCAATTTGCCATATGTGAAGGGCTTGGTTCCTGTCCTTGTGCGGCCTCCTTCGCTCTCCTGAGTACTCACTATCTGAGCTACTCTGGTATCGCTCCCATTTTGCATGAGATTCGTAGTTTGGTTCATCTGAAGATGGATCAGGGAAACTGTAGCACACTGACCTGGGTGTGCTACAGGCCTGGGCTCGGGCTGAGCGCAGGATGGCTCCACCCTGGCTAAACGACAAAGGAGTCGTGTAGTGAGTTGATGGAGTTTGGCGGGGTATCTGGTTCTCGACCAGGTAATCCACAGTGTCTGACTCGGACACCTCTTCCTGCTCTGAGCTTTGGTGCATTGCTGGGGGTCTTTCACGCCCCTTGTGCCCTTCTTGGGGGGGGTCTGCTCCTTGGCAGCCCTCTTGGCAGCCTTTTCGGCTTCCTCTAGCCTTTCGGCGCAATCGTCAAGGGAGTTCTTTAAAAGCCCACGCTCCCTATATAAATCATTGACATTGGCTGCCAGCTCGGCATTGCTGGTGGTCAGCCTTTTAACCTCTCCACTGAGGTATCTGATTTCTAAATCAGTATCTTGGAAGTGTAACAGGAATAGCCTACCGAGTGCCTCTTGAACACTAATAGTTGTTCTTTTTGGATATCTCATATGTTTTATTGAGTTATCTATGTTATTTTGGCATTCACCCTTACTCATGCTCCTAATGTTTGCTTTTTTGGAGGCAGAGCAGTGAATGAGGTCTGCGATGACATCAAAGAGAGACACGTCTTGAGCATAGTCTTCAGCCTCTGAGACACGAGGGGATGCCATTTAACTTAGGTTGGATATTAGGTAATTAATTAGTGAGTTAATTTATTAATTAATTATTATTTATTAATATTAACTACGTAATTAATTAATCAGTTAATAATGTTTGCTTTTGTTTGGAATTGCTATCTCTTATCCTAAGTTATTAATAGGTTATTAGTATTTTGTGATATGGTTATCACGCTACTGTTAACCGTTTAACACACCTGGGGATATACCTTGGCAGTTGCTTAATCAAACTGATAATTTATCTGTTGTTGCAACAATATTCCAGAAGTCAACAAACCAATCTCCTCACATGGGGCACCAATAAATATGTGGGTGCTATTGGTCTTAAGTGATCAATCTCATTACATCAGTCTCATTAATAATACCATTAATTTTGGTGTTTAATAATAAATTACCAAACAGCTAGATTATGGTATATTCCAAATTATTATGACCACTACTGATGCAGCAATTATATATATTACTTACCGTAGTACATAAACATTACAGCCAATAGCACACTGAAGGCAATTTGGAGTTCTTTGAGATTGTGTGACTTCCAGTATATAGTAGCAACACAGAGACAGTTTACAAATTGATTGAATTTATTATAAAAATGATAAAAATGGGTAATAGTAGTTTAAAATACATTCCATAGGTCAGCAGCAAAAACAGTGAGGTATTATGTGTGTGTGTGTGTGTGTGTGAGAGAGAGAGAGAGAGAGAGAGAGAGAGAGAGCGTGTGCGTGTGTATATCGCCTCATGGTCTAAGGACAAAAGGGAATCACCACGTGGCTTCGAGACAAAGGGATTAGCCCAGATTGCTAATTCACTAGCTTATAACATTACTAAATCCACTGAAATCTTGATGAGGTCAAAATATGTGTAATAACGAAATTAAAGGTGTTAGAAAGGATAGGGAAAGAGCATGCAACACTTATCTTTGAAACAACTGAGATAGCAGAAAATAGAACAGTGATTAACTTAACACTCTGAGTGTCTACAGTGTGCATAAGAAATAGAAAACATAGAGCACATTTAACCCAGGGGGTAAACCAATCTAATCTCCTTCCTGTTTTAAAACAACATCAGAGTGCACAAGCAGATATTACTTCTAGACTTTCTGTAAAGCTAGCTCTTCTGAATGTTAGATCACTTTTAAACAAGTCATTTTTAATTAATGATCTTATCTGCAAACACAATCTTGATTTTTTGCTTCTAACTGAAACTTGGCTGGATCAAGCAAATAGTGCTACCACCCTTATTGAAGCAGCTCCCCCAAATTTTAATTTTTTGAATGTTACCCGACAAGGGAAAGGTGGAGGGATCGCAAATATATTCAAAGTCTCTTTTCAATGTAAACAATCCTCACTTGGTGATTTTACATCCTTTGAACACTTATGTGCACTTGTTACATGCTCTCCTAACATATTATTATTAACTATTTATAGGCCTCCGAGACATTCAGCCAAAGTCTTTCTTGAAGAGTTTGGTGAACTGTTGTCAGTCATTTGCTTAGAGTTTGATTGTCTTATTATATCTGGGGATTTTAACTTGCATGTAGATAATACTGATAACACTTATGCCAAAGAACTACTTGCACTTATTGACAACTTCAACCTAGTACAACATGTTCATGGGGCCAACCCACTCTCATGGTCATACCCTTGACCTCGTCATCACAAAGGGTCTTACTGTTTCTACTACTGTTGTTGACCTGGCCTTATCTGATCATTTTTGTGTTTTCTCTGATGTTTCTATGTCTCCTCACATTCAGAACTGCTCAACGACTATGGGTAGGAGAATCATAAAAGACAACACGTGCTCTCTTTGAGCAAGCTCTCTCTCAGAACTCAACCAAAATGTCAGACCCTGTAGATGATTTACTGGAAATTTTTAATTTAAATATGACCCAAATTATGGATGATATTGCTCCATTCAAAATCAAAAGAGTCAATGATAAGCAGAAAGCACCATGGAAGCAGTACCCAGCTGTTAAACTGCTAAAGAGAGAATGTAGAAAGACTGAAAGAAAATGGCGCAAATCTAAACTTCACATCCATTATCAAATCCATAAAGAGATGCTTTGTAATTATAATTATGAAATTCGTAAAGCAAGACAGTCTTTCTTCTCCAACATCATCAACAGGAATATGAACAATGCCTGTGTGCTATTTTCAACAGTAGAGAAGCTAACTAATCCCCCACCACAATTAGCACTTGAACTTCTCTGTTAATAAATGCAATGAGTTTGCATCCTTTTTCAAAGGTAAAATTGATAAAATATGGCAGAATATTGCTCATAATATATCTCAGTTGCAAAAAATTTAAAAACTGCAATCACCAGTGACACAGATAGATAACTTCAACACAATGTCAGAATTTTGTTTAATTGATTATGAGACTCTTGAAAAAACTGTACAAAATCTCAGTTCCTCTACATCTGAATTGGACATTCTGCCCACCAACTTTTTTAAGTCTGTTCTTCATCTTATAATTACAGATGTGCTTCAAATTATAAATACATCCCTAGAGACTGGCGTTGTTCCTGTGTCCCTGAAAAAAGCCGTTGTAAAGCCCCTACTTAAAAAAAAATAATCTGGATCCTTCAGTATTAAATAACTACAGGCCAATATCAAATTTAC
Organism: Neoarius graeffei; assembly: GCF_027579695.1. NCBI lineage: Eukaryota > Metazoa > Chordata > Actinopteri > Siluriformes > Ariidae > Neoarius > Neoarius graeffei. Next base: position 65,023,356 of record NC_083585.1, read on the forward strand.
CATTCATCGGGAAAATCCTTGAAAAAATTGTCTTCAATCAATTATCTGCCTGCTTGATATCAAACAGCCGTTTTGATAATTTTCAGTCAGGATTTCGTGCCAATCATAGCACTGAAACAGCGCTGATTAAAGTTATAAATGACATACGTCTTAATACTGATGCAGGCAAAACATCGGTCCTGGTATTACTGGACCTCAGTGCAGCTTTTGATACTGTTGATCACAACATACTGCTATATCGACTTGAACACTGGGTTGGATTGACTGGTAAAGTTATCAATTGGTTAAATTCATACTTAAAAGATAGAAGCTTCTTTGTTACCATGGGGAATTGTTCCTCAACATCAATGTCCTTGACCTGTGGTGTCCCCCAGGGGTCGATTCTTGGACCATTACTTTTCAACCTTTATATGCTCCCACTTAGGCAAATTATCAATAACAATTCAATTTTGTATCACTGCTATGCAGATGACACCCAAATTTATTTTGCTTTATCACCTAATGATTATGCCCCCCTTGAATGTCTCTACCAGTGTATCGATCAAATCAACAGCTGGATGTCACAAAATTTTCTTCAGCTGAACACAGATAAAACAGAAGTAATTCTATTTGGAAAAAAAGATTAAAGACTCAGGATTACCACTATTCTTGACACAAAAGGGATTAAAACGAAAGAAATGGTTAAAAATCTTGGTGTTTTCATTGACAGCGAGCTAAACTTTGACAGTCACATGAAAGCAATCACTAAAACGGCATTTTATCACCTAAAAAACATTTCCAAACTAAGAAGACTTATGTCAAAAAATGATCTGGAAAAACTGATACATGCCTTCATCTCTAGTAGGGTTGATTACTGCAATGGCCTTTTCACAGGCCTGCCAAAAAAAGACCATCAAACGATTTCAGCTGGTTCAGAATGCAGCGGCTAGGGTTCTCACACGAACAAAAAGAACAGAGCACATTACTCCAATTCTAAGGTCCCTTCACTGGCTTCCAGTAAGCTACAGAATTGACTTTAAAGCATTGCTGCTGGTGTATAAATCTCTAAATGGTACAGGGCCCAATTACCTCTCTGATATGTTGCAGCGGCCAAACCCAATCAGATCTACCAGATCGCAACAGAAAAATTTACTATTAAAACCTGTTGTTAAAGCAAAGTGTGGTGAAGCAGCTTTCAGCTACTATGCAGTACAGCTATGGAACCAACTGCCAGAGGACATTAAAAATGCTCCTGCTGTTGGCAGCTTCAAATCTAGGTTAAAGACCAAGCTGTTTTCAGATGCTTTCTGTTAAATAATTAATATTGTCTTCTTTACATGTTTTATAATCTTTACTTTTACAGTCTCTGCATGTTTCAAATGTACTTAACTTTCATTCTATTTTATTCTGCTGTTTTTTTTCTTTTTCTCCCCCTATTTGAACTTCTACTTCATTTTATTATTTTATTTCTACTATTGTTTAATTCTTATTATATTTCTTCCCATTTATTTTATGTAATTTTATTCTCTATTGTTTACTGTTTTGCTTTTACTTCTGTAAAGCACATTGAACTGCCACTGTGTATGAAATGTGCTATATAAATAAACTTGCCTTGCCTTGCCTTGCCTTACACAATTAAACCGTTCCTGAGTTTAAATTCACACTACTTCATAAAGCTAATTCCTAAGACTAATTTGCCCAAAATGCCAGTCTTACTTCCAGTATTTTGCCTCTGTGCATGGGCGCAGATAGAGGGTGGGACAGGTGGGATTCATCCCACCCAGATTTAAATTCACCTCGTTCGGTCCCCCCCACTTATAGGGAGGAAAAAATGTCTATGCTGTCTTTCTTTGCATAAGGTAAACCTCACGGAAAAATCAAAAGATTAATTACCATTCGGTTTATTGAGGTGCACAGCAGTACATACATAGTTGCAACAACTCACATAAAACAAAACAAAGACTGATATTCGGTTGGTTGAGCTGTGCAGACTGCACAGGTTGCGAGCTCGAGCTTGGTTGCTATGGTTACCCACAACAAGTTTGACAGGCATATCGGGGACAGCTCCTATTTCAGGACCCCAACACGGCATGATGAAGGGTGCCAAACCGAAAAGGCAGAAAACGACTGCATCGTTTTTTCAAAAAACAACGACTGTAAGTAAACTGTGCCTTACTTTATCATATCACCTTGCAATTTTTTGATAGTCTGTTCAAAGTAATGTCGTAGTGAAAGTAAAATCGTACGGAGTAGAGATGCCTTTCTGGTAGCCTCCTTCTTTTGGTGGTATCCTGTAGATACAGTGCTCAGAAGGCAGTTTTAATGTTTAATCTGGCGTTCCCTGCCATAATTTCAGTGAGCATATTGTTTCATAAGGAAACTTTACGAAGAGTTGTTGACTGACTGCCGCTCACGCAACACACAGGCATAGTTAGAAAGTCAGGATGCACTGGTTTACACTTTACACATACACACGTAGCCCAGCCTCTTGCTATGTTTAACAGTTGGAACTTAGCGGTTTTAAAACTAGTTTTGCAGTTTTGCAATTTCTGTGCGTGATGATAATGTGTAAACTTTGGATTTCCATAGGCTATGTTAAAATGTTATCATTGTCCTGGCCTGCAGGACAATTTACAATTTTATTCATGTATATATACAGTGGTGCTTGAAAGTTTGTGAACCCTTTAGAATTTTCTACATTTCTGCATAAATATGACCTAAAACATCATCAGATTTTCACACAAGTCCTACAAGTAGATAAAGAGAACCCAGTTAAACAAATGAGACAAAAATATTATACTTGGTCAGTTATTTATTGTGGAAAATGATCCAATATTACATATCTGTGAGTGGCAAAAGTATGTGAACCTTTGCTTTCAGTATCTGGTGTGACCCCCTTGTGCAGCAATAACTGCAACTAAATGTTTCTGGTAACTGTTGATCAGTCCTGCACACCAGTTTGGAGGAATTTTAGCCCATTCCTCCATACAGAACAGCTTCAACTCTGGGATGTTGGTGGGTTTCCTCATATGAACTGCTCACTTCAGGTCCTTCCACAACATTTCCATTGGATTAAGGTCAGAACTTTGACTTGGCCATTCCAAAACATTAACTTTATTCTTCTTTAACCATTCTTTGGTAGAATGACTTGTGTGCTTAGGGTCGTTGTCTTGCTGCATGACCCACCTTCTCTTGAGATTCAGTTCATGGACAGATGTCCTGACATTTTCCTTTGGAATTTGCTGGTATAATTCAAAATTCATTGTTCCATTAATAATGGCAAGTTGTCCTGGCCCAGATGCAGCAAAACAGGCCCAAACCATGATACTACCACCACCATGTTTCACAGATGGAATAAGGTTCTTATGCTGGAATGCGGTGTTTTCCTTTCTCCAAACAGAATGCTTCTCATTTAAACCAAAAAGTTCTATTTTGGTCTCATCCATCCACAAAACATTTTTCCAATAGGCTTCTGGCTTGTCCACATGATCTTTAGCAAACTGCAGATGAGCAGCAATGTTCTTTTTGGAGAGCAGTGGCTTTCTCCTTGCAACCCTGCCATGCACACCATTGTTGTTCAGTGTTCTCCTGATGGTGGACACATGAACATTAACATTAGCCAATGTGAGAGAGGCCTTCAGTTGCTTAGAAGTTACCCTGGGGTCCTTTGTGACCTCGCCAACTATTACACGCCTTGCTCTTGGACTGATCTTTGTTGATCGACCACTCCTGGGGAGGGTAACAATGGTCTTGAATTTCCTCCATTTGTACACAATCTGTCTAACTGTGGATTGGTTGAGTCCAAACTCTTTAGAGATGGTTTTATAACCTTTTCTAGCCTGATGAGCATCAACAACACTTTTTCTGAGGTCCTCAGAAATCTCCTTTGTTCATGCCATGATACACTTCCACAAACATGTGTTGTGAAGATCAGGGTTTGATAGATCCCTGTTCTTTAAATAAAACAGGGTGCCCACTCACACCTGATTGTCATCCCATTGATTGAAAACACCTGACTCTAATTTCACCTTCAAATTAACTGCTAATCCTAGAGGTTCACATACTTTTGCCACTCACAGATATGTAATATTGGATCATTTTCCTCAATAAATAAATGGCCAAGTATAATATTTTTGTCTCTTTTTTTAAACTAGGTTCTCTTTATCTACTTTTAGGGCTTGTGTGAAAATCTAATGATGTTTTAGGTCATATTTATGCAGAAATATAGAAAATTCTAAAGGGTTCACAAACTTTCAAGCACCACTGTATAGGCTATGTTGTTTATGTGTTTGTAAGGCACATCAAGTAAGAAGTGACTTTTAATTACATTTTGTGTTTTTTTTTTTACACCCTGCTCTTTCTGTTTTCTTAAAGAATCAGTGTGCTGAAAGTCAGTTAATGTTTAAATAAAACAATTTTGCATACGGCATATGGCATGCTTGGGGAGTGATTGGAATCAGTATCAGAATCAATAAGCTTTATTTCTTTCAATGATGGGTAATTAAGTCTCAATACATAGGATACACAGACCTAGATGCTATAGATAAATACAAAGGGTAGACAAAACAGTCAGCAGTCATCCAGAACACACACACACACACACACACACACACACACACATATTCAACCCACATGACATCCTGTCGTGTCAGTGGTAAATAGCACATGAGAGCACCAGACATCACAGGTGTGCTCTATTCCTACTCTTTATTTATTAGTAGGCCTAAGCTAATGGTTGCAGGGATGAAAGAGTGATGTTTTTTTTTGTCTTAGCTGAGTAATGTTGCCGCCCTGAGGGCATCAGAGTATATTCCTTGCACAACACAGGGTGGGGTTGGGGTTGGGGTTGGTTTGCTGGCAGCTTTGTCCCCCCCAGTTCAAAAAACGTATCTGCGCCCCTGCCTCTGTGTAGGATGTAGGGATGTCCTGAAGAGGCTGGAGTTCACAGAGCTCGTGGAGGCTTCTGTAAAAAAAAAAAACGCAGAGGTTTCCTTGGTCCGAACTTCACCGTTCGTGAGGAAAAGTCTCTGATCAAACAATGTGCACAGCGATTAAGTCAGAAGGAATTCGGTCACTTCCAACTTTTAATTAACTGCTTTGGGCTGCAATCATAACGTTACTTATAATGAACAAATTAAAAAAAAACGGTTGTAACTCAAAATGAGTGAGACAATGCACTCAAGTAGTAATTTTACCGTGGCCAGCGGAAAACACGAAAGCGCACTAAATCTCTTTTACTTGCAAGAAAGATGTCTTTATCTTGGGTGTTCTGATGAGCAGGTCTCTTTGTGCCTGTAGATGAGATGGTCCACCAGCGAGAGAGAGCGAGCTGAGCGTTTCCGGGTCACTTATAGAGTCGTGGAGGAAGTGACGTAGGTGATCCCACCCAGCCGTGACGTAGGTCATCGTGGAAGTTAGTTGATGGGATTTGTAGTTCTAAACAGGTGGCTGTACCTACATCTGCAAAGAGGAAGTCTCTCACTAGGGCCTCCAGTACTTTGGTTTTAGCTTTAAGACGCCATAGGTCAAAGACCCGCCCATCGCATCTGTAGCGGATGGTTACCCCTGCATCTGTCGCAGAGAGTGCTTTGAACAGCATGGTAGCAAACATGAGGCTAAAAAGGGTGGGTGCCATAACACATCCTTGTTTTACACCATTCGTGATCGGAAAAGAGTCAGACACCGTGCCGTTTCCCACAACACAGGCCATCATCCCATCATGGAAGGACCTGATGATGCTGACAAACTTCGGGGGACAGCCCAGTTTAGACAGGATAAACCACACCCTCACGGCTAACAGTGTCAAACGCCTTTGTTAAATCCACAAACAATGTACAGGTTTTGATTTTGTTTGCAACACTTTTCCTGGATTTGATGGAGTGTGAATATCATGTCAATAGTTCCTCTGTTGCTTCTGAAGCCACACTGGCTTTCAGACACCATGTCGTCCAGCAGGTGCTGAGTGATGCAGTTGAGGACAATGCGGGCCATGAGTTTCCCTGCAGCACTCAGCAGCGAGATCCCCCTGTGATTGTCACATGATGCTCTGTCTCTTTTATGCTTGTAAAGGTGGATGATGTTGGCATCTTTGAAGTCTTGTGGTACTGATCCCTCCTTCCAAAACATTTGCATCAGTTCTGTCAGCTTGGCTGTGACAGCTTCCCCTCCTTCTTTGAGGACCTCAGGAGGTATACCATCTGGCCCTGGTGCTTTTCCTCCTTGGAGTTGCTTAATGGCCTTCTGGGTTTCCTCCAGGCTGGGAGGGTCATCGAGAAAGGCCATAAGTGGGTGCTGTGGCATGTCCTGGATTGCCTGTTGGTCGATGTTGGAGGGTCTGTTGAGCAGCTGACTGAAGTGTTGTCTCCAACGCTCAGTTATGTCACTTTTCTCTGTAAGGAGAGTACCATCAGCTGAACGGACAGGTGCCATAGCATTGGAAGAGGCACCATACACCGCCGTCAGACCAGCGAAGAACTTTCTTGTGTTGTGCTCATCTGCATACTGTTGTAGTTCAGCAGCCTTGGACTCCCACCATTTGTCCTTCATTCATCTGAGTTGTTTGGACTTTACTCCTGAGGTGCTTCAAGTGGTCATGCTTTGCAGTGGAGTTCTTGTCATTCAGCCATCTTGTGAAAGCTTCTTGCTTTTGCTTGAGGAGGCTGGTGATTTCTTCATTGTTGTTATCAAACCAGTCCTGGTGTTTACGCTTTGCCTGACCTAGTGCAAGTTCAGATGTGCCATACATTACTTTGAGAAAGTTTCCCCATGCTTTCTCTGGGTTACTTTCAGCGGGCAGTTTCTTGATCTGTTCCCCAAGGTTTCGTGCTAACAACTCTTTTGTTTCTGGATGTGAGAATTTCAAGACATCAAGCTTCTTCTTGATGCTGTCTTTCCTCCTCCTGTGTGTATGGTGTGCACTGGCAGTTGAGAAGAAGAGCTTTGATTGCAGCAGCGTGTGATCAGTTCAGCAGTCAGCTCCTCTCATTGCCCTTGTGATGTGCACATCTCGAATGTCTTGCCGTCTTGTTATTATAAAGTCAATTTGATGCCAACGCTTTGAGCGGGGGTGCATCCAAGTGACCTTGTGGATGTCTGGTAGCTGGTACAGGGTGTTTGTGACTGTGAGGCCATGCTCAGAGCAGAGAGTGAGGAGCATCTGGCCATTTGAGTTTTCCCTCCCTATACCGTGGGGTCCTATGACATCTGGCCATGATTGGGAGTCGCTGCCCATGCGAGCATTGAAGTCTCCCATAAGCAACAACTTGTCATGTTTGGGTACAGCGTGCAGCAAATGTGCGAGTTTCTCATAGAATAGTTCTTTCTGCTCTTGTGCATAGCTCATGGTAGGGGCATACGCACTGATGAGTGTCAGCTGCATCTTCCCTTTCAGGGGTAGTCTCATTACCATAAGGCAATCATTAATTCCTCTGGGAAGGGTTTCTAGGTTTCTCACAAGTGGGGTACAGATGGCGAAGCCAACTCCAGATTCTCTGCGCTCGTTCTGACACTTTCCTGACCAGAAGAACGTGTATCCACCGCCAGTTTCGGTTACCTCCCCTGTATCGGCCAAGCGTGTTTCGCTCAGTGCAGCAAAGTCAATGTTGTACCATTGTAGCTCATGTGCTACAAGAGCTGTGTGTCATTCTGGTCAGTTAGAGTCTTTCCTATCCATCAGGGTTCTGACGTTCCAGATTCCAACACAAAGCATTGTCTTTTTGTGTGTGTGCTTTGGTGCATATTGTCTCTGGTTTCAACCGCATTGTTAGATGTCCAGACAGCTGCGGTGTGCTGACAGGATGAGAGAGTGTATTTAACTTACAATTTCTGTTGTATGTTAGTTTATGGCAGTCAGAATCTTTCTTTAGTCCAATTCCTATAGAACAGGGAGGAAGTTCAGACATTTCTAGATGTCTAAGAACAAACTCATTTATACTGATCTCAAATTGAAAGCAACTACAATTAAATTCCCTAGTCAACTATTCAAAATATCCAATCCTTGCAAAGAAACACATTCAGTTAATAACATTGGTAAATGTTCTCAGTGCTCTGTATTGCAATGTATTTAATATAATCCAAGCAATATAATGTTATCTGAACAAGTATGCAGTTTACAGACTCTAAAACTATAAGATATGAGCCACCTGTTCTGGTATCAAAGGTCACCTATTGCGCTGTGTTGATATTGATAAAGCTGGCTGTTGACTGGTACACAATAGCTGGTCATTGATTGCTAATGTTACACAGTCTTAGATTAAAATCAATTTACAAATAATTAATACTGAGCATTAATTGAAATTTTATTTAAAATTGAGGAAGAAACATGTCTCCTAACCTACTTGAGCCTTATTGAAGCATTTATTAACCCTCAAATATCAGTTATATGAAAATATATCAAAAATTCGAATTTGGTGAAAATGGATTATTTAAACCCCTGTAGTTTAAAAATACTTGAGAGACACAGAACAAAAATTTGGAAATATAAAATATGGGTCTTGGGGATTACTGAAAAAAAATTTACAAGTTCCTAACTGCTATCCCACATTGGATTTCTTGCTACTGAAAATGGCATGTTTTAGAAATCGGCGAATTTCAAAACCCTATTACAGACAAACTAGGAATAGTGGAGACTTGGTAAAACTGAAATTGGTAGATATTTCTGTGTAGATTTGAATAACATTCTTAGTTTAACCATTACTGCCACAGGCAAGCTTCCAGAATGAGTAAAAAATGCAAATTTGTCTTTTTAATTCCCTTGTTAAAATCACCATCGAATATACAATGACCATTGAAATTCTAAGTTGAAGCTTGTAGTACAAGACATTGAGTCTCTCTGTGCAAAATTTTAGGTTTCTATCTTGCATAATAAAGATTATATTGCACTTTGAAATATGTATGTGTAGCACGAATAATGTGTGGGTGGAGCACAGAGGACGGCAGGACAACGTTTGGAGGTAGAGAAGGCTTATTTATTTTCCCAACTTTTCAGTTAAGCAGCGTAAGTGCACACACACACACACTCAGACACACACACTCTTCCTCCAATCCCGGGTCGCTCTCCCTCTGCTCTCTCTCAGCCTCCTTAAATAGGGAGCGGTTTACTGGGGAAAACACACACAAAACACAGGTTAATTACCGTCAGGTGTAGCGATTCTGCCACTTACCTTCCATGGCTCCACCCTCCTGTCACAGACCGGCGCTTGACCACACCCCCGCTGCCACATACCCCCACCACCCGACTCAGGCCGGGCGCCCATCTGGCCCGCAGCCGACTCCCCCCCCCCTTGACGGGAGAGGAAGTCCGCCACGACCATCTGCGCCCCCGGCCTGTGGACCACCTTGAAGTTGAAGGGTTGGAGTGCCAGATACCAATGGGTGATCCACGCGTTGGCATCCTTCATGCGGTGGAGCCACTGGAGGGGCGCGTGGTCCGAACAGAGGGTGAAAGAGCGCCCCAGCAGGTAGTAACGGAGGGTGAGGACCGCCCACTTGATCGCCAGGCACTCTTTCTCAATTGTGCTGTAGCGCCCCTCACGCACTGACAGCTTTCGGCTGATGTATAGGACTGGGTGATCCTCCCCCTCCACCTGCTGGGACAAAACGGCCCCCAGCCCTCTGTCTGACGCATCCGTCTGCAACAAAAAAGGGAGAGAGAAGTCAGGGGAGTGTAAAAGTGGCCCCCCACACAGTGCAGCCTTTACCTCAGAGAAAGCCTGCTGGCACTGCTCCATTCACTGGACCGGATCTGGCGCCCCCTTTTTAGTGAGGTCAGTCAGCGGGCTGGTGACGTCCGAATAATTAGGTATAAACCTACGATAGTAGCCAGCCAGCCCCAGGAACTGTCTCACCCCCTTTTTGGTCTTGGGCCTCGGGCAGGCCGCAATCGCTGCTGTCTTATTAATTTGGGGACGCACCTGCCCGTTACCCAAGTGGAAGCCCAGATACCGTACTTCCACCCATCCAATCGCACACTTCTTCAGGTTGGCAGTGAGCCCCGCCTGCCTCAGCGACCTAAGGACGGCCCTCAGGTGTTGCAGGTGCCGCTGCCAGTCATTACTATAAATGATGATGTCGTCTAGGTAAGCAGCCGCATAGGTGGCATGGGGCCGGAGGACCCGGTCCATCAGCCGCTGAAATGTAGCGGGCGCCCCAAACAGCCCAAACGGAAGTGTGACGAACTGGTGTAAGCCGAACGGTGTGGAAAAGGCCGTTTTTTCCCGGGATAATGGAGTCAAGGGGATCTGCCAATATCCCTTCGTCAAATCCAGTGTCGAGTAAAAGCGAGCCGTGCCTAGTCGATCAAGCAGCTCATCAATACAAGGCATTGGGTACGTGTCGAATTTAGACACCGCGTTGACTTTTCTATAGTCCACACAGAACCGGACCGAGCCATCGGCCTTGGGAACCAAGACCACCGGGCTGCTCCAGTCACTGTGGGACTCCTCGACGATGCCCATTTTGAGCATGGCCTGAAGTTCTTCCCGAACCACTATGCACTACCACCCCTGGGGGCGTCTCTATGTGGTGTTCTATGAGGTTAGTGCGACTGGGCAGGGGCGAAAACACATCCAAAAACTCGGCCTGCAACTGGGCGACCTCCGTGAGTTGGGTCGGGGAGAGGTGGTCTCCACAGGGGACCGGAGAGGTACGTGATGCCAATGTCCCTTTTTGGACCTCCGGCCCCAGCTCCGCCTTCTCCGGAACTACCGACACCAATGCCACGGGGACCTCCTCGTTCCAGAGTTTCAGCAGATTGAGGTGGTAGCTCTGTAGTGCCCCCTCCCTGTCCGTTTGCCTAACCTCATAGTCGATATCCCCGACTCGCCGTGTAACCTCAAAGGGTCCTTGCCACTTGGCGATTAATTTGGAGCTCGACGTGGGCAACAGGACGAGTACCTTATCTCCTGGAGTGAACTCTCTAAGGTGCATGCCCTTGTTGTACAGGCGGGTTTGCCTGCCGCAAATTCTCCTGAGTTAGGTGGGTGAGCGTGTGGAGTTTTGCGCGCAGATCCATAACGTACTGAATTTCGTTTTTGCTCTGTGAAGGTCCCTCCTCCCAATTTTCCCGCAGTACATCTAAGATGCCGCGCGGCTTACGCCCATATAATAATTCAAACGGGGAAAACCCCGTGGAGGCTTGGGGGACCTCTCGCACTGCAGACAGCAAGGGTTCGAGCCACTTATCCCAGTTACGTGTGTCCTCACTTACGAATTTTTTGATAATATTCTTGAGGATGCGATTGAACCGTTCAACTAAACCGTCCGTCTGTGGGTGATAAACGCTGGTGCGGATCGGCTTAATACCCAGTAGCCCATACAGTTCGCTCAGTGTTCGTGACATAAACAAGGTGCCTTGGTCAGTCAGAATCTCTTTCGGGATTCCAACCCGGGAGATGACGTGGAAGAGGGCCTCTGCAATACTGCGTGGTGAGATATTGCGAAGAGGCACCGCTTCCGGGTATCGCGTTGCATAGTCCACCAGAACTAATATAAAGCGGTACCCTCGTGTTGACCGATCTAATGGCCCGACGAGATCCATCCCAATTCTTTCGAACAGGGTCTCGATTAATGGTAGGGGGCGCAAGGGCGCTTTTGGAACGGCCACTGGATTTACTAACTGGCATTCGCGGCACGCCATACACCACTTCCGGACGTCGCCGCTAATCCCCGGCCAATAGAATCAGGCCATTATCCGGGCGAGTGTCTTATCCTGCCCTAATTGTCCAGCCATGGGATTAAAGTGAGCCGCCTGGAATACCAATTCCCGGCGGCTCTTTGGAATTAACAACTGGGTGACTCGCTCTTTTGTCTGAGTGTCCTGCGTCACTCGGTATAACCTATCCTTCAAAATGGAAAAATAGGGGAAGGACGGGGTGGCGTTCAGCTGGAGCGTTTGACCATCGATTACTCTCACTTGGTCAAACGCGTGTCGCAGAGTCTCGTCTCGCAATTGTTCCAGTGGGAAATCCGCAAGGGATTCCCCAATAGAAAGAGGAGGGGCCGGCGGCTCCTTGCTCTGTCGCGGAGATGACGTAGACGGCTCTGCGACCGCAGCTCCAGCCAAAGCGACACCAGGACCTTCCCCTGTCAACCGGCAGGACCCACTCTTTACTAGGCATGCCATTAAACCCCGAAATCCCGGCCAATCAGTCCCCAAGATCAAAGAGTGGGTAAGGCAAGGATTAACCGCCGCCTTCACTATCGATTTTTCCCCACTGAAATGTATGTGGACCGACACCAACGGGTAGCTGTGAATATCCCCGTGCACACACAACACCTTCACCCCTTTTGCTCCACCCAATGCCTCGTCTTGCATCAGGCATTGGCGGATCGAGGTCTGATTGAAACCTGAATCCACCAACGCCTGATATGTAGCCCCTTGTACACTTACCGGTATGCGATACGCTCCGGCCCGATCGAGGGCAGCCTCTGGCTCGTCGGGGATCCGCACCACCACCCCCACCTCCATCGCTGCACACTGTTGCTGCAGGTGGCCCGGTTCCCCGCAGCACCAGGAAACCGGCCCGGGCCTTCCCTCTGCAGCTGTGTTCTGGGGCTCACTCACCTGAGGGGGGGAGAGACAGACACAGAAGGGAGAAACGGGAGGGCACCACGGGTGCGGCGGGCCAGCTGGGGTGGAGCCGGCCCCCGCCTCCGTGGTGGGGGAATGGGGCAAGGACGGGACACGGGAGGAGGGGGGAGAAAGAGAGAGAGAAGAGGAGAGAGAAGACGATGTCGTCCGTTTTCCTGCCGCCGGAACAGCCGCCAGATGATCCTCCGCCAGTCCTACGGCCTGATCCAGCGACGCCGGGCGGTGGCACTGGACCCACTCCGCGGTTCCGGCTGGTAAGCGGGCAATGAACTGTTCCAGTGCCACCTGGTCGATGATTCCCTCGGCGTCGCGATCTTCGGCCCTCAGCCACCGCCAGCAGGCGTCCCGGAGCTGCTGGCCAAACGTGAACAGACTGCCGACTTCCTCCATCCGCAGCGCGCGGAAGCGCTGACGCTGCTGCTCCGGCATGCGCCCCACGCGCTGGAGGACGGCCCGGCAAAGGTCAGCGTAGGCCAGCCGGCGGTCGGCGGGGAGCTGTAGTGCAGCCAGCTGTGCCTCTCCCGTCAGGAGGGGGAGGAGGCGCGCCGCGCACTGCTCCATCGGCCACCCCGAGGCTTCGGTGACCTGCTCGAACAAGGTGATGAAAGCCTTGGGGTCATCCTGCGGGCCTATCTTGGTCAAGGTGAGGGGAGATGGGCCCGCGGCTGGGGCGCTGGTGGACCCCGCCGACGTGAGGAGACACCGGAAAGCCTCTCGATCTTCCTGCTGGGCCAGCACCAGGGCTTCGAAGCGGCGCTCCTGCTCCTTTCGGAGCGTGACAAGTGCCTGGTGCTGGCTCTGCTGAGCCGTGGCGAGGGCGTGGACCAAGTCCGCGAACGGGGAGGATTCCATGGAGCTGCAGGACTGGTGCTCCACCTTTCCCGGGTTTCGGCACCACTGTAGCGCGAATAATGTGTGGGTGGAGCACAGAGGACGGCAGGACAATGTTTGGAGGTAGAGAAGGCTTATTTATTTTCCCAACTTTTCAGTTAAGCAGCTTAAGCGCACACACACACACACTCAGACACATGCACTCTTCCTCCAATCCCAGGTCGCACTCCCTCTGCTCTCTCTCAGCCTCCTTAAATAGGGAGCGGTTTACTGGGGAAAACACACACAAAACACAGGTTAATTACTGTCAGGTGTAGCGATTCTGCCACTCACCTTCCCTGGCTCCACCCTCCTGTCACAGACCGGCGCTTGACCACGCCCCCGCTGCCACAGTATGTTTTGAGCAAAAAACAAAAAAAATCGAAAAATTCAAATGCCTGTATCTCTGAAACTATCGGTGATAGGAAGCTCAAGTTTTGGGGACTAACTTCTTTTAATAGTATCTCTGAGCCCTCCAAATTTCATTGAAATCTGAGATGGTCAAGCATAAATTTGTCAGATATTTGTTGATTTGGCATGGAATGACCCAGCTACAGATAATGGATGGATGGATGGTCAGATCAATTAAATCAGTTCAGAATCCTGTTCCTAAGAGAGAGAGAGAGAGATGTGTTCATTGCTCACTGAAAGGAATAGAAAATGTAAAGTAAATACATGCATGGGTTGGTAGCTTGTAATATTGAGAGCCTGTAAGAAAAGTTTCAGGCATGTTTGACCATTTATAAGAAAGTTGTGAGCGTTTTTGTATCGCTGCTCTAATGCCACCAGGAGGCCGTCATATTGCCTGTTGCAAGGGCGATGCGTGACATCATTTGGGCGCAAGGCTGAGTGTAGCTCTTCAGTACTGAAGGAGCAAAGCGAAAGGTCTGCTAAGGTGAGAATGTCGATTTTTTCACTATACATCTGAAATAGTGTATTAATGAGCTGCAACCCTGACTTTTGGACTAACCTGAACTCTTTACCTGTAAAACGAGGCTGAAACTGCATTATACTACTCGTTAGCACGCTTAGCATGCTCTCGATATGAAAAACTTTATCAAGACATCCCCAGGCTAGCCGACCGTAATTACCGTGGTAGACAGTCCAACTCCCGCAACAACGCAAAAAGAGGGTAAACAAACACTGCTTTACTATACAGGATTCATCTGAACATTACAGCAGGATGCACTTGTACGAGAAAAGGCAGAAATATTGCCAGAAACCCCCGAGCTGCTGGTATGGGATGGATTTATCTGGTAAAATTTATACATGTAAAGGATACAGTATAAATAGCACTGAGGACAACACAAAGTATAAAATACACTTATTTCCAATGTGGTCCTCTTGATGACAGCAGGAAACAATAAAATATACCAGACAATAATAAATTGACAAAATTCTATAAACAATGATGAAAGTCATAAACAAAAATATGCTAACTGTAATTATCACAGAGTACAACTAGATTACAGAAATAGCACCAAAATGATTAAAAATTAGTTACACACAAAAAAAACTGGTGTGGCAGCAGGGGCATGGTCAAGCGCAGGTCTGTGACAGGAGGGCGGAGTCAGGGAAGGTAAGTGGCAGAATCACTACACCTGACATCAATTAACCTGTGTTTGTGTGTGTCTTCCCAGTGACCGCGCCCTACTTAAGGAGGGAGAGCGAGAGCAGAGGAGCTCAGCCCGACCTAGATGCCGGTCATGTGTGTGTGTGTGTATGGTTGTCTAGGAAATTGTTCACTGAAAAGTGTGACAATAAAGCCGATTTGCAAACTTGATCTCTGTCCTGCCATCCTCTGTGATCCACCCACTCATATAGAATGCTACAGTGGTGCTGAAACCCAGGACATAGTGGAGCACAGCAGCCGATCATCCCTATGGAGTCCTCCCCGTTTGCCGACTTGGTCCACGCCCTCGCCACGGCCCAGCAAAGCCAGCACCAGGCGCTAGTCACCCTCCGAAAGGAACAAGAACGGCGCTTCGAGGCCCTGGTGCTGGCCCAGCAAGAAGATCGGGAGGCGTTCCGGCACCTCCTCGTGTCGGCGGGGTCCACCAGCACTCCCACCGCGGGCCCGTCCCCCCTCAGGACGACCCCGAGGCTTTTATCATGCTCTTCGAGCAAGTCGCAGAGGCCTTGGGGTGGCCGATGGAGCAGCGCGCGGCGCGCCTCCTCCCCCTGCTAACAGGAGAGGTGCAGCTGGCCACGCTACAGCTCCTCGCCGACCGGCCTACGCGGACCTCCGCCGGGCTGTCCTCCAGCGCGTGGGGCGCACCCTGGAGCAGCAGCGCCAGCGCTTCCATGCTTTGCGCTTGGAGGAAGTCGGCCGGCCGTTCGTGTTTGGCCAGCAGCTCCGGGACGCCTGCTGGCGGTGGTTGAGGGCCGACAACCGCGACGCCGAGGGATCATCGACCAGGTGGTGCTGGAGCAATTCATTGCTCGCTTGCCAGTAGGAACCGCGGAGTGGGTCCAGTGCCACTGCCCGGAGTCGCTGGATCAGGCAGTCGAGCTGGCGGAGGACCATTTGGCGGGTGTTCCGGTGGCAGGACAGCAGACAGCATCTTCTCTTCTCTCCTCTTCTCTCTCTCTCTCTCTCTCCCCTCCTCCTGTGTCCCGTCCTCGCCCCATTCCCCCACCGCGGAGGCGGGGGCAGGCACCACCCCAGCCGGCCCGCCGTACCCGCGGTGCCCTCCCGTTTCTCCCTTCTGTGTCTGTCTCTCCCCCCCCTCAGGTGAGTGAGCCCCAGAACACCGGTGCAGAGGGGAAGCCCGGGCTGGTTTGCTGGTGCTGCGGAGAGCCGGGCCACCTTCAACAGCAGTGCACGGCGATGGAGGTGGGTGCGGTGGTTTGGATCCCCGATGCACCAGAGGCTGCCCTCAATCGGGCTGGAGCGTATCGCATACCGGTGAGTATTCAAGGGGATACATATCAGGCGTTGGTGGATTTTGGTTGTAATCAGACCTCAATTCACCAAAGCCTGGTGCAAAACAAGGCATTGGGGGAGCACAGGGGTGAAGGTGTTGTGTGTGCATGGGGACGTTCACAGCTACCCTTTGGTGTTGGTCCACATTTTTTTCCGAGGGGAAAAGTTATAGTGAAGGCGGCGGTTAATCCTCGCCTTACCCACTCTTTAATTTTGGGGACTGATTGTCCGGGATTTCGGGATTTAATGACACATTTGTTAAAGAGTGGGTCCAGCCATTTAACAGGGGGAAGTCCCGGTGTCGCTTTGGTGGGAGCAGCTGTCACAGAGCCATCTACGTCATCTCCGCATCAGAGTGAGGAGCCCCCGGCCCCTCCTCTCTCTGTTGGGGAATCCCTCGCAGATTTCCCATTAGAGCAGTCGCGAGACGAGACTCTGCAGCATGCATTTGACCAAGTGAGAGTACTCGATGGTCAAACGCTCCAGCCGAACGCCACCCCGTCCTTCCCCTACTTCGCGATTATGAAGGATAGGTTATACCGAGTGACGCAGGACACTCAAACTAAAGAGCGAGTCATGCAACTTTTGATTCCGAAGAGCCACCGGGAATTGGTATTCCAGGCGGCTCACTTTAATCCCATGGCTGGACAATTAGGGCAGGAAAAGACACTAGCCTGAATAATGGCCCGATTCTATTGGCCGGGGATTTGCGGCGATGTTCGTAGGTGGTATACGGCATGCCGCGAATGCCAGTTAGTAAATCCAGTGGCCATTCCAAAAGCACCTTTGCGCCCTCTACTATTAATCGAGACCCCATTTGAAAGAATTGGGATGGATCTCGTCGGGCCATTAGATCGGTCAGCACGAGGGTACCGCTTTATATTAGTTCTGGTGGACTATGCAATGCGATACCCGGAAGCAGTGCCTCTGTGCAATATCTCAGCATGCAGTATTGCGGAGGCGCTCTTCCGCGTCATCTCCCGAGTTGGAATCCCGAAAGAGATTCTGACTGATCAAGGCACCACATTTATGTCACGGATACTACGCGAACTGTATGGATTATTGAGAATTAAGCTGATCCGCACCAGCATTTATCACAAATGGACGGTTTAGTGGAACAGTTCAATCGCACCTTCAAGAATATCATTAAAAAATTATAAGTGAGGACACACATAATTGGGATAAGTGGCTCGAGCCCTTGTTGTTTTCAGTGCGAGAGGTCCCCCAAGCCTCCATGGGGTTCTCCCCGTTCGAATTATTATATGGGCGTAAGCCATGCGACATTCTAGACGTGCTGCGGGAAAATTGGGAGGAGGGACCTTCACAAAGTAAAAGCGAAATTCAATACGTTATGGACCTGCGCTCAAAACTCCACACGCTCACCCACCTAACCCAGGAGAATTTGCGGCAGGCCCAAGAACGGCAAGCCCGCCTGTACAACAAGGGTACGCGCCGTAGGGAGTTCACACCGGGAGATAAGGTACTCGTACTGTTGCCCACATCGAGCTCCAAATTGATCGCCAAGTGGCAAGGACCCTTTGAGGTCACACGGCAAGTCGGGGATGTTGACTATGAGGTGAGGTGAATGGACAGGGGTGGGGCACTACAGATTTACCACCTCAATCTGCTTAAACTCTGGAATGAGGAGGTCCCCGTGGTGTTGGTGTCAGTGATTCCGGAGAAGGCGGAGCTGGGGACGGAGGTTCAAAAAGGGGCATTGGCATCACGTACCTCTCCGGTCCCCTGTGGAGACCACCTCTCCCCAACCCAACTCACGGAGGCAGCCCAGTTGCAGACCGAGTTTTCGGACGTGTTCTCGCCCCTGCCCGGTCGCACTGACCTCATAGAGCACCACATTGAGACACCCCCAGGGGTGGTAGTGCGTAGCCGCCCTTACAGGCTGCCCAAACACAAAAAAAAGGTGGTTCGGGAAGAACTCGAGGCCATGCTCGAAATGCGCATCATCGAGGAGTCCCACAGTGACTGGAGCAGCCCGGTGGTCTTGGTACCCAAGGCCAACGGGTCAGTCCGGTTCTGTGTGGACTATAAGAAAGTCAACGCGGTGTCTAAATTCGATGCATACCCAATGCCTCGTATTGATGAGTTGCTCGATCAACTCGGCACTGCTAGCTTTTATTCGACACTGGATTTGACGAAGGGATATTGGCAGATCCCCTTGACTCCACTATCCCGAGAGAAAACGGCCTTTTCCACATCGTTTGGTTTACACCAATTTGTCACACTTCTGTTTGGGCTGTTTGGGGCGCCCGCTACGTTTCAGTAGCTGATGGACAGGGTCCTTCGCCCCCACGTCACCTATGCGGCCGCCTACCTCGACGACATCATCGTCTATAGTAATGACTGGCCGAGGCACCTCGAACACCTAAGGGCCGTCCTTAGGTCGCTGAGGCGAGCGGGTCTCACAGCCAACCCGAAGAAGTGTGTGATTGGGCGGGTGGAGGTACGGTATCTGGGCTTCCACTTGGGCAACGGGCAGGTGCGTACCCAAATTAATAAGACAGCAGCAATTGCGGCCTGCCCGAGGCCCAAGACCAAAAAGGGGGTGAAAGAGTTCCTGGGGCTGGCTGGCTATTATCATAGGTTTATACCTAATTATTCGGACATCACCAGCCCGCTGACTGACCTCACTAAAAAGTGGGCACCAGATCCGGTCCTGTGGATGGAGCAATGCCAGCGGGCTTTTTCTGAGGTAAAGGCTGCACTGTGTGGGGGGCCACTTTTACACTCCCCTGACTTTTCTCTCCCCTTTATGTTGCAGACCGATGCATCGGACAGAGTGCTGGGGGCGGTTTTGTCCCAGGAGGTGGAGGGAGAGGACCGCCCCGTCCTGTACATCAGCAGGAAGCTGTCGGTGTGTGAGGGGCGCTACAGCACCATAGAGAAAGAGTGTCTGGCCATCAAGTGGGCAGTCCTCGCCCTCCGGTACTACCTGCTGGGGTGCCCTTTCACCCTCTGTTTGGACCACGCGCCCCTCCAGTGGCTCCACCACATGAAGGATGCCAACGCGCGAATCACCCGTTGGTATCTGGCACTCCAACCCTTTAATTTCAAGGTGGTCCACAGGCCGGGGGCGCAGATGGTCGTGGCGGACTTCCTCTCCCGTCAAGGGGGGGGGGGGGGGGGGAGTCGGCTGCAGGCCTGACGGCCACCCGGCCTGAGTCGGGCGGTGGGGGTATGTGGCAGCGGGGGCGTGGTCAAGCGCCAGTCTGTGACAGGAGGGCAGAGTCAGGGAAGGTAAGTGGCAGAATCACTACACCTGACATCAATTAACCTGTGTTTGTGTGTGTCTTCCCAGTGACCACGCCCTACTTAATGAGGGAGAGCGAGAGCAGAGGAGCTCAGCCCGAACTAGACGCCGGTTGCGTGTGTGTGTATGGTTGTCTAGGAAATTGTTCACTGAAAAGTGTGGCAAGAAAGCCGATTTGCAAACCTGATCTCTGTCCTGCCGTCCTCTGTGCTCCACCCACTCATATAGAATGCTACAACTGGGTTTGGAATTTACTCCATAAAAATTTAAGAAACAGGTGAAACAGTTATCACGTGTTTGACATCACTTACAATACACGGCCGTATTCGATAAAATGGACCACAGCGCCAGCGACATTTCTTCACTGACTTCTTCAAGTATTTCAGACAATGACATGAATAACGATGAGGATCATGATAAACAAGCATTACCGTATCAATTAGTTACACACAAGTGAACAATATTTCATCTCATCTCATCATCTCTAGCCGCTTTATCCTTCTACAGGGTCGCAGGCAAGCTGGAGCCTATCCCAGCTGACTACGGGTGAAAGGCAGGGTACACCCTGGACAAGTCGCCAGGTCATCACAGGGCTGACACATAGACACAGACAACCATTCACACTCACGGTCAATTTAGAGTCCGCACAGAAAGGCCCTTGCCGGCCATGGGGCTCGAACCCAGGACCTTCTTGCTGTGAGGCGACAGCACTAACCACTACACCACCGTGCTGCCCTTGAACAATATTTATAGAGTTATTTTAGTCAGTCATTACAGAGGCTTTTCTAAGAATACTGAATCAAAGCAAGACACCCAACAAACATCGAGCTCCTTAGCTGCATCAGCAATTATTACATTTATGCCCAAAGGAATTCAAAATAACATCACGCTTAATAAAAACTTAGGGAAGCCATAAAGTGTTTTCTTACCCTTTGAATTTCTCTTTTGCTGACTACTGACCGTGTTGCCTCATTTGTAAGCTTCAAGTCTTACTCGCTATGCGGAGCTTCCGTGTCTTGCACCCAAATGATGTCAGAATTGCCAGAAACGATCGGGGGGAATTTTCTGATTGGTTAAAATATTTTCAATGGCGGTATCCATGAACTCATCCATTCTGTATAACTGACTTTCGGAGATGGAGATCTTTGTTGTGTGAGCTCCTAATTTTCAATTATTCACATGAATTGTTAGATTATGATATAAACTATCTTCATAATTGTATTTTAAAAATTGATTTTCTTTTCTACCACTGGCAAGATTGTTCAAGTTTATATGCCCTGCAGGAAATACACACTCACACACTATTTCAAATCTCTTCATACTGAATCGCAATTTACTAACATAGCCAGGCCACGCCTTACACATTACAAAAAAGGAGCGTTCTCTTTAAAGCCACGCCCACTCTCTCTGTCACACAGAACCAGGAAGTTCATTTCAGGAAAGAGGAGGGAAGAGATCTGAAGGGGGCGGACATGGCATGCGATTGAATTGTGAATGGACAGAGGATGGCAGAAGGTAGTGACAGATCAGGAAGTGAGCTAGGAGGAATGAATGAGGGTGGCGCGAAAGACGAAGGTTGGTGTACTGCAACTTTTAAAAATAGTCGTAAACAAAAGGAAGTGTAAACATCTCATCTCATTATCTCTAGCTGCTTTAACCTGTTCCACAGGGTCGCAAGCAAGCTGGAGCCTATCCCAGCTGACTATGGGCAAAAGGTGGGGTACACCCTGGACAAGTCACCAGGTCATCACAGGGCTGACACACAGACAACCATTCACACTCACACCTACGGTCAATTTAGAGTCACCAGTTAACCTAACCTGCATGTCTTTGGACTGTGGGGGAAACCGGAGCACCTGGAGGAAACCCACACGGACATGGGGAAAACATGCAAACTCCACACAGAAAGGCCCTCGCCAACCACGGGGCTTGAACCCGGACCTTCTTGCTGTGAGGCGACAGCGCTAACCACTACACCACCATGCCGCCCCAGGAAGCGTAAACAATGAGGGAAAAATTTGAGTGTTGAAGACACGGACAGTGATCAAAGCATGGTAGCTGCAGGGAAACAAGTTGAAGAGTACGGTATAAAGTGATAATTAAACTAACTCAAGAAGGAACATAATTCAATGAGTGGAACCCGATTCAACTAACCAAAGCGATAAACAAACTGGTTGGTCATGTGAAGAGTGCCAAGATACTACGAAGTGGAGCACTTTTAGTTGTTTGCAGAGATAGTACTCAGTAAGGGAGGGCCATCAAACTGAATAAAATTGAAGACAAAAAGAGTGCAAGGAACATTGTTCAAGGACAAGAAGTTTGTACGAGGAGTCATTTCAGGGGGACCCACAGCTGCGTCAGTGGACCAGATTAAAGAGAATATAGTAGGGACAAAAGTGATTGAGGCAAAACGACTGAGAATGACAAGAAACAGGGAGAAGTGTGATAGTTTAGCGGTGATGATAAAAATTGATGAGGAAAAGCTGCCAGCTAAAGTCTATTTAGGTTCTATGTGCTATGATGTCAAGCCTTATGTTCCCCCGCCACCGAGGTGCTTCAAATGCCAGAAATATGCACACGTAGCAGCCATATGCAAAGGAAAACAGAGATGTGGAAGATGTGCAGGAGAACATGAATACGGAAAGTGTGAAAGTGGAGCCAAGTTAAAGTGCTGTAACTGTGGAGGGGAATAGAGCTCAGCCTCTCGCGGATGTGAGGCCAGTAAGAGAGCAGCAGAGGTGCAAAAAGTGAAAATCTCACAAGGGACAACACATGCAGAAGCAGTAAGGAGAGCATCTGGTCAGACAGAGAAGCCAAAACAAAGTAACACAGAAAGCTACAAAACAAACCCATGTGAAGGCTGTGATAAAATAAAGGAGGAGACGCTGATTGTAAGGAAAAATGATTTTGTGTTATTCATGGTGGAGGTGATCAACTGCTCAGCACAAACAGACAAGAAAACTGAGAAAATCAAAATAATAGTGAAGTCAGCAGAAAAATATCTTGGGGTTAAGGGTTTGTGTTGGGAAGCGGTTGAGGAGGTGCTAAGTGGGGAAGGGCCCCCCCTAGTTCACAGGCCCCGAGGCTTGGTGATTCATGGCACTGATCATTTTGCAGTGGAATGCAAGAAGTCTCCTTGCTAATGGTCAGGAGTTTAAACATTTCTTAATAAATTTACAAGATAAACCAAACATAATCTGCATACAGGAAACCTGGCTGAAACCAAAATGGGGTTTTATTCTACATGGATACACTGCTATTAGAAATGACAGGAAATATGGTAAAGGTGGAGGGGTGCTAATATTTGTGCAGAATGGGATGAGGTACAAATGTAGTCAATAAAGGGAAAGAAGATGAATCAATAACGGTTAAGATCTGGACAGGACAAGAGGAGATTTCAATCATTAATTATTATAACCCTTGTAAAAGGTTGACTAAATACACGTTAAATATTATTGGTGGAAGGCTGCAAGGTAAAGTAATACGGTGTGGGGACTTTAATGCTCATAGTACACTGTGGGGTAGTAGGGATACAGATGCTAATGGTTCAAGTATAGAAGGTTTTACTGATGAGAAACTATTAGACTGGAACCAAAATTCAAAAAAGTGCTTATTTAAGGAGTTAAAGGCATTTTTGAGACAAAGTCGGCAAACAGTCTTATTTTGTCAATTTGGTGTGCCGAATTCAAATCTGCAATATGCCGAGCTCGATCTGACCTCTGTTGACCTCTAGAGGTCATTGAACTTTGGGCCTGTAAACGTCTCAGCTGAACCCAGTTTCTCAGCTTTCTAAGGAATTAAATGTACTAAAATGATGAATGAAGTTAGCAAATGGCCTTGTTTGTTAAATGTTTGGGTGCTGAATTCATTTTTCATTTGTAAAATGACATATGACCTCTGATAACCTCAAGGTCATTAAACTTGGCCTATAGGCCTATGCATTTAAGGGCATTTTTAAACTGACTTTACTCCCCCAAAAAGAATATGAACAGACAAAAAACAAATAGAAAGTAACAAATACAACATTAAATGCCAGTCCATGTACATGTGACTTACTTTTCACTATGAGAATGCCTAGGCTATCACCTTACATAACACTGCATTACATTTAGCGGTTATTGTTTATACAAAGCTACTGAAAAAAGGACAGATTCAGCAGCATACAAAATGTGGGGGCATACAGGGTATACAGGTTAATCAGGGTTAGTATATATGAGAGTTTTTTTCTTTGTTGTTTGTTTTTTGTTTTGTTTTGTTTTAAACGGGGTAAAGCCTTTACAAAAAACAAACAACAAAGAAAAAAACTCATATATACTAACCCTGATTAACCTGTATACCCTGTATGCCCCCACATTTTGTATGCTGCTGAATCTGTCCTTTTTTCAGTAGCTTTGTGCCCCTGAGCGAGGCACTAAACTCCCAACTGCTCCCCGGGTGCTGTTAGCATGGTTGCCCACTGCTCTGGGTGTGTGTGCATGTGTGTGTTCACTGCTTCAGATGGGTTAAATGCAGAGAGGAAATTTCACAAGTGTGTGATGAATAAAGTTGTGCTTTCTTTTCTTTCTTTTTCAAATGCTTTTGTCAATTTGATTTACATATAAAATAACTACATCATGAAGAATTAAAGCCCCTCCTTCACAGATGAGTGAAAATACTGAATTAATTTCCTCTTTTTGATTGCTTGGGTTAAAAATGCCAAGTTATGATGACGGAATTGATTATTCACTTAAATATGAATAATATGATACATTTTGGGTATTTGATATGGCGAAATAGGACAATAGGACACAATGGAAAAATCAAGAACACACCGGAAAGATGAGAATAACGGCGGTGGTAAAAGAACAGCGACTGTACTGGCTGAAGGTCGCGTGGGTCTCTGCTGCGGCGCGCGAGCAACGGGACATCACTACCGCACCGGACGGAGTGGGGGCGGGGCAAAATGACTGGCCGTAGATTCTATCAAAAGTTCGATCTAAATTGACCATGGTTGCAAAATATTGGCCAAAAATACGCAAACACTACGAAATATGAAAGTAAGATGAAAAAGAAACAATTCTATTGCCTTATACTGCAAGACTAAAACAATATAAAACTATCAAAACTCACCTTTTCAGTGATAATGTCTGAACAGATCACCCACGTAACAGAAAGACCGCAAATGGAAGCACGATCAACTTCTGTTGGAGTGGAAAATTCCATTCTATGTGTGTCTTTCCCCGCACACAAATAACATCTCATCTCATTATCTCTAGCCGCTTTATCCTTCTACAGGGTCGCAGGCAAGCTGGAGCCTATCCCAGCTGACTACGGGTGAAAGGCAGGGTACACCCTGGACAAGTCGCCAGGCCATCACAGGGCTGACACATAGACACAGACAACCATTCACACTCACATTCACACCTACAGTCAATTTAGAGTCACCAGTTAACCTACCCTGCATGTCTTTGGACTGTGGGGGAAACCGGAGCACCTGGAGGAAACCCACACGGACACGGGGAGAACATGCAAACTCCACACAGAAAGGCCCTCGCCCGCCCTGGGGCTCGAACCCAGGACCTTCTTGCTGTGAGGCGACAGCGCTAACCACTACACCACCGTGCCGCCTCACAAATAACACGCTACGGTAAAAAAAAATAGACCAAAACTCATTTTATAACTCAGAAATTCATATAAGACCAGCTACCATCGTAACATATTCTGTAAGAAACATATTCTATACCTAACTTTCAGCTTTCATTTTAAAAAACAAAATCGCAGATTTATAACTAAATTTTTATATGGCGCAGTGATTTTAAGTTCCTACTTTTGGTGAGGTAGTGACCTTGACCCTGAGGCTTTCCGTTTAGATCAAAACACACGATCGTATTGGTTTTGGGTATGCAGAAAATAGAGTTACGGTACAACGGTGATCAAATATTTTACATGATGTTTTATTACGGTTATGATTATTCTGTGAGTGCACCAATCCTTAGGTGTATAAAGTTACAACTTAAAATACAATTTGTGATAACTGTAGACTTTGCAGTGGACGACACCCTTTTTAAGGGAATGCGATGTAGTCAACCATTTATCATGTCCCAGATCAAGCAGCCATTTTTCCACAAATTTGCAGAATGTTTGCCAAATTCTGAATATTCACATCAAAGATTTAATTTTATCTGTATTATTTATTTCATCATTTTATTTCAAATGAAAACCAACGTCACCATTCAAAACCGGATAGTTTATTGAGTGTGAGTATATTTAGTGGGGGACCCCCACAGTACCCAGTTTCTGAGACAGACCCAAATATCAATGGGGATGCCAAGGTGGAATTTCAAAGAAGTCAACTGGGACAAATTTCAAATATTAAATAAAATAAGATGTGAAGAACTGGTTAGGGAGGATATTACTGGTGTAGATGAGTTTAATAATAAGTTGGTGACAGCAATCATACAGACAGCAGAGGAAACAATTCAAAAGGCAGTAGGAGGCAGAGAGAATGGGATGGTTCCCTGGTGGGATGAAAATTGTAGAAAAGTTGTCAAAAGAAGAAATGGAGCTTTGACAATTTAAGAAACTTCATGAGAAACATTAATTCAGTATAAAAGAGCACAAGCAATAGTTCGAAGAACTATTAGAATAATAAAACGTACATATTGGAGACACTACTGCAGTAGCATAGGCAGGGAAACGCAGCTGTCAGATGTCTGGGGAACATTCAGACAAATGAGTGGTATAAGAAGAAGGTATGAAATACCAGTATTAAACCAAAATAATAAAATAACAGTTACAAACAGACAAAGCAGAGCTATTGGCACAAATGTTTGTTAAAATTCATAGCTTAGAGAATCTGTCAAATACGGCTTGACAATCTAGGGATAATACACTGGCATTAAATTCAGGTGTTGAGGTGAGGAAAACTACATTAGGTGATAGTCTAGATTTACCCTTCAGTCTATTTGAGTTAAATAGCGCCATCATGAAGGTAAAGCAAACTTCCCCAGGGAAAGATGGTATTAGCTATAGAGAGTGTGCATGTGACGTCACGAGGTCAAGTGATATTTGTTTATCTGCCATCTTGGATGGCAAGGCCACGCATAGAACTTAGACGAATCCGTTCTAATTATCAAGTGTGTGGGAGTAGATCTTTCGAGAATGGTTATATCTTGTTCAACATTTGTTTGTACCAATAGACAGGGCCAAAAGGAGGGCCTGTCATTTTATAGATTCCCCGCAGATGAGGAGAGACGCGTAAAATGGGTGTCCGCTGTGCGAAGAGAAAACTGGTACCCCAGTTCTACCAGCCGAATTTGTAGTGAACACTTCATATCAGATAGGTGTAATCTTCTAATTCAGTACTCCTAGTACATCTGTTAAGTTGATTTTCGGATTGAATGATAACTGCATACTTAGAAACTAGACAGTCTCTAACGTTTAAAATGGCTATGCCTAGCCGTACTACCCTGGCCTATGGCCCTTTTCCACTACCCTTTTTCAGCTCACTTCAGCTCGCTTCAGCTCACTTCAGCCCGACACGGCTCGCGTTTCGACTATCTAAGAACAGCACGACTCAGCTCGCTTCAGCCCTGCTCAGCTCCCAAAACTCGCACGGTTTTGGAGTGGGGCTGAAGCGAGCCAAACCAAGCTGAGTGAGGCTAGGGGCGTGAGGAGACACTCCCCTGTGCACTGATTGGTGAGGAGGAGTGTCCTCACATGCCCACACATGCCCCGCGAGCACGCTGGGATCTGT
This sequence comes from Neoarius graeffei, assembly GCF_027579695.1. NCBI lineage: Eukaryota > Metazoa > Chordata > Actinopteri > Siluriformes > Ariidae > Neoarius > Neoarius graeffei. The sequence goes on from NC_083585.1 coordinate 65,050,723, forward strand.
AAACACCGTAAACCCGGAAGAAGAAGAATTACGAATTACAAGAATTATGAAGCCTTATGCGCCTCGCCTCATCTATACGCTCTTGCCAGTATCTGTTGGCGTTGTCGGTGACAACAAGCCACAGCACCAAGACCAGCAACACTAACGACACCATGTCCTCCATGTTTATTGTTTACTATCCGGGTTGTGAGACTACCGCTTAAAAGGTCACTGATGTCACTGTTTGCACCGCATAACAACATCACCTGACGTCCACCCACTTTCGCTAACTCCACCCAATGTGTCCACCCACTTCCAGCCAGCAGGGTTCAGCGCGGTTGTAGTCGAAATGCAACTCCAACAGCCCCACTCAGCTTGACTCAGCCCAACTCAGCACGGCATGGCTCAGCCCAACTCAGCCGCGTTGGTAGTGGAAAAGCGGCACTAGTCTATGACAATGTTTTATCTTTTTGGCTCATATATGCCTTTGAAAGGCCAATCCATAGTAGGGATGGCAAAAACTAAAAAAAATCTTGACCGACCACCGAGCTTCATTAGCCGGTTAAAACAGGGATGCAAACGGCGGATGCCGCCTTTTTCACAGCTGAATCGTGCAGATCCAATTTTTTTTTAGGGGGGGCGTTGGAGTGTCTGAATAATTTCATCAGAGTAAATTCTGTATTAAAATTACTAAATAAGCAAATGCTGTTACAGTCCATGAAACAGGAAGTATGAGAAGAAAACAGTAAATCAGAAAGCTGCGCAAGTTTTCGTGGAAATTGCGCAAATGTGCGCAGCTTTCTGATTTACTGTTTTCTTCTCATACTTTAGAGTTTAGATTTCAAACATTCCTACGATAAAACGTCCTGCATAGTCTCTTTATGATAAACGTCTTAATGCCACTTACCTGTGAGGTTATCAGGTAGACTTCCTTTTTCGGAACCTTCCAGAGGTATAGTTGGGATTCCCATCCCGCAAAAAAATATTTATAAGCTTCCAGGCTCTTGTAAGCTTTGAGCGCTTTGCCAGTGTATCACGATTAACAAGAAAATTGTAAATGTCGTGGTAGGCCAGATCGGGCAAATCGCCGGCACCGCAGCTCCGAATTTCCCTGAACAAGGATTGCGGCAAGTTGTACGGATCTGCAATCCCCAACCTGGAACACTTTTCCACGTAACGCTGCCTCATGTCACCTTCAAGATGCTGAACAAACTTAGACAAGTTATCGCGCGATGTAGATGGGGTATTTTCCGAATTTTCTTGGGGATTACTCCCTGGATCCATTACGCTCGCACAAGGTAAACAATCCTGATGCCATCCAATATGGCGGAGTACACATGTGTGGGTCACGTGACTGCACATCCACTATACCATGCTGGAACATCTGGATTATCTTTCACATGACGCAGTTTTGAGACTATTTAACAAGGTTTGGGAAACAGGAATAATTCCAACAACCTGGAACCAGTCTACTGTATCATTTAGTGATGTGTCATGCGCAGCTTTGTCATGAATCAGAAGAGCCAACTCCCATCAAGTGAGAGCCGGCTCCCCACTTTTTTTTTCCTTTCGCTGCTCAGCTCTCACGCTCAGTGGCTCAGCTCTGCTCACGGCAGAACTTTGTTTTGATTGGCAGCATGGCGGCCTTGTGGCCAATCACATGTGAGGATATAGGATCATACCATTATGTGAAAACAGAGAGGGGGACAGATGCGACAGTCAGGTGGAGCGTCTGTCCATTCCCGTCAGTGAGTGAGACAGTAGACAGCGGTGAGGAGGACAGTGCGAGTGCGTTGCAAAAACACATAAATATGACTGACACCCATAAACGAAGCAGCATCTGGCTGCAGTTTAAAGATATTGGGAATAGCAAAGCAGAGTGCCCTCACTGTAAAATGAAAATAACAGTAAGAGCAGGTTCCACCACAAACCTGCACAGACACATCAGAACTGTCCATCCCACAGTGCAGTTGGAGGAGAGAGGGCAAGCTGGCTCAATGTCTACTGACCCTGGTGTGTCTGGTCCCAAACCAACAACTGCTGCAGCAGCTACTAGTAGTGCAAGTATAATAACCCCTCCTACTGCAACTCAAAGCAAAATAAGTCAGTTTATACCAAAGCAGATGACCCCAGCCAAACAGCACAGTATTGATGAGGAATTGGCTAAAATGATTGCCACTGATTTCCAGCCCTTTTCCATTGTGCAGGACAAAGGTTTTAAAAGTTTTGTCAAAGCCTTAAATCCCACGTACACTCTACCCAGTAGAAAAACACTGTCCCTAACAGTGATCCCAAAACTATATGACACAGAACATGCATTATGGGAAGACAGGGTGAAAAAAGCTCCATCAGTTTGCCTGACAACTGACTGCTGGACCTCTAGAACCACCTGCTCTTTCATGTCCGTCACTTGCCACTTTATTGAAAATTACAAGATGACATCTTGCCTGCTGGACTGCTTTGAGTTCACTGACAGACACACTGCAGAAAACTTGGTAGAGGAACTATTAAGAGTGAGAAATGAGTGGCAAGTACAGGACAAAGTGGTGTGCTGTGTGAGTGGTAATGCTGCAAACATCACCAAAGCCATAAAAAATCTGAAGTGGACCCACCACCCATGTCTGGCGCATACATTAAACCTGCTAAAAGATTCCCTGAAGGTGTTGAAAACAACCGTGGACAAGGTAAAGGCTATTGTGGAGTTTTTCCACAGAAGCACAGTAGCTGCAGAGAGGCTGAAGTCCACACAGCGCCAGATGGAGTTGCCCGAACTGAGGCCCAAACAAGAGTGTGCTACCAGGTGGAACTCAACATTTTATATGTTGAAACGCATTCTTGAAACAAAAGATGCCATCATCTCCAGATGCCAGGTTTTCTTTTTTCTCCCCCCCCCCCAAATCTGTCCCTCTGAGTTACATGTCGGTCCTGGGATCGAGATGCTGACCTCTTCTGCTCCTCGGACCTGCCTGATCCATCCTGGTGACCTGCGCCTGGTTGGAGTCTCATCGCATCGTTCCTGTGGAGGGTGGCCCCATGTGGACAGTTGGGGGTCGTGCCTGGAGGACACTCTGGACTCTTTCAGTGGTGCTTTTGTGGCTGGGGACTGCAGTTGACTTGCTGACTTTGGGACTAGCGGTTGTCGTGAATGGTTTTGTGCTCGGGTTTCCGTCGGTGGGGGGTTTATAGCATCAATGAAGCTGACTTTATGTTAGGACTGTTAATGTTATAGTCATGTTGTCTGTCGTTGCCCAAATGAGGATGGGTTCCCTTTTGAGTCTGGTTCCTCTCGAGGTTTCTTCCTCATGTCATCTGAGGGAGTTTTTCCTTGCCACCGTCGCCACAGGCATGCTCATTGGGGATAGATTAGGGATAAAATTAGCTCATATTTTAAGTCATTCAAATTCTGTAAAGCTGCTTTGTGACAATGTTTATTGTTAAAAGCGCGATACAAATAAACTTGACTTGATCTCCACCCTGGCCCTCATCAACGCACCTGTTGATACATTTAGTCAAGAGGAATGGGAGGTCGTGAAAGAGGTCTGCACTGTCCTGCAACCATTTGTGGAGGTGACTGTGGAGATAAGTGCAGACAGGTACACTACCATTCAAAAGTTTGGGGTCACCCAGACAATTTTGTGTTTTCCATGAAATATCACACTTTTATTTACCACCATAAGTTGTAAAATGAATAGAAAATATAGTCAAAACATTTTTCTGGCCATTTTTTCTGGCCAAAAAAGCAATATGCCACATAATTTTTAAAAATCCTAATTTTAAAAGTTGCTGTTTTCTCTCCTTCAGCTATGTCACAGCCTCCAAAATGCTCCTGCTTTGCAAAGGTCTTCAGCGGGTGACAGCCCAACACCAACTGACAGTAACCATGCAGAAAGTAAAGGAATTGGTTGCGGCTCTTTGTTCAGCCATGCACCGAAAATTTCTGCGTATGGAGTTCAACACTGTCCTCTCAGAAACCACATTACTGGATCCTAGGTTTAAAAAGCTTGCATTCAGTGACAACAGAGCTGTTGATGAGGCACTTCACAGAATAACTGCCGCAGCAGCAAAATGCACCCCCAGCAGCCAGCCAGCTCCACCATTAGAGGGCCAAGTGGAGGAGGAGCCACAAACTTCTGCTGTGTGGAGGATCTATTGGCCCTTTTCCACTACCCTTTTTCAGCTCACTTCAGCTCACTTCAGCCCGACATGGCTCGCGTTTCGACTGTCTAAAAACAGCACGACTCAGCTCGCTTCAGCCCTGCTTAGTCCCCAAAACTCGCACGGTTTTGGAGTAGGGCTGAAGCGAGCCAAACCGAGCTGAGTGAGGCTGGGGGCATGAGGAGACACTCCCCTGTGCACTGATTGGTGAGGAGGAGTGTCCTCACACGCCCACACATGCCCCGCGAGCACGCTGGGATCTGTAAACACCGTAAACCCGGAAGGAGAATTACGAATTATGAGAATTATGAAGCCTTATGCGCCTCGCCTCATCTATACGCTCTTGCCAGTATCTGTTGGCGTTGTCAGTGACAACAAGCCACAGCACCAAGACCAGCAACACTAACGACTCCATGTCCTCCATGTTTATTGTTTACTATCCGGGTCGTGAGACTACCGCTTAAAAGGTCACTGATGTCACTGTTTGTGCCGCCTAACGACATCACCTGACGTCCATCCACTTTCGCTAACTCCACCCAATGTGTCCACCCACTTCCAGCCAGCACGGTTCAGCGCGGTTGTAGTCGAAATGCAACTCCAACAGCCCCGCTCAGCCCGACTCAGCACGGCACGGCTCAGCCGCGTTGGTAGTGGAAAAGCGGCATTTGATGAAAGAGCTACAGGAGATGCTGCAAGGAGAAATACTACAGCTGATGTTATAATGGAGATGCGATGTTATCTTGAGGATGTTATATTAAGTCAGGAAATGAGATGAGAGGAGAAATTTTTATTTTTTAATTTTTAACTTTGATCAAAAACACTTCCACTGTTGAGGTATTTATAGATTTATTTTTAGAATGTACACACACACACACACACACACACACACACCACACACTTTTCCCCTTCTGCTTTTTCATTTTATCCTTGGGCATTTTTTGATCATTTTATTTTTACTGCTTGACCATTTTGTCGTTTATTCGATTATTATGGTTTCAGAATGGGATCAGAAATTTAAACATAATGTAAGTAAACTATGTGCAAACATTACAACAAATTCAATATTAAAGATGTTTTTAATTACAGTTACAGATAATGGATGGATGGTCAGATCAATTAATCACTTCAGAATCCTGTTCATGAGAGAGAGAGAGAGAGAGAGGGGTGTTCATTGTTCATTTAAACTATCACTGGTAAGATTGTTCAAGTCTATATGCCCTGTAGAAAATTCACACACACTGTTTTAAATCTCTTCACACAGAATAGCAATTTGTTAACATAGCCAGGCCCCTACTTACATAATTACAAAAAGGAGCCCTCTCTTTAAAGCCACGCCCACTCTCTGTGCCACACAGAACACACACAGTACCAGGAAGTTGATTTCAGAGAAAACAAAACTCAGCAGAAAGTTCAGTCTTTCTTTCTCTCAGTACAGGAAAATGGCAGAGGCTGGTATTTCAGTAGATCATTTTTCTGTGGATCAGTTCAGCTGTCCAGTGTGTCTGGATCTCCTGAAGGATCCTGTGACTATTCACTGTGGACACAGTTTCTGTAAGGTGTGTATTAATGGCTGCTGGGATCAGGAGGATGTGAAGGGCGTCTACAGCTGCCCCCAGTGCAGAGTGACTTTCACTCCACGGCCTGTTCTATGCAGGAACGACATGCTGGCTGAAGTGGTGGACAAACTGAAGAAGACTGAACTCCAAGCTGCTTCTCCTGCTCACTGTTACGCTGGACCTGGAGATGTGGAGTGTGATTCCTGCACTGGGAGAAAACGCAAAGCCACTAACTCCTGTCTGGTGTGTCAGGCCTCCTATTGTGAATATCATCTTAAACCTCACTATCAGTCTTCTGCCTTTAAGAAGCACAAGTTAGTTGAAGCCTGTGCAGAGCTCCAAGAGAAGATCTGCTCTGAACACGACAAACTGATCGAGATCTTCTGTCGTACTGACCAAAGCTTCATCTGTTATTTGTGTACGATGGATGAACATAAAGGTCATGATACAGTTTCAACTAAAGCAGAAAGAAATGAAAAACAGGTGAGAACTGGACATCATTCTTCTTTTCCAAGTCATTTTATACAAATTCTATTTCTAATCTAATTTCTATTCAGTGGATTTAATTGGTTCTCTGACTGTCATTCTCTGTGAAGTAAATTTTTATTTCCAGTCAAACAGTAATTTGTAAAGAAATGTTAAAGAGGTCAGACCAGTCAGTCTGCTTTAAACAGCCAACACCTAACAACCTTCTTCCAGCATTTTACAGCTAAAGTGCTCACGTGACTGTGTTAAAGCTCTGTAACTGGAGATCATATTTCATAACATTTAATGATCTACAGGTTAAAAAAAATCTTTATCTTTCTGAATGTGAGTGGATTTGTGGTCCATTTCTGAAAACTTCTTTGGGATGAATGACCCCAATTCTGGATAGTTCAAATCTCTGCAGAGATTTTGGTCAAATCTCGGCGTTAATGTCAACATTCACTAGATTGATGAAGTTCAATCCCGATGTTCACTGATGGTTCCTTTAATTCGGTGGAATTGGGTGTGGTTCTGAATGTACACACAGCACCTTAAAGAAGTAAACCTGACTATGACTCTGGATTTTACTGCTGAACAAATAAATAACTCCCATGAATCCAGATGTGCACTGTGCATGTCTCCCCCCTCTAAACTCACTGAGAAATAAAATGGAACAGTGATGACGCGCACTGCTCTCAGATCAGTCTTGAAGTCAGACAGAAGATTCTTCTTCTGTCAGGTTTTATGGCAGTTTACAAGCAAAGTGTATTACCGCCATCGACTGGACTGAGGTGCAATCAAATGGATGTCATTCATTCTCATTATCTCTAGCCGCTTTATCCTGTTCTACAGGGTCGCAGGCAAGCTGGAGCCTATCCCAGCTGACTACGGGTGAAAGGAAGGGTACACCCTGGACAAGTCGCCAGGTCATCGCAGGGCTGACGCATAGACACAGACAACCATTCACACTCACATTCACACCTACGGTCAATTTAGAGTCACCAGTTAACCTAACCTGCATGTCTTTGGACTGTGGGGGAAACCGGAGCACCCAGAGGAAACCCACGCGGACACGGGGAGAACATGCAAACTCCACACAGAAAGGCCCTCGCCGGCCACGGGGCTCGAACCTGGACCTTCTTGCTGTGAGGCAACAGCGCTAACCACTACACCACCGTGCCGCCCTGGATGTCATTTCAAAGAAAAATTAAATAAAAAGGAAAAACAACACAAAACAACAAACTAAATCCTATTTGCTAATTTTGTTTCTTTGATAAATGTTATCATAGCACAAGTGATGTTTTCTGATCTCGGCTCACCTAATAAGGTGTCTAAAGAAAAGACTTTCTTGACTGCGTTCACTTCCCTCTTCAGTTTTTCTCTTTGTCTGTAGAATTTTAAGCACCTTAAAAGAACATGATCTCCATCCTCTCTCACTCCACAAAGTTCACATTTTCCAGATGGATGTTTGTTCACAACGTATAAGCTGTTATTTAATCCAGTATGGCCTATTCTCAGTCTTGTAAACCAAACCTCCTCCTGTCTGTTTGGGTAACTAGGTTTGCTACTTGAGATATATTTTTGTATATTATATAAGTGTCTACCTTTCTTCTCCTTATCCCATTCAGCTTGCCATATGTTAACTTTATGTTTAATGAGTACCTTAATGTGCATATAACGGGTAAATTCAGGAGCAAGATCAATGTAATTCTCCTATTTTATATGAAACTTTGGTCAAATATCTGTCACATTCTGTATTCTCTGCATTTTTTTTTTTTTACCTTGCGCAATACCAGAAAAATTCAGATGAAATCAAGCCATTTGAAGTGAATTGGTCCGCCTCTGAAAAAACTTGGCATTTGGATTTCCCAGCAAACACTGATTTTCATGACGTCATCTGCGGGATGCCTCCCTCTGAATCCTACATCAGCCCTGGTTTGTTTCTGAGAAAATAACCTGGTGGTTTTCTGCAAATTTCTTCAACGTTATCGCGTAATTATTAAAATGGTTAACAGATGTATCGTAGGAGGGTGTAGCAACACCAATCTTGATGGGATTAGTACTCATCATTTTCCAAAAGACCGGACAATGAGAGAGAAATGCGAGCGCTTGGTCTACACAGGCTGTGCACTGAAACCGTGCAAGCTCTCGCAGCCTGCCGGCGCTTCCGCAGGTGACCTCATGATTCTGGCTCCAGAGTCCCTTGTGATTTTTCCAGACACATTTTGTTATTTTATTTTTTTCTGCTGTAGACAGATGGCCTTGTGCAAAATTACCCTTCTGGATGAGTGGGTAAAGGGACATACTTTCATATAAAAAAAATGAAATTGGTCCAGAATATGCACTTTAACTTCTGATCTACTGAGTGGAATACTTAACTGAACCTCCTCTTCTTTGGTTGCCTCTTTTGCCAGCTTGTTTACTTCCTCATTGCCACCGACTCCTTTATGGGCTGGAACCCATACAAACTGGATTGATATTCCCTGTTGACTGATTGCAAATAAGATATTATTAATTTCATTCAATAAGTCCTGTCGGCATGACGATTCTCCACTTTGAACGGATGTGAGAGATGACATAGAATCAGAACAAATAACTGCTTTAGGGGGCCTAGTTTCTTCTATCCACTGTAATGCAATAATAATGGCTGTCATTTCAGCTGCAAATATAGACAGATGATCTGATGTTCTCTTTTTAATAGAGATTTTGTAATCAGGGATATAAACTGCAATACCTGTTTTACCCTCTGAATCTTTAGATGCATCTGTATAAACCTGTGCTGTATTATAGTACCTATTTCCTAAATATTGCTCTATGTTCTGATACACTCCTCCAGATTTAGCTATTGCTTTGGTTTCCTTGATCACCGTAGGGGAGCAAAACAACCAAGGTGGAGTTGTTACCAGGGGCACAGTCTTACTACAAATGATATAATCTATTCCCAATTGATTTTGCTAATTTGTTACCATTCCGTCCAAAGCTACAAATCTGGGATCTACCATACTCCCAACACTCATTGAGAACTTTTTTAGTAGGGTGTGATGCCTCTTGTCCATTTAAATTAATCCAGTAAGCCATACTCAACTTAAGATGTCTGAAGCTTAAGGGCATTTCTCCTGATTCTACTTGCAACGCCGATATGGAAGAAGGTCTAAATGCCCCACAACATATCCTGAGACTTTTAGCCTGCATTCTATTGAGTTCATTAAGCAATGTCTTAGATGCTGAAAGATACACAATACAGCCATAATCTGAAACTGATCTTCTCATCTCATCTCATTATCTCTAGCCGCTTTATCCTTCTACAGGGTCACAGGCAAGCTGGAGCCTATCCCAGCTGACTACGGGCGAAAGGCGGGGTACACCCTGGACAAGTCACCAGGTCATCACAGGGCTGACACAAAGACACAGACAACCATTCACACTCACATTCACACCTACGGTCAATTTAGAGTCACCAGTTAACCTAACCTGCATGTCTTTGGACTGTGGGGGAAACCGGAGCACCCGGAGGAAACCCACGCGGACACGGGGAGAACATGCAAACTCCACACAGAAAGGCCCTTGCCGGCCCCGGGGCTCGAACCCAGGACCTTCTTGCTGTGAGGCAACAGCGCTAACCACTACACCACCGTGCCGCCCGAAACTGATCTTATCAGTGCAATATAAATTATTTTAAGGGACATCCCTGAGGCTCCCCAGTTGCACCCTGATAAACATTTCAAAACATTAATGCCCTTTTTACATTTCTCAGTTATTTTCTGAATATGTTCCTTCAATGTTAACTTGACATCAAACCAAACTCCCAAGTACCTAACAATATTAACTTGCTCAAAGGACTGGTTATACAACTTAAGCTCTCGTGTGGGACTTACTCTTTTCTTTGAAAAACAAATAAATTGAGTCTTTTCTACAGACAAATGAAAACCCCACTCACATGCCCATTTTTCTACCTTGTTGAGAGCTAATTGCATTTTAGTTCTAATATCAATATTTCGTCCTTTTACCCACAAAACTCCATCATCAGCCTATAATGCTCTATTGATTCTGTCATCTATTTTATTAAAAACATCGTTAATCATAATGTTGAACAGTATTGGACTGCATACACTACCTTGAGATGTTCCATTTTCTATTGAATAGATGTTAGAGAAGTTTACCCCAACTCTTACTTCTATTGTTCTGTCCTTTTGGAAGTCTCTAATCCAGTTAAACATCTTGCCACCAATACCCATCCTATTCAGTTTAATTAACAACCCCTCCTTCCATAGCATATCATGCACTTTCTCTATATCAAAGAATGTTGCTAAAACTGATTCTTTATTGACTTGTGGTTTCCTTATTTCATTTTCTAAACATACAATAGGGTCCATTGTAGTACATCCACTACGGAAGCCACTCTGGTGTGGGGAGACAAGACCTCTTTTTTTTTTTCAGTTTCATACAATAGCCTTCTAGTGATCATTCTTTCCATAATCTTACATAAATTAGATGTTAATGCTATTGGCCTATAACTTTTAACTTCAGTTTTATCCTCCCCTGGTTTTCCAATTGGAACCACTACAGAATGTTTCCAACACAAAGGCAATCTACCTTACTCCCAAATCTTATTAAAAAGACTTAAAATTACATATTTAGCCAAGTCATTGACTTCATTAATCATTTTCTAACATGTACCATCTTTCCCTGGTGAAGTGTTCCTAACCCCATTTAACGCTCTCCTAAGCTCAAATAATGTAAAATCCTTATCAAGTACACTCTCACTTATTACCTGCTTTTCCAGTAACCCTTTATTCTCATCTATTACTTTAACTCTCCAAGACAATTCTTCATCAGTTAAGTTCTGTGAACTATGAACCTTAACAAAACTTTTCGCAAGCATCTCTGCTTTCTCTTGATTAGTTACTGCCTCCACATCATTGTTTTTAATCACAGGTAAGTAAAACTCCCTTCTAATGCCTCCCATCTTTTTAATCACGCTCCAAATATCATCCACTTTGACTTCTGCCCCTATTATAGAACAGAAATCCCGCCAATATTTCCTTTTAGCTTCTCTTATAATTCTTTTAACCTTTGAATGTGATTTTTTTGTATTCCATTAAATTAGTATAGGAATGGTTTGATTTAACAGTTTTGAAAGCTTTATTTCTAGCTTTAATTGCTTCCTTACAATCATCTGACCACCAAGGTACCATTCTCTTTTTCCTCATCCCAGAAGATTTGCCAAGAACCTCTTCTGCTGACTCACATAATATATTTGTAATAACTGAGTTTAACTCATCAACATCATTAGTCATATCTGACATTATTCCCATCAGCCTACCACTTGCCTTCATGCTATATAACCCCCAATTTGCTGCTCTCATTTTCCATCTTGGAAACCAATTTTCTTCAAGGCACACATTTTGATTTCTAATACTTAACCAAATAATATAGCGATTACTATCAAGAGAATTTTCATTAACCTCCCACTCACTTACCCCTGCTGTCTGATCAGATACTACTGTAAGATCTACAGCCCCGATTCCAAAATATTTGGGACAAAGTACTAGATAGAAGCACAGTTAAGGACTACCTGCATGGCGTTACTGCCTGACGCACCTCCGACGGTGCCAATGGGGTAACTGCAGGGTCATCAGCCGGAAGCCACCCTTCACTGATGTTTTGCTCCATTATTCCCGGAACATCTCACGGTGGTGGAGCAACGACAGGGACGTCTCCCTGCCGCCCCCTGCAGCCACCCCTAGGACCCCTCTTTCCCCCACAACATGTCCTTCCTTCTCAGCCACAGCCAGAAACTGGCTCTTTCCGCCTCTTCTGCCAAGTCCCTAGATGCCCTCTTCAGCTTTGTTCCGGTCACTCCAATCTTCCTGATGAGGCGCTGGATGGATGTTCCAATGAACCCCCTGAAGCCAACCTCCACACAGTACAACCCCGATTCCAAAAAAGTTGGGACAAAGTACAAATTGTAAATAAAAACGGAATGCAACGATGTGGAAGTTTCAAAATTCCATATTTTATTCAGAATAGAACATAGATGACATATCAAATGTTTAAACTGAGAAAATGTATCATTTCTAGAGAAAAATTAGGTGATTTTAAATTTCATGACAACAACACATCTCAAAAAAGTTGGGACAAGGCCATGTTTACCACTGTGAGACATCCCCTTTTCTCTTTACAACAGTCTGTAAATGTCTGGGGACTGAGGAGACAAGTTGCTCAAGTTTAGGGATAGGAATGTTAACCCATTCTTGTCTTATGTAGGATTCTACTTGCTCAACTGTCTTAGGTGTTTTTTGTCGTATCTTCCGTTTTATGATGCGCCAAATGTTTTCTATGGGTGAAAGATCTGGACTGCAGGCTGGCCAGTTCAGTACCCGGACCCTTCTTCTACGCAGCCATGATACTGTAATTGATGCAGTATGTGGTTTGGCATTGTCATGTTGGAAAATGCAAGGTCTTCCCTGAAAGGGACGTCATCTGGACGGGAGCATATGTTGCTGTAGAACCTGGATATACCTTTCAACATTGATGGTGTCTTTCCAGATGTGTAAGCTGCCCATGCCACACGCACTAATGCAACCCCATACCATCAGAGATGCAGGCTTCTGAACTGAGCGCTGATAACAACTTGGGTCGTCCTTCTCCTCTTTAGTCCAAATGACACGGCGTCCCTGATTTCCATAAAGAACTTCAAATTTTGATTCGTCTGACCACAGAACAGTTTTCCACTTTGCCACAGTCCATTTTAAATGAGCCTTGGCTCAGAGAAGATGTCTGCGCTTCTGGATCATGTTTAGATACAGCTTCTTCTAAGGGCCTGAAGATCACGGGCACCCAGTATGGTTTTCTGGCCTTGACCCTTACACACAGAGATTCTTCCAGATTCTCTGAATCTTTTGATGATATTATGCACTGTAGATGATATGTTCAAACTCTGCAATTTTACACTGTCGAACTCCTTTCTGATATTGCTCCACTATTTGTTGGCGCAGAATTAGGGGGATTGGTGATCCTTTTCCCATCTTTATTTCTGAGAGCCGCTGCCACTCCAAGATGCTCTTTTTATACCCAGTCATGTTAATGACCTATTGCCAATTGACCTAATGAGTTGCAATTTGGTCCTCCAGTTGTTCCTTTTTTGTACCTTTAACTTTTCCAGCCTCTTATTGCCCCTGTTCCAACTTTTTTGAGATGTGTTGCTGTCATGAAATTTCAAATGAGCCAATATTTGGCATGAAATTTCAAAATGTCTCACTTTCGACATTTGATATGTTGTCTATGTTCTATTGTGAATACAATATTAGTTTTTGAGATTTGTAAATTATTGCATTCCGTTTTTATTTACAATTTGTACTTTGTCCCAACTTTTTTGGAATCGGGGTTGTATTGCTGATTCTGTTCCATGAGATGCATCAAAGCTAGTGTTCCTTCCATCATTTAAACAAACCAAGTTGTAATCATCCATAAACACCTCAATAGACCTCTTGCAGTCACGTGACTGAATCCCGGATGGAATGTACAGTAAACAGCCGCCATCTTGTCGGTCAACAACACAGCTGAATATTGTTGCACTCGTATACAAAATGGATCAATTTCAACCGACGGACTACATGGCTCATTTTTCTAATGAACAGATAACTAGATATATGTCTAAAATAAACGACCTACAGATTAGTGACCCTTATCGATTACCCCTACAGTTTTTGAATGAGAAGCCTGAAAGTGAGGAGAGGGCAGGCGCACAGCCCCATAGACTCCCATTATAAACGTGGCAGCACTTGTACTGCAAAATCAGAAAAGTCACTTGTTTTTAACTCACTCTAGCATCCTCATTTTTTACACTACAGACAAAAACATTACATCACCGTGTTCAGGAGAGCCTTGTGGCACTCAATGTGAAAGAATTTTGTGAATATCTCCTTCCGATTTTGTGTAAATCCCCGTTGTTTGGAGGGTGCACTCTGAGCAAATACTGCCCTTTCTGTGTCTCTAAGCACAGCTCGCTCACACACACACACACACACACACACACACACACACACAGGAGGGAGGGGCTGCTCCCTCTCAGAGAGGCACAGGCTTGTAGCATCAGGGCAAGTCACACATTCACACAGTTAAGTGGAGCTCCTGCACTTGTGGCTGCTACGCGCACTGCATCACTCTCACAATTTCCCACAGGGGTAATTATATGCCATACAACTCTCCGGCATTGTGGCACGGTAATATTTGCAGATTTGGGTGAAAAACAACAAAAGTCAGTGTCGGTAAATTGCGATGGCGGAAATATGGCGTTTGACCGACAAGATGGCGTCTGTTTACAATCTGGATCGGCTGTGACATCACATGCAAGTGGACTATAGATAGTTTTCACTGACGTCACGGCATTCCGGGGAACGCCCTCCAGCCTCCATCTTGTGGGGCAAACAAAACGGACCATTCCCATTACCAGCTACGTTATCTCGGACGAATTTATTAAGTTATATAGTCAGTTTTCTAAAATAAAGATCAATGTCGGCAAAATCAAGCAAACAGAAGTATATAGATACATTAGATGATATCTCACGACAATGGTATGCAGCCAAACTGGCCTTGATTGGGGGAATTGACCCCTACAAAGTGGACAAAGATGCATTTTCAAATGACTATGCAGGGCTGCCAAAGCCTGAAACTGCCAAAGCCTGCTCCAAAGCCTGAAACTGATTTCATCAAACTTTAAAAGCTGTCTGATATATACAACTTTATATATTCACAGCGTGCCTTTTGTTGGATGCCGCCTTTTTCACGGCTGAATCACGCAGATCCGTTTTTTTTTTTTTTAGGGGGGGCGTTGGAGTGTCTGATTATAATTTCAAAGTAAATTCTGTATTAAAATTACTAAATAAGCAAATCCGTTACAGTCCATGAAACAGGAAGTATAAGGATGAGAAAAAAACAATTTAAATCGGAAAGCTGTGCACATTTGCACAGTCCTGCACACTGCTCGGGCTGCGCAAATGTGCGCAGCTTTCTGATTTAAACTGTTTTTTTCTCATCCTTGTACTTCCTGTTTCATGGACTGTAACGGATTTGCTTATTTAGTAATTTTAATACAGAATTTACTTTGAAATTATAATCAGACACTCCAACGCCCCTAAAAAAAAAATCGGATCTGCGCGATTCAGGCGGCATCCACCAAAAGGCGCGCTGTTTGCATCCCAAACACAAATCAAATCATACAGAATAGACCTAAAATGTTTTTCAAAAATGACCCTTGCGTGAGTGAAGTGACAAGTTTCGAATAGAAATGTGACAAACGAGCGATATTAAGTGTACATTACAATGTAAATGTACACTCAGCGGTTCCAGTTAGGCAGTCTCCAGAGATTGTTCACATGATGTTTTGGTTTCCAAAAACAAACTTAAACACAATTGATTGTTTATTTAAACAACTTACCACTTATAAAATGATCGGAGCAGACTTTGCTGTGTTTGGAAGGCTGATAATCCTTGCGGTTGATTCTCGCAAGCCATAGATTTCTCCTTTGTATGCTGAGCTTTGTTTGCTCGCCTTCATGCTCCCGTACAGTGGGAATTCCATAAAAGCTCCGCTTGACTTCATCATTTGACCTATTACGACAGCCGTGAATACAACAGGTGTGCACCATTGCTAGCTTTAAATAGCCTGCTTGGGTTCTTTTGAAGACTTTGTACTCATGCGTTACAATGTGTGCTCAGTCACCCGTACAGTAAGCTTGACCCACAAGATGGCCTCCACTAGGGAATCCCCGACTCTGTGACGTCATGTGAAAACTATCTATAGTGCTCCCATTTTCATCCACCTTAGTAGCTCCCCACAGAGTGTTATATGCATTAAAATCTCCACACAATACTAACTTTCCATTTATCCCCTCACACATACCATCTAGCATCTCTCTCAAGATTCTTTTACCAGGGTTATAAAAGTTGATAATTTTAATCTTAGTTTTACTGACCCAAATCTCAACCAGAACTGCTTCAACCTCTTTATCTATATTTAAAGCTCTGTAATTAATCCCCTGCTGAATAAATGTGGCCACTCCACCTCCTGCAGTATCCCTGTCTTTACGCACTGCTACCCTGGCTAAAAAAAAAAATTACTTTATTGTATTTAAAGTATATTCATATTTTCAATAGTATATTGAAAATGTCCTTACACAAATTGTACTTTTTGTAAATATATAAAAAGTATACTAACATCACGCTTTCACACTAACACTTTTAACACACTTTAAAATAATTATACTATATTACACTTTATAGAAATATATTATACTAAAATATACTTTAAGTGAAAGTTATGTGTAATTTCTAAATACTATATTATAAGGTACTTGTAATACAAACAAAGTACACTTTAATTTGACTAATTAAGCATATATTAGTACATATAAAGTCATATACTTAAAGTATACAAAATATACTTTAAGTTGTTCCACTTTAGCACATAAAAGTACACTAAATACACTTCAAGTTGCACTTTTCTACAATTTAATTACAATTAAAATATATTTAGTACAAAATTAGTTGTTCCAAAATAGCATGCCTCAAGTTAACTAATCATAAACACACTTGAAGTACAGTGGTGCTTGAAAGTTTGTGAACCCTTTAGAATTTTCTATATTTCTGCATAAATATGACCTAAAACATCATCAGATTTTCACACAAGTCCTAAAAGTAGATAAAGAGAACCCAGTTAAACAAATGAGACAAAAATATTATTCTTGGTCATTTATTTATTGAGGAAAATGATCCAATATTACATATCTGTGAGTGGCAAAAGTATGTGAACCTTTGCTTTCAGTATCTGGTGTGACCCCCCTTGTGCAGCAATAACTGCAACTAAACGTTTCCGGTAACTGTTGATCAGTCCTGCACACCGGCTTGGAGGAATTTTAGCCCATTCCTCCATACAGAACAGCTTCAACTCTGGGATGTTGGTGGGTTTCCTCACATGAACTGCTCGCTTCAGGTTCTTCTACAACATTTCCATTGGATTAAGGTCAGGACTTTGACTTGGCCATTCCAAAACATTAACTTTATTCTTCTTTAACCATTCATTGGTAGAAAGACTTGTGTGCTTAGGGTCGTTGTCTTGCTGCATGACCCACCTTCTCTTGAGATTCAGTTCACGGACAGATGTCCTGACATTTTCCTTTTGAATTCGCTGGTATAATTTAGAATTCATTGTTCCATCAATGATGGCAAGCCGTCCTGGCCCAGATGCAGCAAAACAGGCCCAAACCATGACACTACCACCACCATGTTTCACATGGGATAAGGTTCTTATGCTGGAATGCAGTGTTTTCCTTTCTCCAAACATAACACTTTTCATTTAAACCAAAACGTTCTATTTTGGTCTCATCCGTCCACAGAACATTTTCCAATAGCCTTCTGGGTTGTCCACATGATGTTTAGCAAACTGCAGATGAGCAGCAATGTTCTTCTGGAGAGCAGTGGCTTTCTCCTTGCAACCCTGCCATGCACACCATTATTGTTCAGTGTTCTCCTAATGGTGGACTCATGAACATTAATATTAGCCAATGTGAGAGAGGCCTTCAGTTGCTTAGAAGTTATCCTGGGGTCCTTTGTGACCTCGCCGACTATTACATGCCTTGCTCTTGGAGTGATCTTTGTTGGTTGACCACTCCTGGGGAGGGTAACAATGGTCTTGAATTTCCTCCATTTGTACACAATCTGTCTGACTGTGGATTGGTGGAGTCCAAACTCTTTAGAGATGGTTTTGTAACCTTTTCCAGCCTGATGAGCATCAACAACACTTTTTCTGAGGTCCTCAGAAATTTCCTTTGTTCG
Source organism: Neoarius graeffei (assembly GCF_027579695.1). Lineage (NCBI taxonomy): Eukaryota > Metazoa > Chordata > Actinopteri > Siluriformes > Ariidae > Neoarius > Neoarius graeffei. Next base: position 65,068,713 of record NC_083585.1, read on the forward strand.
TGCCATGATACACTTCCACAAACATGTGTTGTGAAGATCAGACTTTGATAGATCCCTGTTCTTTAAATAAAACAGGGTGCCCACTCACACCTGATTGTCATCCCATTGATTGAAAACACCCGACTCTAATTTCACCTTCAAATTAACTGCTAATCCTAGAGGTTCACATACTTTTGCCACTCACAGATATGTAATATTGGAACACTTTCCTCAATAAATAAATGACCAAGTATAATATTTTTGTCTCATTTGTTTAACGGGGTTCTCTTTATCTACTTTTAGGACTTGTGTAAAAATCTTATGATGTTTTAGGTCATATTTATGTAGAAATATAGAAAATTCTAAAGGGTTCACAGACTTTCAAGCACCACTGTATATTGATGATTAGTGTGGCTTCAAGTACACAAAAGTATGCTAAATTTTAGTACACTTAGGACATTTATTTTTCACCAGGGTAGGTATCCATATATTATTAAATCAAGTGGTGGTTTTAACCAGGTTTCCTGTGTACAGATAATGTTTGGTTTAACAACTTCTCATGTCATCTCATTATCTCTAGCCGCTTTATCCTGTTCTACAAGGTCGCAGGCAAGCTGGAGCCTATCCCAGCTGACTATGGGCGAAAGATGGGGTACACCCTGGACAAGTCGCCAGGTCATCACAGGGCTTACACATAGACACAGACAACCATTCACACTCACACCTACGGTCAATTTAGAGTCACCAGTTAACCTAACCTGCATGTCTTTGGACTGTGGGGGAAACCGGAGCACCCGGAGGAAACCCACACGGACACGGGGAGAACATGCAAACTCTGCACAGAAAGGCCCTCGCCGGCCACGGGGCTCGAACCCGGACCTTCTTGCTGTGAGGCGACAGCGCTAACCACTACACCACCGTGCCGCCGGTTTAACAACTTGTTCCCCAATAAAGTGTTTTCGTTCCTGACCATTAGCAATTAAGCTCCTGGCATTCCACTGTAGAATAGATAAAGTCATTATTAACTGCCACGTGGTGCTTGACTATCAGATACCCCTAATACCATATTGTGAATGGAATTGTAAGAGCCATTTTTGAGTTTAAAGTCAAATTTTAGTATGTGCTACAGGAGCTCCCTTACCCCCTAGTTCTTTTATTTTGAAAAGGACCCTTAGTTTAGCCTCAGTCACAACCGGCCGTATGTGCTCCTACGGCCGGTCTATGTGCAAAAAACGCAAAGAAACACACGGAGGGCGCGCGTGTGACTTGCTGATTTTTGAGCCGTAGACTGGCCGCAGACCGGCCGCAGAGGTTCTTTGTCATGTCAAACAAACTCTACGGGCGCTTACGTTTTTTTCAGGTTGCAAGACAAACTTACGGCCTCGTGTGTCTTCCGTACGGCCGACGTGCGTCTTTCGTACGATTTGCTGGTGTCAGGTTTGGGCAAAATGTCAATTTTTTTCGTACGTCGCACTTGCGGACTCCGTATGTGTGTCGTGTGCCCCAATACGTAATTAGTGCGGGCAACGCATGTTCAGATATTTCGTATGTCATCCATGCGTGTCAAGTAAGTCGGCCGTGCATTGGCCGTACGGCGAGAGGGCATCAATCACACGAAAACTCGGGTATACATGTCAGCCTCTAGCTGTGTGGGGATCTTATTTTTATTTTTGCTGTGATGGTTTGCTGTGTTTTATTTGGGTTGCTGTGATTTTGGTGTGTTCACATAATTGGTTGATTGCTGTGATTTCACTGTGTGCTGCTAATTGACTGCTACCTACACTGATCTTGTATTTGCGGCTCTCTAATTGCTTAGATGGATCAGCTGTTTGGACAATTATTGCCTGACCTATTGAAGCACTTGAAAGACGAAGGGGTGGGGTATAAAAAGGGGACCTTTTCAGTATTAAGGAGGAGTTCAACAGGGCGTGAAATCGTTAAGAGGTGCCCGTGGACGGTGTGAGGCCGGTAACGGCCCCCGCCCCGCCGGGGACACAGACTTCTCGGAGTCGGGTTGTTTGGGAATGCAGCCCAAAGAGGGAACGTGGATTTCTCGGAGTTGGGTTGTTTGGGAATGCAGCCCAAAGAGGGGACGTGGATTTCTCGGAGTTGGGTTATTTGGGAATGCAGCCCAAAGAGGGGATCGGACACCACAGCAGATGCGTAGTTACCAGTGGAAGATCAGTGGGCAGATTGAAGGAAGGAAGGAACGAACGGACGAATGAACGAAGGAAGGAAGGAATGAACAAACGAACGAACATACAAACAGTTTTTCTCTGCCTGCGCTGTGCTGTTTCCCTGATTTGCTGCCTTCTTTTGAGGTGCATCGGCTGCGGACTTAGGAAATCGTGACCTAGCCAACGGGAATCTGGAGTCAACTGTACTTAATTCAACGCTCGCTAACGACAGGGTAAAGGGACGTAAGACTTCTCCTTCCCTGCTGTTTTTGCCTTGTTGTTGTGTACGTCGGCACTGTTTGATGCTTTCTCTTTTATTGACCGAGGTGTGCGCTGACTCCGGGCGAGCCACAGACATTTTTGGGAATCCCCTGCTGCTACCTGGACGCTGGAGCTGTGACGTCACGCGCAGGGCTTCCCCACGATTTCAGCGCTTCTGGGACTGGGATTCCTCTTTGCGCGGACTGCACACTGCTGAGACGGGACAATTTTATTTTTCTTTTATTTTTTTCTTTCTTTGTAGCTTGGTGCTATTTTTAAAGGATAATTTAGTTATCTATTTACTAAATAAAGCATGCATATTTTTTTAAGCGTCTGTTTTTGTGATCCTTCTGTGTCCTGGGCATTTGCTGTTAATTAAAGGGTTAAAAAGTGCCTTAAGGCCGACATATAAAGCTGCAGGGGTGCCTACGGCCATTTGTACATGTAGGCTTTGAGAGAAAACCCAATTTCATTTAATTTCATTTCATTGCATTGCATCGCTTCAATTCAATATGCAAAAGGGAAGAGGATAGAAAAGGTGTCGGAGACGGCGGCAGAGAGGGAGGAGAGAGAGAGGACAAGGAGCAGTGAGGAGGAGGATGAAGACCACGACAGTGGCCAGCAGGCCAGGAGTTTGAGACAAAGTCTTTGCAGAGGGATTGCCATTTTCACAGTGAGAAACCAAAGTATGCCGAAATATATATAACCCTCTCCAATCGCCGCAGTGCGACAAACGAATGCCGTTGGTACGCACAATGTACAGATCGTGCGCAGTTCTTGCAACCTTCATATGAAGCCTGCATGGAACGCACGGTCAGTACGATTAGTGCATGTTTGAAGGTGCGTTGGCTGTACGAATGAATCGACAGCCGTACGTCCGAGCAGCCTCAGATTTCGTGCGTGGTACGCACGTTCGACTTCCGGGTTGTACGTTGGGTGCGCGGCAGTGGCGGCTGCTGGTTTTTAAAACAGGGGAAGCCCATTTTACGCATTCATCGTAAAACCTGTAGGCCGGATATCAAAGCATAGAAAGGTGTGCCCCATTAGCATAGTGAACTAAACAACCCTACCTAGTGGCAGAAAGTATTTTTGCTTGTACATTTCATGTTATAGTCTGGCTTGCCAGGCTAGTGCCTCATGTCCTTAATCAAAAATATCAAACATCCAAAAATCACTGGCTATTCAACGAAGAGCCTTGAACATCATACCCTGATATGCAACACAGAGTCTTTAACACAACGCCCAGCTGTGCAACACATCCTTGAACATCTTCTGCAACACAGTCTGGAAATTCATAACCAGGTAGGCTATGCAACACAGAGAACCTTGAATATTATACCCAGGTATAACCTATAACACAGAGCCCACCATTCTCTTAACATTACTGAACAATATACACACTTCAGATTCATGAACATGAACACTATTTATACACAAATTCTGCCCTCCGCTCCTTTTCCAGAAAATGGTCTGTGACCCTGTCATACCAGCTGGTTGTGCTTTCCAGAGACTTTACCAATTTCTTTTTTTTTTCCTCAGTTGGTCCATTTGACCATGTTTTAATGCTGTCATTAAGCTGTTTTTTTTTAATACTTTATTTTCATAATTTCACTTTTTCAACTTAACATACATACCTATAGGTACAATAAAACAAATCAAGACACAGAACAACCACACATACACAAAAAGAGACAGAACAAAAACAAAACAAACAAACAAACAAACAAAAAACCCTGAGAGAAAGATCAGAACCTTGGTCAATACAAAGAAAAATACAGAAATAAAACTATTACCACTCCCACATAGCAGCCCAAATCACAAACTGGTCATTTAGGTCTCATCAAGTAAATCCAAGAATGGTTTCCATGCTTTTTCATAATACTTTGGTGAGTTCCTTCTGCTAAAGCGAATCTGTTCCATCCTAGAAACCCAAACCATTTCGTTGAGCCACCTCTTAAAACATGGGGAAGATGGAGATTTCCAGTTAAGTAATATCAGTTTTTTGGCTGCTACCATGCCTGTTTTGAGAACCTGCTTACAGTAGGAAGGAAGGGTCGATGTCTTTTCAGAGGAACCAAAAATGGCCAGGTTACAGTCTGGTTGAATATTTGTTTTATATTGCTTAGAGAACCAATTAAATATGTCACTCCAAAAGTTGTCCAGTGCAGGACAGTACCAGAATAAATGTGCGAGTGAACCTTCGGCTCTGTTACATCTATCACACATGGGAGACACTGATTCAAATATTCTATTAAGTTTAATTTTAGAATAATGCAGTCTATGTATGACTTTAAATTGAATTAACCGATATCTAGAGTTTATAGAACACTTCCTTACATTGGACAGGCTCTCCTCCCATATTTCATCTGACAGTGGAACTCCCAGTTCTTTTTCCCATGTATCCCTGAGATAACTAGTACTCGCTGATGTCTCAAAAGCAATGACGAAGCGGGAAATCAAATGTTTGGAATTTGGTTGTAAGAGAAGTGTATCATCTCATCTCATCTCATTATCTCTAGCCGCTTTATCCTTCTACAGGGTCGCAGGCAAGCTGGAGCCTATCCCAGCTGACTACGGGCGAAAGGCGGGGTACACCCTGGACAAGTCGCCAGGTCATCACAGGGCTGACACATAGACACAGACAACCATTCACACTCACATTCACACCTACGGTCAATTTAGAGTCACCAGTTAACCTAACCTGCATGTCTTTGGACTGTGGGGGAAACCGGAGCACCCGGAGGAAACCCACGCGGACACGGGGAGAACATGCAAACTCCACACAGAAAGGCCCTTGCCGGCCCCGGGGCTCGAACCCAGGACCTTCTTGCTGTGAGGCAACAGCGCTAACCACTACACCACCGTGCCGCCCGAAACTGATCTTATCAGTGCAATATAAATTCTTTTAAGGGACATCCCTGAGGATGTCCTACGCCACCGTGCCGCCCTAAGTGTATCATAAAAGTTATAATTTTGTGGTCTTATTGGGAAATCCGAAATATGTTCCTTTACAAAGTGTCTGACCTGTAAATATCGATAAATATGTGATTGAGGAAAGTAATATCTAGCCTGGAGCTGAGGGAAAGAAGCAAAATTGTTATCAATGTAAAAGTCTGATATGCAATGTAGGCCTCTCTCTCTCTCCAGTCCAAAACCACCCCATCCATCAAGCCTGGTTTAAACAAGTGATTGTCTGTTATTGGGGCATTTATCGAAACATTTGGTAATTCAAGGACTTTTCTAATTTGATTCAATATCTTCAGAGAATTATTAAGAATGAAGTTGTAACCAAATAGTTTATGGGATGATTGTGAAATTGAAAAAAGCAATGCTGAGAGCGAAGTTTGTGACACCGACATGGATTCAATTTTTAGCCAGAGTGGAGATGAACAGTCATCATAAGGCAAAGCCCCATTCCAAAAAATAAGAGCTCTTGCATTTGCAGCCCAGTAATAATGCCTAAAAACAGGGAGGCCGAGACCCCCACTTTTTACATTCTTCTGCAAATGGGCTTTAGAAATACGAGGGGGTTTACCTGCCCAAATAAATGACAGAATAATTGAATCCAGCTGTTTAAAAAAATGTAATGGCAAATAAATAAGGAGGTTTTGAAAAAGATACAAAAACTTTGGAAGTGCAACCATTTTAATGGCATTAATGCGGCCAATCATTGAGAGAGGAAGCAATTTCCAGTTCCTAATATTGGCTTTTAGTTTATCGACCATTTCCAAAAAATTCAGTTTCAATAAAAGTTTGGGGTTTTTGGAGATTTTAAGGCCAAGATAATTAATATGGGTAGTAGCTATTTTAAATGGCAAGGTTTTCAAGAAAATAGGACACATGTTAGTCAATGGCATGAACTCACATTTGTCCCAATTAATTGTGTACCCAGACAATTTACTAAATGATTTTATATAATTCAGGAGGTTGGGAATTGAGACTACTGGGTCTGAAAGAAAGATCAATAAGTCATCAGCATACAGCAGGGGTGGGCAATTATTTTTCACAAGGGGCCACATGAGAAACCAAAATTATGTCAGAGGGCCACGATAAATTTTGGTTGTAATTTTATTGACCAGATGTAAGGCGCACCTTTTTAATATAGGGTGAATTCAGGTAAATTGGGCCACTTTTTTTGCAAACTTGGAAAGACCCCCCCCCCCCCCCCCCCCGCCTTTTAGGGGTACACCAGCCCATCCCCTTACCCTCAGGGAGGCGTTTTAGAGTACCAAATGCCATTAAAAACCTATACAAGAAATTGTGTGTTCCCAATGCAGTTAATATGATAAACAAAGTGGGAATTGTATCCAACACATAGGCGACTTTTGCAAACCAAGATGAGTCTTGCTTTATTTATTTAATCATTTATTTATTGGAGTAGTATTCCTTACTATTTTTACATTTTAAAATTTTTACACTTAATTTAATCATCTATTTATTAGAGTAGTATTCCTTACTATTTTTACATGAAATGGAGTCATATGTGTTTTTTATGTGGTGAAACTGAAGACAAGTTTCCACACTTGTGGACAATAAAGATTCATTCATTCATTCATCACAGAAATATTATGGCATCCAAATGACTTAAAGCAAATAAAGTAGTAATGTTGCAACAATTTAAATACATTTGTGGTGATTGGTCAGTAAAATTGGAAGAGATGAAAAGCTCAGTGCGTAAGTGGCCCAATTTACCTGAATCCACCCTACTTAATATATATTCATGTCAATACATAATTAATATTATATTTATTCATAGGCTATGTGGAATTGTGGTGTAGGCTACATATAAAGAAGAAAACAAAACCAGTCATTGAATCAGTGCAATTTATTATTTACATTTATTTATTATATATACAATTTAGCTGACATGCCTGACTGACAACGACGTGCTGGCTATCCTCACTTGTTGCAGTTGACGTTCACGCACAGCTCACAGCTCGCACGTTCGAACGTAACCATGAACGTAGCGCTTTCAAAATAAAAGTCGCACCATTATATTGCACTCGGAATATGGGGGTTTCCCCATTTATTTTGTAATTTATAATTGGCCTCGCGGGCCGGACAGGGACACACAACGGGCCGGATGTGGCCTGCGGGCCATAGAATGCCCAGGTCTAGCATACAGGTTAACAAGGCTTTCCACATTACCAAACTTTTCCCCATGAATGCCTGTATGACCTCTTATACCAATTGCAAGTGGTTCCAGGGTAATATCAAAAAGGAGAGGAGAAAGAGGGTCATCCTGTCTTACACCCCGCTGTAACTCAAAGGGTTGGGATCTATCTGAATTGGTGAGGACAGAGGATACTGGTTTAAGATAAATTATCTTCACCCATTCAATGAAATTTTCCCCAAATCCAAATTGTTTTAGTGTCTTCAGCATATAAAGCCATTCAATCTGATCGAATGCCTTCTGAGCATCAAGAGATAAAACAGCAGCCTGTGTATTTTTCCCATGCACTGAATATATTGTATTTAAAAGCAGACGGACATTACTAAAAGAAAATCGACCTGGAATAAATCCAGTCTGATTAGGGTGAACAATTGTGGAAATATGCCTACCTAATTTTGAAGCCGACTTTACCAATTTCTGTTAGCAGCTAGCACTGCAGATCCCAATAAGGCTCAAGCTAGCCTACAACCAGATTGAACTACAAATGAAATAAACGAGTGAATTCACGAATGATCAAACTGATAGAATGGATGAAAGTTAACGGAGCACAACGAGTAATATTTACATTTATTTACAGAGTAATGTACAGAGACATCAATGAGAAGAACCGTTTATATGAAAAGAAATTCAGACAGCACTTTGGCACATGACTACACTTTCTTGACATCCGCTAGGGACTGACTGATCATGCTTCCGTGTTCCTTGCTGAAGTACCGCCCTCTCATGTCTTTCAAACACTACCTCCAATAATCCTTCATCAGCCCGGCTTCTTGTCCCTCCCACTGTCTCGTTTAGTCCCAGAGAAGCCCGGCTTCCCTGGAAGTGACGATTTTGTTGATTTTAAGCAATAACAACTAGCCGAAATTGGCTGTTCAGAGCCGTCTCGTAGACTGCAATGGATACCCGGCTGCCAGTCAGTGTTGCCAGATACTGCTGATGTTTTCCATCCCAAAATATGTTCAAAACCTGCCAAAATGCACTTAAAACCACCCAATCTGGCAACACTGCTGCCAGTCCATAGAGCCCATTGAAATAAGAAAGGTTACAGCCTGGCAGCAAAGGTGATTCTCGTAGTGAACTGCAAGTTCGTCAGACATCACTCAAATAAGTTACAGGATAGTTATGAACATAAATACAATCTTGGGCATATATTATGTTATGCAAGTTATTGTTTTAATGAGAATTCAACGTCGTAGACGCCGCAGTTTGGGGAGAGAATTTTAGGGGAAGCTCGGCTTCCCTTGTTGTCTCTGAGAAATCGCCCCTGGTGCGTGGTGATCTTAATCCTTCATGGTCACCACAACTACGTTCTCCATGAACAAAAAAAAAACGCAGCGATTTGGGAAACGCCAAAAATCGCATGGCCAAAAAATCGTACGTCCGGTTGTGACTGAGGCATTAGATAGAGTTGGATAGAGCCTTGAAGTTAAGATGGCCGCCACTCATCTTTATCTCAGAAGCAGAGAACAAAGGAATTTGTTTGGATATAGTGGCATATAGTTCTTTACAAGCCTTTGAATTTTTATATATTTAATTTATTTTGATCTCTCCTTGGATATACTTTGTACCTTTTTTAACCACCTTGTCTACTGACCATTTTGTTTGGATTATGGGATTTGTTTGGAGCATTCTTTGTCCATTCAACTATCTGCCTGCCTCCCTTGCTTGACATTCATCCATCTATCCATCCCTCTGTTATCATCCATCTGAAAAGGTACAAGTTATACTTTAATTGAAAGCTTGTCAAAGAAGTGACCAAAGTCAATTTTGAAATGTGGCACAACAAATGGTAAAGAACTTTGCCATCGCTTGCACTGTTTGGCAATGGACTTATTTAACTGTTTGGAAAGTATGGAATCCTTTGTTGACTGCAGTGGAAGCAGTTGGAGTTTTTGAATTAAGTCTTTGGAATTTAAGAAGTTTTTTGATCTTTTGAGAGTTTGCCTTTGAAAGTGGTTCACTATTGGAGTGCCCTGTTGCTGAACTTGAATTTACTATTGGAGCAGATTACGATTTTGGTTCATGTTTTGAAGAGAATAAGGAAAATATACAACTGCTGTGTGGATTTTTGAAGAGTATTTATTTTATGTATTGTGAACTGAGCTTAAATATGGCCGATGACAAATTTAATTCACTTTGCGCAATGCGCAGAGGGAAACTTGGGGTGTGTACACGCAGAATGAATGAACTGAAAGAATCACTGGAGAGTGGAAACATTGAAGCTGTTAACACAGTCCTTGAACAGTTAAATGTGGCATTGAATGATTTTAAAGATGTTCATCAATCTGTGCAAGTGTTACTTGATGATGAAGATGAAAGAAGTGATAACGATTGGTATGAAGCAGTGTTGTTTTCGTTAACGATGACAATGATTTTGTCAACGCACCTTTTTTTCATGACCAAAATAAGACAGTGACGAGCTAAACATAACTCTTTGATCACGAAAATATGACGAGACATATCTGTTGTTTTCGTTGATGAGACAAGACGAAAATGTTAGTGGGTTGGCTATAGGACTAACAAAATGCATGGCATTTCCTCCAATGGCGCGTGCAACCTGTCTGCCAAATGCTGAAAATATCAGCAATGCACCTGCATCCTGTCCTTGTTTGGCCACGCCCACCAGGCACAGTGCACACAGTTCATGGACCATAGTGGCTGCAACGCCAGCACAAGGGCTTGGTGGGTGGAAAAGACGTGATGATTTATGGACATACTTTACACGCAATCCAGCAGAAATAAAACGGAATGCCTTGTAGTGGGAGACAGAGGTACAAACAACGTGGCTATAAACAACGTGGCAAGAATACGACCGACCTCGAGGCATCTAAAGCTCACCATGCTGCTATTTCTGCGACGGTAAGTTAATGTTACAAGAAGTCCTGTTAACAGATCATGCATACATTTGCTAGCTTTGGTTAAGGTCACTCAACAATCGGGCTGTGATGAATTTCCTATGAAGTTTCCCAAAACACTGTGACCTGGCGAAAATGAATGGGACCACTAGCTTCATGCTAAAGTTGTCTTGGTTAAGCTAACTTAAATTCAATTAACATGTCATGAGTAAAACTTTTCCTGCAGGGATTATTGGTGGGACAGCAACTGAATGATTTGTCATATATTGACCCATATTTGAGTTACTGTGAAACATATGGGGGAAAATGTAGCTTTTCAGACCTGTTGCTGTGCCTTAATATATTGCGACATGTTAAACGGAGGCAGAAACACGAGTCTGTGAACAATGGAGCATGCGCACTAGCAGACATCCCAGCCTGCAGAAACTCATTTCAGGGAGGTGTTGTGAAACATGACTTTTTTCCCATCAGCGAGGGGGGTGTCACGACACCTCCCTGAAATGAGTTTGGATGTCTGCAAACCAATCAGGATGCTCTTTGTCTAGCATGCGCTACATGAACAGTCTCCCTCGCACACTCCGTCGTATGTGCGATGCAGACATTAATGTTTCACGTGCACGCTCTTGCTTGCTTGCTCTAGATTCCAGGAGATATTCTCCAATTTGCGGGCATCAGGGAGCCACTATCAATATGCGGGAGACTCCCGGAACTTCCGGGAGATTTGGGATGTCTGCACTAGACAGGGTTTATGTAGAGAGCATGCGCACTTCAATCAATCATTCTTTTATTTCAATTACATATAAACATATAATGGACTACACGAGTCTGCAAATAGCACACTGTTAATCAAGGCAGACTCATGTTTACAAAGAAAAAAATATTTTATATGAATTAATATAATACTTAAATATGTATGAAAAAGATAATAAAACATATTTGACAAATTAACAACGATTTGGTAACAAAGAAAAAGAGGAGACAATACTTGTTATTCGATATAAAGGTGCAGTAATATATTTTTTCCATTGTTATTGAATGATATAATATGAGAGGTATACTTGTCATATTGATAATAATAATTCATGCATGACATTAAATAATCTCATCTCATCTCATTATCTCTAGCCGCTTTATCCTTCTACAGGGTCGCAGGCAAGCTGGAGCCTATCCCAGCTGACTACGGGCGAAAGGCGGGGTACACCCTGGACAAGTCGCCAGGTCATCACAGGGCTGACACATAGACACAGACAACCATTCACACTCACATTCACACCTACGGTCAATTTAGAGTCACCAGTTAACCTAACATGCATGTCTTTGGACTGTAGGGGAAACCGGAGCACCCGGAGGAAACCCACACGGACACGGGGAGAACATGCAAACTCCACACAGAAAGGCCCTCGCCGGACCCGGGGTTCGAACCCAGGACCTTCTTGCTGTGAGGTGACAGCGCTAACCACTACACCACCGTGCCGCCCTAAAACTAAGATAAATAAATAAATAAATATATATATATAAATTATATATAGAAATAGTTATGTAGAAAGAGTTTGGAGATGTCAACATCATATCCATATCTACTTAAATCAGAAAAAAGGTGGTGTCTGACTTTTTTCTTGAACGACAATTTAGATGAAGATCTTATAGAAGTTGGAATCTGGTTCTATACCCTAACACCAACACGGGAAAATGAGTTCTTTTGTAGATTTGTACGAGAATACTGAGTATATAAGTTCTTGGAGTAAGATGACCTAGTGTTATAAGAATGGATTCTAGAAATAGAAGAAAATAATTTACAAATGTTTGAGGGTGCACTTTGATTAACAACGTCATACATTAATTTAGAAATACATTCATAGAAAAGACTTACTGGTAAAATATTGGTTTTGGAAAACAATGGAAGGGCACTTTATTATCAACAAAATGGATTAATCTTAAAGCTCGCTTTTGTAGGATTAATACTTTATTTATGAGTTTTACAAGCCTGTCCCCAAGAACTAAGACCATATGTTAAATACCGTAAGGTTGAATCAGAGAGCAATATAATGTCATAAGGGTATGTAGTGGAATAAAATGTCTAAGCTTGGCCAAAAGGCCGACAACCTTGCTTATTTTGTTGCAAATAAAATCAATATGAGGCTTCCAAGAAAGACTGTCATTGATTGTTAAACCCAAATATTTGACATACTTTTTATGTTCAAGTTTTTGCTGTTTTGAGAGTATGTGATGCACAACCTGTCAACCTCGATTACAATTTCCTATCTCTGTATTGGCCTAATTTAATGTTTTAAAGTAATTTTTTTTTTTACTAAAATGAATGACTAAAACCCTTTTAGTTTTCGTCGACTAAAACTAGACCAAAACTATCAAGGATGGAATTGACTAAAATGTGACTAAAACTAATAAGCATTTCATCCAAAAGACTAAAACTAAATCAAAAATGGCTGCCAAAAACAACACTGGTATGAAGCAAAGATGCAAACATTCAAAACACTTTTGAAGGAGGTAGACATGTGGAAAAGTGCTCAAAGTGAATTTCAGCCTGTGGTTACTTCTCTAGACAGCATATCCAATGCGTCAGCCAGTAGGATAGGACCTACATGTTCTACTAGTACTGCCTCAAAGTCATCTTCAGTGTCTTCTGTTTGCCTGAAAGCTGAAGCTGAGAAGGCAGCCCTTCTGCAATGTACTGCAGCACTTCAGAAAAAACACGCCTTGCAAAGGGAATAAATTGAAGTTCAAAATGCAATGGAAAGAGTTGAATTTGAAACAAAGCTGGCTGAAGCCGATGCTAAAATACAGGTTTTACAGAGCATCAGTACTCAACTAATGAGTTCCAAACTCGCATCAACAGAGCTTTCAGAAACGCCAGGAGATGCCATGAATGTACAACCCCGATTCCAAAAAAGTTGGGACAAAGTACAAATTGTAAATAAAAACGGAATACAATGATGTGGAAGTTTCAAAATTCCATATTTTATTCAGAATAGAACATAGATGACATATCAAATGTGTCAGAAAACAGAATCCAGGGACACATGTCTGCCCGGGGGCATTTTGAGTTATTGACAGATTCAGAAATTACAGTTTCTAAGCTTTCCAATGATGCCTTCCATGTGGAGATCTGACAATATTTGAAGAATGTGTGGCCTTTTGAAAGTGTATACTTCTTAAAACAGAAAAGGGAGAAAATCACCCTCAAAGTTTTCCATCTCAGCTACTCTGGGTGTAGGGCGGGCACATAATGGTGCTTATTTGCATGATATTAAGGAAAGCCCTACCCCCTACGAGCTAGCACGATACTACTTTCATGTAAACAAAGATCACCACGTCAATTTTCCTTCCATGCAAAGTATGCCCAAAACAATTATGAAGTACAAACATAAGTCCTAAAGTATACTTTAACGTTTTGTGGTTGAAAAATTACTCACACCGTAAGAAAGAAAGATAGCACGATGATGACACAACTAACACAACACTAATGTCATGTAAAGCCTCGGTCACAACCAGCCGTACGTGCTCCTACGGCCGGTCTACGTGCAAAAAATGCAAGAAACACACGGAGAGGGCGCATGAAACGCATGAGAGCGCACGTGTGATGTGCTGATTTTCGAGCCGCAGACCGGCCGCAGAGGTTCTTTGTCATGTCAAACAAACTCTACGGGCGCTTACATTTTTTTCAGGTTGCAAGACAAACTTACGGCCAACGCGCGTCTTTCTCCGTGAACAAAAAAAAAAACCGCAGCGATTTGGGAAACACCAAAAATCGCACGGCCAAAAAATCGTACATCCGGTTGTGACCTAGGCTTAACCAAACCACAGCACTCTCCGTTACATGCAAAAATAACCACACAGCCTTAGATTAATAAACTTACCCCATCAGAAAGAGAAACGGCACCTTGCACACACCAATGCCTCCGATGGAATGTAATCCTAGAACGGTCCATGTATCATCCGATCATTCAAGTATTCCATTCACTCTGGAAAACGAGGTTGCGTTTTTTTTTTTTTTTGCTAGAAATGGTTATCTCCGATGTAAATACCGTGTGTCTGTTTGCTTCGCGGTGTTTCAGCTCCTCTGTGCTCTGTTTAGTAACTCATTCCATAGTGAAATTACATGCCTGTATGCAGTTAAATAGCCATGCGCTCAACTCGTATCATACAGCTGATTCGCGAAAAAAAAACAAAAGACTTAAATCATCATGTGAATGGCCCATATGGTAATTTACCCACACCCCCCAGCAGGCTACAGTCCTGACAAAAACGAGACAATTTGCAACAAAAAATGTATGCTTTTCCAACAAAATCTATTATCTGAAATACTGATTGCATTCTTCAAGATCTCAACTTGCACATGATGGAAAAAACAAAAATCACAAATTTCGAAAAAAAATGCTTCTTTTGCGATTATCTCGGATTCGTTTCGGCCGACATCTGTCCCTGGATTCGGTGAGGGGTCACAAATGTTTAAACTGAGAAAATGTATCATTTAAAGAGAAAAATTAGGTGATTTTAAATTTCATGACAACAACACCTCAAAAAAGTTGGGACAAGGCCATGTTTACCACTGTAAGACATCCCCTTTTCTCTTTACAAGTCTGTAAATGTCTGGGGACTGAGGAGACAAGTTGCTCAAGTTTAGGGATAGGAATGTTAACCCATTCTTGTCTAATGTAGGATTCTAGTTGCTCAACTGTCTTAGGTCTTTTTTGTCGTATCTTCCGTTTTATGATGCGCCAAATGTTTTCTATGGGTGAAAGATCTGGACTGCAGGCTGGCCAGTTCAGTACTTGGACCCTTCTTCTATGCAGCCATGATGCTGTAATTGATGCAGTATGTGGTTTGGCATTGTCATGTTGGAAAATGCAGGGTCTTCCCTGAAAGAGACGTCATCTGGATGGGAGCATATGTTGCTCTAGAACCTGGATATACCTTTCAGCATTGATGGTGTCTTTCCAGATGTGTAAGCTGCCCATGCCACACGCAGTAATGCAACCCCATACCATCAGAGATGCAGGCTTCTGAACTGAGCGCTGATAACAACTTGGGTCGTCCTTCTCCTCTTTAGTCCGAATGACACGACGTCCCTGATTTCCATAAAGAACTTCAAATTTTGATTCGTCTGACCACAGAACAGTTTTCCACTTTGCCAGAGTCCATTTTAAATGAGGCTTGGCCCAGAGAAGACGTCTGCACTTCTGGATCATGTTTAGATACGGCTTCTTTTTTGAACTATAGAGTTTTAGCTGGCAACGGAGGATGGCACGGTGAATTGTGTTCACAGATAATGTTCTCTGGAAATATTCCTGAGCACATTTTGTGATTTCCAATACAGAAGCATGCCTGTATGTGATGCAGTGCTGTCTAAGGGCCCGAAGATCATGGGCACCCAGTATGGTTTTCCGGCCTTGACCCTTATGCACAGAGATTCTTCCAGATACTCTGAATCTTTTTATGCACTGTGATATTATGCACTGTAGATGATGATATGTTCAAACTCTTTGCAATTTTACACTGTCGAACTCCTTTCTGATATTGCTCCACTATTTGTCGATACAGAATTAGGGGGATTGATGATCCTTTTCCCATCTTTACTTCTGAGAGCCGCTGCCACTCCAAGATGCTCTTTTTATACCCAGTCATGTTAATGACCTATTGCCAATTGACCTAATGAGTTGCAGTTTGGTCCTCCAGCTGTTCCTTTTTTGTATCTTTTAACTTTTCCAGCTTCTTATTGCCCCTGTCCCAACTTTTTTGAGATGTGTTGCTGTCATGAAATTTCAAATGAGCCAATATTTGGCATGAAATTTCAAAACGTCTCAAGAAGTTGTGTGTGAAGTGTGTCATCAAGAAGTTGGACACAGTGGAAGGAATTTTATGCTCTCCAAGCTTAGACAAAGATATTGGATTCCCTGTGCTAACGCTCTTGCCCGAAAGGTAATTCATGAGTGCACTACATGCAGAAAAGTCAATTCAAATTCTGGTGAACAGAAGATGGCAGACCTTCCTGTTGACAGGCTGACCTCTGACCTACCACGCTTTACTCATGTAGGGGTTGATTATTTTGGGCCACTGGAAGTAAAATGAGGCCATAGCTTTGTGAAGCGCTATGGAGTGATTTTTACATGTCTTGTCAGCCATGCTATACATCTGGAGGTTGCACAATCGCTTGATACTAACTCCTGTATACATGCATTCAGACGCTTCAGCGCTAGAAGAGGGCAAGTGTCTGAGTTGCGGTCTGACAATGGAACAAACCTTGTCTCAACTGAAAAGGAATTGAAAGAAGCTTTGAAATCCTGGAACTTGCAACAGATAGAACAAAGTCTACTCCAAAAGGGAGTGAAATGGACCTTTAATCCTCCCCATGGTGCACATCATGGTGGGATATGGGAGAGACTCCTTCACATGGTTAAGAGAATACTACAGTCTGTGACCAGCCAACAGTATCAGGATGATGAAGGCCTTCAGACAGGGATGTGTGAGATTTGAGGCCATTCTTAATAGCTGTCCACTCACAACGGTCTCTGATGATCCGAATGATTTAGAGCCACTAACACTTAACCATCTCTTACAGCTTAAGGTTCAGCCTGTCTTACCTGCAAGGTTGTTTGTAAAGGAAGACTTGAATGTGAGGCGCCACTGGAGGCAAGTACAGTACATTGCCGACCTATTCTGGAAGCGTTGGATCCGAGAATATCTCCCCCTTTTGCAGATGCGGCAAAAATGGACTCGCGTCAAACGCAACTTCCAACGGGGAGACATTGTACTTGTAGCAGACGCCACAGCACCACGAGGATCGTGGCTGTTGGCCAGAGTTACTGAAGCCCTCCGTGATTCTAAAGGCTTGGTTCGCAGTGTACGACTTCAAACCAAAACAAGCCAGCTTGAGAGAGCTGTCAGCAAGATTTGCTTGCTGGTAGAAGGCCAGCAACCTAAAGCTGAATAAGCCTGTATGAACTTGCACGTGTGTGTACACACACACACACACACACAGATGCATGCACTGATTCATTGCATACGGTAGATTTTGTATGGTACATGGCTTGTTAGAAAATTTACACTTTTATTTTGTTATAGCTTGCTTCCCATGGTAGCTATAAGGGGCGGGCCATGTAAGAGCCATTTTTTAGTTTAAAGTCATATTGTAATATGTGCTACAGGGGCTCTCTTACCCCCTAGTTCTCTTATTTTGAAAAGGACCCTTAGTTTGATGGAGTTGGATAGAGCCTTGAAGTTAAGATAGCCGCCGCTCATCTTTATCTCAGAAGCAGAGAACAAAGGAATTTGTTTGGAGACTAGTGGCATATAGTTCTTTACAAGCATTTCTCGTCTCATTATCTCTAGCCACTTTATCCCGTTCGAGAGGGTCGCAGGCAAGCTGGAGCCTATCCCAGCTGACTACGGGCGAAAGGCGGGGTACACCCTGGACAAGTCGCCAGGTCATCACAGGGCTGACACATAGACACAGACAACCATTCACACTTACATTTACGGTCAATTTAGAGTCACCAGTTAACCTAACCTGCATGTCTTTGGACTGTGGGGGAAACCGGAGCACCCAGAGGAAACCCACGCAGACATGGGGAGAACATGCAAACTTCGCACAGAAAGGCCCTCATCGGCCACGGGGCTCGAACCCGGATCTTCTTGCTGTGAAGCAACAGTGCTAACCACTACACCACCGTGCTGCCCCTTACAAGCCTTTGAATTTTGATATATTTAGTTTATTTTAATCTCTCCTTGGATATACTTTATACCTTTTTTTTTAACCACCTTGTCTACTGACCATTTTGTTTGGATTATGGGATTTGTTTGGAGCATTCTTTGTCCATTCAACTATCTGCCTGCTTGCCTGCTACCCTGCCTGCCTCCCTGCCTTGCTTGACATTCATCCATCTATCCATCCCTCTGTTCTCATCCATCTGAAAAGGTACAAGTTATACTTTAATTGAAAGCTTGTCAAAGAAGTGACCAAAGTCAATTTTGAAATGTGGCAAAATAGGAATCAACTGACAAGTCATGAATCTCTAGATACTTTTCCGCTGCTTTTTAAATTATTTTAATTCTATCAATTCTACTTGCTACTTGGGCTGAGCAATTAACCACTTCTATCATAAAAGCAATGAAATTTTTCTTATCCACAATTAAAGTCTCTTCAGTTACTTTACAGCATTTCAGAGTCGTTTGAGTTTGACTCGGGGGTAAAACTACAGGAGTCATACTTCCTTTAACCCTTGATTTTGCTTGGTTTTCTTTGTCAGCCTTTTTAATAGCTTCGGCATAAGTAACGCTCTCTTTCACCTTAACACTTTGCACTTGAATTGCTCTTTTATACATCTCGCACCCTTTATAGGCCGCACTGTGTTCACCTCCACAGTTACAGCTATAAGCACTTGGTCCTTAGTTCCATTCCTAATTACTGGCAAACGCTTGACTTTGTTGATTTTAACTCCTTTAACATTGCTTTTAATATCGTCCTCTAACAAGTCAGTCGATACACCTGATATCACCGCCATTACTTTACCTCTTTCTTCCCAGTCTTGGGCTTTAACGTGTTTCCCCAGTAAAGTTTTAAGCTTCATTAATCCCATTCTCTGATCTCTATCTTGACAAACAACTAACAGGTTACCATCTTTTAACGTTGTGACGGAGCGAACTTCACCTACTTGCCTATAAATGGCTTCACTGACTTTCAATGGGTTTAGTATACAAGGGGTTTGAAATCGGATCACAACTTTAACATCAGTCCTCGATCTTTTCGCTTCATCTTGTTTAGCTTTCACCTTTCTTTTCTTCGATGCTCTTTGAACCAAATTCCATTTACCTGACTTATCTTCACCTTCACTTTTATAGTACTCTCACTGTCATTCTCTTCTGAAAACTCCTTCAAATCATTAGTTTCACACTCATCTAGAACTCCTTTCAGTCCATGATCGCACCCCAGTCCACCAAACACCAGTTGCAATGAATCTGGCGGCTCTTTCACATTCCTGGAAGCACTCATCGCGTTTTTTCTCAGATCAGTCTGTCTGTGAATCCCATTGAAAGTCACAGCTGCCTTTTGAACAGTGTCACTACAGAGAATATTGCTGAACTACCTTGATGTTTCTGTCACACAAATAACATTGATATAACAATCAGTTGCCATTTTCACAGAACACTAAACTTATAATATCATAAGTGGTGCAAACATATGAAGATAGAAGTTACTTCATTTTGGGTGTCTTTTAATTTTAGTTAGTTCAAGAGGCCATATTTCTAGTTTTCATTGAAATGTTTTTATTGACACTTTTTTTATTTAGTTTTTTTTTTTTTCTTTTTGGCTATAATTCTGTAGATGATGATGAAATGTATTTAAAATGAATTTTTATTTGGTCTCAGAATGAGCTAAAGGAGGAGCAGATGAAATCCCAGCAGAGGATCCAGGAGAAGCAGAAGGAGGTGCAGGAGCTGAAACAGGCTGTCGACACTATTAAGGTCAGGAGTGAAGAGTAGCTGTGTTTCCATTAACCTGCTTAAAGGAGATGCGCAGAACCATGGCCTCATTTTTTGTTTATAAACGCCTTGAGACCCCAAGAATGGCACAGGAATAGTTTTAAGCGTTAACAATAAATCTAATATCGTAATATTTATGATTAAAATGATTCATATAGGTAGCAGCCTGAGTGAATGACCTTGACGTCCGTAACGTCACAGCAGGAAGGCTATCGGTCTCATCGCCATTTCTGCTATACTAAAACACAGAGCTAACTGCAACTTCCAGCTTCCATTTTGAGCTAATTTATTGCCATGTCACGTAGATGTGTTGCTGGCCGGTGCAGCAACATGACAGAAGGTGGATTTATGTTGCATTCATGGACCAAGAATTTTCAAACTGCAAAGATTTGGATGCATTTTGCGAGAAGTTCACAGGCACATTGGGCGCCTACAAAGTGGGCTCTGCACATTTTACTGAAGACTCGTATGAAACCTCTGATCTGTTGAGGAGCATTGGCTATAAGCCCATTTTGAAAGAGGGTGCAGTACCAATAATTAAATAAAACTACAACAAAAGGAAAATATATATATATATTTTTAAAGGAAAGTAAGTTCAGCGGCACCAGCTCTCCCACAGTTTGAGCCGAGGGTTGTTGGTAAAACCCAGGATGGCACGGGACGTGACATATTATCGCTCAGGCAGTGACCTCCCTGCGGTTGTTGCTAAAACCGGCGATGTCCCGTCCCAGGTTTTAGTAATTGCCTGATCCGCGCAGTAATGGTGGAGTACTTAGTATGGAGAAAAGGGAGAATGAGTGGAGCAGACGTCTGATTTCTAAACTGGATATTGCTGCCATCTCGCCCTTGCATGGAAGAAGCGAATGAACGGCGAACTGAATGAACAACTGAACGTTAGATTGTTTTGAAACAATCAGCCACAAGATCGGCTTTCAAGAAGCGAGAACACAGACGGGTAAGCTCCGACTCTCATTTGGATACAAAACAACATGTTGTTTACCTGCATTTAGATTAATACATGCAACTTGTATTGTGTATTTAAGTTACTGGTATAAGATTTATTTAATTTGCTTCAGAATGTGATTGTCTCAGTTCATCTTATTATTTAATGAGCCTTTTACATTTTATCAGTAAAAATGGATGCATGTACATGTATGTTGCATAAGTTATAACACCTATCCTGTTTTAATGAGAGTCAACCCACAATCAATGAAGTCAAATCAGTCTTAGTTGAGCAAGTCGGTAACGGTATTTCTTACTTTCACCATAAATTTTTATTTATATGACTTTGGTCTATAGCTGTCAAAGGCCTCGGCCTTAAAACCGGTTCCCGCAGTGACGTCACGCGCTCAGGGCTGGCTGGCTCAGCGGGGCAGCTCCAATGCCAAATTTGCAGTCTATTTTAACTCTTAAAAATATTTTTTTAATTCCCATTTATGCAGCATACAAGAGTCAAGGATGAAGATACTATGCACTCAAATTTATTTAAAAATAAAGGTTCTGCGTATCTCCTTTAAATAGTGAAATAAAAAAACCAAAGAATGAAAACACAGAGTTAAAAAAAAAAAAAAGAACTCAAATATCTCGAGCGAGAGTTTATTTTTAGAGAGTATCCCATTAGATCTTCATCGTGTGTGTGTGTTCTAACAGGTGTGTTCACAGACAGCAGTAGATGACAGTGAGAGGATCTTTACTGAGATGATCAGCTCCATGGAGAAAAAGCGCTCGGTGGTGACGGAGCTGATCAGAGCTCAGGAGAAAGCTGAACTGAGTCGAGCTGAACGACTCCTGAAGCAACTGGAGCAGGAGATTGCTGATCTTCAGAGGAGAGTCACTGAGCTGGAGCAGCTTTCACACACACATGATCACATCCACTTCCTCCAGGTAACACTCACTGTCTGATCTACAGAGGGCGCTGTTCCTCACAAAGTTTCCTCCTAAAAGCTCATTACAGCAACAATAAATGTTCCTGTCTGAGATCCCAAGTGTGTCTTTGGTCTGATTCAGTCTGAGATTCATTCGTTCCTCTCCTACACTTTTCTCCTTCTCTATTCTGTTTCCTCTCTGTAGAGTTTCCCGTCTCTCTGTGTTTCTCCTGGATGTGACGACTCACCCAGCTTCACTGTCAATCAACATCTCTCATTTGATGGAGTGAGGAAATCTCTCTCAGATCTGAAAAAACGAGTCGAGGAAATCTGTGAGGAGGAATTCAACAAAATCCATCCACAAGGTAAACAAACAAACATTTGTTCTGTATCACAGTAAAGAGGGCCATAAAATTCATATAACAGAAATAAAATGTAAGCATGAACAAAACTGCATCAAATCACAAAGCATTAGTATTAGCCTCAGAAATTACATGTACAAATTACAAATACATTTCCCAGATAAACAGGACCTTAATCACAAATCCACAAACTAATCTTATTGAACTTTACACATAAGAAATATGATGAACATTAGATCAGAACCGAGGCCTTAATTCCTCCATAAAATCCATAAGAAATGGGGGTGTAACGATTCGTTTTAACAACGATTCGATTCGAATCACGATTCGTGGTTGCCAATACGATTCAAGGACGATTTTGGTTCATTTAGAATGATACGATCCAAAACGATTCAGTGACTTGAAATCGATTCAGTAACTTTTTCGCCAAAAATTAAACCAGTGTGACTGAAATAAATACCTGGATACTGGACAGTGCAGGTGAAGTTTTCTAGATTCCTGTTTCTTGTAAGGGAATCAGGTATAATTATGGATATAAACAAACAAGTAAACAACAATTAGTGGCAAATGCATTGACATTTGAATTAAGTGCAACCAACACTTTAGGTTGAAGAAATAATAATACTTCTAAAACAGCTTTTGTTTTTCCAACACACACACTGTTGGGGTTCACCCAGAAAGAGACCCCGATTCCTTCATGAGCCCCCTCAGATCTGAGGACGAGAATGATCAGGTCGAGAGAAACAGACAAGGGAACACCAGAGAGTTCACATGCCAGTTTATTCGCACAGTCACTTCGTCAAAGATGAAAGATTACAAACACCTTTTATAACAAATCATAATCTCTCCAAACGGCTATTGTGTCTGTCAAATGTGTGTGTGTTTGTATATGACCTCAGAGAGGGGTGTGTGTGTGTGTGTGTGTGTGTGTGTGTCTATGGGAGGGTGTGAGTGAGTGACATCATTTTGATATCTGTGTCTATGTGCTAGGTCGGCAAATCACATCTTAATTCCATATGTATGTGTGTGTGAATGAAACCTTCAATCATAAGCAAAATAATATTTCAGCAATTCAGCAATTTCATTTACGTACGTCAAAGAGCGTGAGATGTTTTTATGACAATGTTTTAAACAAAGACTATGTTTGGTCTAACAAAAAGGTCAGGCTACACAGGAACAGTTTAAAATCACTGCCATAGTATATGCAATAATCCAAAATAATAAAGGCTCTAAAAAGCTCTAAAATATACTATAAAAAGCTCTAAAATATACTATAAGTAATATATACTATAATATATACTATAATAATATATACTATAACTATACTATAAAAATATAATATAAGAGTCTTAACTCTTTGTTCAGCAATAAGGCTACCATTACATCCAACATTAAAGTGTGTGTGTGGGTCGATCTGACACTAAAACAGACCTTGGTGGGTCCTTCAGACACTTCTCTGTTCAAAATACACATTTCATAAACAAAATGTTCCCAAACAATGTCCAGCCGAGACAGAAGGTCATTTTTAACTGAACCTTAAGTTAACTCTTAATTTTGTCACCATTTTAATAATCATACTTATAAGAATAATAAGAATAATACTTATATAAACCTAACAATCCCCCCTTTGATAATAGTATCACTATTATCAAATCCTATTATCACCTCATGATCATATATGTGATTACATCGAGAATTAATCCTGAGTTAATCTTTGCCCTTCTTGACGTATATTGGTGCTCAGAGGGCGGGCATGCCCAATCAGCCCTCGTCCCACCTCACCGGAGCTTAGAGAAACTCAAAACCTCTTAATTCCCAAATACACTTCCTTCAGAGTAATTTGTTCTAAAACAGTGAGGGGAAAAATGAAATTAGAAGGCATATCGACCTATAGTGAGAACAGAGTCCTGTAAGAATACAGAGTTTCAGAGCATAGAGATGTGTAATAATAGTAGAAAACAGCATCAGATGAAAGACATAACACATTCGTGTGGTGTGCGCTTGTGCAGTCCAGTTAGCGAAGTTAGTCCAGAAGATGTTGTCTCGAAGTCCAGCTCGAGCGGGTAACCCTGCCCCGAGCAATGAAGTGGTCCTGAAGGCTCGAGCGGGTAACCCTGCCCCGAGCAAAGATGAAGCAGTCACGAAGGCTCGGGCGGGTAGCCCTGCCCCGAGCAACAATGAAGTCACGAAATCCGTGATGAGGACTGTCATGGTTGTAGTGAGGATGATTGGTTCCAAACGGGGCGCAAGATCTCTCTTTGTTCACAACGTCTTGAGGATTCTCAGTCGAATCTGTGTAGAGCTCAGAAATAGAGAGAGAGAGAACTGGCCAGAGGGAGACTAGATAGGGACACAAAAAGCGTTAATAGCAGCAAACTTGTTATTGTAACACAACTTTGTTATGGAGCCTTCTTCAATCGCGTGGCATGGATCCACTGTGGAAAAGATCAGTTAAAACAGCAGCAAAAGTAATGGCGACTACGTCTGCAGGCCCATTATATTGTTTTCCCAATTGTCCAAATCATTACTTTAAAAAGTCACACCAGCACCTGTCTCCCACGTGAAAGGGGTGTGTGGTGGAGATAATATTGTATTATTGACCTTGGTACAAATTTTATGCAACTTATCTATAAGGGCTGCAGAATACTCATCCATATGCATTTTCAAATCAGAGGTACCCGGAGCCGGAGTTCCCTTCTTCCAGGGGAGAACTTTATTCCCAAAAATAATTTCTTGGTGTCACACGAATTTCAGCCAGAATGAATTATGGATTACAGAACCAAACCTGTGTCCTGCATGACCTTAATTAATTTGTCTTTCAATGTTCGATTAGTACGTTCTACGATACCAGAGGATTGAGGAATGTGAAAACACCAGTTTAGTTTAGAGATACTTACAAAGGTTTTGTGTGACTTTTGAGGTGAAAGGGGTACCCTTGTCGGAATCTATGGCATTTGAAACCCCATAACTATAACAATAATTATTATTATTGATTTCTTATTATTTTATTCTTGTTGTTTCATTGTTCTGCTTTTACTGTTTGTTTGTTTGTTTGTTTGTTTGTTTTTACTGTCCAGTGTTCTTAGGTACCTTGAAAGGCACTTATAAATAAAATGTATCATTATTATTATTATTATAACTAGGTATCAAAACGAGTAACTACCTTCGTGTTCTCTCGAGAACAGGGAAAAACTTCTACCCATTTAGAGAATTTGTCCACAATCAAGATGACAAAAATCAAATGAGAAAGAAAGAGCGTATGTCTTATGCAGAATATCAGGCTGATATTGATTGAACACACAGAATAACCACAGAGGTGTGATAATATTATAAATTATAAAACAAGAACCATCTGAGGGTTTTGAACAAGAACCATCAACAAAAATTATACCTGATACTAGTAGTATGTACGATTTTTAGACAGACAATATCAATGTCATCCCAAGCATCATCCCGAGAATTAAGGAGGCGTGCGAGAGCGCGACCTACATTATCAAAAGAGGATGTGACACGAATTTCGAGATTGTTAGTAGAACAGAGAATAAATAGTCATATGTTAATCTAATTATCTATTAAATTACTGATTAATGAATTTAATGGGTCTGTCAATTTTGCAACACCTGTTTAACTTGGTGTGACGAGTGCGAGATTAATGGGTGAGACAAAACCCA
Organism: Neoarius graeffei; assembly: GCF_027579695.1. NCBI lineage: Eukaryota > Metazoa > Chordata > Actinopteri > Siluriformes > Ariidae > Neoarius > Neoarius graeffei. The sequence continues at coordinate 65,094,554 of NC_083585.1, forward strand.
ATCCGCATCTAAAACCATCAAAGCACATGCGGAGACAGCCCCCAGACACGCAGGTAAGCCTTGAGCAACAATGTCTAATGTTTTGGATAAAAACGCACAATGATGCACCTCCCCCCCCCTCATGGCCCCCAGAGGCCGTGCCCCGGTGTCCACAGGCATAGAGGTGGAAGGGCTTGAAGTGAGCAGGTAACCCAGGGGCGGAACAAAGGGTGCTTCTGAGGGAGTGATAAGCGACCACCATAGCGTCAGTCCAGGTCAAAGGATGTTGCAGTGGAGGAGGTTTTGTGTCTAGAATGACAGCCTTGAGAAAGTTCAAAACTTCAAAAGTTCAAATACTTAAGTGTCCATACAATATTGCAGCTTGGTTCTGGAAACCTTAAAGCCCTTATGCGCCAGATGTTGGAGCAGGCGCAAGTGTCACCAGCAGACACCAGAACACACAGACCACAGAGTCCTGAGGGAGGGAGAAGGTCACAGAGCACGTTATGAATTACAGCTGAAAAAAAAAAACAGCAGGAGAGTCAAATGAAACCTTGAGTCCAAACACTATCTCCTCATGTGCGTGAAAAAAAAAGGCAGAACAGAGATCATTAATTTTCATTAATGGAAAAACAGCAATGATGAGCAGGAACCTGTGACATTACAGAAGAAACAATCAATTCATTAATCTTACGTAAATCTTGTGTAAAACGCCAGGTACGAACTGGTGCACGGTCTCACCACGCCTAGAAGAGACTGTAGGATGACATGGATCCAGAGAGAGAGGTATTGCTTATTATAAACAGGATGCACATGAATAGTTTCATGTTTTGTGTAGTTTCATGTCAATTTAAGTTCCAGGTTGCAGTGCAACAAAATGCGGAAAGGTTCAAGGACAATGAGTACTTATACAAGCCAATGTATCATAATCATGATAATTTATGAAGTTTTTTCTTAATGGTTAAACAAAGATAAACCCAAGTCTCCGATTTATAAACAAAAAGTTATTCAAGTAAACGTTTGTTAACTGTTTCTTGCTGAAAAAAAAATTATGGTTAACTAAATACATTAAAAGCCTATCTATTCCATATCCTCTGTGGTTTTTAAAGGCAAAAGTATGGAGGTTTAAAACTCAGCAAACAGTTAATCAGAGCATTTCATATCAATAGTTCGAAATTATGAGGAACATGTTTAAGCTTAGCCTCATAAGTAGCAATAAGTTTAAAGAAAGATAAGGAGATAAAAAACAGGGCAAATTGAAATGACAAACAATTTCACTGAATGTAATTTGAATAAAATTGAATAGCTGATAAGCACTCTTTGTTTGATTCAATATGTGACAGAGACTCAAAATACATTTTTAATTCAATTAACAGTATTAATTGGTTGTCTGTCTTGGACATTTTGACTTTATGTATATGGAATTTACCTAATAATATAAGGAGATTACTTATTAAATTTATTATTGTGAGAGAGTGCCAAAAATAATGATTTTCTCTGCTCATTGCAGAGTTCTGTGGCTGTCCTTGCCTACTGTTCTTGCATGAGTTATTTGTTTATATTATAGCTATCTGTAACAGTCTGGGAGCCCTTATCTCAATGCTGACTGAGAAAGAGACAGAGCATATTGCTACGGAGCTAATTTCATGCTTCCCAGACAAGACAAGTCCACATTTCGCTAAAACGCGTCAGAAACAGGAGTATATAGGATATTTAAAGGTTAGAATTACATATGATTAATAAAAATACCACTACACCAGCGGCGGTGAGAGCGCCGAATCCTAACCACTAGACCACCACACGATCAGTTTTAAAATGTTTTAGATCAACATTAAACATTAGGTTAAACATTAAACTTTTCGGCATTTCCATTCACACGTAGGGTAAATATATTTGATACCTTTTATTATGCCTTTAAACAGGAAGTGGTATAATACTCAATATTTTAAAAATGATTCCTGATAAATATAAAGTGATATTTGATTTGGCTAAATTAATCAAACTCCAAGCCTTAAATATATTTCTTCTGTTTTTACCATGTCTGTTTAATTTAATTGAATGTTTTAAAAATGGTTTTTGTGTTGTATTTGCTTGTACAGTTATTTCATTATTTAAGGTCTGAACGCATAGAATTACTGCCCAAATCTGATAAGATGAGAGTTTTGCTCTAAAGAGCTGCTTTTTCTTTTATCCAGTGCGCATGCCCAGTTCACAAGCATCATGGGAACTGGAGTTCTCATAATTTTGAAAATTTCGTATTCATCATTTATAAGATCTAGACATGAAACTGCATTAATAGCTGCACTATTAATTATTAAAACGCATTAATAGTCTTGTAGAGTGCTCGCGGACCTGTTCAGAGATCACCTCGCGGACCACTCGTGACTTTCCTGATAACCTTCCAGTTACAAGTTTCGGACTATCAACACACAAGGAATATAAAATAAAATGCAGATGATCTACTCACCAAACGCTGAAACTAATTGATTAAGAAGCAGATTTTTCCTCTGATGATGTTAAGGGAAGAGGATCTCTTCTCTTGGGTTTCTAACAGTGATGAGATTCACAAACGATTCGGATCTTTTTCGGGACGAAACATAAATGACTCGATCGAGCGAATCGATACAGACGCATCAACGGCATTTGTGGAGTTCATGCACACGTAATGGGTTGAGGAAAGTTCATACTTTAATTTCATGCAGCATGAAAGTGTGATTATTGTTTACAATTTGAAAACAGGAATACAAATAAGGTTTCCGTAGTTTCTGAGTCAAGAATCAAGAGTGAATCAAGTAAATTGATTCACACGCATGCGAGTTTGTTCTAAAGAATCGATTCAGTGAAGCTTTCTTTGAGATTAAAATGCACAATATACAGAATGTCCGTATTTTATACGGATTTGAGTCAATAAACATAGTATACGGGCGTACAAATAAAGTTATACGGATTCTTTTTAACAAAAAAAAAAAACACTTCAATATTTATTTAGAGAAAAGAGCACATAACATTTACACTTTGTGGTTTTTTTGTCAAACATTGAAGCTTGTATTCATTCTTAAAGTTTATTGAATAAAAAGTACCTGGGATATATCATTGTTAATTATCATTCAAATTTCAGGTAAATCATTTTAATTTGCATCTTATAAGGATTTTATAAGGGAAATAAGGACTTTGGAAGTTGGTTATACAGGTTTGATTGACCAAAGGTTTAACATTTATGCACACCAGGAACACAGTTCTAACTGTTCATGTCCAGAGTACTGATTTGTTGTTTCATTATTTTGTGCATATCCAGTAATGCCTTATATAAATGCTAAAACAATTAAAGAGACATTACACAGCTCCCAGAGATTGCAAATACCTGGATGAGGATAAATCAAAACTGAGCCGGCCAAATTGTCTAGAATCTGTGTAGAATGCTAAACCACATCCAATCCCGTGGGTTTTTCTCGGGGTCCGGGTACCTTAATACAATAATACAATTAATATAATACAATTAATATAATACAATTTTTCCCCCCATGGTGGCTGCACGAAGGAATCAAAGATTAAAAGCGCGCTCTTCTCGTGACAGTTCTCCCCCTTGGAGTGTCTTCACGAGGCTCACCGTCCCGTAAACAAATTACGAGGTTTACCAGCCCAATCCCGTGGCTCTACTAGCCCCGTCACGTCCCGTAGACAAAAGTCTAAAAGGTCTACGAGGTTCCAAAACGTCCCGTGCCTCTACACGAGGTTTACCAACCTGAATTATGGGTCTCTTTTTTTTTTTTAATTACTACCAACCAGGCGGCAACCAATCAATAACCAATCAAATTATAAATTAAAATTAAAATAATTTACTTAAAATAATTTACTCACCTGGTTGGCAGTATCCCACTTCTGACACCAAATTGTTGGGGTTCACCCAGAAAGAGACCCCGATTCCTTCATGAGCTCCCTCAGATCTGAGGACGAGAATGATCAGGTCGAGAGAAACAGACAAGGGAACACCAGAGAGTTCACATGTCAGTTTATTCGCACAGTCACTTCGTCAAAGATGAAAGATTACAAACACCTTTTATAACAAATCATAATCTCTCCAAACGGCTATTGTGTCTGTCAAATGTGTGTGTGTTTGTATATGACCTCAGAGAGGGGTGTGTGTGTGTGTGTGTGTCTATGGGAGGGTGTGAGTGACTGACATCATTTTGATATCTGTGTCTATGTGCTAGGTCAGCAAATCACATCTTAATTCCATATGTATGTGTGTGTGAATGAAACCTTCAATCATAAGCAAAATAATATTTCAGCAATTCAGCAATTTCATTTACGTACGTCAAAGCGCGTGAGATGTTTTTACGACAATGTTTTAAACAAAGACTATGTTTGGTCTAACAAAGAAGTGTTCTTCTCCACTGGACGAAGGTCAGGCTACACAGGAACAGTTTAAAATCACTGCCATAGTATATACAATAATCCAAAATAATAAAGGCTCTAAAAAGCTCTAAAATATACTATAAAAAGCTCTAAAATATACTATAAGTAATATATACTATAATATATACTATAATAATATATACTATAACTATACTATAAAAATATAATATAAGAGTCTTAACTCTTTGTTCAGCAATAAGGCTACCATTACATCCAACATTAAAGTGTGTGTGTGGGTCGATCTGACACTAAAACAGACCTTGGTGGGTCCTTCAGACACTTCTCTGTTCAAAATACACATTTCATAAACAAAATGTTCCCAAACAATGTCCAGCCGAGACAGAAGGTCATTTTTAACTGAACCTTAAGTTAACTCTTAATTTTGTCACCATTTTAATAATCATACTTATAAGAATAATAAGAATAATACTTATATAAACCTAACACACACACACACACACAAAAAAAAAAAAAAAAATATATATATATATATATATATATATATATATATAATCTCCTTCTCACCCCCGGCGGGGGGGTGGTATCCATGTCATCCTCAAGCTCGGGTCCTCTACCAGAGGCCTGGGAGTTTGAGGGTTCTGCGCAGTATCTTCGATGTTCCTAGGACTGCGCTCTTCTGGACTGAGGCTTCAGATGTTGTTCCTGGGATTTGCTGGAGCCACTCTCCCAGTTTGGGGGTTACTGCCCCAAGTGCCCCCACTACCACGGGGACCACGCAACCCTTGACCTTCCACATCCGTTCCAGCTGCTCTTTCAACCCTTGATACTTCTCAAGTTTCTCATGTTCCTTCTTCCTGATGTTGGCGTCAGCTGGGATCGCCACATCTATTACCACCACCCTCTTCTGCTCTTTGTCCACCACCACTATGTCCGGTTGGTTAGCCAGGATCTGTTTGTCAGTCTGGAAGCTGAAGTCCCACAGAACCTTGGCCCTGTTGTTCTCAGCCACCTTCTGTGGTATGGCCCATTGGGACTTGGGTACTTCTATTCCATACTGGTTGCAGATGTTCCTGTATACTATCCCAGCCACTTGGTTGTGCCTCTCCATGTACGCTGATCCAGCTAGCATCTTACACCCTGCTACTATGTGCTGGACTGTTTCAGGGGCTTCTTTGCACAGTCTGCATCTTGGGTCTGATCTACTCTGGTAGATCCTGGCCTCTATGGCTCTTGTGCTTATGGCCTGTTCTTGTGCTGCCATGATTAGTGCCTCTGTGCTGTCTGTCAGTCCTGCATTATCCAGCCACTGGTAGGATTTCTTGATATCAGCCACTTCCTCTATCTGACGGTGGTACATACCATGTAGGGGTTTGTCTCTCCAGGTTGTCTGTTCCTCCTCCTCCTCTGCACTCTCATCAGGGTTCTGCTGCCTGAGACATTCACTTAGCAGTTCATCCTTTGAGGCCATCTTTCTGATGTATTCTTGGATTTTCGATGTTTCGTCCTGGACCGTGGTCTTGATGCTCACTAGCCCTCGGCCTCCCTCTTTCCGCTTAGTGTATAGGCTCAGGGTGCTGGACTTGGGGTGGAACCCTCCATGCATGGTGAGGAGCTTTCTAGTCTTGATATCTGTGGCTTCCATCTCCTCCTTTGGCCAGTTTATGATGCCAGCGGGGTATCTGATGACTGGTAGTGCGTACATGTTGATGGCTCGGACCTTGTTCTTACCATTCAGCTGACTTTTCAGGACCTGCCTTACTCTCTGGAGGTATTTGGCTGTGGTTGACTTCCTTGTGGCTTCTTCATGGTTTCCATTAGCCTGTGGGATGCCAAGGTACTTGTAGCTGTCTTGGATATCACCTATGTTGCCCTCTGGTAGGTCAATCCCCTCAGTCCGGATCATCTTGCCTCTCTTTGAGACCATCCGGCCACACTTGTCCAATCCGAATGACATCCCTATGTCATCGCTGTAGATCCGGGTGGTGTGGATCAGCGAGTCTATTTCTCGCTCGTTCCTGGCATACAGCTTGATGTCATCCATGTAGAGCAGGTGGCTGATTGTTGCCCCACTACGGAATCGGTACCCGTAGCCGCTCTTCATGATGATCTGACTGAGGGGGTTCAGGCCTATGCAGAACAGCAGTGGTGATAGCGCATCTCCTTGGTATATGCCGCACTTGATGTTGACTTGGCCAATGGATTTTGAGTTGGCCTCTAGGGTTGTCTTCCACATTTTCATTGAGTTCTGGATGAAGGTCCTTAGGTTCCTGTTGATCTTATACAGTTCCAGACATTCCAGTATCCATGTGTGTGGCATTGAGTCGTAGGCTTTCTTGTAGTCAATCCAGGCAGTGCACAGGTTGGTCTGTCTCTTCTTACAGTCTCGGGCGACTGTTCTATCAACCAGTAGCTGGTGCTTGGCTCCTCTGGTGTTACTGCCAATCCCTTTCTGTGCCTCGGTCATGTATTGAGCCACATGCTTACTCATAGAGACAGGTAATTGGCCGGTAGTTGGATGGGATGGGTCCCTTCTGGGGGTCCTTCATGATTAGGACTGTCCTGCCTTGGGTTAGCCATTCTGGGTGGGTTCCATCCCTCAGCAGCTGGTTCATCTGTGCTGCTAGGCGTTCATGGAGTGCAGTTAGCTTCTTCAGCCAGTACATATGGATCATATCGGGGCCTGGTGCTGTCCAGCTCTTCATCTTTGACACTCTTTCTTGGACGTCTGCCATTGAGATGGTTACTGGTTCTTGTTCTGGGAGGTTGCTGTGGTCAGCTCTTAGGTCCACTAACCATTGGGCATCGGTGTTGTGTGATGCCGTTCTTTCCCATATGTCTTTCCAGTATTTTTCCACCTCAGCTCTTGGTGGGTCTGACCGGTTGTTGTTCCCCTGCCACTGAGAGTACACCTTGGCTGGTTCAGTGGAGAACAGCTTGTTTATTCTCCTGGCCTCTCCCTCCTTGGTGTATCTCTTCAACCGGGTGGCTGTTTGGCAGTTTCGAGTGCCTCTGGTATGGAGAGTGAGTTGTATTTCCTGGGTGCCCCTTTATTCACCATGTTCCCTTTCTGTAGTTCAGCTAGCTGGCTAACTTCTCTCCGTGCTGCCTTTATCTTGGCCTCTAATCGTCTCTTCCATGGTGGATACTGTTTGTTATGTCCTGAGCCCACCTTGTGTCCAAGCATCTCCATGATTACTGTTGCTGTACTGTGTATCAGCTTGTTGGTCTCAGTGATGGTTCTTGTGGAGATTGTCTTCAGAGCAGCATTCACATCTACTAGTAGATCTTCTGAAGGTACTTGGCAACTCAGCTTCGGTATTCGTCGGGGGCTCCAGGTTTCCAGTTGGGTCACGATCTTCCTTCTCAGGTCAGCAGCTCTTGTGTTGAGGCTGTTAGGTGTTGGGGCTTGGTACCCAATCTCTGGTTGTGGGGATGATGACATCTCCCCGCTGACCTGTCTTCCTGGCTCCCCCTTGCCGTAGCATCATTGTTGTATTTCATTAATCTCTAGTTGTGATAGTAGATTTCGATTACGGATGTTGGAACACTGGGCTAATAGCTGTTTCTTTGTTAGCCTTGATTGTGGGTTTCGAAGTATCCAATGGTCCCACATTCGCTGCATGTATCCCCTCTCTCTGGGACTGCTTGTATAGTAGCATTCCAGCAACTCCATATTTTCTGTCCTCGTCCATCGATGTCTTGTTCCAGTAGCCCATTTCTCATCAGTTTGCCCTGGTTCCCTAGCAACTGACGCAGACCTTGTTGACCCGGGCGACGTCTGAGCCGGTATGACTCTATCAGTTATGTCTTCACTCATTCCTGAGGTAGGCCGATATATCATGAGGGATCCCTTACTGGATGATGTTTTGCCCCGACCGGGATTCGAACCCCGATCTCCTGTGTCGTAGTCCATGAGCATTACCACTGTACTATCCAGCTTTTATATATATATATATATATATATATATATATATATATATATATATATAAAAATAAAGTGCAACCAATTTTTTTTTAGGTTGAATTAATGACAGTAGGTTTACCTGTTGTTGTTTTTTTTTTTAACATAGTAAAATTTCCCGCTTGCCGGCTTCTCCTCTGCTATCTGCCATCATGCTATGTTTTGATTTGTGCTGCTGCTGGCATGTGATGATGACATCACAGACAGGCAGACTGAATCGGGTAACATTTAACGCCTTTTAATGATAAAGTGCTAAAAAAACACATCAATATAAAGTCTGATGTGCTTAAATCCAATGTGTTATTTCTTAGTATCGATACAATCAATTGATTACCTTTTAAAACGATATTAGATCGATGTATGTCGTCCGGAAGGGCAACTTGCCGAGCACAGATCGTTGTAGTTGGATCGTAGGAAAATAAATTGATTCATCGATGTAGTGGATGAATCGTTACACCCCTAATCAGAAAGTAAAAAAACACACATTGTCAGAGCTTCAGCTTGGAAAAGTTTTTTGCTTCTTCTCATGATTCTTACATTCAAATGCTGCACAGTGTTATGACATTTTGGCCGATCTCTAAATCGTGTCTGACTGAGAGCAGTGAGGAACCTAATTTTTCATTTTCTTGCTTTAAACTCTTTTTGTGTCATTTTTCAGTCTCCATTTTGTCTCTGTGTCTCTACAGCTGCAGCAGTTCACGTGATTTTACCCTCAGAACCAAAGAGCAGAGAAGATTTCCTGCAGTGTAGGTGTAAAACACACACACACACTTCAACTCAGAGGAGGACCGCCCACATGATGGCCTTTCTTTCTTTCGACCTACACACTCTGTGTTGTATCAATAATAGTTTATTTATATCACACACAGAAATCTAATACATACGAAGGATAAAATTCTGCCTAAAAATAAATAGTAATCTAATCTCACTAGGCAGAAAAAAATAATAGATTACTGTTATAAAGAAGAAAGCTAGTCGCACAGAGGCACAATGATAAAATACAATATTTCAACAAATACAAAAAAACAATAAAAAGAGGGAAAAATGAAATGACAGTGTGAGGAAAAGAGAAAGGAATGCTGATCTGAAGCGATAATCGTACTTTTGAAAGAATGCTTGAAATTGCTGAAGCTAAGACTCTTGAAAGATTCATCAATACTGTTCCAGAGAGCAGCAGCTTTGAAGCGAATATTAAACTTGCCATCGTTAGTTCTGGCTGAAGGAACACAAAATGAAGATCTCGAAGCCAGTCAAGTTTTATACTTGTGCCTTGATGCTAAAAGTGTCAAAAAGTTATCAAAGGCAGGCAGCAAATAAACTCGAATGAAATTTAAACGTAAAAATACTGTTTAAGTAATCTATAAAATCAGAGAATTTTATCATCTCCAGCTTTTTAAAAATAGGAGGTGTGTGTTCATTAAAAGAAGCTAAATTAATCATTCTGACAGCTTTCTTCTGGAGTCCAGTTATCAGTCGAAGGGTAGTCTCATAAGTATTACCCCAAACTGTAACACCGTATATTAAAAAAGAATAAATAAGAGAGTAGTACAGCTGAGTTAGAATACTTTGAGAAACCTAGTGATGAAGCTCAGCAATAATTCCAAAGCCTCTGGAGATTTTCTTGCTCTACTGGTGGATGTGTTTCCTCCTGATGAGGTGAGAGTCGAAAACTACTCCAAGATACCTGATGTGGTTCTTCTGTTTAATCGGCTTATAATTAATTTTCAGGAAATGGTTCTGCTCAATTTCTTTTGGGGTGGATTAAAAAAGAACAAAATGTGTTTTGTCGACATTCAGAGAGAATTTATTTGCCCAAAGCCACGCGATGATATCAGAATTACTTTATTAATCCCCGGAGGGGAAATTGAAATTTGCAACCAAGCTCCCGAATATTGACTAATTCAGAATTTACCCTGGCTTCTAGAGAATCTAAAGATGAATCTGCCAGGAATAAATTTGAGTCACCTGCAACAAGATGAAAATCAAATATATTGGAGAAGTTGATAAAATCATTTATGTACTGTATAAGAGAAATAGAAGGGGGCCATGAAGCAAACCCTGTGGTACTCCACATGAAATTGGTAAAGAGCTGGATGAATTATTACCAATTGAAACAAACTGATGTCTATTTGATAGATATGAGGCAAACCAATCATGTACAATCGCACGGATGCCATAAGAATATAACTTTGCTTACAAAATATCATGATCTATGGCATCAACGGCTTTACTCAGACAAAGAATGATACCACAGGAAAATTTGCCATCTTCGGTTGTTCTTTGGATTTTATCAGTGATTTTAGTAAAAGTGCATGTTCTGTAGATCTGTTGTCATGGAAACCAAACTGACCAGAATATATTAAATCAAACTTCTCTAGATACAGTGGTGCTTGAAAGTTTATGAACCCTTTCGAATTTTCTATATTTCTGCATAAATATGACCTAAAACATCAGATTTTCACACAAGTCCTAAAAGTAGATAAAGAGAACCCAGTTAAACAAATGAAACAAAAATATTATACTTGGTCATTTATTTATTGAGAAATGATCCAATATTACATATCAGTGAGTGGCAAAAGTATGTGAACCTCTCGGATTAGCAGTTAATTTGAAGGTGAAATTAGAGTTAGGTGTTTTCTATCAATGGGATGACAATCAGGTGTGAGTGGGCACCCTGTTTTATTTAAAGAACAGGGATCTATTAAAGTTTGACCTTCACAACACATGTTTGTGGAAGTGTATCATGGCACGAACAAAGGAGATTTCTGAGGACCTCAGAAAAAGCATTGCTGATGCTCATCAGGCTGGAAAAGGTTACAAAACCATCTCTAAAGAGTTTGGACTCCACCAATCCACAGTCAGACAGATTGTGTACAAATGGAGGAAATTCAAGGAAATTCAATCCCAGAGTTGAAGCTGTTCTGCATGGAGGAATGGGCTAAAATTCCTCCAAGCTGGTGTGCAGGACTGATCAACAGTTACCGGAAATGTTTAGTTGCAGTTATTGCTGCACAAGGGGGTCACACCAGATACTAAAAGCAAAGGTTCACATACTTTTGCCACTCACAGATACAGTGGGGCAAAAAAGTATTTAGTCAGTCACTAATTGTGCAAGTTCTCCCACTTAAAAAGATGAGAGGCCTGCAATTTTCATCATGGGTATTCCTCAACTATGAGAGACAAAATGAGAAGAAAAAAAATCTAGAAAATCACATTGTCTGATTTTTAAAGAATTTATTTGCAAATTATGGTGGAAAATCACAAAAGTTCATCTCAATACTTTGTTATATACCCTTTGTTGGCAATGACAGAGGTCAAACATTTTCTGTAAGTCTTCACAAGGTTTCACACACATGCTGGTATTTTGGCCCATTCCTCCATGCAGATCTCCTCTAGAGCAGTGATGTTTTGGGGCTGTCGCTGGGCAACACGGACTTTCAACTCCCTCCAAAGATTTTCTATGGGGTTGAGATCTGGAGACTGGCTAGGCCACTCCAGGACCTTGAAATGCTTTTTACGAAGCCACTCCTTCGTTGCCCGGGCAGTGTGTTTGGTATCATTGTCATGCTGAAAGACCCAGCCGCGTTTCATCTTCAATGCCCTTGCTGATGGAAGGAGGTTTTCACTCAAAATCTCATGATACATGGCCCCATTCATTCTTTCCTTTCCACGGATCAGTCGTCCTGGTCCCTTTGCAGAAAAATAGCCCCAAAGCGTGATGTTTCCACCCCCATGCTTCACAGTAGGTACGGTGTTCTTTGGATGCAACTCAGCATTCTTTCTCCTCCAAACACAAGTTGAGTTTTTACCAAAAAGTTCTATTTTGGTTTCATCTGACCATATGACATTCTCCCAATCGTCTTCTGGATCATCCAAATGCTCTCTAGCAAACTTCAGACGGGCCTGGACATGTACTGGCTTAAGCAGGGGGACACGTCTGGCACTGCAGGATTTGAGTCCCTGGCGGCGTAGTGTGTTACTGATGGTAGCCTTTGTTACTTTGGTCCCAGCTCTCTACAGGTCATTCACTAGGTCCCCCCATGTGGTTCTGGGATTTTTGCTCACCGTTCTTGTGATCATTTTGACCCCACAGGGTGAGATCTTTCTTGGAGCCCCAGATCGAGGGAGATTATCAGTGGTCTTGTATGTCTTCCATTTTCTAATGATTGCTCCCACAATTGATTTCTTCACACCAAGCTGCTTACCTATTGCAGATTCAGTCTTCCCAGCCTGGTGCAGGTCTACAATTTTGTTTCTGGTGTCCTTTGACAGCTCTTTGGTCTTGGCCATAGTGGAGTTTGGAGTGTGACTGTTTGAGGTTGTGGACAGGTGTCTTTTATACTGATAACGAGTTCAAACAGGTGCCATTAATACAGGTAACGGGTGGGGGACAGAGGAGCCTCTTAAAGAAGTTACAGGTCTGTGAGAGCCAGAAATCTTGCTTGTTTGTAGGTGACCAAATACTTATTTTACCGAGGAATTTACCAATTAATTCATTAAATATCCTACAATGTGATTTCCTGGATTCTTTCCCCCCATTCTGTCTCATAGTTGAAGTGTACCTATGATGAAAATTACAGGCCTCTCTCATCTTTTTAAGTGGGAGAACTTGCACAATTGGTGGCTGACTAAATACTTTTTTGCCCCACTGTATGTAATATTGGATCATTCAGGGTTCCCACGCGTCCTGGAAAACCTGAAAATTTAGAGCGTCATTTTCCAGTCATGGAAATGATCTGGAAATTGATAGAAATGGCCAGATGTCCTGGAAATAAATTTTCTTGTCTTGGAATTTTATTTCTGTTTTCTCGCTTTTTAATTTTTCTGTTTGAAACAGCTCGCTGGTCGTAGTCTAGATATGAGGACAGCTGAGCTCCATCGTAGCTCGATCTGCTGCGCTATGTCTCCACCTGTTGCCTATACTAAGACGTGTATAAGCAATTTACATTTGAGTTTTGACCCTCCTGAGGTTGCTCTAGCTTGTCATGACCAGGAGAACAAGGGAATATCAGTTGAATTTTTTTTACTGTGTGCATGACTGTAAGTATGACCACTGCATATGGGTCAAATGACTGTTTTACTTCATAATACCATTTGATGTGGACCTAGGTCGCATGTCAAGTAAATTGGCGATGCTAATTTCCGTTAGCCTGTTTAATGGCAATTCCCATTATGTGTTAGCATAGTGCTAATTGTCTAATGATGGTAATCGATCTCAAATCATTTTGTAGCCTACGTGGTCCCAGTGTTAAGCAAATAAATTCAGTGAACCAAATTTAAAACAGCATGAACATAACCTGATAGAATGTAAAGGCTGTTAGTCTCATTTTTTTTTTCATTTTAAAACAAATGTGGTTTACTTGTAGCCTACATCTAGATGCCTGTGCATGTTTTTTTGTGTAGGCTAGCCTACAGAAAATCAGTATTTCTATTTAGCCTACGTTTTTGTATATCATTGTATGGAATTTAATTGGCAATGTTGCAAAAAAAAAATTAGCCTATAATGGTTAATTTAGAGAATTTATTTCTAATTACAGAAGTGAGGGAGAGCAGAATCATGTCAAGGTGGTGTAAGTTTAAGGAAGAATGGAAGATAAATCCTGAGTTCAGGGACTGGATAGGACATACAGATGATGCACAGCGGGTGTACTGCAAGATATGCAAGAAAGCATTTGATGTTGGCAACATGGGCATTTCTGCTGTTAAAAGCCATGCCAAAGGACAGGGACACAAGAGGGTAATGTTAAGTCGAGGCAGTGGACCACGCATGACTGATTTCATCAATCAACCTCCCACCCCTCAGAATTCTGAAGCTAGCACGCAGGCAACAGAATCAGAGTCAAGGAATCAGCGAGGTCCAGCCATCAACCTCTGTAACTCCACCTCAAGCTACACCCACAATTGGAGCTCATGTCTCAAGTGAAGCTGTTTTAGAAGCAGAGATCCACTGGGTTATTAGATTGGCCCTTTCCAAATATTCTTTCAACTCCTGTTCAGATCTGGGTTCATTGTTTCATCTGATGTTCCCAGATAGTGAAATTGCCAAAAAATGCACGTGGTGCAACAAAATCAGCATATCTGATATGTTTTGGCCTTGCACCATATTTCAGAGACAAGCTAGTTAAAGACATCAGACAGTCCAACAGCTATACCATTTCATTTGATGAATGCTTCAACAAAATTGCACATACTGAGCAGATGGATGTGCTTGTGTGGTATTGGAGTGATGATAATGAAAAGGTAGTTGTACATTATCTGGACTCCAAGTTTCTGGGCCACACACAATCAGAGAAGCTTGTTGAGAGCATTAAAGCTTCCCTGTCTCCACTTGATCCAAACAAGCTCCTGCAAATCTCAATGGATGGACCAAGTGTCAACAAAAAACTTTTGAGATTATTTGAAGAAGACTGGACTAAGGAGGCCCCAGGTATTAGAGGCTTGATAAACCTAGGAACCTGTGGTCTTCATACAGTTCATGGAAGCTTCCAACAAGGCGAGAAGGAAAGTGGATGGAAGATAGGTGACAAACTAAGAGCCCTTTGGCAGCTTTTTCATGACACACCAGCCAGACGGGATGACTTTATTGAAATTACCAAAACATCAACATTCCCTCTAAAATTTTGTGCTCACAGGTGGGTGGAGGACTTGCCAGTGGCAGACAGAGCACTCAAGATTTGGCCTCATGTTGAAAAATTTATCGACAATTACAAGAAACTCCCAAAGAGTAAAGTGCCAATGTCAGCATCATACACTGTGGTCAGAGAGGCTGTTGGTGACCCTCTTTTTGAGGCAAAGCTACAGTTTTTTGCCTATGTGGCAAGGCAGCTGAAACCCTTCCTTGAGGCTTTCCAGACCGACGCCCCCATGAATCCATTTTTGGCAAAAGACCTTCAGATCCTCCTGAAGAGTTTGATTTCATGCTTTATGAAGAGGGAGGTGCTGGAAAACATCAAAACACCTGTCCAGATGCTGAAAACTGATGTACAGGACAAAGCACTCCATTTGCCACTGAAAGAGGTGGATCTGGGATTTGCCACCAAACAAGCTCTTGAAAAAGCCTCAGAGAAGCTGCTTGAAAAACTGCTGCTGGGTCAACAGTTTCGGAGAGAATGTGTAGCCTTCCTGTCTGCAACAGCAAAGAAACTGCTGGACAAATGCCCTTTGAATTATGCAGCAGTAAGACACATGGCATGCCTAGATCCAGTAACTATGATCAGTGACCAAAGGAGTGCCATCTCCATGTTTGAGAAGCTCTTACAGCTGCTTCTTAATGCCAACTGGCACACAGCAGAGGACTGTGACCAAATTCTCAGTGAGTACAAAATGTTCCTCACTGAAATAGTGCAGCACCATAAGGAGGAATTTCAAGGGTACAGAAGTAGTTCCTGTTGGCTGGACACATTCATGGGAAGACTTGCTGGTGGCAAAGCAGAGTACGCAATTCTCTGGAAATCAATGAAAGACCTATTCACCTTGTCACATGGGCAAGCAGTGGTTGAGAGAGGGTACTCTGTGAATAAGGACATGCTAGTTGCAAATCTGAAAGAAAGGACTCTGATGTGTCTGTGCCTAATCCAAGATTCTTTGACTGATTGCTCATTTGATGGGGTATTGCCAAAGCCCTTCTTGCAGCATTGCAGAAATGCCAGGATGCGATATGTCCAATACCTTGATGATGAAAAAAGAAGAAAAAGGAAACTGAAAATGACCAGCAGAGAGAAGAGCTCTGCTCTGAAATCACAAAAGTGGCAGCAAAGAGACAAAATAATCACTAGCATCAAGGCAATGCAAACAGAAGCAGATGCAATGGCAGAGAAGGCTGAGAGAAAACAGGACTTTACACTGCTCACAAAATCTAATGCCTACCGTAAAAGTGTTGCTGAAAAAAGAAAGAGGTCATTGATCTGGATGCAGTTTTGTCAGACCTCAAGGAACGTCTTCAGAGGTGTAAGGAGAGCAACACCAGTATTGTTCCTGAACCTAGGCATGCACCAGATGCCTTTTTCATAGGTTACACCATAGTGACTTTTAGATTGTTTTCCAGAATACTGGAGTTCAGGGTGTTATACTTTTTTGTCTAGTTTTCTTTCTAGTTTAACAAGTTTTCAACTCGGGGATTGATGGCAAGGCTATCATGATTTAAAATGGTTGTATTTAGCTACTTTTCCCAAAAAGATAAGTTCTTTATTATGATCTTTATCATTGAGTTATGCAAATTCTACAACTGCTGTACAAGGCACTTTATTCCCATTAAAGCTACCTGTCAAAAGTTCATTCTGACTTTCTATTTTGTCATGTGCCAATTATTGCATATATTAGGCTACACAATGTTATATGTAGGCCATCATACACATGATATAGACAATTTTCTGTCTTTATGCAATTTTATTTAATTCAATGTACATACATTTCTTTGATACAAACAATGACGTCATTCAAGTACCTTTTACTTGTAACTTTAGTTCATCTCAATGATGTGTGTCATATGGGAATGAAATTAGGTCACTATAGTCTTTCATGGTGTGATCAACAGGTCTATACTGAACATTATGGAATTGCTCAGTATATGCCAGTGTTTGGATAGTTTTCCACAACTGAAGAGGCATTTATTTCTTTAAAAAAGTTAAAAACAGCACGTAACAAAAAGAGGTCAAACAACTGCATTATACAATTTACATCGATGTTGCCTTTATGTAATTTAGCACATCAGAAACACTATGTCCCTGCATATTAAAAAAAAAATTAAAATGGTGTTAAGCCTGCGACTAAAGTGCATGACTGTATGACCAAATCCTGTCATGATTTGCCTAAAAAAGCTCCTGGAAATGTCCTGGAAAATGATTCCTTAAAAAGAGGGGGAACCCTGAATTTTCCTCAATAAATAAATGACCAAGTATCATATTTTTTGTTTAATTGGGTTTATTTACTTTTAGGACTTGTGTGGAAATCTGGTGATGTTTTAGGTCATATTTTTGCAGAAATACAGAAAATTCTAAAGGGTTCACAAATGTTCAAGCACCACTGTATGTATTCAGCCTATTTTACATGAGTTTTTCTCATATTTTTGATAAAAATTGACAAAAGAGGAGTTGGTCTATAATTAGAAGTTAAGAGTTGAGCTCGTGCTTTAAACACGGGTCTGAGACGAGCAAGTTTAAAAGAATCAGGAACAGTACCAGAAGTAAAGAAGTGATATAGGATCTCCACAGGCTTTGAGATTGAGTTTAATATCTTGAACAGGGCTACAGAAATACTAAAGGGGCCACAAGCCTTTCCAGAGTTGAGCCACAGAAAAATGTCTTGAATTTCTTGTGTCCATGTAGGACTAAGAAGAAAGCTGTCGCTTGTCGGAGAAGCAAGAAAATCTGAAAATATTTTGTTGACCTTTGGTATTGCTTGGCTGATACTTTTAACAATGTTTGCAAAATAAACATTGAACTCGTTTGCTAGATCCTTTTACCTATAGGAGTCAAATGGTTTAGCTTATTTCTCTACACTTTGTACTGAGCATACAGGCACTGATTTCTCATCTTGATCGATTTTTCTATACAATTTTTGATTTTATAATTCATTGTTCTAAGACTGAAGGGAAATCCAAGGTTCAGATTTGAGTTTGATTTCCTTCCTTGACATGGTTTTTCAGAGGAACACAAGCGGTAATAATTTCATCAGAGTTTTCAAGAAAGCTGGAGAATGTTATGAATATCGGGCTCACCATCGGACTGGCTAGAGCAGTCAGTTTGTTGAAAATCATAAATGAATGCATCTTCATTGAACCATATGAAATCCATCCATAACCGCTTATCCTGTGCAGGGTCGCAGGCATGCTGGAGCCTATCCCAGCTGACTATGGGTGAGAGGCAGGGTACACCCTGGACAAATCACCAGGTCATCACAGGGTGGGGACACAGACACAAACAACCATTCACACTCACATTCTCACCTACAGTCAATTTAGAACCAACAATTAGCCTAACCTGCAGGTCTTTGGACGGTGAAGGAAACTCACACAGACACAGGGAGAACATGCAAACTCCACACAGAAAGGCCCCTACTGGCCACTGGGCTTGAACCCAGAACCTTCTTGCTGTGAGGTGGTAGTGCTAACCACTACACCATTGTGCCATCTGCCATAGGAACTCTCTTCTCTAAACTTGCTTATTCAGTGGGGAGGGTGAATTGAGTCAATAGACAAAAAGTTGGGAAAATGGTTCGGTCATTATAAAATATTCCCACTATATGTAGCATATTTTTAAGTCATCCAACCATCAATTATCCTTAACTGCTTATCCTGTACAGGGTCAGCTGGGATAGGCTCCAGCTTGCCTGTGACCCTGCACAGGATATTTAAGTGAATTAAAATATATATTATCAATAAACATGGTTGAAATGAATAGGAAGATAAAGTATTGATAAATTCACCTGTAGGTATCCGAGTGTCTGAATTCATCAGATTTAAGTTTAGGTTGCTCACAAAAATACAAAGCTTTGAATCCTCATGGATTTTATCAATTATTATGGAAAGATTATCCAGAAATGGCTGAAAAGAACGGTTTCGGTGTCTGTATCTCACACCACAAACTATGTTCTTCCAGCCTTCATTATGGAGCTCAACACAGACTGATTCGTCTTGATCAGAAGTATTAAGGTCATCTCTTAGATTTCATAACAAATTCCTGAAGTTATAGAGTCCAATTTAGAGTGTTGGGAAATGTAATTAAAGTCAGGTAAGTAAAAATTGACAAAACTATGAGTTGAATGCCAGGTTTCTGAAAGGCAATGGATCTTCAATAGATGATCTAAAATACTGAGTATGTCTTGAAATTCATCAAATTTAGCTGAGAGGCTCCTGATAATATAGTGAAGGAAAGAGAGCAACTTGTCAGATAAGCAAGAAGACAGTCACCTATATCCCCCGCCCTACATAACTATATACCAAGTTTCAAGATATTATTTGTCACGTTTTTCAAGTTCTGCTGCAGGAAACCAACCCTACCTCTTTACACTGACCTCAGCAGCCCATGACATAAACCCACCGGACCTTTGGTCCAGGTGAGCTAAAAATTTAAATTTCACGTCTTGTTATCAAAAGGCACATCTACATTACTTCATCAACACATATACCAACTTTCAAGACCAAACCACTGATAGTTTTCAAGTTCTGCTCTGAAAACCAAACCTACCCTAGAGACTAAGTCTGAAATTGTTTCCATGGAAACATGAAAAATTAAAATTTCTCAAATTTCTTAGTATGAAAAGGCACATCTACATAACCTTGTTAACATGTATACCAAGTTTCAGATCTGTATCATGAATAGTTTTGGATATACTGTATGCTCTAGAAACGAACATTGCTCAAAGTCAAAATCTATTACTTTGTAAAAATTTGAAAAATACTTTTTTTTCCAAAAATCGAAAATGGCAAAAGGCACCAGTTCACACGTTGCTTGATATGTATACAAATGTTCATGAAGATATCTTCAGCAGTTTTAAAGATATGGCCTAGAAACGAAAACGTGACCAGACAGACAGATGGATTGACAGAACTTGTTTCTATATCCTTCTCCAACCTTCTTTGGGCATGGGATAATTATGAAGTTCTTGAGAAGAATGAAATTCATGTGGGGAATAGTACCTAGAATTAATATGACAAGGAGTATTAACTTCAGGATTGAAATCATTTAGGTTTGGTGATAATTCTAATAATCATAATTAATCTAATAATAATTCTAAGCAGGAACAACGTCAGCTTGATTCACGCACAGTTATACTGACAGTTAAAGTCAAAACAGAAAAAGACGCCACAATACAACACTAAACATTGAAGTATTTTGTGTGTACAGAATGCTGAGGGGAAAAGGAAGGAAAAGAAAAAAATGGCTGAATGTGAAAGCTGTTTGGAGTGGTTCCATCAGGAATGTGAAGCGACCCCAGGGCCTGTTTTTCATGATGGGGGGCAGCAACTGCAGAATCTAAAGGGGATGAGGTGCAGTGGGTGAAGACGGACCACCAAAAGCAAGATTTTGTTCATTAACTTGGTTATTAATGCATAAACGCCATTTGATTTTTTTCTTTCTTTCGCCTCGACTGTCGTGACATGCATGGATTAAATGTACATTATCCTCGATGCATCAAGTTGGAGCTTAATCTTATTTTTATGTAATAAAAAAGGGCTTCATATTTAACAACAAATGCACTGGACTTGGAAAACTGATCTACATTCCTCGCCACAATTTATTAATACATCAACACCATCTTGTAAGTGGTCTTTAGAAGTCACAAATCACTTGAAGGTTGATTTTATAGACATGGTATCTACATTTTAAGCTGGGATTTTATAAAGCTCATGAGCGGACATTGTTACTGCTGAGAATTATGGCAATGACACGATCAATCTCAGAATTCCAGACATGATAAACAAAAGTACAACACTTATTCAGAAGGTCATTAAAGGAACCGCCTCAATCCAAACACAGTGAGGAGAAATCCTGTTCCTCAATAAAAATCAATAAAGGTTCTCTGAAATGTTACTACGGCTACAGAAGGACTCTGAGTCCAACACACACACACATTATCCTCTTCATGTTTATCTAAACCTTTTCCTGTGCAGACACAATTATACTGAGCATAAATTCATACAGAGACTGTGTGTGTGTGTGTGTGTGTGTGTGTGTGTGTGTGTGTGTGTATGTGTGTGTGTGTGTGTGTGTGAGAGAGAGAGAAAATAAGAGTACTGAATAACAAAGGTATATAAAAAACTTATAAACATAAGTTATTTTAAAATGGAAAACTGTGTGAATAATAATGTAAAGTGTCAGAACACTGTTGTGATGTAGGAATTAAAACATGCTGTACATTTCTCTGAACAGTAGGTGTCGCTAGTGAACTCTGTTGAATGAGACTCAGAGTCATGAATCTTTTCGTGAATCATAACCACTGAGCTCTATAGAGGATGTGCAGTCACGTGACCCACACGTGTGTACTCCGCCATATTGGACGGCATCAGGATTGTTTACCTTGCGCGAGCGTAATGGATCCAGGGAGTAATCCCCAAGAAAATTCAGAAAATACCCCATCTACATAGCGCGATTACTTGTCTAAGTTTGTTCAGCATCTTGAAGGTGACGTGAGCGTTACGTGGAAAAGTGTTCCAGGTTGGGGACTGCAGATCCGTACAACTTGCCGCAATCCTTGTTCAGGGAAATTCGGACCTGCGGTGCTGGCGATTTGCCCGATCTGGCCTACCATGACATTTACAATTTTCTTGTTAATCGTGAATCGTGTTACACTGGCAAAGCCCTCAAAGCTTACAAGAGCCTGGAAGCTTATAAATATTTTGTTGCGGGATGGGTATCCCAACTATACCTCTGGAAGGTTCCGAAGAAGAATGTCTACTTGATGACCTCACGGGTAAGTGGCATTAAGACGTTTATCATAAAGAGACTATGCAGGACTTTTTATTGCAAGAATGTTCGAAATCTAAACTCAGTTCCAAATATGAGAAGAAAACAGTAAATCAGAAAGCTGCGCACATTTGCACAGCTTCTGCGAAAACGTGCGCAGCTTTCTGATTTACTGTTTTCTTCTCATACTTCCTATGCTTCATGGACTGTAACGACATTTGCTTATTTAGTAATTTTAATACAGAATTTACTCTGATGAAATTATTCAGACACTCCAATGCCCCCCCTAAAAAAAAATCAGATCTGCACGATTCAGCCGTGAAAAAGTTGGCATCCACCAAAAGGCGCGCCGTTTGCATCCCTGTTTAAACTCATAGGTTAACCGACTTTAACCGGCAAATGAGGCTCGGTGGTCGATCAAGATTTTTTTTAGTTTTCGCCATCCCTACTATGGATTGGCCTTTCAAAGGCATATATGAGCCAAAAAGATAAAACATTGTCATAGACTAGGCGAGGGTAGTAGGGCTAGGCATAGCCATTTTAAACGTTCAAGACTGTCTAGTTTCTAAGTATGCAGTTATCATTCAATCCGAAAATCAACTTAACAGATGTACTAGGAGTATTGAATTAGAAGATTACACCTACCTGATATGAAGTGTTCACTACAAATTCGGCTGGTAGAACTGGGGTTCCAGTTTTCTCTTCACACAGCGGACACCCATTTTGCGCGTCTCTCCTTGTCTGCGGGGAATCTATAAAATGACAGGCCCTCCTTTTGGCCCTGTCTATTGGTACAACCAAATGCTGAACAAGATGATCTACTCCCACACACTTGATAATTAGAATGGGTTTGTCTAAGTTCTATGCGCGGCCTTGCCGTCCAAGATGGCAGATAAACAAATATCACTTGACCTCGTGACATCACGTGCACGCTCTCTATATAAAACCTGGAGGGCTCAGAACCCATTCCCCTCTGTAGAGACAAGTGAAGCCATCTGGAAGCCATCTTACCGCTCACATCGCGTGGATTTGGTTTGTGTGTTAAACCGTCGTATCTGACCAAATTTGCCCCAAGAAAAGTATCTCCTGAGTTTTTCCTTTCATTCCCTCCTCTTATTTTCTCAACTTTACCCCCCATTCCTTACATATCTTTATAGCGCTTCCCTTCACTGATACTGTTTGTTTTTTCTCTTTTCTAGTCCAGTCTCTGATCTTTTTTTTTGAATGGCTCTTTTACTACTATAATTATTTTTATGGAGATTATTTCAGTTTTCTTTCTTATACAGTGTATCTTTCTCTTTTGTATATTTCTTCTTTCTATCTATTTAAATAATAATAATAATAATAATAATAATAATAATAATAACACAAAAGGCTGTACAATACTTCCTTTCTATTTAGGACAGCTGTTGAAACAGGATTATTTTCTCATGTTATTTGCCATTTTCACTTCATTCTCACAGTCATGTCTTAACAGTATTTATTCATAACATAATTCACTGTCATTTTATACACAAACGATTCAATTTTGATGCTTTTTCTTTTTAAGACGACACAGTGTTTAGCAAATGGGGTAACTTTTAATGTGATAAACAAATGTAATAAGAAATACAGCATCTGACAGTATGGATGCCGGATGCACCATCTGGCCAAATGCTTCAGTGAGATGACGACTGGACTGAACCCACACTCCACAAGCAGTTAACAAAACTCATCTTGCATAGGCGTGAATTATTTTATTTTCCAATGCACACATCATTCATAATTCTGATTAAAGTTGCATTTGTTTACCACATTAAAAGTTACCCCATTTGCTGAACAGTGCGTGGACTTAAAAAGAAAAAGCTTCATTCTCAAATGTTTTAACAGTATTTATTGGTCACAAGTTTGCTAATTGAATCGTTTGTGTCTAAAATGTGACCATTAAATACTGTTAAAACGTGAGAATGAAGTGAAAATGGCAAATAACATGACAAAATAATCGTGTCTGTGAAGATTCTCAGTCATCCAAGTACATAGTAATCTGTGGTTGGCAGAAGAGAGCAACTGGACTTGCTTGAAGATTCTTGAAAACGTTTCACCTCTCATCCGAAAGGCTTCCTCAGTTCTGTCTGACTACTAGGGAGTATCAGGTATTTATCCTCTCAGGGATCATCATCGAATCAGAATTCTGATGGCTGCATTGTAGGTGGCTGATAAAAGATGTCTTAGACACCCACCTCTGTTCAGTGATGGCCGTTCCAGGTTGACAAAAATGAACAATCCTCTCTGGCTAAGATGTCTGCCAGTTTTCTGGAAGTCCTCTCATACTCCCGCACCAGTCGAAGGGATCTCATCCCAAAATGCGTAAAAACATGTCTGTGAAGATTCTCAGTCATCCAGGTACATAGTAATCTGTGGTTGGTAGAAGACAGCAACTGGACTTGCTTGAAGATTCTTGAAAATGTTTCACCTCTCATCCAAAAGGCTTCCTCAGTTCTGTCAGTTCAGTTCAGTTTTGGATGAGATCCCTTGACCCACACCAACAGGATGACTCAACACCTTAGATGAGCTTTTCATCCATGAGAGGATAAATAATACCTGATACTCCCTATTAGTCAGACAGAACTGAGGAAGCCTTTCGGATGAGAGGTGAAATGTTTTCAAGAATCTTCAAGCAAGTCCAGTTGCTCTCTTCTGCCAACCACAGATGACAAAATAATCCTGTTTCAATAACTGTCCTAAATAGAAAGGAAGTATTGTACAGCCTTTGTGTTTGATTAATTAATTGACTGATTGAAAGGAAGAAGAAATATACGAAAGAGAAAAATACACTATATAAGACAAAAACTGAAATAATCTCTGCAAAATAATTATAGTAGGAAAAGAGGCGTTCAAAAAGAAAAAAGATCAGAGACTGGATTGGAAAAGGAAAAAAACAGTAGCAGTGAAGGGAAGCGCTATAAAGATATGTAAGGAATGGGGGGTAAAGTTGAGAAAATAAGAGGAGGGAACGAAAGGAAAAAACTCAGGAGATACTTTTCTTGGGGCAAATTTGATCAAATACGACGGTTTAACACACAAACCAAATCCACGTGATGTGAGTGGTAAGATGGTGTCCAGATGTCTTCACTCATCTTTACAAAGGGAAATGGGTTCGGAGCCCTCCAGATTTTATATACGTAGAGCCGAGGCCTCGCTCGTCATCGGTCACGTGGTTTCTTCTGCCACGCCCTCTTCTACTCCATAAGTGCTTCGGAGCCTCAAGACAGACAGGTGTCTCACACACACTTCTTATAAATCCTGTGATTAACATCTAACCTGTGGATATTTTATTGTTTTAGATTTCTGTTATCTGACTCTGGACCCAAACACAGTAAATCCTAAACTCATTCTGTCTGAGAAGAACAGAGCGGTGACACACAGTGAGACAGAACAGCGATACTCTGATCATCCAGAGAGATTTGACTTCTGGTCTCAGGTGTTGTGTAAGGAGAGTGTGTGTGGACGCTGTTACTGGGAGGTGGAGCGGAGGAGTGGTGTTGTGTTCATATCAGTCTCATATAAAGAGATCAGCAGGAAAGGAGCGGGTGATGAGTGTGTGTTTGGATTCAACAGTCAGTCCTGGAGTCTGGAATGTTTTTCTTCCTCTATCTATTTCCGACACAACAACATTAAGACTGATCTCCGAGGTCCATCATCCTCCAGAATAGGAGTGTATGTGGATCACAGTGCAGGAACTCTGTCCTTCTACAGCGTCTCTGACCCGATGAGGCTCCTCCACAGAGTCCACACCACATTCACTCAGCCTCTATACGCTGGGGTCTGGATGTGGGGTTTTGTCTCGTCTGTGAGGTTTTGTGATCCGATGAAAAAATGAAATGTTGGTAAAAGTTGAAATGTTGAGTAAAATTATAACTGAGGTGTGAGATTGAATTTCTCCCTGAAATACAAAGACACTTTTGTGTGCAGAAACTGTGGCACTAATGAATTATTTTCAAAGTGCTTCTGTTTTATAGATTAATAATAAATAAGTTACATAAATATCAATGCAGAATGTTAGATGTTTCTAGAAAAAAATTCAGATTATTTTAAATGTCTGCACTATTATGAGATTTATTACACTGATATGAAAGTTTAGAATGTCTCAAATTCTGTTTTTTCTTTGGCAAAATCTGTTTCTTCAGAAATAAAACTTCCTCAAACTACTGCGTCTTTCTGTCCTGCTGCTGGTGGAAACACACCCTACTGTGTGTAAGAACATTTTTAACAATTTTGTGTCTTGAACCATTTTCTGTTCAAAAAAATGCACTCACTGTATTCAGAGCCCTTCAAAAAATAATATTTAAAATATGGATAAATACAGTTATTTTGCAGGTTTTGGAATCTATCCATATAAAGATTATTTACAAATCATTGTTTTCAGTTTTAATTTCAATTTCCACATACAATATCACCTTTTTCTGATTTGGGGCCATTTTTCCTCTCAGATGCCTGATTTAATGTCAGTGATGTGTCTCTCTCCCCATGTTCTAAACTCATTTGTACTAGTTTATTGTACTTTTAAACTAACAGATGATATAATCAATTAAAACAATGTGTTAATTTTAATTACCAGGGCATTAAAATTCCCTTTGTGTTTCTACTTTTCTATTTCCATTTAAAGGCTAAATGACGATTATTAATCAAACTCCGGTTTATAAAAGATGCTTCATAAACTCAAGATCCAAACACTGTGTCAAAACAAAACTTTATTAAACAGAGATCAGTTTAAATCCCAGAGGGAGCGCTCGTGTCTCTCTCCATCACTACACACTGGGAACTGCACACACTTCAGGCCTCACACACCACACACTGGTTTCCTGTGAGGCCTTCACTAATGTGCAGCTCCACACGTGTGCTAGCGTACGGGGAAAAACCACAAACACCACCGATCCAGTATCGTCAGGATTCTCTGTTCAGACACAAATATACAGTACAAAACAACAAAAAGCAAAATAAAACTACAGTTTCAGATGGAACAGCTGGAAAAGGGCTGATCAGGAGAAGGACGCCTGGGATCCAGTCCTGTTCTAAAGGAATGCCATAATTAGGTGTAAATCATGATACGATGATGAGACTTAAGATCGGCCCACGCCTAGTCGAAACCTGAAGAGGTGAATTAAACAACAAGGTGGAAAAGGATGACATGATTTCATTATGAACTTTGTTTGGATGACTAGAACATTAATTCTTCTTATAAGTCTTCTGTTACTGTTCAGGTATTTATAGATTTTATTTTTAGAATGTAGTTCTCACACTCTCTCTCTCTCTCTCTTCCCCTTCTGCTGTTTCATTTTATCCTTGGGCATTTGTGACATATGTGACACAACAAATAAATGACAAAAGAAAAGTACACATGGGGGAAAAGTGTAAAGGAATAGCAGTGTTTGGTCAGATCAATCCCACAGTCCAAAGACATGCAGGTTAGGTTAACTGGTGGCTCTAAATTGACTGGAGGTGTGAATGTGAGTGTGAACGGTTGTGTGTCTCTGTGTGTTGCCCTGTGATGATCTGGTGACTTGTCCAGGGTGAACCCCGCCTCTCACCCATAGTCAGCTGGGATAGGATCCAGCTTACCCACGACCCTGCACAGGATAAGACGCTACAGAGGATGGATGGATGGATGGATGGATGGATGGATGGTCAGATCAATTAAATCACTTCAGAATCCTGTTCCTAAAGGCCCGGTCACACAGCGCTTTACGGCTTTATCACGGCCAAAACCCGTCAAAAAGTGCTCTCCCGTGAAGCAGACGATGTTGTTCGTGTTGATGTCGAAGTTAAGACGTGTTACAGTCGATATACAGATGTGACAGGACGCAGGGGAAAATCGGAATGGCGTCGGACGCGGCAAAAAGTTTTGGACTGCTCAAAACTTTTGACCGTGGACAACCATGGCCGGCACACGTGGTAAAGACGTGCAACACACATGAAAAACACGTGATAATCAGTGTCCCGGCCGTTATTAAAACTTGGGGAGACGTGGTAAGACGCGAAAGTTTGGCGGTCTATCACGGGCAGAGCACGGTCATCGGACGGGTGTTACGCGTTGGTATCACGGGATATAGCGTGTGTTTAGCGGCTTATCACTGAGAAATGGATTTTTCCGTGTACATAGCACTGTCTAAGCCCGTTAAACGACGTCTCAAACAAGTTCTAAATTCGATTGATCACTGTCTAATCACTTCTGCATCACTTCTGATTTGCGGCATGTATAAATACCGTAATTTTCTGAGACCTCGGCACTTGCAGTCTAGATGTCAAGGGGTGAACATGAACCCTCAACGCTGTGATGTCCTCATCTTAATGCTCCAGCACCAACAGAACCAACTGATACAGGCTCAACATATCCTTGCTGAGAGAAGAAGAAGAAGGAGGAGGAGGAGGGTGGTACGGAACATCTGGGTGCGTGGCTGGACTTGGTTAGCTGTGCTTAGGCAGTGCTGCAGCAGTGAAACAGCTGCCGACGGCCATACCCCGTACAAAGCACGGCAAAGCCAAAATTGACCAAAAATTAGCACTTACGACCACGTCCACCAGATTTTTGTATCTTTTTGTACGTGATATAGACGCGGAGTGCTGTGTGACCGCCCCTTGAGAGAGAGAGAGAGAGAGAGAGAGAGATGTGTTCATTGCTCACTGCAAGGAATAGAAAATGTAAAGTAAATACATGCATGGGTTGGTAGCTTGTAATATTGAGAGCCTGTAAGAAAAGTTGTTTCAGGCATGTTTGACCATTTATAAGAAAGTTGTGAGCATTTTTGTATTGCTGCTCTAATGCCACCAGGAGGCCGCCATGTTGTCTGTTGGAAGGGCGATGCGTGACATCATTTGGGCGCAAGGCTGAGTGTAGCTCTTCAGTACTGAAGGAGCAAAGCGAAAGGTCTGCTAAGGTGAGAATGTTGATTTTTTCACTATACATCTGAAATAGTATATTAATGAGCTTCAACCCTGACTTTTGGACAAACCTGAACTCTTTACCTGTAAAACGAGGCTGAAACTGTGTTATACTACTCATTAGCACGCTTAGCATGCGCTCGACTCATTCATGAAAAACTTCATCAAGACATCCCCAGGTTAGCCGACCGTAATTACTGTGGTAGACAGTCCAACTCCCGCAGCAACGCAGAAAGAGGGTAAACAAGCACTGCTTTACTATACAGGATTCATCTGAACATTACAGCAGGATGCACTTGTACGAGAAAAGGCAGAAATATTGCCAGAAACCCCCGAGCTGCTGGTATGGGATGGATTTATCTGGTAAAATTCATACATGTAAAGGATACAGTATAAATAGCACCGAGGACAACACAAAGTATAAAATACACTTATTTCCAATGTGGTCCTCTTGATGACAGCAGGAAACAATAAAATATAACAGACAATAAGAAATTGACAAAATTCTGTAAACAATGATGAAAGTCATAAACAAAAATATGCTAACTGTAATTATCACAGAGTACAACTAGATTACAGAAATAGCACCAAAATGATTAAAAATTAGTTACACACACAAAAAAAATGGGTTTGGAATTTACTCCATAAAATTTAAGAAACAGGTGAAACAGTTATCATGTGTTTGACGTCACTTACAATACACGGCCGTATTCAATAAAATGGACCACAGCACCAGCGACATTTCTTCACTGATTTCCTCAAGTATTTCTGACAATGACACGAATAACGATGAGGATCATGATAAACAAGCATTACCGTATCAATTAGTTACACACAAGTGAACAATATTTATAGAGTTGTTTTAGTCAGTCATTACTGAGGCTTTTCTGAGAATACTGAATCAAAGCAAGACACCCAACAAACATCGAGCTGCTTAGCTGCATCAGCAATTATTATGTTTATGCCCAAAGGAACTCAAAATAACATCACACTTAATAAAAACTTAGGGAAGCCATAAAGTGTTTTCTTACCCTTTGAATTTCTCTTTTGCGGACAACTGACCGTATTGTCTCATTTGTAAGCTTCAAGTCTTACTCGCTATGCAGAGCTTCCGTGTCTTGCACCCAAATGATGACAGAATTGCCGGAAACGATCGGGGGGAAGTGTCAGCCCTGTGATGACCTGGCGACTTGTCCAGGGTGTACTGTACCCCACCTTTCGCCCGTAATCAGCTGGGATAGGCTCCAGCTTGCCTGCAACCCTGTAAAACAGGATAAAGCGGCGAGAGATAAGGAGATGAGATCGGGGGGAATTTTCTGATTGGTTAAAATATTTTCAATGGCGGTATCCATGAAATCATCCATTCTGCATAGAAACTGACTTTCGGAGATGGAGATCTTTGTTGTGTGAGCTCCTAATTTTCAATTATTCATATGAATCGTTAGTTTATATCATAATCTATCTTCATAATTGTATTTTAAAAATGGATTTTCTTTTCTTTTAAGCTACCACTGGCAAGATTGTTCAAGTTTATATGCCCTGCAGGAAACACACACTCTCACACACTGTTTCAAATCTCTTCACATTGAATAGCAATTTTCTAACATAGCCAGGCCACGCCTTACACATTACAAAAAAGGAGCTCTCTCTCTCTCTCTCTGGAAAGCCACACCCACTCTCTCTGACACACAGAACCAGGAAGTTCATTTCAGGAAAGAGGAGAGGGAAGAGATCTGAAGGGGGCGGTCATGGCATGTGACTGGATTGTGAATGGACAGAGGATGGCAGAAGGTAGTGATGGATCAGGAAGTGAGCTGGGAGGAACTGAGTGGTAGTGGAAGACAGATCAGGAAGTGAGTTGGTGTACTGCAACTTTTAAAAATATTCATAAACAAAGGAAGCGTAAGCAACGAGGGAAAAATTTAAGTGTTGACACGCACAGTGATCAAAGCATGGTAGCTGCAGGGAAACAAGTTGAAGAGTATAAAGTGATAATTAAACTAACTCAAGAAGGAGTGTCATTCAGTGAGTGGAGCCTGATTCAACTAACCAAAGTGATAAACAAACTGGTAGGTGATGTGAAGAGTGCCAAGATACTACGAAGTGGAGCACTTTTAGTTGTTTGCAGAGATAGTACTCAGCAAGGGAGGGTCATCAAACTGAATAAAATTGAAGACAAAAAAAAAGAGTGCAAGGAACATTGGTCAAGGACAAAAAGTTTGTACGAGGAGTCATTTCAGGGGGACCCACAGCTGCATCAGTGAACCAGATTAAAGAGAATATAGTAGGGACAAAAGCGATTGAGGCAAAACAACTGAGAACGACAAGAAACAGGGAGAATTGTGATAGTTTAGCGGTAATGATAAAAATTGATGAGGAAAAGCTGCCAGCTAAAGTCTATTTAGGTTCTATGTGCTATGATGTTAAGCCTTATGTTCCCCCGCCACCGAGGTGCTTCAAATGCCAGAAATATGGACACGTAGCAGCCATATGCAAAGGAAAACAGAGATGTGGAAGATGTTCAGGAGAACATGAATATGGAAAGTGTGAAAGTGGAGCCAAGTTAAACTGCTGTACGGTAACTGTGGAGGGGAATAGAGCTCAGCCTCTCGTGGATGTGAGGCCAGTAAGAGAGCAGCAGAGGTGCAAAAAGTGAAAATCTCACAAGGGATAACACATGCAGAAGCAGTAAGGAGAGTGTCTGGTCAGACAGAGAAGCCAAAACAAAGTAACACAGAAAGCTACAAAACAAACCCATGTGAAGGCTGTGATAAAATAAAGAAGGAGACGCTAATTGTAAGGAGAAATGATTTTGTGTTATTCATGGTGGAGGTGATCAACTGCTCAGCATAAACAGACAAGAAAACTGAGAAAATCAAAATAATAGTGAAGTCAGCAGAAAAATATCTTGGGGTTAAGGGTTTGTGTTGGGAAGCGGTTGAGGAAGTGCTAAGTGGGGAAGGCCTCCCTAGTTCACAGGCCCCGAGGCTTGGTGATTCATGGCATTGATCATTCTGCAGTGGAATGCAAGAAGTCTCCTTGCTAATGGTCAGGAGTTTAAACATCTTAATAAATTTACAAGATAAACCAAACAATCTGCATACAGGAAACCTGGCTGTAACCAAATCGGGATTTTATTCTACATGGATACACTGCTATTAGAAATGACAGGAAATATGGTAAAGGTGGAGGGATGCTAATATTTGTGCAGAATGGGATGAGGTACAAATATAGTCAATAAAGGGAAAGAAGATGAATCAATAATGGTTAAGATCTGGACAGGACAAGAGGTGGTTTCAATCATTAATTATTATAACCCTTGTAAAAGGTTGACTAAAGACATGTGTTGTATTGGATCAGGTGGGTGGAACACAGAAGCATGGCAGGCCAGAACTGAGTTCTCAATGACTGCACTCAGACTGTGGCTATTAGAACTTGAGTCACACTGTGGATTCCATCTTGGAGAAGTTGATGGCTTTGCAGAGAGAAATGGCTCATTTTAGTGACCAGAATGGACGAGCGGGATAGTCTGCCACGTCTACCCGTTTCAAGTCTAAACAAATTCCAATCTTATCTTCGGCTCTCTCAGCCAGCACTGCCTTGGTCACGGTCGTTGCTGGGGTTACAATCTTCCCCTGAAGATCACTGCAGTTAGACTCTCTCTGTTTTGTTTTGATGTTTTTTTGTTTGTTTGTTTGTCTTGTGTATATGTTTTTATCTGTGTTGATGGAAGCTAAGTGGTACCGGAGTCAAATTCCTCGTGTGTATTCACATACCTGGCAATAAAAGTGTTTCTGATTCTGATGAACTCATCTCATTCTCATTATCTCTAGCCACTTTATCCTGTTCTACAGGGTCGCAGGCAAGCTGGAGCCTATCCCAGCTGACTACGGGTGAAAGGCGGGGTACACCGTGGACAACTCGCCAGGTCATCACAGGGCTGACACCTAGACACAGACAACCATTCACACTCACATTCACACCTACGGTCAATTTAGAGTCAGCAGTTAACCTAACCTGCATGTCTTTGAACTGTGGGAAAAACCGGAGCACCCGGAGGAAACCCACGCAGACATGGGGAGAACATACAAACTTCACACAGAAAGGCCCTCGTCGGCCACAGGGCTTGAGCCCGGACCTTCTTGTTGTGAGGCGACAGCGCTAACCACTACACCACCGTGCCACCCTTTTCAATGAACTATTTATTTTTAACAATATGTGTGGCTTTTCAGCTCATTCACTCATTTCCCAGCCACACACACATGCACAAGTGTTCTGGCTGGGGAGAGCTCCCTTTCTCTGCTCTCCTCTCCTTTTAAAGGGCACGGTCACTGGGGAAGACACACAAACACAGGTTAATCCCCATCAGGTGCAATGATTCCACCACTTACCTTCCCTGACTCCGCCCTCCATTCACAGACTGACGCTTGGCCACGCTCCCGCTGCCACATACCCCCACCGCCCGACTCAGGCCGGGGAGCCATCCGGCCTGTAGCCGACTCCCCCCCCTTTGACAGGAGAGGAAATCCGCCATGACCATCTGCGCCCCCGGCCTGTGGACCACCTTGAACTTAAATGGCTGGAGTGCCAGATACCAATGGGTTATC
Source organism: Neoarius graeffei (assembly GCF_027579695.1). Taxonomy (NCBI): domain Eukaryota; kingdom Metazoa; phylum Chordata; class Actinopteri; order Siluriformes; family Ariidae; genus Neoarius; species Neoarius graeffei. The sequence continues at coordinate 65,127,799 of NC_083585.1, forward strand.
CGCGCATTGGCATCCTTCATGCGGTGGAGCCACTGCAGGGGTACGTGGTCCGAACAGAGGGTGAAAGGGCACCCCAGCAGGTAGTAGCAGAGGGCAAGGACTGCCCATTTGATGGTGAGGCACTCCTTTTTGATCGTGCTGTACCTGCCCTCGCGGACCGACAGCTTCCGGCTGATGTACAGCATTGGGTGGTCCTCCCCCCCACCTCCTGGGACAGCACAGCTTCCAGCCCTCTGTCCGACACATCCTTCTGCAAAATATAGGGGAGAGAAAAGTCAGGGGAGTGTAACAGTGGCCCCCCACAAAGTGCAGCCTTTACCTCCAAGAAAGCCCTCTGGCATTGCTCCGTCCACTGGACCAGATCTGTTGCTCCCTTTTTAGTGAGATCCGTCAATGGCCTGGATGGTCTGAATAATTAGGTATAAACCTACGATAGTAGCCAGTCAGCCCCAGGAACTGTCTCACCCCCTTTTTTGGTCTTGGGCCTTGGGCAGGCCGCAATCGCTGCGGTCTTATTAATTTGGGGATACACCTGCCCATTGCCCAAGTGGAAACCCAGATACCGTACTTCCACCCGCCCAATCGCACACTTCTTTGGGTTCGCTGTGAGACCCGCTCGCCTCAGCGACCTAAGGATGTCCCTTAGATGTTCCACGTGCCGCGGCCAATCATTACTATAAATAATAATGTCGTCCAAGTAGGCAGCTGTGTAGGTGGCATGGGGGCAGAGGACCCTATCCATAAGCTGCTGGAACATAGCGGGTGCCCCAAACAGCCCAAAAGGAAGTGTAACGAACTGGTGTAAGCCAAACGGTGTGGAAAAGGCCATTTTCTCTTGGGATAGCAGAGTCAAGGGGATCTGCCAATATCCCTTTGTCAAATCCAGTGTCGAATAAAAATGAGCCGTGCGTAGTCGATTGAGCAACTCATCAATACGAGGCATTGGGTATGCGTCAAACTTAGACACCACATTGACTTTCCTATAGTTCACGCAGAACCGGACCGACCCATCAGCCTTGGGAACCAAGACCACCGGGCTGCTCCAGTCGCTGTGGGACTCCTCGACGATGCCCATTTCGAGCATGGCCTTGAGCTCTTCCCGAACCACCTTTTTTTGTGTTCGGGTAGTCTGTAAGGGTGGCTGTGCACTACTACCCCTGGGAGTGTCTCAATGTGGTGTTCTATGAGGTGGGTGTGGCCGGGAAGCGGTGAGAACACCTCAGAAAATTCTGTTTGCAACTGGGCGACCTCCGTGAGCTGGGTCAGGGAGAGATGGTCTCCACAGGGGACCGGAGCAGTGGGCGATGTCAATTTCCCTTTTTGAACCTCTGGCCCCAGCTCCGCCTTCTCCGGAACCACTGACACCAATGCCACGGGGACCTCCTCGTTCCAAAGTTTTAGTAGATTGAGGTGGTATATCTGTAATGCCCCACCCCTGTCCATTCGCCTCACCTTATAGTCGACGTCTCCGACTCACCGTGTGACCTCAAAGGGTCCTTGCCACCTGGCGATCAATTTAGAGCTCGACGTGGACAGCAACACGAGTACTTTATCTCCCAGTGTGAATTCCCTAAGGCATGTGCCCCTGTTGTACAGACAGACTTGACGTTCTTGGGCCTGTCGCAAATTCTCCAGGGTTAGGTGCGTGAGTGTGTGGAGTTTGGTGCGCAGATCAATAACGTATTGAATTTCATTTTTACTGGTTGAAGGTCCCTCCTCCCAATTTTCCCATAGCACATCCAGAATGCCACGCGGCTTACGCCCGTATAGTAATTCGAACGGGGAGAACCCCGTGGAGGCTTCTGGGACCTCTCACATTGAGAATAACAGGGGCTTGAGCCATTTATCCCAGTTGCGTGCATCCTCGCTTACAAATTTTCTAATTATGTTTTTGAGGGTGTGGTTGAACTGTTCGACTAAGCCATCCATTTGTGGGTGATAAACACTGGTGCGGATAGGCTTAATTCCCAGTAGCCCATACAGTTTGCACAGTGTACGTGACATAAACGTAGTGCCTTGATCAGTCAGAATCTCTTTGGGGATTCTGACTCGGGAGATGACACGGAAGAGTGCTTCAGCAATACTGCATGCTGAGATATTGCGAAGAGGCACTGCTTCCGGATATCGCATTGCATAGTCTACCAGAAATAAAATAAAGCAATATCCTTGTGTTGACCAATCTAATGGCCCGACAAGATCCATCCCAATTCTTTCAAATGGGGTCTCGATTAATGGCAGAGGGCGCAAAGGCCCTTTTGGAATGGCCACAGGATTTACTAACTGGCATTCGCAGCACTCCATACACCACCTACGGACATCGCCGCGAATCCCTGACCAATAGAACCGGGCCATTATTCAGGCTAGTGTCTTGTCCTGCCCTAAGTGTCCAGTCATGGGATTAAAGTGAGCCGCCTGGAATATAAATTCCCGGTGGCTCTTTGGGATTAAAAGTTGGGTTATTTGTTCCTTAGTCCGAGTGTTCTGCGGCACTCGGGATAATCTATCCATAAAAATGGAAAAATAGGGGAAGGACGGGGTGGCATTTGGCTGGAGCGTTTGACCATCGATTACTCTCACTTGGTCAAACGCATGCCGCAGAGTCTCGTCTTGCGACTGCTCTAACGGGAAATCCGCGAAGGAATCCCCGAGCGAGGGAGGAGGAGCCTGCTGCTCTTCACTCTGACGCGGTGATGATATAGACGGCTCTGTGACAGCTGCTCCTGCCAATGCCACTCCAAGACCTCCCCCTGCTGAACTATGGCAGGCCCCACTCTTCACTAAGTGCGTCATTAATTCCCGAAATCCCAGCCAATCAGTCCCCAAAATTATCAAGTGGGTAAGGCGAGGATTAACCGCAGCCTGTACTCTAAATTTCTCCCCTCGAAACAGAATGTGGACCGACACTAAAGGGTAGTTGTGAACATCCCCATGCACGCATAACACCTTCACCAACTGTGCTCTTCCCAATGCCTCATCGTGCACCAGGCTTTGGTGGATTGAGGTCTGATTACAGCTGGAGTCCATCAAAGCCTGATACATATCCCCTTGGATACTCACCGGTATGCAATACTCTCCGGCCCGATCGAGGGTGGTCTCCAGCGCATCGGGGATCCGGACCACCGCGCCCACCTCCATCGCCGAGCACTGATGCTGGAGGTGCCCTGGTTCCCCACAGCACCAGCATACCGGCCCAGGCTCTCTCTTTGCACCAGTGTTCTGGAGATCACTCACCTGAGGGGGGGAAGACACAGACACGGAAGTAGGAAACGGTAGGACACCACGGGTGCAGCGGGCCGGCTGGGGTGGAGCTGGCCCCCGCCTCCACGGTGGGGAAATGGGGCGAGGGCAAGGAACAGAAGGGGAGAGAGAGGAGAAGGGGAAACACGCTGTCCTGCCGTCGGAACGGCTGCCATATGGTCCACCGCCAGCTCGATGGCCTGATCCAGCGACGCCGGGAGATGGCACTCCGTGGTTCCTTCCGGAAGTTGGGCGATGAATTGCTCTAGTGCCACCAGATCGATGATTCCTTCGGCATCACGGTTGTCGGCCCTCAGCCACCGCCGGCAGGTGTCCCGGAGTTGCTGGCCAAACACGAACGGCCGGCTGACCTCCTCCAGGTGCAGCGCGCGGAAGCGCTGCCACTGCTGCTCCAGGGTGCGACCCGCATGCTGGAGGACGGCCCTGTGGAGGTCCGCGTAGACCAGCCAGCTGTCAGCGGGGAGCTGTAGCGCAGCCAGCTGCGCCTTGCCCGTTAGCAGGGGGAGGAGACGCGCCGCGCGCTGTTCCACTGGCCAACCCCACGCCTTGGCTGCCTGCTCGAAAAGAGTGAGGAAGGTTTCGGGGTCGTCCGGCAGACCTGTCTTCATTAGGGTGAGGTGGGGAGGGTCCGCAGCGGTGGTGATATGGGCCCCCACCAATGTGAGCAGGTGCCGGAACGCCTGGTGATCTTCCTGTTATGCCAGCACCAGGGCTTCAAAGCGTTGTTCTTGCTCCCTCCGGAGGGCGAGCAGCGCCTGGTGCTGGCTCTGTTGGGCCATGGTGAGGGCATGGACCAGGTCCTGGAAGGCGGAGGACTCCATGTGGCCATTCCCTTCTGCACTTTCCTGGGTTTCAGCACCACTGTTGTATTGGACCAGGTGGGTGGAGCACAGAAGCACAGCAGGCCAGAACTGAGTTCTCAATGAGCTATTTATTTTTAACAATACATGTGGCTTTTCAGCTCATTCACTCATTTCCCAGTCCCACACACACACACACACACACAAGTGTTCTGGTTGGGGAGCGCTCCCTTTGTCTGCTCTCCTCTCCTTTTAAAGGGCGCAGTCACTGGGGAAGACACACAAACACAGGTTAATCCCCATCAGGTGCAATAATTCCACCACTTACCTTCCCTGACTCTGCCCTCCATTCACAGACCGATGCTTGGCCACGCCCCCGCTGCCACAACACGTTAAATATTATTGGTGGAAGGCTGCAGGGTAAAGTAATACAGTGTGGGGACTTTAATGCTCATAGTACACTGTGGGGTAGTAGGGATACAGATGCTAATGGTTCAAGTATAGAAGGTTTTATTGATGAGAAACTATTAGTGTGTGTTAACTGATAAAAGCACAAAATATAACTGTACGGTATACAAAACACAAAGTTCAATCGACCTCACGCTCACGTTGCAGGAAATAGCAGGTATCACAACATGGGAAGTGATTAATAAAACACCTGTCAGTAGTGATCATTATCCTATAGTGATCAAAGTTGGGACAGAAGTATGTCAGGAAATGGGTCCGTCTCAGAAACTGATCTCTCATTTGGGACATTATGGTCAAAAAATAAATTTTCTAATTTTACTATTTAGCCCTGTGATGACCTGGCGACTTGTCCAGGGTGTACCCCGCCTTTCACCCATAGTCAGCTGGGATAGGCTCCAGCTTGCCTGCGACCCTGTAGAACAGGATAAAGCGGCTAGAGATAATGAGATGAGATTTTACTATTTTTTTTGCATTTACCTAACACTCAATGTTTCTTTTGTCATGTTTAATAAGAATAAAGATAGTATCTTACTTTATCTGGCATCCACTGTGGAAATTTTTTTTGATTACAATTCAAATTGTAATCCAGGCGGCACGGTGGTGTAAGTGGTTTGCATCGTCGCCTCACAGCAAGAAGGTACTGGGTTTGAACCCAGCGGCTGGCGAGGGCCTTTTTGTGTGGAGTTTGCATGTTCTCCTTGTGTCTGCGTGGGTTACCTCTGGGTGCTCTGTTTTCCCCCACAATCCAAAGACATGCAGGTTAGGTTAATATGGGACGGCCTTGGGCTGAGGTGCCCCTGAGCGAGGCACCGAACTCCCAACTGCTCCCTGGGTGCTGTTAGCATGGCTGCCCACTGCTCTGGGTATGTGTGTGTGCATGTGTGTGTTCACTGCTTCAGATGGGTTAAATGCAGAGAGGAAATTTCACAAGTGTGTGATGAATAAAGTTGTGCTTTCTTTTCTTTCTTTTTCAAGTGCTTTTGTAAATTTGATTTGCATATAAAATAACTACATCATGAAGAATTAAAGCCCCTCCTTCACAGATGAGTGAAAATATTGAATAAATTTCCTCTTTTTGATTGCTTGGGTTAAAAATGCCAAGTTATGATGACTGAATTGATTATTCACTTAAATATGAATAATATGATACATTTTGGGTATTTGATATGGCGAAATAGGACACAATGGAAAAATCAAGAACACACCGGAAAGATGAGAATAACGGCGGTGGTAAAAGAACAGTGACTGTACCGGCTGAAGGTCGCGCGGGTCTCTGCTGCGGCGCATGAGCAATGGGAAATCACTACCGCATCGGATGGAGCACGAGGCGGGGGCGGGGCAAAATGACTGGCCATAGATTCTATCAAAAGTTCGATCTAAATTGACCATGGTTGCAAAATATTGGCCAAAAATACGCAAACACTACGAAATATGAAAGTAAGATGAAAAAGAAACATTCTATTGCCTTATACTGCAAGACTAAAACGAAATAAAACTATCAAAACTCACCTTTTCAGTGATAATGTCCAAACAGATCACCCGTGTAACAAAGACCGCAAATGGAAGCACAATCAACTTCTGTTGGAGTGGAAAATTCCATTCTACACATGCAAATTGTTAATGTGTGTCCTTCCCCGCACACAAACACCACGCTACATGGTAAAAAATAGACCACAACTACCACGGTAAAAAATAGACCACAACTCATTTTATAGCTCAGAAATTCATACAAGACCAGCTACCATCGTAACACATTCTGTAAGAAACATATTCTATACCTAACTTTCAGCTTTCATTTTAAAAAACAAAATTGCAGATTTATAACTACATTTTTATATGGCGTAGTGATTTTAAGTTATTACTTTTGCTGAGGTCATGACCTTGACCCTGAGGCTTTCCGTTTAGATCAGAACACATGATCGTATTGGTTTTGGGTATGCGGAAAATGGAGTTACAACGGTGATCAAATATTTTACATGATGTTTTATTACGGTTATAATTATTCTGTGAGTGCACCAATCCTTAGGTGTATAAAGTTACAACTTAAAATACAATCAGTGATAACTGTAGACTTTGCAGTGGACGACAACCTTTTTAAGGGAATGCGATGTAGTCAACCATTTATCATGTCCCAGATCAAGCCACCATTTTTCCACAAATTTGCAAAATTTTTGCCAAATTCTGAATAGGAGTATTCACATCAAAAATTTTATTTTATCTGTATTATTTCTTTCATCATTTTATTTCAAATTAAAACCAACATCACCATTCAAAAACAGATAGTTTATTGAGTGTGAGTATATTTAGTGGGGGACCCCCACAGTACCCAGTTTCTGAGACAGACCCAAATATCAATGGGGATACCAAGGTGGAATTTCAAAGAAGTCAACTGGGACAAATTTCAAATATTAAATAAAATAAGATGTGAAGAACTGGTAAGGGAGGATATTACTGGTGTAGATGAGTTTAATAATAAGTTGGTGACAGCAATCATACAGACAGCAGAGGAAACAATTCCAAAGGCAGTAGGAGGCAGAGAGAATGGGATGAAAATTGTAGAAAAGCTGTCAAAAGAAGAAATGAAGCTTTGACAATTAAAGAAAGTTCATTAGAAACATCAATTCAGTATAAAAGAGCACAAGCAATAGTTCAAAGAACTATTAGAATAACAAAACGTACATATTGGAGACACTACTGCAGTAGCATAGGCAGGGAAACGCAGCTATCAGATGTCTGGGGAACGATCAGAAAAATGAGTGGTATAAGAAGAAGGTATGAAATACCAGTGTTAAACCAAAATAATAAAATAGGAGTTACAAACAGGCAAAGCAGAGCTATTGGCACAAACATTTGTTAAAATTCACAGCTTAGAGACTCTGTCAAATATGGCTTGACAATCTAGGGATAATACACTGGCATTAAATCCAGGTGTTGAGGTGAGGAAAACTACATTAGGACGGTGATAGTCTAGACTTACCCTTCAGTCTATTTGAGTTAAATAGCGCCATCATGAAGGTAAAGCAAAGTTCCCCAGGGAAAGATGGTATTAGCTATAGCATGCTGGAACATCTGAATAATAGTTCATGTGATGTAGTTTTGAGACTATTTAACATGGTTTGGGAAACAGGAATAATTCCAACAACCTGGAAGCAGTCTCCTTTATCATTTAGTGATGTGTCATGTGCAGCTTTGTAGTGAATCAGAAGAGCCAACTCCCATCGAGTGAGAGCCGGCTCCCCACTTTTTTTTTCCTTTTGCTGCTCAGCTCTCACTCTCAGTGGCTCAGCTCTGCTCACGGCAGAACTTTGTTTTGATTGGCAGCATGGTGGCCTTGTGGCCAATCACATGTGAGGATATAGGATCATACCATTATGTGAAAACAGAGAGAGGGACAGACACGACAGTCAGGTGGAGCATCTGTCCATCCCCGTCAGTGAGTGAGACAGTAGACAGCAGTGAGGAGGACAGTGCGAGTGCGTTGCAAAAACACGTAAATATGACTGACACCCGTAAACGAAGCAGCATCTGGCTGCAGTTTAAAATATTGGGAATAGCAGAGCAGAGTGCCTTCACTGTAAAATGAAAATAACAGTAAGAGCAGGTTCCACCACAAACCTGCACAGACACATCAGAACTGTCCATCCCACAGTGCAGTTGGAGGAGAGAGGGCAAGCTGGCTCAACGTCTACTGACCCTGGTGTGTCTGGTCCCAAACCAACAACTGCTGCAGCAGCTACTAGTAGTGCAAGTATAATAACCCCTCCTACTGCAACTCAAAGCAAAATAAGTCAGTTCATACCAAAGCAGATGACCCCAGCCAAACAGCACAGTATTGATGAGGAGTTGGCTAAAATGATTGCCACTGATTTCCAGCCCTTTTCCATTGTGGAGGACAAAGGTTTTAAAAGTTTTGTCAAAGCCTTAAATCCCACGTACACTCTACCCAGTAGAAAAACACTGTCCCTAACAATGATCCCAAAACTATATGACACAGAACATGCATTATGGCAAGACAGGGTGAAAAAAGCTCCATCAGTTTGCCTGAAAACTGACTGCTGGACCTCTAGAACCACCTGCTTTTTCATGTCCGTCATTTGCCACTTTATTGAAAATTACAAGATGACATCTTGCCTGCTGGACTGCTTTGAGTTCACTGACAGACACACTGCAGAAAACTTGGTAGAGGAGCTATTAAGAGTGGTAAGTGAGTGGCAAGTACAGGACAAAGTGGTATGCTGTGTGAGTGATAATGCTGCAAACATCACCAAAGCCATAAAAAATCTGAAGTGGACCCACCACCCATGTCTGGCGCATATATTAAACCTGATAAGAGATTCCCTGAAGGTGGTGAAAACAACCGTGGACAAGGTAAAGGCTATTGTGGAGTTTTTCCACAGAAGCACAGTAGCTGCAGAGAGACTGAAGTCCACACAGCGCCAGATGGAGTTGCCCGAACTGAGGCCCAAACAAGAGTGTACTACCAGGTGGAACTCAACATTTTATATGTTGAAACGCATTCTTGAAACAAAAGATGCCATCATCTCCAGATGCCAGGTTTTCTTTTTTCTCCTCCCCCCAAATCTGTCCCTCTGAGTTACATGTCGGTCCTGGGATCCAGCCCTCTCAATATATTTCTGAGAAAGGGGCAAGTAAGAAAGAGGAGTAGGCAGAGGTTAAGCATAAGCTGAGTGGAGGCTGCGTTAGCCGCCGCCGTGATGTATAAAAAAGAGGGGGGTCCGGGGGTCCTCCCCCGGAAAATTTTGAAAATGTAGATGTTACATGGTAAATTCTGAGTGATCCTGAATGCAAAATTTGGATACAAAAATTATATTCATGATCTGAAGATCATTTAATGTGTTTATATGTACAAATATAAATTTTAAAAATAAAAAAAGACTGACACAAGAATAAAATTTCAATCAGTTATTCATTAGAACTTAGAAAAAGTGACAAATACTGTACATCATTTGTATTTCAAACTATTATAAGCAAGTCAATTGTATTGAAATATTCTAACAGAACTTTAGTAAATATCATTCACAGTCACAGCTTATAGCATTCATAAAAATATTTATGATCTATTATTGGAAATTGTTCAGAAGCCATCAAATTCCTCATCACTGTAATCCTCTTCATACATGTCTTCTTCATTGTCACAGGCATCTAAATTCAGAAGACTGCCAAGTGTCTGCATTTCTGCTTGCATGGTCTGTTTTGTAGCAGTGGTTTCCTGATGAACCTTCACTGGAGGCAGCTTTCTCCTAGGTTTAGCTGCCAACCAGTTTTTCACAGCTTTAAAAAAAAAAAAGTCACTGATGTTTGCCTGGCGCTTCCCCGACATTTTTCAGCTTTTTGTAAGCCTAAGGTAGTGTTGAACAGCCCCGGGTGAACACCACAGTTACATATAACACACGTGCATGCATACCGCAATATATCTGTCAAGTCTAGGCTGTCCGCATACCCGAACAGAATTCTTAGGCCTACTGTCTAAAACAACCGATTTTTGAGGGAATAAAAGAATGTCTTATAAAAATAGATGGGGGAAATTTTTATTTTTATGAAGTAAATTATGAAGTAAAAACTTATGAATTTAAATTATTTGAAAAACCACTGTGAGTAGCCGGCAATGGAGCGTTTGTAGGCGGCAAAATCGCCGGTTGCCGGCAGTTATTGAGAGGACTGGGGATCGAGATGCTGACCTCTTCTACTCCTCGGACCTGCCTGATCCATCCTGGTGCCCTGTGTCTGGTTGGAGTCTCATCGCATTGCTCCTGTGGAGGGTGGCCCCATGTGGACAGTTGGGGGTCGCGCCTGGAGGACACTCTGGACTCTTGCAGCAGTGCTTTTGTGGCAGGGGACTGCAGTTGACTTGCTGACTTTGGGACTGCGGTTGTCATGAACGGTTTTGCGCTCGGGTTTCCGTCGGTGGGGGGGTTATAGCAGCAACAAAGCTGACTTTATGTTAGGACTGTTAATGTTATAGTCATGTTGTCTCTTGCCCAAATGAGGATGGGTTCCCTTTTGAGTCTGGTTCCTCTCGAGGTTTCTTCCTCATGTTGTCTGAGGGAGTTTTTTCTTGCCACTGTCACCACAGGCGTGCTCATTGGGGATAGATAAGGGATAAAATTAGCTCATGTTTTAAGTCGTTCAAATTCTGTAAAGCTGCTTTGTGACAATGTTTATTGTTAAAAGCGCGATACAAATAAACTTGACTTGATCTCCACCCTGGCCCTCATCAACGCACCTGTTGATACGTTCAGTCAAGAGGAATGGGAGCTCGTGAAAGAGGTCTGCACTGTCCTGCAACCATTTGAGGGGGTGACTGTGGAGATAAGTGCAGACAGGTACCTTGGACAATTGTTTTTTCTCTACTACTATTCAGTCACTATTATACATTGCAGAAACAACACATATGATTGACAAAACTAAATTGAAAAAAGCAATATGCTGCATAATTTTTAAAAATCCTAATTTTAAAAGTTGCTGTTTTCTCTCCTTCAGCTATGTCACAGCCTCCAAAATGCTCCTGCTTTGCAAAGGTCTTCAACCTGTGACAGCCCAACACCAACTGACAGTAACCGTGCAGAAAGTAAAGGAATTGGTTGTGGCTCGTTGTTCAGCCATGGACCGAAAATTTCTGCGTATGGAGTTCAACACTGTCCTCTCAGAAACCACATTACCGGATCCTAGGTTTAAAAAGCTTGCATTCAGTGACAACAGAGCTGTTGACGAGGCACTTCAGAGAATAACTACCACAGCAGCAAAATGCACCCCCAGCAGCCAGCCAGCTCCACCATTAGAGGGCCAAGTGGAGGAGGAGCCACAAACTTCTGCTGTGTGGAGGCTCTTTGATGAAAGAGCTACAGAAGATGCTGCAAGGAGAAATACTACAGCTGATGTTATAATGGAGATGTGATGTTATGTTGAGGATGTTATCTTAAGTCAGGAAATGAGATGAGAACTTTTTATTTTTTAATTTTTAACTTTGGTCAGAAACACTTCCACTATAGATTTATTTTTAGAATGTACTTACACACACACACACACACACACACACTTTTCCCCTTCTGCTTTTTCATTTTATCCTTGGGCATTTTTTTTTGATAATTTTATTTCTACTGCTTGATCATTTTGTAGTTTATTAGATTATTATGGTTTCAGAATGGGATCAGAAATTTAAATAGAATGTAAGTAAACTCTGTGCAAATATTACAACAAATTCAATATTAAAGATGTTTTTAATTACAGTTACAGATAATGGATGGATGGATGGATGGATGGTCAGATCAATTAATCACTTCAGAATCCTGTTCATGAGAGAGAGAGAGGGAGAGAGAGAGAGATGTGTTCATTGTTCATTTAAACTATCACTGGTAAGATTGTTCAAGTCTATACGCCCTGTAGGAAATACACACACACTGTTTCAAATCTCTTCACACTGAATAGCAATTTGCGAACATAGCCAGGCCACGCCTTACACATTACAAAAAAGGAGCCCTCTCTTTAAAGCCATGCCCACTCTCTCTGCCACACGGAAGCAGGAAGTTCATTTCAGAGAAAACTAAACTCAGCAGAAAGTTCAGAGTCTTTCTCTCTCTCAGTACAGGAAAATGGCAGAGGCTGGTATTTCAGTAGATCATTTTTCTGTGGATCAGTTCAGCTGTTCAGTGTGTCTGGATCTCCTGAAGGATCCTGTGACTATTCACTGTGGACACAGTTTCTGTAAGGTGTGTATTAATGGATTCTGGAATCAGGAGGATGTGAAGGGCGTCTACAGCTGCCCCCAGTGCAGAGTGACTTTCACTCCAAGGCCTGTTCTGTGCAGGAACGACATGCTGGCTGAAGTGGTGGACAAACTGAAAAAGACTGAACTCCAAGCTGCTTCTCCTGCTCACTGTTACGCTGGACCTGGAGATGTGGAGTGTGATTCCTGCACTGGGAGAAAACGCAAAGCCACTAATTCCTGTCTGGTGTGTCTGGCCTCCTATTGTGAAGATCATCTTAAACCTCATTATCAGTCTCCTGCCTTTAAGAAGCACAAGTTAGTTGAAGCCTGTGCAGAGCTCCAAGAGAAGATCTGCTCTGAACATGACAAACTGAGCGAGATCTTCTGTCGTACTGACCAAAGCTTCATCTGTTATTTGTGTACAGTGGATGAACATAAAGGTCATGATACAGTTTCAACTAAAGCAGAAAGAAATGAAAAACAGGTGAGAACTGGACATCATTCTTCTTTTCCAAGTCATTTTATACAAATTCTATTTCTAATCTAATTTCTATTCAGTGGATTTAATTGGTTCTCTGACTGTCATTCTCTGTGAAGTAAATTTTTATTTCCAGTCAAACAGTAATATGTAAAGACATGTTAGAGGTCAGACCAGTCAGTCTGCTTTAAACAGCCAACCCGCAACAACCTTCTTCCAGCATTTTACAGCTAAAGTGCTCACGTGACTGTGTTAAAGCTCTGTAACTGGATATCATATTTCATAACATTTAATGATCTACACGTTAAAAAAAATCTTTATCTTTCTGAATGTGAGTGGATTTGTGGTCCATTTCTGAAAACTTCTTTGGGATGAATGATCCCGATTCTGGAAAGTTCAAATCTCTGCAGAGATTTTGGTCAAAACTCGGCGTTAATGTGAACATTCACTAGATTGATGAAGTTCAATCCCAATGTTCACTGATGGTTCCTTTAATCCAGTGGAATTGGGTGTGGTTTTGAATGTACACACAGCACCTTAAAGAAGTAAACCTGACTATGACTCTGGATCTTACTGCTGAACAAATAAATAACTCCCATGAATCCAGATGTGCACTGTGCATGTCTCCCCCCTCTAAACTCACTGAGAAATAAAAGGGAACAGTGATGACACGCACTGCTCTCAGATCAGTCTTCTTCTGTCAGGTTTTATGGCAGTTTACAAGCAGAGTGTATTACCGCCATCTACTGGACTGAGGTGCAATCAAATGGATGTCATTTCAAAGAAAAATTGGATAAAAAGGAAAAAGAACACAAAACAACAAACTAAATCCTATTTGCTAATTTTGTTTCTTTGATAAATGTTATCATAGCACAAGTGATGTTTTCTGACCTCGGCTCACCTAATAAGGTGTCTAAAGAAAAGGCTTTCTTGACTGCGTTCACTTCCCTCTTCAGTTTTTCTCTTTGTCTGTAGAATTTTAAGCACCTTAAAAGAACATGATCTACATCCTCTCTCACGCCACAAAGTTCACATTTTCCAGATGGATGTTTGTTCACAACGTATAAGCTGTTATTTAATCCAGTATGGCCTATTCTCAGTCTTGTAAACCAAACCTCCTCCTGTCTGTTTGGGTAACTAGGTTTGCTACTTGAGATATCTTTTTGTATATTATACAAGTGTCTACCTTTCTTCTCCTTATCCAATTCAGCTTGCCATATGTTAACTTTGTTTAATGAGTACCTTAAAGTGCATATCACCGGGTAAATTCAGGAGCAAGATCAATGTAATTCTATTTTATATTAAACTTTGGTCAAATATCTGTAACATTCTGCATTTTTTTGTTTGTTTTTTACCTTGCGCAATACCAGAAAAATTCAGTTGAAATCAAGCCATTTGAGGCGAATTGGTCTGCCACTGAAAAAACTTGGCATTTGAATTTCCCGGCAAACATTTATTTTCGTGACATCATCTGCGGGATTAGTACTCATCGTTTTCCAAAAGACCGGACAATGAGAGAGAAATGGGAGCGCTTGGTCTACACAGGCTGTGCACTGAAACCGCACAAGCTCTCGCAGCCTGCCGGCGCTTCCGCAGGTGACGTCACGATTCTGGCTATCAGACTCCCTTGGGATTTTTCCAGACGCGTTTTATTTTTTTATTTTTTCTGCTGTAGACAGATGGCCTTGTGAAAAATTACCCTTCTGGATGAGTGTGTAAAGGGACATACTTTCATATAAAAAAACGAAATTGGTCCAGAATATGCACATTAACTTCTGATCTACTGAGTGGAATACTTAACTGAACCTCCTCTTCTTTGGTTGCCTCTTTTGCCAGCTTGTCTGCTTCCTCATTGCCACCGACTGCTTTATGGGCTGGAACCCATACAAACTGGATTGATATTCCCTGTTGACTGATTGCAAATAAGATATTATTAATTTCATTCAATAAGTCCTGTCGGCATGACGATTCTCCACTTTGAACAGATGTGAGAGATGACATAGAATCAGAACAAATAACTGCTTTAGGGGGCCTAGTTTCTTCTATCCACTGTAATGCAATAATAATGGCTGTCATTTCAGCTGCAAATATAGACAGATGGTCTGATGTTCTCTTTTTAATAGAGATTTTGTAATGGGGATATAAACTGCAATACCTGTTTTACCCTCTGAATCTTTAGATGCATCTGTATAAACCTGTGTTGTATTATAGTACCTACTTCCTAAATATTGCTCTACGTTCTGATACACTCCTCCAGATTTAGCTATCTCTTTGGTTTCCATGATCACTGTAGGGGAGCAAAACAACCAAGGTGGAGTTGTTACCAGGGGCACAGTCTTACTACAAATGATATCATCTATTCCCAATTGATTTGCTAATTTGTTACCATCCCATCCAAAGCTACAAATCTGGGATCTACCATACTCCCAACACTCATTGAGAACTTTTTTAGTAGGGCGTGATGCCTCATGTCCATTTAAATTAATCCAGTAAGCCATACTCAACTTAAGACGTCTGAGGCTTAAGGGCATTTTTCCTGATTCTACTTGCAACATTGGTATGGAAGAAGTTCTAAATGCACCACAACATGTCCTGAGACTTTTAGCCTGCATTCTATTGAGTTCATTAAGCAATGTCTTAGATGCTGAAAGATACACAATACAGCCATAATCTGAAACTGATCTCATCAGTGCAATATAAATTCTTTTAAGGGACATCCCTGAGGCTCCCCAGTTGTACCCTGATAAACATTTCAAAACATTAATGCCCTTTTTGCATTTCTCAATTATTTTCTGAATATGTTCCTCAAATGTTAACTTGACATCAACCCAAACTCCCAAGTACCTAACAATATTAACTTGCTCTAAGGACTGGTTATACAACTTAAGCTCTAGTGTGGGACTTACTCTTTTCTTTGAAAAACAAATAAATTTGAGTCTTTTCTACAGACAAATGAAAACCCCACTCACATGCCCATTTTTCTACCTTGTTGATAGCTCTAATATTGCATCTTGCATTTTAGTTCTAATATCAATATTTTGTCCTTTTATCCACAAGCTCCATCATCAGCATATAATGCTCTATTGATTCTAATGTCATCTATTTTATTAAAAACATCATTAATCATAATGTTGAACAGTACTGGACTGCATACACTACCTTGAGATGTTCCATTTTCTATTGAATCGATGTTAGAGAAGTTAACCCCAACTCATACTTCTATTGTTCTGTCCTTTTGGAAGTCTCTAATCCAGTTAAACATCTTGCCACCAATACCCATCCTATTCAGCTTAATTAACAACCCCTCCTTCCATAGCATATCATACGCTTTATATCAAAGAATGTTGCTAAAAATGATTCGTTATTGACTTGTGCTTTCCTTATTTCATTTTCTAAACATACAATAGGGTCCACTACGGAACCCGCTCTGGTGTGGGGAGACAAGACCTCTTTTTTTCAGTTTCTTACACTAGCCTTCTAGTGATCATTCTTTCCATAATCTTACATAAATTAGATGTTAATGCTATTGGCCTATAACTTTTAACTTCAGTTTTATCCTTCCCTGGTTTTCCAATCGGAATCATTACAGAATGTTTCCAACACAAAGGCAATCTACCTTGCTCCCAAATCTTATTAAAAAGACTTAAAATTACATATTTAGCCAAGTCATTGACTTCATTAATCATTTTATAACATATACCATCTTTCCCTGGTGAAGTGTTCCTAACCCCATTTAACGCTCTCCAAAGCTCAAATAATGTAAAATCCTTATCAAGTACACTCTCACTTATTACCTGCTTTTCCAGTAATCCTTTATTCTCATCTATTACTTTAACTCTCCAAGACAATTCTTCATCAGTTAAGTTCTAATGCCTCCCATCTTTTTAATCATGCTCCAAATATCATCCACTTTGGCTTCTGCCCCTATTTTAGAACAGAAATCACGCCAATATTTCCTTTTAGCTTCTCTTATAATTCTTTTAACCTTTGAATGTGATTTTTTTTTTGTATTCCATTAAATTGGTATAGGAATGGTTTGATTTAACAATTTTGAAAGCTTTATTTCTAGCTTTAATTGCTTCCTTACAATCATCTGACCACCAAGGTACCATTCTCTTTTTCCTCATCCCAGAAGATTTGCCAAGAACCTCTTCTGCTGACTCACATAATATATTTGTAATCATTGAGTTTAACTCATCAACATCATTACTCATATTCTTCCCATCAGCCTACCGCTTGCCTTCATGCTATATAATTTGCTTCTCTCATTTTCCATCTTGGAAACCAATTCTCTTCAAGTCTCACATTTTGATTTCTAATACATAATCAAATAATATATAGGCTAGTGACAAACTGCCAAAAAGTGCTTTAGTTTTCGAGCTACCCCTACCGGAGGTAGAACTAAACCCAACAATGTTTTTCTTCATCTTTAAGGTCTCCATATGAAATGGATTCTTGGATAAAAAATATTTTGCTGCAAAGACTGTTAAATTGATAGATGTTATACACCCCAAAACTAAAAAAGACCTAAAATATGGCCTGGCCGTATGGGACTTAAGACACATAAACTGCTGTAGAGAAGTAACACAAGCTCAGAGAGCTTTAAAATTTGGCATGATTATAGTCAGGATGTTGCTTTACTTACTAGAAAAACTTGGATGTGAATATTTTAACGTATGTGGCATTTAGGGACCTAGGAACACATACCTAAAACAGGCGGACATGAAAAAAAATTTATATAAATGCAGAATGCGCTCATTTACTTTGTAGTTGCTTTGTCAGTGATGGTCATAGAAATATGTATGATGGCTTGTTGGAAAGGTGGGGTATCCAGCAATACCACACATGCCAATATAGCATGCATAATCTGGGCGCTGTATCCCTAAATGTATGAGGTGTTCCTAAATGTATGAGGTGAAACACAAACACTGACATAATCAAGTCTCCAGTCCAAAGCCCATTATCAGTGGTAAGAATAATGTTGACCAATTCAATGATACCTTTTGTAACTTACTTTGCAGTAAGTACTGCTCTACTTATATTGCATACTGGTTAACATTCCTAAATGGGGCTGACCTGTTGTTAAGGATCCTTCGTTCAGAGCGTGAAGCTGACTTTTTAGCTTTGAATTTTTCTTATCCACAATTAAAGTCTCTTCAGTTACTTTACAGCATTTCAGAGTCATTTGAGTTTGACTCGGGGGGTAAAACTACAGGAGTCATACTTCTTTTAACCATTGATTTTGCTTGGTTTTCTTTGTCAACCTTTTTAATAGCTGTGGCATAAGTAACGCTCTCTTTCACCTTTACACTTTGCACTTGAATTGCTCTTTTATACATCTCGCACCCTTTCTAGGCCGCACTGTGTTCACCTCCACAGTTACAGCACTTGATTTTTGTTCCTTCCTCACATTTACCATATTCATGTTCACCAGCACACCTAGGTTTTGACTTGCACACAGAAGAAATGTGTCCATATTTAAATGTGACATTTAAAGCATCTAATTGGTGGGTGGATGTAAGGCCTCGTCATATAACTTAAATATCCAATCATGATCCGCTCAGGCATCTTAACCTCATCCAACACTAACAAGACAGACAAACTTGGTCCTTTAGTTCCATTCCTAATTACTGGCAAACGCTTGACTTTGTTGATTTTAACTCCTTTAACATTGCTTTTAATATCGTCCTCTAACAAGTCAGTCGATACACCTGATATCACCGCCATTACTTTACCTCTTTCTTCCCAGTCTTGGACTTTAACGTGTTTCCCCAGTAAAGTTTTAAGCTTCATTAATCCCATTCTCTGATCTCTATCTTGACAAACAACTAACAGGTTACCATCTTTTAACGTTGTGACGGAGCGAACTTCACCTACTTGCCTATAAATGGCTTCACTGACTTTCAATGGGTTTAGTATACAAGGGGTTTGAAATCAGATCACAACTTTAACATCAGTCCTCGATCTTTTCGCTTCATCTTGTTTAGCTTTCACCTTTTCTTCGATGCTCTTTGAACCAAATTCCATTTACCTGACTTATCTTCACCTTCACTTTTATAGTACTCTCACTGTCATTCTCTTCTTAAAACTCATCTCATCTCATCTCATTATCTCTAGCCGCTTTATCCTTCTACAGGGTCGCAGGCAAGCTGGAGCCTATCCCAGCTGACTACGGGCGAAAGGCGGGGTACACCCTGGACAAGTCGCCAGGTCATCACAGGGCTGACACATAGACACAAACAACCATTCACACTCACATTCACACCTACGGTCAATTTAGAGTCACCAGTTAACCTAACCTGCATGTCTTTGGACTGTGGGGGAAACCGGAGCACCCGGAGGAAACCCACGCGGACACGGGGAGAACATGCAAACTCCACACAGAAAGGCCCTCGCCGGCCCCGGGGCTCGAACCCAGGACCTTCTTGCTGTGAGGCGACAGCGCTAACCACTACACCACCGTGCCGCCCTTCTTAAAACTCCTCCAAATCATTAGTTTCACACTCATCTAGAACTCCTTTTAATCCATGATCGCACCCCAGTCCACCAAACGCCAGTTGCAATGAATCTGGCGGCTCTTTCACATTCCCGGAAGCACTCATCGCGTTTTTTCTCAGATCAGTCTGTCTGTGAATCCCATTGAAAGTCACAGCTGCCTTTTGAACAGTTTCACTCCAGAGAATATTGCTAAATTACCTTGATGTTTCTGTCACACAAATAACATTGAAATAATCAGTTGACATTTTCACAGAAAACTAAACTTATAATATCATAAATGGTGCAAACATATGAAGATAGAAGTTACTTCATTTTGGGTGTCTTTTAATTTTAGTTAGTTCTCGAGGCGATATTTCTAGTTTTCATTGAAATGTTTTTATTGCCTTTTTTAGTTTAGTTTTTTTCATTTTGGTTTTAATTGTGTAGAAGATGATGAAATGTATTTAAAACGTATTTCATTTGGTCATAGAATGAGCTAAAGGAGGAGCAGATGAAATCCCAGCAGAGGATCCAGGAGAAGCAGAAGGAGGTGCAGGAGCTGAAACAGACTGTGGACACTATTAAGGTGAGGAGTGAAGAGTAGCTGTGTTTCAATTAACCTGCTTAAAGGAGATACGCAGAACCATGGCCTCATTTTTTGTTTATAAATGCCTTGAGACCAGTAGCGGCTGGCCTATAGGGGGCGCTCGGGCACTGCCCTCCCAGATGTGGAGGGGAAAAAATATATATAAACAAATGTTATCAATGGGGGCGGTATGGTGGTGTAGTGGTTAGCGCTGTCGCCTCACAGCAAGAAGGTCCGGGTTCGAGCCCCGTGGCTGGCGAGGGCCTTTCTGTGTGGAGTTTGCATGTTCTCCTCGTGTCTGCATGGGTTTCCTCCGGGTGCTCAGGTTTCCCCCACAGTCCAAAGACATGCAGGTTAGGTTAATTGGTGACTCTAAATTGACCGTAGGTGTAAATGTGAGTGTCAATGGTTGTCTGTGTCTATGTGTCAGCCCTGTGATGACCTGGCGACTTGTCCAGGGTGTACCCCGCCTTTCGCCCGTAGTCAGCTGGGATAGGCTCCAGCTTGCCTGCGACCCTGTAGAAGGATAAAGCGGCTAGAGATAATGAGAATGAGATGAGACATTTCCACCAACTGACTCTCATTCAACAGTGAATTTCCACTGACAGACTCGTATCATTTCTCTTCTTGGACACTCGTCTAAACACCCCAGAAGTGCAGCGAAATAGCCAATCATGTATGGTTGCTAGGGAAAAATAATAAATATTTGGCCAATCAGCATCGCCGAATTTAATGGTTTTGGGGCGCTGGAAATTTCGCCCCCGTTACAGAAAATGTGGGAGTTTTGGTTGCTATGGTGACAAACATGAGGTCTCAGGTGAGTCAGTCAGAGAGATGATGGCGACGATGACAGCTGAGGGGCAGCTTCCACCAAATTCAGCGAGATCTTTGAACTACCATTTCGCAAGAAGGACGATGGTGGAAAAAAATCCGTGTTAAGGAGCTGGGACCCGACCAGCCCGAAATAAACATCACCCAGCCAACCAAGGAGAAAGTTAAAGCCTACAACAGGACTTTTTGCAGGAGTTGGTTCCAGCGCAAGTCGTGGCTGACAGGCTGTGGAACAGCCAATGCACTTTTTTGTTTCCCCTGCATCCTTTTCAAAAGTGACAGGTGTGATTTGACGTGGACACAGTCTGGACAAACTGACTTAAAGCAGCTCTCTGAACGCATCAAAAAGCAGGAAAGATCAAGAGTTCACATGGGAAACTGCGTAAAGCTAGCTGTGCTTGGAAGGATTAGCATAGCGGCGCAGCTAGACGATAGGCACCGCATTGCTGGAAGAAGGCACAATGAAGAGGTCAATAAAAACTGTCATATTTTATCTAAGATCATCGACTGTGTTAAATGTTGTGGTGCTTTTGAACTAGCAATGCGGGGACAGACAGACGAGCAAAGTTCTTGTACAAATAAGAACTCTCCACCCCATTCACTCACTTATTTCATCTACTCTCTCTCTCTCTCTCTCTCTCTCTCACTTGCGTACAGACATACAAATACCCACCTACTCAGACTCGCACTCACCCACTTAAAAATCACATCATACTCTCTCTCCTCACTCACTCACTCACTACACAGTCCAACTTCACAAACACACACACTGACTCAAAGTAGGAACATCACTCTCTCCCTTTGGAGTTTGGACAGAGGAGATGTAAGGACTAAATCTGCCGAGTGTAAACATAACGCCACTGTTGAATCAGAGCTTGTCTTTGTTATTATTGTTAGTTTTGGTTCGTGTTGTCTCTCAGTTCTGAACTGGACAGTAACTTCAAATCCTTCACTCTCTCTCACAGAAATCTTACCCTCATCTCAGAAACACACACACACACACACACACACACACACACACACACACACACACACACCACCCCTTTCTCTCTCTCTCTGGTTAGAGGTGATGTTCAAAACTAGACTTTTGGTTCATACTGGACAATAATCACATCTTTCTTGTCATAGTTTGTATTCACAACAAGAGTGTCAACACTGTGTTTCACTCCCCCTCTCTCTCTCTCATTTGACAGAAATAAACCTAGCTCAGAACACACACACACCACCTGTCTCTCTTTCTTTTGAATGACCTTGACGTCTGTAACGTCACAGCAGGAAGGCTATCGGTCTCATCGCCATTTCCACTATACTAAAACACAGAGGTAACTGCAACTTCCAGCTTCCATTTTGAGCTAATTTATCGCCATGTCACGTAGATGTGTTGCTGGCCGGTGCAGCAACATGACAGAAGGTGGATTTATGTTGCATTCATGGCCCAAGAATGTTCAAACTGCAGAGATTTGGATGCATTTTGAGAGAAGTTCATAGGCACATTCGGCGTCTATGAAATGGTCTCTCCTCTGCTCTGCACATTTTACTGAAGACTCGTATGCAAGGACGTCACTAGGTTTGAGAGACAGGGGTAGCTTAGCACCCAGAGGAGAAAAGGTATTGTGCGCGCGCAGCGCGCGCCGATATCAATATAATGTATACCATATTTTCCACAGTACTATTAGTATTACAGCATAAAGGGAAGTATACGGCTGTTTAATGAAATGATGTTATAATAAATTAAGTTCATATTTTGTTGTGCACTGTATATAGGCCAATTTCCACGTCACACAGTGTGTTCATGTTAAATTGGCCAGAATAAGGGCAAAACACTCTCTAAGAGGGAAAATACCTGAGTTTGCATAGGTCATCACTTTGTGTTGTGTTTTTATCCCAGGTTGCTAATGCAAAGGGATTACTTGATTTTCTACCTTAAACGTGTAATTTAACAGGGGGTTCATGTTATACACGTTCTAATCAGGCATGTCATACTGATAAGCATGACACTTCAGACACTGAGACGCCCAACTCAGATGCCTTTTTTTTTTTTTTTGATAGGACAGTGTAGAGAGACAGGAAATGAGTGGGAGAGAGAGACGGGGAGGGATTGGGAAATGACGTCAGGTCGGAATCAAACCCGGGTCCCCGGATTTATGGTATGGTGCCTTAGCCATCAGAGCCATGACACCCCCAACTCAGATGCCTTTTGAAAAAAAAAAGTTCGGCGGCCACAACGTTCTGACACTTTCCCAATAATACAATTAGAAGGCGACATTTGCAACGTCTCGACGAATGCGTCTATTGCGTTGCACAATGATGTGGCCAAAATACATTGTTGCTCGTAGTAGACCTTTACTGACCTCAATCGAGACAGCTTCAGCATCTGCTCCTTTGCCTCTCGCTGCTGACTCCCTTTCTTAAAAAATCTTCGTATATCCATCTAGCCAAAGGATAGACAGACAGATAATCTTTTCCCATGCCAAAAAACTAATGCTAGTAGGCTACAACCCACACAGCTTAGTAAGTTTGTTCACCATGCTAACGTGCCAGATTTACAGTTGAAATAGAAAAGCTACAATATCGTCTTTCCTCACTACCCATTGCTCAATATAGCCTAGGTAAAGTTAAGCAAATGCAAACCACTGACATCAAATTACAATCTCACCGTGTGTGTCTGCAAATGAAAGCATAGAATTCTGACTCTCTGCAAACCCAACTCAATGGAAGCCCGCACCGTGCCTGCTGCAGAATGCCCGCATAGTTTTTTTTAAGTCCTACTAGCCTACCACTCGACGTGACGCTTGACACAGAACCAATGAGGAGGAATCATAACGATATTAATAATATTGCATTAAACAATAAATAAGCAAGCAGAAACTGTTGTTCGGATTAACTTGCGTTCTTGATGTCTCATGTTCAGTGCTTTACTGCCTTTGTTTTTTTTTTTGGGAAAAAAAATATAAATAATTTAAAAAAGGGCAAAAAATATAGGGTGGCTTTGCCATAAGATAGGGTGGCTGGAGCTACCCTAAAATGGGTCTGGCGACGTCTATGCTCGTATGAAACCTCTGATCTGTTGAGGAGCGTTGGCTATAAGCCCATTTTGAAAGAGGGTGCAGCACCATTAATTAAATAAAACTACAAGCAAAGGAAAATTTATTCATTTTTTTTTTTTAAAGGAAAGTAAGTTCAGTGGCACCAGCTCTCCCACAGTTTGAGCCAAGGGTTGTTGGTAAAACCCAGGATGGAATGGGATGCAGGGATGTGATTTTGGGCTAGTGAAATTATCTGAAAATTTTAGCCGGGGGTCTGGGGGCCGCAGGCCCCCAGCTGGTCCAGGGCAGTGCCCTGGTGGGGGGACAAGGGGGGTGAAGCCCCCCGAAGCTCCTGGGTTCTGGGGTTTTCTGACTTAAAAATTGTACTAAAATGGCAAGCAAACACACAAGAAAAAAACTTGTCATGATTAACAAATTCAAGCCAATTTAATGGTCAACATGCAACTCTGAGCCCCTATAGTAAATTCAATGATTCTTAACTGAGAAAAAGCCAAAACATGAAACCTAAAAATGTAATTCTAAATTAAATCATCTGCATTAGAATAAATAGAAAATTGTATAAGGAAAAACAAAATTTATACTTTCAATTACTGTAGAAGTTGAACATACCTAAATGTGCCTTTTCAAACAAACATGATGCAACATAAGAATTCATCCACAAGTCTTCAGGAACTCTCAAAGAAAAAAGATGCTAGCATCCATGTCCAGTTCCAGCATATCAGTCACTTTTTTTTCTGCAGTTTCTACTCTAGCAATGTCAACTTCATATACATAACTCTATAGTGTTCACTCACCAACGGATAATCATAACTCCACAGTGTTCACTCACTTAAGGATATTCAGAACCCCAGTGTTCACTCACTTAAGGATATTCAAAACTACTGTGTTCACTCACTTAGGTTTCGTTTCTATCCCGGGCTCCAGCCCAACTTTGCACGCTCGTAGCTCGGGCAGGGGAGGTCCCAGCATCCCCAAACTTGACAGCCAGAGACCTCTGCCCTCTCCCCAAAGAACGAAATTGCTGAACAAATGTCTCAGTCTTATGTCCAACGTCTGTAGCAACCTCTTTCTCCAAAAATTCCCAGCAGAACTTGTTTTTCACTATTCTGTCGATTTCTTTAACTCGATTTGCATCTTTACGCTCGATCACGGAGGCTGCCATCTTTCAAATCTTTGTTTGAAGCGAGCTTACGTACAGCTATCTAACAAGCGCGTTCATTGGTTGTTACAGAGCGATGGGCCAATCACGTACCTCGTTTCATCTGAATGACAGAATTACTGAAAGTCGGAACGAATAGGATACGAATGCGGATTTTTGAGCGAAAAATCGGAAAAATTTTTTTTTTTCAAATTTTGAGGTGAAAAAAGCGGAATTCCGCGAATTCGTGAAAAAATCACATCCCTGGGGACGTGACATATCACTCAGGCAGTGACCTCCCCGCGGTTATTGCTAAAACCGGCGATGTCCCGTCCCGGGTTTTAGTAATTGCCTGAGCCGAGCAGTAATGGTGGAGTACTCAGTATGGAGAAAATGGAGAATGAGTGGAGCAGCCGTCTGATTTCTAAACTGGATATTGTTGCCATCTCGCCCTTACGTGGAAGAAGCGAATGAACGGAGAACTGAATGAACAACTGAACATCAGATTGTTTTGAAACAATCGGCCACAAGATCGGCCTTCAAGAAGCAAGAACGCAGACGGGTAAGCTCTGACTCTCATTTGGATAAAAAACAACAAAAACAACACGGTTACCTGCATTTAGATTAATACATGTAACTTGTATTGTGTATTTAAGTTACTGGTAGGGTGGCACGGTGGTGTAGTGGTTAGCATTGTCACCTCACAGCAAGAAGGTCCTGGGTTCGAGCCCCGTGGCCGGTGACGGCCTTTCTGTGTGGAGTTTGCATGTTCTCCCTGTGTCTGCGTGGGTTTCCTCCGGGCGCTCCGGTTTCCCCCACAGTCCAAAGACATGCAGGTTAGGTTAACTGGTGACTCTAAATTGACCGTAGGTGTGAATGTGAGTGTGAATGGTTGTCTGTGTCTATGTGTCAGCCCTGTGATGACCTGGCGACTTGTCCAGGGTGTACCCCGCCTTTCGCCCGTAGTCAGCTGGGATAGGCTCCAGCTTGCCTGCGACCCTGTAGAACAGGATAAAGCGGCTAGAGATAATGAGAAGTTACCGGTATAAGATTTATTTAATTTGCTTCAGAATGTGATTGTCTCAGTTCATCTGATTATTTAATGAGCCTTTTATGTTTTATCAGTGAAAATGGATGCATGTACATGTATGTTGCACAAGTTATAACACCTATCCTGTTTTAATGAGAGTCAACCCACAATCAGTGAAGTCAAATCAGTCTTACTTGAGCAAGTCGGAAACGGTATTTCTTACTTTCACCATAAATTATTTATATGACTTTGGTCTATAGCTGTCAAAGGCCTTGGCCTTAAAACTGGTTCTCGCAGTTACGTCACGCGCTCAGGGCTGGCTGGCTCAGCGGGGCAGCTCCAATATCAAATTTGCGGTAGAGTTTAACTCTCAATTTTTTCTTTATTACCATTTATGCATCATACAAAAGTCAAGGATGGAGATACTATCCACTCAGAAATGTATTTAGAAATAAAGATTCTGCGTATCTCCTTAAAATAGTGAATTAAAAAAACAAGGAATGAAAACCCGGGGTTTAACAAAAACAACTCAAATATCTCGAGAGAGAGTTTATTTTTTACAGAGTATCCCATTAGGCCTCCATTTTGTGTGTGTGTGTGTGTGTGTGTGTGCGCGTGTGTATTAAGGTGTTACTCCAACACCTCAGTCGGTGAGGATATCCTCATTTTTACCATCAAAGCCCTTCTTCAAGTGCTACTGACTAAATCTAATCTGGCCATCTGGTATCCATCATCCACATTGCATTCTCCATCTCACTACCTGTCATAATGAGACGGTTGCACATGTTTTAAATGGATGCAACTTTTATAAAGGTCTCTATATGGCACGGCATGACAGGTTAGTGGACCTGTTAACAAAAGACATCAAAGAGGTGTACGGACTTTCAATAACCATAACCACTGTGCAGTAAAAATGGACTGGTTTAGTGCTAATCATAAAGACACCCCCTTTAGTAACATTCCAAACACCCCTGACATCACCATTATAAATGCTGAAAATAAGAATTTTATTTTTGTGGAAATAGGTTGTTTTGATTTATACATGGACACTTGTTACTACTCCAAGCTTTTAAAATAACAGCCACTTTTGGATACAGTCACAAACCAGGGCTATAGGTGTAAACTTGTTCTAGTGTTTGGCAGCCTGGGAAATGTACCGTACATAGATTTGCTCTGCATGGGCTGCAATTCTGTGGACTGAATAAGGACAATTCAAAAAAGCTTGCTAAGTATTGTTCAATCTCTGCCATAATAGACAGCATATCAATCTGGAGAAGGAGATGCCATGTGTACCCTTAACCATGCCTATTTTTACATGTTTACCCCAACTATCAATACAGTGTAATGTATAGTATGGGACACTTTGTGATTGACCTGTCCTAGTTAATGCATAGCAATGGATAGCACATGACATTTTGTGATTGACCTGTTCTTACTAATCCTATGAAATTACTTCCATCAGTATTTGGATCTGTAATAAGAAATTTCCTTGTGTTTAGAGCCAAATAAAAGTATTAAAATGTGTACTAACAGGTGCATTATCAGTCAGCAGTAGATGACAGTGAGAGGATCTTTACTGAGATGATCAGCTCCATGGAGAAAAAGCGTTCGGAGGTGACGGAGCTGATCAGAGCTCAGGAGAAAGCTGAACTGAGTCAAGCTGAACGACTCCTGAAGCAACTGGAGCAGGAGATTGCTGATCTTCAGAGGAGAGTCACTGAGCTGGAGCAGCTTTCACACACACACGATCACATCCACTTCCTCCAGGTAACACTCACTGTCTGATCTACAGAGGGCGCTGTTCCTCACAAAGTTTCCTCCTAAAAGCTCATTACAGCAACAATAAATGTTCCTGTATGAGATCCCAAGTGTGTCTTTGGTCTGATTCAGTCTGAGATTCATTCGTTCCTCTCCTACACTTTCCTCCTTCTCTATTCTGTGTTTCCTCTCTGTAGAGTTTCCTGTCTCTCTGTGTTTCTCCTGGATGTGACGACTCACCCAGCTTCACTGTCAATCAACATCCCTCGTTTGATGGAGTGAGGAAATCTCTCTCAGATCTGAAAAAACAAGTTAAGAAAATCTGTGAGGAGGAATTCAGCAAAATCCATCCACAAGGTAAACAAACAAACATTTGTTCTGTATCACAGTAAAGAGAGACATAAAATTAATGTAACGGAAATAAAACGTAAGCATGAACAAAACTGCATCAAATCACAAAGCATTAGTATTAGCCTCAGAAATTACATGTGCAAATTACAAATAAATTTCCCAGATAAACAGGACCTTAATCACAAATCCACAAACTAATCTTATTGAACTTTACACATAACAAATATGATGAACATTAGATCAGAACCGAGGCCTTAATTCCTCCATAAAATCCATCAGAAAGTAAAAACACACACATTGTCAGAGCTTCAGCTGGGAAAAGTTTTTTGCTTCTTCTCATGATTCTTACATTCAAATGCTGCACAGTGTTATGACATTTTGGCCGATCTCTAAATCGTGTCTAACTGAGAGCAGTGAGGAATCTAATTTTTCATTTTCATGCTTTAAACTGTTTTCATGTCATTTTTCAGTCTCCATTTTGTCTCTGTGTCTCTACAGCTGCAGCAGTTCACATGATTTTACCCTCAAAACCAAAGAGCAGAGAAGATTTCCTGCAGTGTAGGTGTAAAACACACACACACACACACACACACACACACACACACACAGAGAGAGAAGAGGACCGCCCACATGATGGCTTTTCTTTATTTCTTTCGACCTACAACATACAGAATGTGTATCAATAATAGTTTATTTATATCACACACAGAAATCGAGTTACACACACACAAATCTAATACATACGAAGGATAAAATGCTGCATTGAAATAACTAGTAATCTAATCTCACCAGGCAGAAAAAAATAATGGATTACTGTTATAAAGAAGAAAGCTAGTCACACAGAGGCACAATGATAAAATACAATATTTCAACAAATACAGAAAACAATAAAAAAGAGGGAAAAATGAAATGACAGTGTGAGGAAAAGAGAAAGGAATGCTGATCTGAAGCGATAATCATACTTTTGAAAGAACGCTTGAAATTGCTGAAGCTAAGACTCTGGAAAGATTCATCAATACTGTTCCAGAGAGCAGCAGCTTTGAAGCGAATATTAAACTTGCCATCGTTAGTTCTGGCTGAAGGAACACAAAATGAAGATCTCGAAGCCAGTCAAGTTTTATACTTGTGCCTTGATGCTAAAAGTGTCAAAAAGTTATCAAAGGCAGGCACCAAATAAACTAGAATGAAATTTAAACATAAAAATACTGTTTAAGTAATCTATAAAATCAGAGAATTTCATCATCTCCAGCTTTTTAAAAATAGGAGGTGTGTGTTCATTAAAAGAAGCTAAATTAATAATTCTGACAGCTTTCTTCTGGAGTCCGGTTATCAGTCGAAGGGTAGCCTCATAAGTATTACCCCAAACTGTAACACCATATATTAAAAAGGAATAAATAAGAGAGTAGTACAGCTGAGTTAGAATACTTTGAGAAACATAGTGATGAAGCTCAGCAATAATTCCAAAGCCTCTGGAGATTTTCTTGCTCTACTGGTGGATGTGTTTCCTCCTGATGAGGTGAGAGTCGAAAACTACTCCAAGATACCTGATGTGGTTCTTCTGTTTAATCGGCTTATAATTAATTTTCAGCAAATGGTTCTGCTCAATTTCTTTTGGGGTGGATTAAAAAAAAGAACAAAATTTGTTTTGTCAACATTCAGAGAGAATTTATTTGCACAAAGCCACGCAATGATATCAGAATTACTTTATTAATCCCTGGAGGGAAATTCAAATTTGCAACCAAGCTCCCGAATATTGACATTCAGAATTTACCCTGGCTTCTAGAGAATCTAAAGATGAATCTGCCAGGAATAAATTTGAGTCACCTGCAACAAGATGAAAATCAAATATATTGGAGCAGTTCATAAAATCATTTATGTATAAGAGAAATAGAAGGGGGCCATGAAGCGAATCCTGTGGTACTCCACATGAAATTGGTAAAGAGCTGGATGAAATATTACTGATTTAAACAAACTGATGTCTATTTGATAGATATGAGGCAAACTAATCATGGACAATCCCACGGATGCCATAAGAATATAACTTTGCTTACAAAATATCATGATCTATGGCATCAACGGCTTTACTCAGACAAAGAATGATACCACAGGAAAATTTGCCATCTTCAATTGTTCTTTGGATTTTATCAGTGATTTAGTAAAAGTGCATGTTCTGTAGATCTGTTGTCACGGAAACCAAACTGACCAGAATATATTAAATCAAACTTCTCTAGATATGTATTCAGCCTATTTTACATGAGTTTTTCTAATATTTTTGACAAAAATTGACAAAAGAGAAATTGGTCTATGATTAGAAGTTAAGAGTTGAGCTCCTGCTTTAAAACACGGGTCTGACACGAGCAAGTTTAAAAGAATCAGGAACAGTACCAGAAGTAAAGAAGTGATATAGGATCTCCACAGGCTTTGAGATTGAGTTTAATATCTTGAACAGGGCTACAGAAATACTAAAGGGGCCACAAGCCTCTCCAGACTTGAGCCAGAGAAAAATGTCTTGAATTTCTTATGTCCATGTAGGACTAAGAAGAAAGCTGTCGCTTGTCGGAGAAACAACAAAATCTGAAAATATTTTGTTGACCTTTGGTATTGCTTGGCTGATACTTTTACCAGTGTCTGCAAAATAAACATTGAACTCATTTGCTAGATCCTTTTGCCTATAGGAGTCAAATGGTTTAGCTTATTTCTCTACACTTTGTACTGAGCATACAGGCACTGATTTCTCGTCTTGATAGATTTTTCTATACAATTTGATTTTATAATTCATTGTTCTAAGACTGAAAGGAAATCCAAGGTGCAGATTTGAGTTTGATTTCCTTCCTTGACATGGTTTTTCAGAGGAACATGAGCAGTAATAATTTCATCAGAGTTTTCAAGAAAGCTGGAGAATGTCATGAATATCAGGCTCGCCATCGGACTGGCTAGAGCAGTCAATTTGTTGAAAATCATAAATTAATGCATCTTCATTGAACCATATGAAATCCATCCATTATCCATAACTGCTTATCCTGTGCAGGGTCGCAGGCAAGCTGGAGCCTATCCCAGCTGACTATGGGTGAGAGGCAGGGTACACCCTGGACAAATCACCAGGTCATCACAGGGCTGACACATAGAGACAAACAACCATTCACACTCACATTCTCACCTGCGGTCAATTTAGAACCAACAATTAGCTTAACCTGCGTGTCTTTGGACAGTGAAGGAAACCCACACAGACACAGGGAGAACATGCAAACTCCGTACAGAAAAGGCCCCCATTGGCCACTGGGCTTGAACCCAGAACCTTCTTGCTGTGAGGTGACAGTGCTAACCACTACACCACTAATCAGTCCCCCCAGGATTTCGCGGGCCTTTTTTGTGATTGTTGCGGGCTAAAATGTCTGATGTTGCAGGCGGTTTTCCAAAAAATTGCGATGAAAGTTGCGGTGTTTTTTAGGTTTTTGTTGCGATTACATTGCGGGATGAAGTGAAAGTTGCGAGAAATTGTTGCAATTTTCTCTTTTTGTGATTAAAATTGAGTGATATGTTAAATATTAAGTTATTACTGAAAAACTATTGATTAAAAAAACAAAGACACTGAGAAATGGTCCTATAAACATCTTTACCAATATAAAAGATTACCAGGACTACAAAAATGCAGAAAAATAGGCTTTACTTATCCAAATGCACCTGTTGGTTCAAAAGTTAAAGTGCATAGAACCTCACAGCACAACATGAAGTTACCTTAAAATATAATATAAATGCCTCAGCTTTCATGTAAGAAAAAAAAAACTATTAATACTAGTGCTGTGTGCAGGCAGTCTCTCCTGAAGACTAAATTAAACAAGAATTATAAACTAATAAAATAAATGGCTCAGGCTTCATAGAAGAAAAAAACAATTTGAACAGAATCTCACAGTATGATGCTGAAGCTGCCTAAACAATGGAAAATAAAATACCATTTTGGCAAAAATGTTGGCATTCATTAATTTCTTGTATTAAGTAAAAAAATAAAGTGCGCACAGTCCTTCACTGTAAACATAACACACTTTCAGTAACAGAATTTAAGTCTATATAAACACCGACTCGCACATGCTGCTTCTCTTGAACGTACACACGGAAGTAAGGCGGGAGGTAGTTTGTCGACGTCACCTCAAGACGACGCCAACGATTGGTCAAATTTGCGGGAAAGTTGCAGTGATTGGATATAATTGCAACACCGCCCTGAATTCACGGGGATTGGTTGAATTTGCATTGAAGTTGCAAATCGCAACATCGCAAAATCCTGGGGGGTCTGTTCAATGGGGAGGGTGAATTGAGTCAACAGACAAAAAGTTGGGAAAATGGTTAGTTAGGTCATTATAAAATATTCCCACTATATGTAGCATATTCAAGTCATCCAACCAAGGGTGTAGATTTGTTCTTGACATTGGTGGGGACCTTGGAATCCACCCCCCCCCACACACACACCAATCCGTCTCCATCTCTGCTCTGTGATAGAACAATAAATGACTACATACAACATATGCTGTTCTACGTACTTGCAATTCTACATAATTCACACTTTAATTCATTAATTAAACCAGTGACTGACAAACAAGTT
The DNA here is from genome assembly GCF_027579695.1 of Neoarius graeffei. Classification (NCBI taxonomy): domain Eukaryota; kingdom Metazoa; phylum Chordata; class Actinopteri; order Siluriformes; family Ariidae; genus Neoarius; species Neoarius graeffei. Next base: position 65,160,341 of record NC_083585.1, read on the forward strand.
GTTTAGAATTCAGTTTACTTCTGCCACAGTACAAATTAAATAGTTTTCATACAATAATAAAAGTAGCTGGAGCACTGCATAACCTCCACAAAACCAACAAAGTAATCAAGTAGCCTAAGTAATCACAGAAAAAACATTACTCTCAATGTGTCAATGAAAGTACAAGACATATTTTCAGATAGTGTTGCCACGAATACATGGAGCACTGCATAACCTTGTGCTGTTGTCCACAAAACCAAAGTAAAAATCCCAGAAAAAAATAAATTCTCTCTCAATGTCTCAATTAAACTAGAAGGCATAGGCTCATTTCAGCACGTTTCAAACAGTGAGTTTATATCTAAAGGCTTATCAACATTACTTCAGCCATAGTGCAATTGACATCTTTTACAAATTAGCACTGATAAAAGTAGGGAACATTATCACAGAATAAAAAGTATTTCAGTAGTCTCTCTGTGAACCCCACAACAGCTCAATGTTCATAGCTCCTATGTGAAGGAGCCAAACACATGCCTTCGCCTCTCATTAACTGAGATAAACTGTTGGCATATTTCTTTTATATCTATACTGTCCAGTCTGTCCTGGTGGACATGGCATACAGCAGCATTGTTTAATCTCACTTGGGTCATTGTTGACCTTAGCCATGTTTTTAGTCTTCTGAGAGCACTGAAGCTTCTTTCAGCCTCAGCCGACGATACAGGGATGACTAAAAGCAGCCTGACAAGGCTTTCGACTTGATCAAATAGACCCCTCACCTCCACTGGCATTCCCCTCAAGATAGTAGCCACTTCTGTACTAGATGTAAAAGGTATATTTAGATCTGAACATGGCTAGCTGAACTTTTAGGCTCTCCCTGTTAATTTCTGGGTACTGATCAACAATGCCCTCCACCTCTTCAGTGAGCAGAATTTCTTCCAGCTTCTGCAAGACACCTAGATCTGGTTGGTTCAACCTCTCCTGAAACTGAACAACACTATCCAGCACTTTGTAAAACTCTGCTCTGTAATGCTCCTCAGGTGACTTGGGAGTGTGCTGGCTAGCCCCGCCAGTGTATCGTTTTGGTGGCTGTCTCTGGTGAGGAATCTGAATGGGCTCAATACCAAGGGAGTCCACCATTTCCACTGCTTTATCAAAAATCTCGTGAAATCTTTCATTTCTTTTCAACTGCAGAGTGGATCGGACACACTCTATTGAGCTTCTCATTCCTGCAATAGTCCGTTTCTGCAGAGACTTGTTCAGACATTCGAACTCCTCAATAACTTCCAAGGCCAAAAAAAGCCCAAGCACTGTTTTGCCCTTTTCAAACCTCTCATGCAATCCATTTGCCCTTGCACTTGTGCTAGATCCCGTTGCTGCCATCTCCTCTAAGTTAGTCAAAACAGTGTCATACTGAGACAGCACTGCTTTGATAGCATTTCCCCGTACTGTTCACCTGGTTGGGCAGAGTGGTCTGAGTGATGCTGATGGTCCCTCTGATTCTGCTGCTATCGCTGAAAACATAGCTTTGAATTTTCCAGATTGTTTGCTTAATGACCCCAGATCATGTACCCACTCTAAGGCCAAGTTTACATTAGACCGTATCTGTCTCGTTTTCTTCGCGGATGCACTGTCCGTTTACATTAAAACGCCTGGAAATGTCGGGAAACGGGAATCCGCCAGGGTCCACGTATTCAATCTAGATCGTGTCTGGTCCGGTGCTGTGTAAACATTCAGAATACGCGGATACGCGGATACACTGTGCTGAGCTCTAGCTGGCGTCGTCATTGGACAATGTCACTGTGACATCCACCTTCCTGATTCGCTGGCGTTGGTCATGTGACGCGACTGCTGAAAAACGGCGCGGACTTCCGCCTTGTATCACCTTTCATTAAAGAGTATAAAAGTATGAAAATACTGCAAATACTGATGCAAATACTGCCTATTGTGTAGTTATGATTGTCTTTAGGCTTGCCATCCTTCCACTTGCAAGTGGTAAGTGATATGCGCTGGGATCACACACACAGCGGCTCAGTCCCGAATCACTGCTTGTGCACTTCACTCGCGCGTTCTGTGAGCTGCGCAGGGCCGGAGTGCGCACCCTCCAGAGGGCACTCGCTGTTCAGGGCGGAGTGATTTGGAGCGCAGGATGCCTGCGGAGCCGAGCGTATCCGTGTATTGGTGTTGCTGTGTGCACGTGAATCGTGTATTGGTGTTGCTGTGTGCACACTAATCGTTTTAAAAACGTTAATCTGATGATCCACTGATACGGTCTAATGTAAACCCCACCTAAAGCATCACGTATTAAAGGGCTAGCCTGACATGCAGCCTGTGTAATTAAGTTCAGGCAGTGAGGCCCGCAGTGCACGTACAATGCCAATGGCTGTCGTTTTTTCACTTCTGCCTGAGCACCTGAATAAGCTCCTGCCATGTTCAGAGCACCATCATAGGTCTGACCTCTTAAACATGCCATCAGAATATTCAGCCTCAAAAGCACATCCACAGCTACTCTAGCTATCTCCACTCCAGTAGTTCCTGAGACCTCACAAAAGCCAATAAAAACCTCATGTGGAACCAGGTCCTCATCCACATATCTAAAACATATGGACTCTTGCTCTCTACCTGAGATATCTTGAGTACCATCTATAATGATGGAGTACTGCAGGACAGATAGGGACTTGATAGTTTGTGCAATATTTCTGACAATGCAGTTTCCTAACAACTGCAAAATCTCATTTTGCTACCATCTTCCTTGCCATGGCCCCACAGTGCCAAACCCTGCCTGGTAAGGAACTGTATTGAGCCCAAAATGCTCTGTAAACAGTGTCTGGCAGTTTCCTGTTGTTTTGACCAGGCACTTGAAAGTTGCAAATCTATTGGGGCTGCTTCTTGAGCACTAACTGTGACTGCATGGTGATGGGATTGAGAATTTTTATGCCGTTCAAATCTTTCCAGAGCATTCTTCCAGTTAGTAAACCTCTTTGAGGAGAATGCAGGGTCTGCCTTTTTTGACATAGTACTTTTCTGTACAGTATATGTTTTCACACAGTAAAAAACAGAGAATCCCCTTCACTGCTGGGCTATAATGGAGCCATGGATACTCTTTGTACCACCTCTCCTGAAAATGAAGGACCCTACTGGACAATGTTTGAACTGGGATGCATTTGGGATTAGGCTGGTTTGGCTTGTTTTCAATGTCCAGAATATCTCCACTTCTACACTGTTCTTCATTGTTGTCACTCTCACTGCTGCTCTCCCTGTTGCTCACTACAGGTGTACCAGTTTCCTTAGAGATAGACCACATTATACAATTAGCCATACTGTGACACTGACTGTGATGATACATATGTGACTTCATGAGATCACCACTCATTTTATATAGATTACATAGTTTACCTCCACATTAAAACCATGATTATGTGCTTAATGGGTCTCACCATTGGCCCTGACTCTTCCTCGCTGACTGCACTAGTACCTGTCAGGATTGTCACCTGATAACATATTGATACATGCCATACAAAAAGTGAGACATGTCAATTCAAATTCTGTCAAATATACACTAATGAATCACTTTACATCATCAGCCTAACATTTGTAATGATGCTAAATATTAGTAATCTATAGCACCAAATCAACATTCAGATTCACCTGTGACCTTGCCTCTACCTCGGTCACCTGTTATATAACAGTGAGACATTCCATATGAGCTGTCACACAGTATGTGCTTCAAATACAGTGATGAACCACTGTTCACATTGTTAAATCACAGGACAACTAGCCTACATCACCAAGTCATCATTCAACTTCACCTGTGAACCTGTCTCTCCATCGCTGTCTGATGGTTGTGTTGGTTCTGTCACCTGACAAAATAGGACATGCATGCCAGTATGGAAAAAAAAATGGATAGCTACTTCAACCTTTCTGAGTCACTTTGTGCAAATCTTGAATCATCATTAATGTTTCAGTGAGTACATTTTTAAAACAATTTGTGCCAACTGCACTGCAAAGTGGAATACTTGCAGAAGCACATGATAGCCTACTTTGTTGTCTCAAAAAATTAACCCAATGAACATGTCAAGTCAGTAGTAGGCTACTAATACAACTAAGTTATTGTGTGTCACCAGATAGACATGTCATTTCAACAGGCTCTGTAGTCTAGCCTAATATCCTTGCACAAGGCTGCAGTTTTCTCTGACAGAGTTTCAACCGAAGTTAGAGATGCTACTCTGTGAGACTTTAACAGAACTGACAGTTGGCAATTTGTGTAGTTGGTTTCCAAACCATGTTATTCATCATAGCTGACGTTACTGACAATTTTAGCCTGCTGTATGTACAGTAACATTATGCTGTGCGACAAAGCCTTGCCATGTTATTAGACTAATTTCATTAGTGAACATGACTTTAAGTAACTCACAGGTTTCTTTGAGAAGTAGGTCCTTATGTCCACTTTCTTCTTTTTCGCTGCCATCCTTACTCGCTTATGACACCCATGTGTCACGTTGCACCCGAGTCTTACACAGTAAATCCCGCTGGTGGTCTACCTTCCAGTTTTGGTGCTGCTAACAACCAAACGTGGCTACAGAGTCTCACATGACAGCTCGGGAAAGGCACAGCCAATCACACTAACTCATCTCATCTCATTATCTTTAGCCGCTTTATCCTTCTACAGGGTCGCAGGCAAGCTGGAGCCTATCCCAGCTGACTACGGGCGAAAGGCGGGGTACACCCTGGACAAGTCGCCAGGTCATCACAGGGCTGACACATAGACACAGACAACCATTCACACTCACATTCACACCTACGCTCAATTTAGAGTCACCAGTTAACCTAACCTGCATGTCTTTGGACTGTGGGGGAAACCGGAGCACCCGGAGGAAACCCACACGGATCACACTAACTATAATGTGTAATCGAGGTAAGACTCCAGTAGAGAACGTGATTTAACCCTTTCTGCACCTCTAGGTGAATTAGACATTGACAGATCATTTTTTTTTTTAGGGAAATTATTGGTGGGGACAATTCAATAATCGCTGGATATTGGTGGGGACACTTACTTCCGTCCATGCCAATTCTACACCCTTGCATCCAACCATCCATCATCCTTAACCGCTTATCCTGTGCAGGGTCACCTGGAATAGGTTCCAGCTTGCCTGTGACCCTGCACAGGATCTCATCTCATTATCTCTAGCCACTTTATCCTGTTCTACAGGGTCGCAGGCAAGCTGGAGCCTATCCCAGCTGACTACGGGCGAAAGGTGGGGTACACCCTGGACAAGTCGCCAGGTCATCACAGGGCTGACACATAGACACAGACAACCATTCACATTCACATCTACGGTCAATTTAGAGTCACCAGTTAACCTAACCTGCATGTCTTTGGACTATGGGGGAAACCGGAGCACCCGGAGGAAACCCACGCGGACACGGGGAGAACATGCAAACTCCGCACAGAAAGGCCCTCGCCGGCCACGGGGCTCGAACCCGGACCTTCTTGCTATGAGGCGACAGCGCTAACCCCTGCACAGGATATTTAAGTGAATTAAAATATATATTGTCAATAAACATGGTTGAAAAGAATAGCAGGGGTCGAAATTAAGCATGTACCGATGGACATGGGCAAGTCATTCTCATACTCGGGCAACAATAAAATGATCACTAGTTGTCCGTCGGACAACTGTGTTTGAATGTTTATTTTACCAAGTGTGGCAGCGGGGGCGTGGTCAAGCATCGGTCTGTGACCGGAGGGCAGAGTCAGGGAAGGTAAGTGGCAGAATCACTGCACCTGATGTTGATTAACATGTGTTTGTGCGTCTTCCCCAGTGACCGTGCCCTATTTAAGGAGCGAGCGAGAGCAGAGGAGAGCGCTCTCCCCGAACCAGACACCTGATGTGTGTGTGCGCGCGCGCGCCTGTCTGGATGTATGTTTATGAGAGACCACTGAAAAGTGTATAAAAATAAAAGGGTTATGAAACTCAGTTCTGGCTTGCCGTCATCTTTTGCGCTCCACGCCCCGGGTTTCGGCACCACTGTGGCAGTTTGTAGGAGTGGGAGAAGCACAGAAGACGGCAGGCCAGAACTGAGTTTTGTAACCCTTTTTATTTTTATACACTTTCCAGTAGTCTCTCATAAACATACATCCAGACAGACGCGCGCACACACACACATCAGGTGTCTGGTTCGGGAGAGCGCTCTCCTCTGCTCTCGCTCTCTCCTTAAATAGGGCGCGGTCACTGGGGAAGACACACAAACACACGTTAATCAACATCAGGTGCAGTGATTCTGCCACTTACCTTCCCTGACTCCACCCTCTGGTCACAGACCAATGCTTGACCACGTAGAACACTGGTGGCATGAAGGTCCCAGGGCCAGAAGACCCAATTTTTTGGACTGATTTTTAATTCTGATTTGATCAGTTACACTTGACCATGATGACATGATGTTTTCTGACTGTTTAACATGTTTAATAGAAGATACTAGTAGTTATATCTAGTTGTTTTACTGTTCATCATGATGAAATAAATACCAAACACATACGAGTGTTATAACTTTATTTCTATCAATCAGTAATCAAACAATGGCAAAACAAGTTGAAATATTTTATTGCATACTCTATAATATACATACAGATTGCTTTTTATGCAAATTACTTACCCAGTCAACCTGCAAAAAAGTAGGGCAACTGATACATGCATGCAGGGAAGTAAATTTTGGGGGTTGATTGCCCTGAGGGCAAGTACATTCAAAAGTTAATTTCGACCCCTGAATAGGAAGATAAAGTATTGATAAATTCACCTGTAGGTATCCGAGTGTCTGAATTCATCAGATTTAAGTTTAGGTTGCTCACAAAAATACAAAGCTTTGAATCCTCATGGATTTTATCAATTATGGAAAGCTTATCCAGAAATGGCTGAAAAGAATGGTTTCGGTATCTGTATCTTACACTGTAACATTGATATTATAACTGCTTAGTTAGACCTTTCTGTTTTATTGGTAGTTAAACAGAGCCATCTGGTGGTGATTTAGTTATGCAGTAATGCCCGGATGTTGCCTGTGTGTGTCAGTCTGAGAGTTGCAATAAAGTGGTGCAGACGTGTTGGCCTCAGTCATCTTTAGTTGTTATGGATATATTAACAGTGTAAGATTAGTCCAAATATATTACAGTGGTGACGAGGGTGGGATCTCTTTTAAGTGGAAGGGAATTCCAGTTGCAGAGCTAGTATATTAAAGTTTAACACGAAGTAACGGGATGCTACAAGATAGCTAGCAGCTAGCAAGACGAGCCAAGCTAACATGGACTGTGGAGCGCGGTGCAGCATGGCATTTTTCATCGGAAACATTTGCAAGTACAAGGAAGGTCAAGAAGACTTTGAGTCATACCTCGAGAGGTTTGAGCAATGGATGATCGTCAGTGAAGTGGAGGAAGGTAAACAGGCCAATGTTTTCCTGTCTGTAATAGGCGCAGAAGCCTATGGACTGTTTAAAAAAAAAAAACCTCTACATACCGGATAAACCAAGTAGCCACTCATATGAAGTGCTGAGCGGGAAACTAACATCCCATTATAAGCCCAAGCCACTAGTTAGTTATCGCTGAAAGGTTTAAATTTCAAAAAAGGAACCAGCAAGAAAATGAGTCCATGTCGGATTATGTGGTGGTGTTAAAGCACCTGGCCACACATTGTGAATTTGGTCCGCATTTGGACAAAGCACTGAGGGACAGATTTGTTAGTGGTTTGAGGGTGGAGGCTATTCAGAGAAAGTTGCTTACGGAACAAAATTTGACGTTTGCAAAAGCATGTGAACTGTCTTTATCGATGGAAATGGCATCGGAGAATATGATGGAATTCGCCAGCAAAATGAAAGGACCTGCCACAGTGAATAAGATAGACAAGGAGAGAGCAAGCAAGGGTGCGTGGAGAAACAAACCAGACACCAGAGAGTGGAAAGGTAAGGCCACAAGTGACAGTTCCAGACCACAGAGAACAAAAATGCACCAGCCCTGTTACCGATGTGGCGGTAGCAATCACGCAGCGCAAGTATGCATGTATAGAACAGAGATGTGCCACAAGTGTTCAAAAGGTAGGATGTGTAAAACTAAAAATAGTCATGGACACACACAGTATGTCGCTGAAAACAGTAGTCCAAATGACAGCAGGAAGTGGAAATGATGATGAACGGTTCGGGTCATATTTCATGAATACAGTGTACATCACTAATACAGTTGGTAATGGGAAAAAGGACATTTGAGTAAATGTCAAGTTAGAAGGAACCCTGGTAGCTATGCAGCTTGACACAGGAGCGGCCGTAACACTTGTTTCTGAGATAGTGTATAAGAAACATCTCTCTCATCTGCCTCTGAAGGAAAGTAAAGTGCGGCTGTCAACCTTTTCTGGTGAGAACATTCCCTTGATGGGACAAGTGACTGTCAATGCGAAATATGGAAACCCGAGTGGTGATTTACCCCTTGTGATAGTGAAAGGTGACAGACCAGCCCTCCTGGGCCATAACTGGCTCACACACTTCAAACTAGACTGGGCAAGCATATTCTCAGTTATACCAGCAGGGGGCAGTAGTAATGCAGATGTGGAGGCAGTGTTGCAGAGACACAAAGCAGTGTTTTCTGAGGAGACTGGCACTATTCGTGAGTTTAAGCCAGCATCACAGTAAAACCAGAGACCAAACCGGTCTTCAGGAAGGCAAGACCAGTGCCATATGCACTAAAAGATGCAGTTGAGAAAGAGTTAGACAGGTTAGAAAAAGCAGGTATTATCTCAAAGATAGAACATAGTCAGTGGGCTGCCCCGATAGTAGTTATACCCAAATCAGACAAGTCAATTCGTATCTGTGGAGACTACAAAGTCAAGGTAAATCAGAGTGTGGAGGAGGAGAACTATCCACTACCGAACGCCGAAGATCTCTTTGCCACACTGGCCGGGGGCACTCTCTTTAGCAAATTAGACTTGTCACATGCCTACCAACAGCTTGAGTTAGAGAAGGACTCAGAGAAGTATTTGACAATAAATACGCATAAAGGACTGTATGTCTATCATAGACTTTCATATGGGGTGTCCAGTGCACCTTCAAATGTTCCAGAATGTGACGGATCAGATCCTACAAGGTTTAGAGCATGTGACCTGCTTCCTAGATGACATACTGGTCACGGGCAGAACAAGAGAGGAGCACCTGAGGAACCTAGAGGAGGTACTGAGCCGGCTGGAGAGTTACAGGGTGAGAGTAAAAAGGGCAAAATATACTTTCATGCAGGAGAAAGTTGAATACCTGGGGCATCTGATAGAGAGGGACTTTACCCCACTGAGACAAAGGTTGCTGCCATAGGAAATGCACCCCAGCCCACAAACGTCACAGAGCTATGGTCATTTTTAGGACTGTTAAACTATTATGGCTGGTTCATGAAAGACCTGTTGACCATACTGCAGCCGCTGCACCAACTTCTGAAGAAAGAAGTTGACTGGAAATGGGCACCAGAGTGCGCAGCAGCATTCAAAAATACAAAAGAACAGCTAGTGAAGAGCTCAGTAGTAGTTCACCATGACATCAAGAAACCCCTGAGATTAGCTTGTGACGCATCCCCTTATGGGATAGGTGCGGTCATGTCACACATAATGGAAAATGGGGACGAGAAGCCAGTCGCTTTTGCAACGCGCACACTGACAAAGGTGGAAAGTAAATATAGTCAGATAGAGAAGGAGGCTTTGGCCATAATATATGGCGTGACCAAATTTCATAAATATCTGTATGGCCGCAAGTTCAGTTTAATAACTGACCACAAACCTCTCCTTGCCATCTTAGGACCAAAGTCTGAAATCCGCACACTGGCCGCTTTGCATATGCAGCGTTGGGCACTGAGACTGATGGCTTATGACTACAGTATAGAGTACAGAATGTCAGTGGAAAATGCAGATGCATTATCTAGACTGCCAGGGGAGGGAAAGGATAATACAGCGGAGGAGAACAGTATCTTTTATTTCTCATTAGTAGATGAGCTTCCCGTGCAGGCTACAGAGATTGCACAGAGCACTCTAAAGGACCCAGTCCTATGCAAGGTACTGGAGCTGACTCATTCTGGATGGTCGAGTTATATCAAGGAGGAGGACACACTGAAACCATACTTCATCCGAAGGAATGAACTGTCTGTGGAACACGGATGCATTCTGTGGGGAATTCGAGTTATCATCCCACCAGCACACTGAGACCGACTACTGCACGACCTACACCAAGGGCACCCCAGAGGGTGCAAGATGAAGAGCTTGGCCAGGAGCTACTTGTGGTGGCCCCAGTTAGACAGTGATATAGAACATGCAGTACAGCAATGTGATGCTCGTCATAGTGTGAGGAAACTACCAGCAGCAGCACCACTACACTGCTGGCAGTGGCCTACTAGGGTGTGGCAGAGGCTACATATTGACTTTGCAGAGAAGGATCAACACCACTTCCTAGTGTTAAGTGGACAGTCATTCAAAATGAGGTAATCCCCATGGCAACAACTACAGCTGCAAAAACGATTGAGGTGCTGCGGAACATTTTTTCCTCCTACAGTCTCCCCGAGGAGATTGTTTCCAACAATGGTCTGCAATTTACCTCGCAGGAGTACAAGACATTCCTGCAAAGCAATGGCATAAAGCAGACCTTGGTACCAGCCTACCATCCCGCTTCGAATGGAGCCGCAGAGTGAGCAGTCCAAACAGTGAAAGTGTCACTGCTAAAACAAGTGCTTGACAAGAAGAAACAAAATGTCACTATATCAATGCAGCACAGGCTAGCCAACTTCCTGATGTCCTACAGGAGTACACTACACAGCGTTACAGGTTGGAAGCCAAAACAACAAAAACAAAGACTACCATGATCAAACCGCCTCCAAGCTGAGACATCTGTCTGAGGGTGACTCAGCTCTGATCCGGAATTTCCACGGAGGAAAGGAGAGGTGGACGAAAGGAACAGTGGAAAAGAAACTAGGACCAGTCACCTACCTGGTGTGGAACGGGGTGAACCGATGCCCAGTCCACATCGACCATCTGCTGTACAACTGGCCATCCAGTCTGGAGACATTTGAGTCCCAGGATGAGCAGATGGACATTACCAGCAACTAGCATGCAGTGGTTCATGCGGACTTGGGGGAGGCACACCTGGAGCAGTAGGTGGTAGCCCGTACTCACCTGAAGCTACACCGTTGCCTCGGATGCAGGCTAAGGAGACACTTGCAACACCTTTTATCAGGCTCAGTGGCCTGTGACAAGGCAGCGACACCTGACAACCGAGCAGCCACCTCCCCTGAGGTGTTTGGGCACAGGTACCCTCTGAGAGAGAGGACACCTCCTAAACGACTGACCTTGTGATCAGTCAGTTCCTGAGAAACATTGTTCCTGAAAACAAAAGAGTTCCTGTTCATACAAAATTGTGGGGAGGAAAAAAAAAAAAGAATTCCTGAGACTAAAATGGAAATGGGGCAAAAATGGGTCTAATGGATTGTGCTGGCAGTAATGATTTTGTTAAATCTCTGAAAGTAAATTGCTGGCGCAAATGTTTTTTTTTGTAAAGTATGAGTTTTTATTAGTGGGGACTTCATAGTCTAAGGGGGAAGAGTGTAATATATTGATATTATAACTGCTTACTGTCTTGCTGGGATTGCCACCTTATCGCGGTGAGGCAGTTTGCGTGTCCCAATGACCTCTAGAGCTATGTCAGCTGGAGTCTCGAACTCCTGGCAGGGTCACCCATGCTGAACAGGTCGAAAGGTAGGGGCCAGACAAAGAGCAATTCCACATTTTCCTCTTGTGAGAGGTTGGTCTAGGGCTAACAACCCTCTACTCTAAAAAAGGATGTTACAGAATCATCGAAGAGAAACTTGCAGCAACCGGGGCTGGGAGAGGTAGGATCTTCAAGAAGGCTTATGACGCGACACAGTGAAAGCCAATCGGAAGCTGTGAGGCCGAATGTACTACTGACTCCTAGAAAGACCATCAGAATAGGGAATTGGAATGTGAGAACGATGTACGAAGCAGGAAGAGCAGCACAGATAGCTACGGAAATGAGAAACTATGGCCTCTTTGTTCTTGGTTTGAGCGAAACAAGATGGAATCAGGCTGGATGGCTAACATTATCATCTGGAGAAGTGATTTTGTTTTCTGGTCATGAAGAGGATGGAGCCCCTCATAAGCAAGGCGTCGCACTGATGTTATCAAGGGAAGCAGCCAAGGCCCTGGTTTGCTGGGAAACGGTGAGCCCTAGAATGGTTACAGCTAAATTCGCCACTAAGCAGAAAAAGATCAATGTTATATTATACAGTACTATGCTCCTACTAATGATGCGGAAGAAAGCAAGAAGGAAGAATTCTATTCCGTACTACAGGATCTACTTGACAAGGAGAGAAGAAAAGATATTACCATCGTCATGGGGGACTTTAATGCTAAGATTGGATCTGAAAACACCCAGTTATGAGGAGGTTATGGGAAAGCATGGTCTGGGTGATATGAATGAAAATGGAAAGCTGTTAGCTGACCTTTGTGCGCTAAATCAACTGGTCATCGGAGGTAGCGTTTTTCCACACAAGAAGACACATAAAGCTACGTGGGTATCACCAGACCACAAGACTGAAAACCAGATTGACCATGTTTGTATCAGCAAGAATTTCAGAAGAACTCTGCAAGACGTCCGGGTTAAGAGAGGAGCTGACGTGGCATCAGACCATCACCTTCTGGTAGCCACCCTAAAACTGCGCCTCAAACGGCATTGTCAACCTGCAGTCTCAAGGACGCGATACAACGTGGACCTGTTCAGGGAGCAAAGGATGCGAGACAAATACCAGGAGAGTTTGTCAAATAGATTCCAGGTATTACAGGATTTGTATGAGGCAGAAGGAGTTACTGATATTGAGATGGAATGGAGAAGAGCAAAAAAGGTTTGGACAGAGATTGGTGAAGAGACCATCGGGAAGAAGAAAGCAACACCTAAGGACTGGATGTCTCCAGATACTATGGAGAAGATTGAAAAGAGGAAAAAGTTGAAAGCTGAATTGAATAACTGTCAAACTAGAGCTTTGAAAGCCAGGGCCCAAGAGGTATATGGAGAAGCTCACCGGGAAGTACGGAGAAGTGTTTGGAGAGATAAAAGGGTCTACACTGACAGTTTGGCAAAAGCAGCAGAGGAAGCAGCAGAGAAAAGAAATATGAAAGATCTCTGTAGTTGCACAAAGAAGCTGGCGGGGAATCAACATCATCTACAGAAACCAGTAAAGGACAAGCAGGGGAAACCACTAACCACTGCAGAAGAACAACTCAAGTGATGGGCAGAGCACTTCGGAGAGCTTCTAAACCAACCTGCCCCCCAAAATCCTCCAGACATTCCACCAGCAGGCACTGCCCTCCCCTTGAATTGTGTTAAACCAAGTAAATCTGAGATTAGGACAGCTATCCAGGCGATGAAGAATGGTAAAGCAGCAGGACCCGATGGGGTTCCTGCTGAAGCCATGAAGGCAGATTTGTCAACATCAATAGATATCCTTCATAGGCTCTTTGCTAGAATATGGGAAGAGGAGAGCAGCCCAGACAAGTGGCGAAAAGGGATTATTGTCAAAGTTCCTAAGAAAGGAGACCTTGGAAATTGCAACAACCACAGGGGCATTATGCTACTATCTGTTTCAGGCAAGGTGTTAAACAGAATACTTTTGGAGAGGATGAAGACGGCAATTGACCTCATGCTTAGAGACCAACAGGCAGGCTTCCGGAAAGACCACTCATGTATAGATCAGATTTGTACCTTACGGATTATCATAGAGCAATCAGTAGAATGGAATTCACCCCTTTACGTCAACTTTGTGGACTATGAGAAAGTGTTTGACAGTGTGGATCGGGAGACGCTGTGGAAACTTTTAAGATCTTATGGAATTCCAGAGAAGCTTGTCACTATAATAAAGTGCAGCTATGAAGGGTTTACCTGTCACATGTCCCATGAGGGCCAACTTTCGGAACCTTTTGAAATCAAGACTGGGGTGTGACAAGGGTGTTTGCTGTCACCTTTTCTTTTTCTCTTCGCAATTGATTGGATAATGAGATCGGTAACCAAGATGGCTAATAATGGAATACAGTGGACACCTTGGAAACAACTGGATGACCTTGATTATGCGGATGACCTCACCTTACTTTCTCACAATCACACTCAAATGCAGCGAAAGACATCAAGGCTGGCAGAGCAATCAGCAAAAGTGGGGCTGAGGATAAACAAGTTGAAGATGAAGGTACTAAGAATGAATACCACGTGTGAAGAACCTATCATGGTGGATGGACAGCAGCTGGAGGACATTAAGGAATTTACCTATCTTGGAAGTGTTGTTAATACCATGGGAGGAACAGACAAGGATGCTTTGACAAGGATTGGCAAGGCTAGAGCAGCTTTCCTTATGTTGAGAAAGGTTTGGTCATCAAAGGAGCTATCGATAAGAACTAAACTTCGTATATTCTGATCAAATGTGAAGTCCGTCTTGCTTTACGGGGCAGAAACATGGAGAGCTACCATAAAGATACAGAGCAGAATCCAAAGCTTTATCAACAACTGCCTTAGAAGAATTCTTGGAATCTGCTGGAAAGACAAGGTTTCAAATGAGGAGCTGTGGAAGTGGGCTGGGGAAGTACCAGTAACAGTGCAAATTAGAAGAAGGAAGTGGGGATGGTTAGGCCATACTTTGCGAAAGCCAGCAAACAACATCACGCGACAAGCTCTTTTGTGGAATCCCCAAGGAAAAAAGGAGAGAGGATGCCCAAGAAACAGCTGGAGAAGGGATCTGGAGAGCGAAGTTAAAGCAAATGACTGGAGTTGGACAGAACTAGCTAGAAAGGCTCAGAATCGGGTGCGCTGGAGGAAGCTCGTCGATGGCCTATGCTCCGCAGGGGGCGATGGGCATAATGAATGATAACTGCTTAGTTAGACCTTTCTGTTTTATTGGTAGTTAAACAGAGCCATCTAGTGGTGATTTAGTTATGCAGTAATGCCCGGATGTTGTAGCCTGGGAAATCCCATGCTGCTTTGCACAATCATTCCGATCTGAAAAGACAGCATGGAAACTATGGTCTAAAGGCTCGCCTGAGTTAGGGAGCCAATCAGAGAGTGGGGAGGGGTGGAAAGACGGTGATGCGTACTACTCGACAAACGGAAGCTTGTAGTTTATTTGGGACTGTTTATGGATCACATTTAACATGGCGGCGAGCGATACGAACCAAACTTTCGATCAAGCTTTGTCTTGCACAAACGGCAGTAATCGTTCGGTGCCATTGTTTTCCTATTTTTGTTTTGCCTTCTCTTTCTCTTTCCTTCTCTTCGTCGCTCTAACTACGTCACCGGGTACAACTGCCATGATTGTCCATGGGCTACGTATACGCCAAATGATAGACATTCGCAACGTCCAATAAACGGCCGTTGACAATCGTAAACCACACCTCCCCTACGAGAAATTCAATAGGCGGATTCCAGACCATATTTCACTTGTGATATGGTCTGGTGTTAACCAGACTACGGATGTTGCCTATGTGTGTCAGTCTGAGAGTTGCAATAAAGTGGTGCAGACGTGTGGAAGTTGGCCTCAGTCATCTTTAGCTATTAGGGATATATTAACAATGTAAGATTAGTCCAAATATATTACACACACCACAAACTATGTTCTTACTGCCTTCATTATGGAGCTCAACAGAAACTGATTCATCTTGATCAGAAGTATTAGGGTCATATCTTAGATTATAACTTCAGGAATTTATGAAGAGTCCAATTTGGAGAGTTGGGAAATGTAATTAAAGTCAGGTAAGTAAAAATTGACAAAACTATCTGAGTTGAATGCCAGGTTTCTGAAAGGCAAAGGATCTTCAATAGATGATCTAAAATACTGATTATGTCTTGAAATTCATCAAATTTAGCTGAGAAGCTCCTGATAATATAGTGAAGGAAAGAGAACAACTTGTCAGATAAACAAGAAGACACAGTCATCTATATTCCCTGTCCTATATACCAAGTTTCAAGATATTATTTGTCACGTTTTTCAAGTTCTGCTGCAGGAAACCAACCCTACCTTCTTTACACTGACCTCAGCAGCCCATGACATAAACCCACCGGACCTTTGGTCCAGGTGAGCTAAAAATTTAAATTTCACATTTCTTAGTATCAAAAGGCACATCTACCGTACATTACTTCCTCAACACATATACCAACTTTCAAGACCAAACCACTCATAGTTTTCAAGTTCTGCTCTGAAAACCAAACCTACCCTAGAGACTAAGTCTGAAATTGTTTCCATGGAAACATGAAAAATTTAAATTTCTCAAATTTCTTAGTATGAAAAGGCACATCTACATCACCTTGTTAACATGTATACCAAGTTTCAGATTTGTATCATGAATAGTTTTGGATATCTCATCTCATTATCTCTAGCCGCTTTATCCTTCTACAGGGTCGCAGGCAAGCTGGAGCCTATCCCAGCTGACTACGGGCGAAAGGCGGGGTACACCCTGGACAAGTCGCCAGGTCATCACAGGGCTGACACATAGACACAGACCACCATTCACACTCACATTCACACCTACGGTCAATTTAGAGTCACCAGTTAACCTAACCTGCATGTCTTTGGACTGTGGGGGAAACCGGAGCACCCGGAGGAAACCCACGCGGATACGGGGAGAACATGCAAACTCCACACAGAAAGGCCCTCGCCAGCCCCGGGGCTCGAACCCAGGACCTTCTTGCTGTGAGGCGACAGTGCTAACCACTACACCACCGTGCCGCCTAGTTTTGGATATATGCTCCAGAAACAAACTTTGCTCAAAGTCAAAATTTATTACTATGTAAAAATTTGAAAAATACTTTTTTCCAAAAATCAAAAATAGCAAAAGGCACCAGTTCACATATTGCTTGATATGTATTACAAAGGTTCATGAAGATATCTTCAGTAGTTTTAAAGATATGGGCCGGAAACGAAAACGTGACCAGACGGACGGATGGATCGACAGAACCTGTTTCTATATCCTTCTCCAACCTTCATTTGGGCGTGGGATAATTACGAAGTTCTTGAGAAGAATGAAATTCGTGTGGGGAATAGTACCTAGAATTAATATGACAAGGAGTATTAATGTCAGGATTGAAATCATTTAGGTTTGGTGATAATTCTAATAATCATAATTAATCTAATAATAATTCTAAGCAGTAACAACGTCAGCTTGATTAATGCACAATTATACTGAGGTTTTTTTAATATATTATTTTTTTTTTTTCATGAATTTAAGCACAGACATTAAAGGATATGGGACATGGATTTTTACCTGGGCATAATTATGTATAAAGGACATAAGAAATGCCATCTAAATCACTGCAGGGCGTCAAAAATGTGAAAATCATCATATTATTCAAGTTTTTCTATACATCAGCATAAAACAAGGATTCGTTAATGAGCTAGGTGGTCACGTGACCCATGACATCACAAAAACTTTCCAAGGAGCCAGCGCTTGGGAATCTAATGTAAACAGGTTACCGAAATGGACACCATCGACAGTCATATTCCCGATGTTTCACAGAGATGTGAAGTTAGACCCTATCAATTCAAACCGATAGCTGGAAATTCACATGAACATAGATCTTGTCTTTACTCTGACGGGTCAGATGATTCTGAGAGTGAGAGTTCATTCAATCCCCATGAAACTGAAAGCGGTCGGCTCGATAACACTTCCTGGTAAGTTAAAAACAATTCTGCTCAAAGGCTAATGATCTGTTGAAAGAAGTATTCTTTTTGTATCATACATTGAAAGTTCATCATAGATCTAGCTAAAGTCCGTTGCAAGCTAGTTTTTTTTTGCTAGTATTTTTCGAGATTGATTGAGATACAATGCTTCCAGAGTCCGAGATGAAAACATTCAAAATGGCGAAACGAGTCAGAATTATGATAATCAATAATTGATACACCCAAAATTATAATACTAATCCTTACCTCGGCTTTCAGTCGCTTAGCGCAGAGGTCTTCAACAGGGGGGTCACGAAATCGCACCGGATCACTCATATCAACAAAAATATTCCTGCCCTGTCCCCTGGCCTCCGTGCAGGGATGCAAACAGCGCGCCTTTTGGCGGATGCCGCCTTTTTCACGGCTGAATCGCGCAGATCCGATTTAAAAAAAAAAAAATAGCGATGTTGGTTCATGGAGCATGAGGCATGAAGTGTAAGGATGAGAGAGAGGCGGTTTGGGTCGGGAAGCTGCGCGCATTTGTGCAGCCTGGCGCAGGTGTGCGCGGCTTCCCGATTTGAACTGGTTTTTTTTTCTCATCCTTATGCTTCCTGTTTCATGTTTCATGAATTAATATCGCTCAGTACCTGAGTATTAATGTTGAAAGAATCCTCAGTGAAATGGTCCGAATACAGTTTGTGGGAAACAGTAGGTGCAAAGTTTTTTCAACAGGTGTTCTGTAAAGTTGTCCTACCAAGCCTACTGCGCATGCGCGAAGCCTACTGCGCATGCGCAGGTGAGCCCACACTTTCCTCAGCTTCGGGTCCTTGGAGAATGCAAAAAAACTTACTCCAGGGCATTTCCCATTGGAATTATTGCAACCATAAGCAGCACAATACACCATGATGTCCAATGTACTTTAAAGACTATAAAAACAATTTTCTTGTCATCCACTTCTCCATTCATCTACCCGCTTGTGCTGTGCCCGAAAGTTTTTGTGACGTATGATCACGTGACAGCGGCTCTTCCGGTTGCAAAAAATGCATATCGGAAGTCGAGCAGAAATGCCATATAATCATCACGAATATAACGATTTTGCTGAATTTAATAGATGATTTTGTATTTGTTGATGCAATTAATTCATCTTTTTAATGGAAAGAAACTGATATAGCGTGCTTTTATGTTTCATGTCCCATATCCTTTAAACATAAACGGGGGGGGGGGGGGGGGGGTGTCACTGATCATCAGATTGTTGACTGAGGTTATATGCAGTCCCCCCAGGATTCCGCGGGCCTTTTTTGTGATTGTTGCGGGCTAAAATGTCTGATGTTGCGGGGGGTTTTCCAAAAAATTGCGATGAAAGTTGCGGTGTTTTTTAGGTTTTTGTTGCGATTACATTGCGGGAGGAAGTGAAAGTTGCGAGAAATTGTTGCAATTTTCTCTTTTTGCGATTAAAATTGAGTGATATGTTAAATATTAAGTTATTACTGAAAAACTATTGATTAAAAAAAACAGACACTGAGAAATGGTCCTATAAACAACTTTACCAATATAAAAGATTACCAGGACTACAAAAATGCAGAAAAATAGGCTTTACTTATCCAAATGGTCCTGTTGGTTCAAAAGTTAAAGTGCACAGAACCTCACAGCACAACATGAAGTTACCTTAAAATATAATATAAATGCCTCAGCTTTCATGTAAGAAAAAAAAAACTATTAATACTAGTACTGTGTGCAGGCAGTCTCTCCTGAAGACTAAATTAAACAATAATTATAAACTAATAAAATAAATGGCTCAGGCTTCATAGAAGAAAAAAAACAATTTGAACAGAATCTCACAGTATGATGCTGAAGCTGCCTAAACAATGGAAAATAAAATACCATTTTGGCAAAAATGTTGGCAGCCGGGCGGCACGGTGGTGTAGTGGTTAGCGCTGTCGCCTCACAGCAAGAAGGTCCTGGGTTCGAGCCCCGTGGCCAGCAAGGGCCTTTCTGTGTGGAGTTTGCATGTTCTCCCCGTGTCCGTGTGGGTTTCCTCCGGGTGCTCCGGTTTCCCCCACAGTCCAAAGACATGCAGGTTAGGTTAACTGGTGACTTTAAATTGACCGTAGGTGTGAATGTGAGTGTGAATGGTTGTCTGTGTCTATGTGTCAGCCCTGTGATGACCTGGTGACTTGTCCAGGGTGTACCCCGCCTTTCGCCCGTAGTCAGCTGGGATAGGCTCCAGCTTGCCTGCGACCCTGTAGAAGGATAAAGCGGCTAGAGATAATGAGATGAGATGTTGGCAGCCATTAATTTCTTGTATTAAGTAAAAAAACTAATGTAAAGTGCACACAGTGCTTCACTGTAAACATAACACACTTTCAATAACAGAATTTAAGCCTATATAAATACTGACTTGCACATGCTGCTTCTCTTGAACGTATCCACGGAAGTAAGCAGTGTTGCCAGATACTGCTGACATTTTCCAGCCCAAAATATGCTCAGAACCCGCCAAAATGCACTTGAAACCCCCCAACTGGGTGGGAAACCGCCCAATCTGGCAACACTGGAAGTAAGGCGGAAGGTAGTTTGTCGACATCACCTCAAGACGACGCCAACTATTGGTCAAATTCTCGGGAAAGATGCGGTGATTGGATATAATTGCAACACCGCCCTGAGTTCACGGGGATTGGTTGAATTTGCGTTGAAGTTGCAAATCGCAACATTGCGAAATCCTGGAGGGTCTGTATATGGTTCATATGAGAGTAGGGGGTCCCAGGTTTTATAGAATTTTTTCAAGGATCCTCTGACAGCATGTTTAATTTTTTCCTAGGTGTAAGAATGACATAAGCGCTTCAAACCAGGAGTGCATACCAGGAGGTTTAGGGCTCTTCCAATGTAATAGTATTTGTTGTTTGGCTATGAGTGCGGCAAATGCAATAACATCAGCTTGGCAACTGGTAAATTTTCCCACTACTGGAGACACACCAGATATAGCAATTAAGGGGCATGGGGAGATGGAAATATTTAGGACTGTGGAAAGAGTATTAAAGAAAGATGTCCAAAAAGCATGTAGTTTGGAGCAGGAGAAAAAAGTGTGTGTATGGTCTGCTGGAGACTGAAAACACCTGATGCAGAGATCATCCGCATCTGGGAACAGTCTTTTCAATCTGGCCCTAGTATAGTGAATTCTGAAAACTACTTTAAACTGAATTAGACTTATTCATGCACAAATGCAGGTGGTGTTAATTCTAATCAAGACTTCCCTCCACCAGATTTCACCTAATGTGAGGCCAAGCTCCTTTTCCCAAGTGTCCTTAAATCTAAGGAGAGGGTCCACCTGGGACGAGAGGAGGTGGTCATGTATTGAGGAAATGCTATTTTGCGTAACTGAAGAGCCCATAATGTTTTCTAACAGGGTTGTTGCTGGCAATATTGGAAATGGAGTGAATCGAGTTTTTGCAAAATTGCGTAACTGAAAATATCTAAAAAGACCTTGTTTTGAAACACCAAATTGTGACCAAAGCTTCCAAAGGTCTTGTCTAAATATAGGTCACTGAAAGAGACAGGGCCCAAGTTTGTTCCAGAGCATAAAAGTCTTGTCTATGGTGGAAGGTAGGAACCAGTGACTGTTGCATATGGGAATAAGGACAGATGGAGATTTCAACCCGTAGTGATGTCTGAACTGTTTCCAAATTTTTAAGGAAGAACGTACAACAGGATTATTAGTGTGTTGGGAGGGGCACATAGAGAGTGGTGCGAAAAGCAATGCAGGGAGTGAGGATGTAATGCAAGAGTTTGCTTCTATTACACACCAGTTTATATCTGGGCAATGATACCATTTTTTTAAGCATTTGAATGTTGGCGGCCCAGTAGTACAACATGTTTGGTAAAGCAAAATCCCCTGTCAACTTAGGTCTCTCCAGAATTCTTTTCTGAATTCTGGGAGTCTTGCCTGCCCAAATGAAAGATATAATGGTGTCCAATGATTAAAAAAAAGGATTTAGGGAGAAAAAGAGGGAGTGTTTGGAAAAGAAATAGGATGAGGTAGCACATTCATTTTGACTGTTTCAATTTGGCCAACAAGTGAAAGGGGTAGTGTGTGCCATCTCTGCAGGTCTGCTTTGATATTCTGAATAAGTTTAATGAAATTGTTTTTAGAAAGGGAGTTAAGAGAATGGGAGATGTTGACACCTAAGTACTTAAAGCCACTGGGGGAAAAGTGAAAGGGTAGAGCACCTGGAGGGATTGATTTAGCAGACTGATTGACAGGAAAGCAAAGACTCTTAGCAATATTCAACTTGTAACCTGAAAAAGTGCCAAACAACTTAAGTAGATCTACTATTCTATCAGTGCAGTTTATTGGATCTTGCACATATAGCAATAAGTCATCAGCATAGAGTGACACTCTGTGCTCAAGGCCTCCTTGAATTATACCAAAGAATGCTGGAGAAGTTTTTAGAGCTATAGAAAGGGGCTCTATTGCTAATGCAAATAGTAAAGGGTACAGGGGGCACCCCTGATGTGTGCCACGTGTTAAAGGGAAGGGAGGAGATACTTCAGAGTTTGTTTTGATGCTAGCCATTGGGGCCGAATATAACAGATGAATCCAAGAGATAAATTTAGCTCCAAACCCAAATCTGTGCAACACTGAAAATAAGTACTGCCATTCCACACAGTCAAATGCCTTCTCCGCTTCCAAAGAGATGACCAACTCTGGAGTTGGAGAGGCAGAGGAAGATAGAACCACATTCAAGAGTCTATGTACACTAGACGACAGTTGGCGACCAAGGATAAAGCCTGTTTGGTCCTCTGATATGATACTTGGAAGACAAAACTCAAGTCTACGTGCAAGCACCTTTGCCAACAGTTTGACATCATTGTTAAGCAAACTGATGGGTCTGTAGCTACCAGATAAATCAGGGTCCCTGTCTTTCTTTAATATAAGAGAAATCAAAGCCTGATTGAGTGTTGGAGGCAAAACACCCTGTTCTAAGGAGTCATTATAAACTTCCAGTAATAGAGGGGCAAGTTGTGTAGAGAACTTCTTAAAGAACTCTACTGGATAACCATCTGGGCCAGGGCTTTTGTTACTCTGCATTTGAGCAAAGCAGGTGGTGATTTCTTCTAACCTAAGGGGTTCATCTAAACTCCCTGACAGATCTTCATTTAAAGTAGGAAATTCTAAGTTATCAAGAAAGAACTCCATAGAAGAGTTGTCAGGAGAAGGTTGTGACTGATAAAGCGTAGAATAGAAAGAGGAGAATTCTGAGTTTATTGTGGAAGGGTCTGTAGTCAAGTTATGAGAAGAATCATAAATTTGTGAGATAAGACGGGAAGCGTCTCAGTTATGAGGCTAGAAGACGACCAGCCCTATCCCCATGCTCGTAATAAGTTGCCCTTGTACGTTGCAATAAAATGTTCTGCTTTCCCTGTTGACAGTAAGTCAAATTCAGTTTGCAATTGTAGATGTTTGGCAGTTAAATCAGGGTTGATTACTAAGGCCTGTTGTCTATCTAATCTTAGGATGGCGTCTGTCAGTTCTTGCTGTTTCAATCTTCTGTTCTTAGCTAATTGTGGACTGAAAGATATAATACTACCCCTGATAAATGCTTTTAGTGTTTCCCATAACAGAGAAGGAGATACATGGTCAGATCTATTTGTTTCTAGGAAAAAGTCAATGCTTGTGGAAACATAATCACAAAAATCTGTGTTAGCAAGCAAGCTAGAATTAAGCCTCCATCTTCCTTGGTGTCTAAGGGAACCAGATGGCAGGCAAAGGTCTAAAATGTGGGGGGCATGGTCAGAAATTACAATCGCTGTGTATTGTGTAGTGCATACAGAGGGTAGAAGAGCCTTGTCAATAAAAAAGTAATCAATACGGGAGTACACCTGGTGTACAGTGGAATAGTAGGAGAAAACTTTAGTACTGGGATGAAAAAAGCGCCAAGGGTCAACACAACCAATTTGATCCATAAAAGATGTTAAAGACTTAGACATGGCTGATGGCGTCGCTGATTCAGAGTGAGTATGATCAGTAGTAGGGTTAGTAACACAATTGAGATCTCCACCCAGGATTAACTGATGGGTATCCAAATTTGGTAAATGAGAAAATACAGTGGACATGAAATTTGGGCTATCCCAATTTGGGGCATACAAGTTTGCTAAAACCACAGGTGTTTGAAAAAGCAAACCTGAAACTATAATATAACAACCGCCAGGATCAGAATATACCTGATCAGGGGTGAACCTGATTTCGTTTATGAATTAAGATAGCAGTGCCTCTGGATTTACTGTTAAAATTGGAATGGATGATTTGACCAACCCAAGGCTTACGCAATCTTGTATGATCTTCCATGCGTAGGTGTGTCTCCTGTACAAAGGCAATATCAGTTGACAGGCTCTTTAAGTGTGAAAGAACTTTACATCGTTTAATTTGCCCTCCTAAGCCATGCACATTCCAGGTTATTATTTTAATACACTGCCCATTCAATCCATAATGCATTGTAGTGTCTGGTGTCATCTATGTCAGGCAGGTGAGACTAAGTAACTTCTGATGAGCTACAAAGCACGGGCTCCCTGTGAGTGATGGGCCATGACACAAAGGGGATGGAAAGGAGAAGGAGAAAAAAAAAGAGACAGAAAAAAAAGAGAAAAAAAACCCCACCCATCTGGGCTTCGGACAACATCCCACCCTAACCCTACCCCCCACCCCACATACACACAAACCCCCACCCTTCTAGCAGTGAACATAGCAGTGTATGTCTGAAGCTCATCCGCAAGAAGCGGCGAGATGCCAAAGCTAGTATACATACCACCGATTTATCATGCAGTGTTAATTCCTGCTCCTAAGTTGCATTGGTTTGATACCCCATAACAGAACAATACAAGAAATGGAGTAGAAAAGAGAACAGTCCTTGAAAAACAATCTGGATGTAAACCTCCAGATGGCAACATTGCCATGCAAAAAGTCCACAGTGAATGCTAGGTATGAGTTGCTTACAGTTCTAAAATAATAATCAAAAGGGTTAGAGCAGCTTTCAGCCGTCTATAATCTAAATTGAAACAACACCACCACCACAAAAAAAAGAAAGAAAAAAAAACACAACATGCATGCATGTTCGCTGTTTGCCAGAAAAGGAGAAAGCCATATCACTTCAGCTTCCTAGCATACCAATAAACCGGTCAGCTAAAAGCTAGCTATCACCTGGACTCAGCACTGCAGCTGTTTTTGGGCGAGTTAGCGATGATCCGCGGGAGACGTCTCCTGCTGGCTGGAAATGCGCTCTTGGTAGAACGCCACTGCATCTTCAGGGGAGTTGAAGATGTGTTCTCTGTTGTTGTAGGGGACACGGAGACGGGCTGGATATAGAACTTCACTCCTTGTTGGTAGAGAAGCCCTTTTACATTGTTGAATGCTGTGCGCCTCTTCGCCACTGCTGCACTGAAATCCTCAAAGATTCTGATTCTGTGACCATCATATGAAGCGTCTTTATGAGATTTCGCCCAATTCAACACAGTATCTTTCTCGGGGTATCTATGGAATGTGACGATAAAGGGTCGCAGAGCTGCTCCTGGTCATGGCTTGGGCTGTAAACTCCGATGAGCGCGATCCAATTCAGGCAGTTCAGAGAGTAATCCACTGAGCAAGGCAGAGAACATTTTAGCCATAAAGTCTCTAGAGTCTTTTCCTTCAATGTTTTCCGGTAAACCCAGTACACGGAGGTTTTGACGTTTTGATCTTGATTCCAAGTCTTCCACCTTAGCTTTGAGCCCAGCATTCTCCTCCATTACCGACTCAAGATTTGATTGTAGCCCACTCACGTCGCGCTCTACCTGTGTTATTTGATCGCTATGGTCAGATAGGCTAGTTTCCATTTCTCTCATTGTAGAGGCCTGACTCACCAGGGTTGACTCAATCGCTTTGACTGATGAACGTATAGGTTCCAAAGAGCCATTCAAAAGAGTATTGAATTCACCAATCATTGCTTTTCGAAGTTTTTCAAGTTCTTCAGCAAGTTTCTCAATAGTTAGTGGAGGGTTTTCCGCCATGCTGCAAGCACCAGCTTTAGCACTCTGGTTTGGCGTTTGGTTCGCCGTCCTGCCACTGTTTTTCCCCATCTTCTGCATTCCGTCGCTCACGGATGACTGTATGTTACTCCAATACTCCAGAAGTTAAACACTGGATGTTATAGAGGTATTTTTGGAAAAAATAAACTGAAAGCTATCGGAGCTCAGGATGCTCACGTCTTAACACCACATTGAGCAACCGGAAGTCTCCTATACTGACAAAGTTAAGGTCAAAACAGAAAAAGACGCCAAGATACATCACTAAAGATTATTTTGTGTGTACAGAATGCTGAGGGAAAAAGGAGGAAAAGAAAAAAAATGGCTGAATGTGAAAGCTGTTTGGAGTGGTTCCATCAGGAATGTGAAGTGACCCCAGGGCCTGTTTTTCACGATGGGGGGCAGCAACTGCAGAATCTAAAGGGGATGAGGTGCAGTGGGTGAAGACGGACCACCAAAAGCAAGATTTTGTTCATTAACTTGGTTATTAATGCATAAACAACATTTGATTTTTTTTCTTTCACCTTGACTGTCGTGACATGCGTG
The DNA here is from genome assembly GCF_027579695.1 of Neoarius graeffei. Lineage (NCBI taxonomy): Eukaryota > Metazoa > Chordata > Actinopteri > Siluriformes > Ariidae > Neoarius > Neoarius graeffei. Next base: position 65,186,613 of record NC_083585.1, read on the forward strand.
GATTAAAATGTACATTATCCTCGATGCGTCAAGTTGGAGCTTAATCTTATTTTTATGTTATAAAAAAAGGCTTCATATTTAACAACAAATGCACTGGACTTGGAAAACTGATCTACATAACTCGCCACAATTTATTAACACATCAGTGCCATCTTTTAAACTTAAATGGTCTTCAAAAGTCACAAATCTAAGCTTAAAGGTTGATTTTATAGACATGGTATCTACATTTTAAGCTGGGATTTTATAAAGCTCATGGGCTGACATCAGGGGCGTCAGAAGCATTTTTAATGTGGGGGGGGACACACTGGCAGGGGGTCTGGGGGTCCTCCCCCAGAAAATTTTTAATTAATTAGATGCTATTTCCTGCATTCTGGTGTATTTTTAACAGGTTGTTAAACATCTAATTTTGCCTACAAAAGTCACTTAATTCAATGACTATTTTAGAGACTCAACAATAAGTCCTCATTCAACTAGTTCATATATTCATCAGCCTGTTTTTAAAGGTCCCCTTGCATTGTTTTTTCATTAATTGTGCGGTGGTCTCTAGTATGAATAAATGCCCTGTGAGCTGGTTTTGCAGCCCTCTCAGTATATTTCTGAGAAAGGGGCAAGTAAGAAAGACAGTCCCCCCAGGATTTCGCGGGCCTTTTTGTGATTGTTGCGGGCTAAAATGTCTGATGTTGCGGGGGGGTTTCCAAAAAATTGCAATGAAAGTTGCGGTGTTTTTTAGGTTTTTGTTGCGATTACATTGCGGGAGGAAGTGAAAGTTGCGAGAAATTGTTGCAATTTTCTCTTTTTGTGATTAAAATTGAGTGATGTGTTAAATATTAAGTTATTACTGAAAAACTATTGATTAAAAAAACAAAGACACTGAGAAATGGTCCTATAAACATCTTTACCAATATAAAAGATTACCAGGACTACAAAAATGCAGAAAAATAGGCTTTACTTATCCAAATGCACCTGTTGGTTCAAAAGTTAAAGTGCATAGAACCTCACAGCACAACATGAAGTTACCTTAAAATATAATATAAATGCCTCAGCTTTCATGTAAGAAAAAAAAAAACTATTAATACTAGTGCTGTGTGCAGGCAGTCTCTCCTGAAGACTAAATTAAACAAGAATTATAAACTAATAAAATAAATGTCTCAGGCTTCATAGAAGAAAAAAAAAAATTTGAACAGAATCTCACAGTATGATGCTGAAGCTGCCTAAACAATGGAAAATAAAATACCATTTTGGCAAAAATGTTGGCATCCATTAATTTCTTGTATTAAGTAAAAAAAAAAATAATGTAAAGTGCACACAGTCCTTCACTGTAAACACAACACACTTTCAGTAACAGAATTTAAGCCTATATAAACACTGACTCGCACATGCTGCTTCTCTTGAACATATACACGGAAGTAAGGCGGGAGGTAGTTTGTCGACGTCACCTCAAGACGACGCCAATGATTGGTCAAATTTGTGGGAAAGTTGGTGATTGGATATAATTGCAACAGCGCCCTGAATTTGCGTGGATTGGTTGAATTTGCGTTGAAGTTGCAAATCGCAACATTGCGAAATCCTGGAGGATCTGGAAAGAGTAGTAGGCAGAGGTTAAGTGTAAGCTGAGTGGAGGCTGCGTTAGCCGCTGCCGCGATGTGTAAAAAAGAGGGGGGGTCCGGGGGTCCTCCCCCGGAAAATTTTGAAAATGTAGATGTTAAATGGTGAATTCTGAGTGATCCTGAATGCAAAATTTGGATACAAAAATTATATTCATGATTTGAAGATCATTTAGTGTGTTAATATGTACAAATATAAATTTTAAAAATAAAAAAAGACTGACACAAGAATACAATTTCAATCAGTTATTCATTAGAACTTAGAAAAAGTGACAAATACTGTACATCATTTGTATTTCAAACTATTATAAACAAGTCAGTTGTATTGAAACGTTCTAACAGAACTTTAGTAAATATCATATTCACAGTCACACAGCTTATAGCATTAATAAAAATATTTCTTCTCATCTCATCTCATTATCTCTAGCCGCTTTATCCTTCTACAGGGTCGCAGGCAAGCTGGAGCCTATCCCAGCTAACTACGGGCGAAAGGCGGGGTACACCCTGGACAAGTTGCCAGGTCATCACAGGGCTGACACATATGCCGCTTTTCCACTACAAACGCGGCTGAGCCGTGCCGTGCCGAGTCGAGCTGAGTCGAGCTGAGCGGGGCTGTTGGAGTTGCATTTCGACTACAACCGCGCTGAACCGTGCTGGCTGGAAGTGGGTGGACACATTGGGTGGAGTTAGCGAAAGTGGGTGGACGTCATGTGATGTCGTTAAGCAGCGCAAACAGTGACATCAGTGACAGTGGCGGAACAAGTCAGAGCCGGGCCGGGGGCGGGGCAAATGACCGGGCCCTTTATTAAAGCTTATCATAACATCATTTTAGGCTACAAAATGTCCGCAACTGCGGTGTTTACCAATTTCAACACTACCGGGTGCAACTATGTTATTTAGTACATCAAGTCCTTCAAACGAACATGTAACTCAGAAACAAAAAAACATTAGGATACTGTACATGGCTCATAATAAAACATCAATAGCCTACTGCGCGCATTATTTGAAGGGCATACGACGAGCCTTGCGCTCCGCGAACTCGTCCACGATGCTCTGTATGTCACTGATTCAGTGATCTTTTAAGCGGTAGTCTCACGACCCGGATAGTAAACAATAAACATGGAGGACATGGAGTCGTTAGTGTTGCTGGTCTTGGTGCTGTGGCTTGTTGTCACCGACAACGCCAACAGATACTGGCAAGAGTGTATAGATGAGGCGAGGCGCATAAGGCTTCAGAAATTCTCGTAATTCATAATTCTTCTTCTTCCGGGTTTGCAGTGTTTACAGATCCCAGCGCGCTCGCGGGGCGTGTGTGGGCATGTGAGGACACTCCTCCTCACCAATCAGTGCACAGGGGAGTGTCTGCTCACACCCCCAACCTCAGTCGGCTCGCTTTGGCTCGCTTCAGCCCCACTCCAAAACGGTGCGAGTTTTGGGGGCTAAGCAGGGCTGAAACGAGCTGAGTCGTGCTGGTTTTTGGTAGTCGAAACGCGAGCCGTGTCGGGCTGAAGTGAGCTGAAGCGAGCTGAAGTGAGCTGAAAAAGGGTAGTGGAAAAGGGCCAATAGACACAGACAACCATTCACACTCACATTCACACCTACGGTCAATTTAGAGTCACCAGTTAACCTAACCTGCATGTCTTTGGACTGTGGAGGCATAAAAATATTTATGATCTAATATTGGAAATTGTTCAGAAGCCATCAAATTCCTCATCACTGTAATCCTCTTCATACATGTCTTCATTGTCACAGGCATCTAAATTCAGAAGACTGACAAGTGTCTGCATTTCTGCTTGCATAGTCTGTTTTGTAGCAGTGATTTCCTGATGAACGTTCGCTGGAGGCAGCTTTCTCCTAGGTTTAGCTGCCAACCAGTTTTTCACAGCTTTTTTTTTTTTTTAAAAAGAAGGTCGCTGATGTTTGCCTGGCACTTCCCCAACATTTTTCGGCTTTTTGTAAGCGTAGTTCAACATGGTGTTGAACAGCCCCAGGTGAACACCACAGTTACATATAACACACGTGCACGCATACCGCAATATATCTGTCAAGTCTAGGCTGTCCGCATACCTGAACAGAATTCTTAGGCCTACTGTCTAAAACAACCGATTTTTGAGTGAATAAAAGAATGTCTTATAAAAATAGATGTGGGAAAATTTTATTTTTATGAAGTATAAATTATGAAGTAAAAACTTGTGAATTTCAATTCTTTGAAAAACCACTGTGAGTAGCCGGCAATGGAGCGTTTGTAGGCGGCAAAATCGCCGGTTGCCGGCAGTTATTGAGAGGACTGGCTTGGGTAAAAAAAAAATGCTGTGGTTCTCCTGTTTCAGGCTGTTCTAGTTTGGTGGAGGAGTGGGTGGCGGGAGAACGACAGGATTTCAGCTCTTACTCATTAATATTCATGACATGTAAACATGTTACCTCTGATTGACTAACAGCACTGTGACGCTACCTCCAGTGGGTCAGAACAAGCAGATGTGGGTGTCTTACTACGGTGAGATAGAAGGAACAAACCGCGAAAGGAAAAATACCGGGCGCTGACGTCATTGATGTGCGACGCGAGGAAATAAATTCAACAAATGTTTGGGTTTTTACTGAACAAAAATGAATAAAATGAACGAGTGACTTTTAAAAAAATGTGGGTGCCTTTGTAAAAACTGTTTTGATTGGCTATGATGGTCTCAACATCGATGTTTTGACCAATAACAATGTAGATAACACAAATTTTACATCACATTCAATGAGATTAAACGAGACTAAAGATGGCAACTTACAAATAATGTGTAAACATCGTTGGAGTTAATAAAGTTTGAACAGCATGAAGGAACATACCCCAACCCCCCGAAATTAATTTAAATAAATTCTCAACGGATTTGGCATAATATAAAAAGGTCGTTTTTTACTCAGAAAAAGCAGAAAACTCTCATCCCTGCCGAGCTTGTGACCATGTCATGCATGCTAACATGGAGAATATGAACATGCTATTTTGTAACAAAAACCTTCGAACAAAAAGTTCATGTTTTACTTGCATCTTGTAAGCTGGTGGTTGGTACAGATCCAGGTATTAAAAACAACCTCAAAGCAAAACCACTACTGAAGGCACCAGATGGGCTCTGTCAGTGTTGCCAGATACTGCTGACGTTTTCCAGCCCAAAATGTTTAAATCCACCAAAATGCAATTAAAACCGCCCAATCTGGCAACACTGGCTCTGCTCTCTCTCCTCGCACATCAAATCTGAACTTCCTTCCCGTGGGCCGTCGCAAGCCAAGGTGGGCGAGGCCATGAATACTAATTTACAAAGTGACGTAAGATCGTATGGCTTTTTCAGATCCGCTCGTTTTTCCGACTATTTTCTTTCATAAGCTAATACAGGGAATGGGAGTAGAATTACATTTTCACATGCAGCATGCATATGCAACTCGGAGTGAACTATGGTATTTCAAAAAGAGTCACAAGTTATCACCAACAATGACTTTATGGGTGCATTTTACTTTTTATTTTGTGTTTCCTTTTTTATTTATTTTTAGATGTAACGCAACATGCCACTGTGCCAAGCAATAGTGATGCTCAACTGTATGTTTAAAAATAAGAATATTCATAATTTCACACAATGAACAGGCATGACATGGCATCATGCAAACTTCATAACACAAAATCACACTGTGTCAAGCAACGGTGACACAAAAAATAACTTCACACAATGAACAGGTGCAATTTTGTTCACCACCAACAGTGACTTTAATGGGGGCATTTTACTTTTTTCTGATTTAGTGATACTCATAACAAAAATGACATGGCATCATGCAGTCTTCATAACAAAATTACACTGGGTCAAGCAACGACACATAAAAGAGAACTTCACACAATGAACAAGTGCAGTTTTGTCAACCTACATGCAATGGTGGTACTACAGTAACATTTACAGATTAGTATAACAAATAGATTTATAGCTATAACTCCTTACATTGGTGCCACCACAATTTCTACCACTTCATAACTTTTATCCCCCTTTCCTTCACAATCCACCTGGAATAACATCCATCTCTCTCCATTGCTTTCCTTTCTACTATTCTTTCCCCATACACTGATTTCCCATGTTACTTTCCAGAAAACTGGCAAAGACCAGACAAAAGTTCTTCAAATCACAACAGGGAATCAATAAATATCATCAGAGCAGACTTGACCTCATTCTTGGCATTACAATAAGGCAGGCCCACTGGGTTTGAATTAAACGATAGCTAAAACTAAGATGGTGGCACGTACACATGCAGCGGCTCCTCTCCGTCCCGACAGAATGGTGTTATGTTTTTTGTGTTTTAAAACAGCATGTATCTGTTCATCTTTGTCGCATCCATCAGTCTTAAGGTGCACATACTCCCGTGAGTTTCTCCTCAACATCCACAGAACTATATTCATGGATATAAATCCAGCAGATGCAGAAGTGCTATGCGACTACGGTTTGCTCTGGAGGCCTGCTCAACCACCGACCCCCACTCCTGCATCCAGCCCACAGTGGAGGCACCACAGGTGGAACATGCGGAAACAGAAGAGGGGCAAGTGCGGAGGTATCCGGGCTAGGCTAGCGGCTAACCCTCACTGGCCGGCTATCCCTACCATCACTCTGGCCAATGTACGCTCGCTGGACAACAAGCTGGATTATGTCTGCCTACTCTGCTCATCTTCTAAGTCTGTGAGTGAGTGTTGTGTCCTTGTGTTTGTGGAAACATGGCTTAACGACAGTGTCCCAGACTGTGCCATTCAGCTAGCCTGGCTAACATGCTACCGGTCAGACAGAGTGCTAGTCAAGGGGGGGAAGATTCGTGGTGGAGGACTCTGTGTTTACATCAGTGATGCCTGGTGCTGCGATGCTGTTGTGGTCTGCCAACGCTGCTCACCACTGGTGGAGTTTATAATTAAGTGCCGGCCATTCTACCTGCTGAGGGAATTTACAGCCATATTGCTGGTAGCACTATACATCCCTCCCGGCTCCAATAGCAAGAGGAGTGAAGCACTGAATGAACTCTATCAGCACATCAGTGAGCAGCAGACACCCCACCCAGATGCTTTCCTCATCCTGGCTGGGGATTTCAACCATGCAAACCTCAAGAGCATGTTTCCAAAACTCTTTTATTTATTTAGCTTTTGCCATAGGTATATATATATATATATATATATATATATATATATATATATATGTATATGTATGTATGTATGTATGTATATGTGTGTACATACATCATGGCATGGGAAACGACAACAGCTTGCACCAATTACAGTGGCCCCATTGTACCGAATTTGCATGTCTTTAAACTGTGGGGGAAACTGGAGCACCCGGAGGAAACCCTATGGATATATCAACTTTCCCACACATGGAAACAATACTCTGGACAATGTTTACACCATGCATAGAGGGGCTTACAAAGCCCTACCCCTCCCCAACCTTGGGGCCTCAGATCACTCCACTGTTATGCTAATGCCAGCATACAGGCCGCTGGTTAAAGACACCAAACCAGCTACAAAGCAGGTACGTGTGTGGCCAGAGGGGTCCTCAGAGGCACTCCAGGACTGTTTTTCCACCACTGACTGGAGCATGTTCAGACAGGCGGCCACCTACAACACCACCACAGATCTCCAGGAGTACACAGAGACCATCACTGCCTACATGAGGAAGTGCATGGACGATGTTACAATCACCAGAACCATCTCCATTCGGGTAAATCAGAAGCCGTGGCTGATAGGGGAAGTCCACAGGCCCCTGAGGGCTTGGAACGCTGCCTTCAGAGCTGGGGACGAGGTGGGCCTGAGGACAGCTAGGGCCAACCTGTCACAAGGCATCAGGGTGGCCAAGAGACAGTATTCCAGGAACATTGCTGACTACTTCAACGACAGCAGAGACACCAGGAACCTGTGGTGGGGGATTCAGACCTTCACAGACTACAAGCCCTCGCCGCAGACCTGTGATAACTCCACCTCTCTACTGAATCAGTTGAACGACTTCTTTGCTTGCTTTGAGGCAGACAACAGCACCACGGCACAGAAAACCCCACCACCTCCCGGCAACCAGGTGTTGACACTGTCCCCAGACAGCGTGAGGAGAGCTCTCAGGACAACAAATGCACGGAAAGCCCCAGGTCCTGATAACATTCCTGGTCGTGTCCTGAGAGACTGTGCCGAGGAGCTCACAGATGTCTTTACAGACATCTTCAACATCTCGTTGAGCCAGGCTGTTGTCCCCACGTGCCTCAAAGTCACCATCATCATCCCGGTCCCAAAGAAGCCATCTCCCTCCTGCTTCAATGATTACCACCCGGCCACACTCACTCCCATCCTCATGAAGTGCTTCGAGCGGCTAGTTATGCAGCATATCAAGTCTGCCCTCCCCCCCACCCTGGACCCTTTCCAGTTTGCATATCAGTTCGACCGATGACGCCATCTCCACTGCCTTCCACTTAGCCCTCACCCACCTGGAGACAAAAGACTTGTAAGTCAGAATGCTCTTCATAGACTTTAGCTCAGCATTCAACACAATCATTCCTCAGTAGCTCATTCATAAACTGGACCAGCTGGGACTCAACACTTCCCTGTGCAACTGGCTGCTGGACTTCCTGACGGGGAGACCACAGGCTGTACGGGTCGGCAGCAACTCCTCCAGCACCATCACATTGAACACGGGGGCCCCCCAAGGATGTGTGCTGAGTCCCCTCCTCTTCACTCTGCTGACCCACAACTGCACACCAACATCCAGCTCCAACCTCTTCATTAAGTTTGCGGACGACATGACTGTGGTGGGTCTCATCAACAATGGCGATGAGACAATCTACAGGAGTGAGGTGAGCTGCTTGGCCATGTGGTGCAAGGACAACAATCTCCACCTCAACGTGGAGGAGACGAAAGAGATTGTTGTGGACTTCAGGAGAGCGCACACCCAGCATGCTCCACTAACTATCGACGGTGCTGCATTGGAGAGGGTGAGCAGCACCAAGTTTCTGGGTGTACACATTTCTGAAGACCTGTCTTGGAGCAACAACACCACATCACTGGCCAAAAAAGCCCAAAAGCATCTGTACTTCCTCCGCAAACTGAGGAGAGCAAGAGCCCCAGCCCCTATCGTGTACACATTCTACAGAGGCACCATCGAGAACATCCTGACCAGCTGCATCACCATGTGGTATGGCACCTGCACCATGTCCTGCTGCAAGACTCTGCAGCACATCATGAGAGCAGCTGAGAGGACCATTGGTGTCTCTTTCCCTTCTCTTATGCACATCTATAACTCCTGCCTCACCTGCAAAGCCATCAGGATTGCAGGTGACCCCACCCACCCATCTCACAGCCTCTTCAGCCTGCTGCCATCAGGGAGGAGACTGCAGGAGTATCCGGGCCAAAACCAGCAGGCTCAAGGACAGTTTCTTTCACCAGGTGGTCAGGAAGCTCAACTCCCTCCCTGTTCTGCCCCTCCTCCCCCCTCTGCCCCCTGCCACAGATTCTGCCCGCACACCCCCCTGCCCCCCTTCAGCATCTGACATCATGTCACCCTCACAGTTCCCCCCAACACACTCTCAACATTCATTTGCACACTGAACTCAGGAATTCAGAGACTGCACATTTCACTTTACCTCGCTCATTTGCACTATTCCGCACTACCTCACCTTAACAGCTATTAGTTTATTGTTTATACTGCTTAATTCATGTTTATCTGCTATACCTCAAGTGCCCTTGACTGTTTATTTTATGTCCTTTTGCTCCAATTTATATATGTATATATGTATATATGTGTGTGTGTGTGTGTATATATAAAAAAAATCTCCTTCTCACCCCCGGCGGGGGGGTGGGGGGGGTGGTATCCATGTCATCCTCAAGCTCGGGTCCTCTACCAGAGGCCTGGGAGTTTGAGGGTTCTGCGCAGTATCTTTGATGTTCCTAGGACTGCGCTCTTCTGGACTGAGGCTTCAGATGTTGTTCCTGGGATTTGCTGGAGCCACTCTCCCAGTTTGGGGGTTACTGCCCCAAGTGCCCCCACTGCCATGGGGACCACGCAACCCTTGACCTTCCACATCCATTCCAGCTGCTCTTTCAACCCTTGATACTTCTCAAGTTTCTCATGTTCCTTCTTCCTGATGTTGGCGTCAGCTGGGATTGCTACATCTATCACCACCACCCTCTTCTGCTCTTTGTCCACCACCACTATGTCTGGTTCGTTAGCCAGGATCTGTTTGTCAGTCTCGAAGCTGAAGTCCCACAGAACCTTGGCCCTGTTGTTCTCAACCACCTTCTGTGGTATGGTCCATTGGGACTTGGGTACTTCTATTCCATATTGGTTGCAGATGTTCCTGTATACTATCCCAGCCACTTGGTTGTGCCTCTCCATGTACGCTGATCCAGCTAGCATCTTACACCCTGCTACTATGTGCTGGACTGTTTCAGGGGCTTCTTTCCACAGTCTGCATCTTGGGTCTGATCTACTCTTGTAGATCCTGGTCTCTATGGCTCTTGTGCTTATGGCCTGTTCTTGTGCTGCCATGATTAGTGCCTCTGTGCTGTCTGTCAGTCCTGCATTATCCAGCCACTGGTAGGATTTCTTGATATCAGCCACTTCCTCTATCTGATGGTGGTACATGCCATGTAGGGGTTTGTCCCTCCAGGTTGTCTGTTCCTCCTCCTCCTCTGCACTCTCATCAGGGTTCTGCTGCCTGAGACATTCACTTAGCAGTTCATCCTTTGGGGCCATCTTTCTGATGTATTCTCGGATTTTCGATGTTTCATCCTGGACCGTGGTCTTGATGCTCACTAGCCCTTTCTGCTTAGTGTATAGTCTCAGGGTGCTGGACTTGGGGTGGAACCCTCCATGCGTGGTGAGGAGCTTTCTAGTCTTGATATTTGTGGCTTCTATCTCCTCCTTTGGCCAGTTTATGATACCAGCAGGGTATCTGATGACTGGTAGTGCGTACATGTTGATGGCTCGGACCTTGTTCTTACCATTCAGCTGACTTTTCAGGACCTGCCTTACTCTCTAGAGGTATTTGGCTGTGGTTGACTTCCTTGTGGCCTCTTCATGGTTTCCATTAGCCTGTGGGATACCAAGGTACTTATAGCTGTCTTGGATATCACCTATGTTGCCCTCTGGTAGGTCAATCCCCTCAGTCCGGATCATCTTGCCTCTCTTTGAGACCATCCGGCCACACTTGTCCAATCCGAATGACATCCCTATGTCATCGCTGTAGATCCGGGTGGTGTGGATCAGCAAGTCTATTTCTCGCTCGTTCCTGGCATACAGCTTGATGTCATCCATGTAGAGCAGGTGGCTGATTGTTGCCCCACTACGGAATCGGTACCCATAGCCGCTCTTCGTGATGATCTGACTGAGGGGGTTCAGGCCTATGCAGAACAGCAGTGGTGATAGCGCATCTCCTTGGTATATGCCGCACTTGATGTTGACTTGGGCAATGGGTTTTGAGTTGGCCTCTAGGGTTGTCTTCCACATTTCCATTGAGTTCTGGATGAAGGTCCTTAGGTTCCTTATACAGTTCCAGACATTCCAGTATCCATGTGTGTGGCATTGAGTCGTAGGCTTTCTTGTAGTCAATCCAGGCAATGCACAGGTTGGTCTGTCTCTTCTTACAGTCTCGGGCGACTGTTCTATCGACCAGTAGCTGGTGCTTGGCTCCTCTGGTGTTACTGCCAATTACTTTCTGTGCCTCACTCATGTATTGAGCCACATGCTTACTCATTTTTGCCGCAATGATACCTGACAGGGCCTTCCATGTTGTGCAGAGACAGGTAATTGGCCGGTAGTTGGATGGGATGGGTCCCTTCTGGGGGTCCTTCATGATTAGGACTGTCCTGCCTTGGGTTAGCCATTCTGGGTGAGTCCCATCCCTCAGCAGCTGGTTCATCTGTGCTGCTAGGCATTCATGGAGTGCAGTTAGCTTCTTCAGCCAGTACGTATGGATCATATTGGGGCCTGGTGCTGTCCAGCTCTTCATCTTTGACACTCTTTCTTGGACATCTGCCATTGAGATGGTTACTGGTTCTTGTTCTTGTATCTTAGGTCCACTAACCATTGGGCATCAGTGTTGTGTGATGCTTTTCTTTCCCATATGTCTTTCCAGTATTTTTCCACCTCAGCTCTTGGTGGGTCTGACTGGTTGTTGTTCCCCTGCCACTGAGAGTACACCTTGGCTGGTTCAGTGGAGAACAGCTTGTTTATTCTCCTGGCCTCTCCCTCCTTGGTGTATCTCTTCAACCAGGTGCTGTTAGTCGCTGTTTGAGTGCCTCTGGTATGGAGAGTGAGTTGTACTTCCTGGGTGCCCCTTTATTCACCATGTTCCCTTTCTGTAGTTCAGCTAGCTGGCTAACTTCTCTCCATGCTGCCTTTATCTTGGCCTCTAATCGTCTCTTCCATGGTGGATACTGTTTGTTATGCTTGTGTCCAAGCATCTCCATGATTACTGTTGCTGTACTGTGTATCAGCTTGTTGGTCTCAGTGATGGTTCTTGTGGAGATTGTCTTCAGAGCAGCATTCACATCTACTAGTAGATATTCTGAAGGTACTTGGCAACTCAGCTTCGGTATTCGTCGGGGTCACGAGCTTCCTTCTCAGGTCAGCAGCTCTTGTGTTGTGTTAGGTACCCAATCTCTGGTTGTGGGGATGATGATGACATCTCCCCGCTGACCTGTCTTCCTGGCTCCCCCTTGCTGTAGCATCGTTGTTGTATTAATCTCTAGTTGTGATAGTAGATTTCGATTACGGATGTTGGAACACTGGGCTAATAGCTGTTTCTTTGTTAGCCTTGATTGTGCGTTTCGAAGTATCCAATGGTCACACATTCGCTGTATGTATCCCCTCTCTCTGGGATTGCTTGTATAGTAGCATTCCAGCAAATCCGTATTTTCTGTCCTCGTCCATCGATGTCTTGTTCCAGTAGCCCATTTCTCATCAGTTTGCCCTGGTTCCCTAGCAACTGACGCAGACCTTGTTGACCCGGGCGACGTCTGAGCCGGTATGACTCTATTCCTGAGGTAGGCTGATATATCATGAGGGGTCTTGCCTAAGGGCCCTTACTGGATGATGTTTAGCTTCGGCTTTAGCTTTAGATTCTTTAGCTTTAGATTCGAACCCCGATCTCCTGCATCGTAGTCAGTGAGCATTACCACTGTACTATCCAGCTGATATATATATATATATATATATATATATATATATATATATATATATATATATATATATATATATAAACACACACAGTGGGGCAAAAAAGTATTTAGTCAGTCACCAATTGTGCAAGTTCTCCCACTTAAAAAGATGAGAAAGGCCTGTAATTTTCATCATAGGTATACCTCAACTATGAGAGACAAAATGAGAAAAAAAATCCAGAAAATCGCATTGTCTGATTTTTAAAGAATTTATTTGCAAATTATGGTGGGTGGAAAATAAGTATTTGGTCAATAACAAAAGTTCATCTCAATACTTTGTTATATACTCTTTGTTGGCAATGACAGAGGTCAAACATTTTCTGTAAGTCTTCACAAGGTTTTCACACACTGTTGCTGGTATTTTGGCCCATTCCTCCATGCAGATCTCCTCTAGAGCAGTGATGTTTTGGGGCTGTCACTGGGCAACACGGACTTTCAACTCCCTCCAAAGATTTTCTATGGGGTTGAGATCTGGAAACTAGCTAGGCCACTCCAGGACCTTGAAATGCTTCTTACGAAGCCACTCCTTCATTGCCTGGGCGGTGTGTTTGGGATCATTGTCATGCTGAAAGACCCAGCCATGTTTCATCTTCAATGCCCTTGCTGATGGAAGGAGGTTTTCACTCAAAATCTCATGATACATGGCCCCATTCATTCTTGCCTTTCCACGGATCAGTCGTCCTGGTCCCTTTGCAGAAAAACAGCCCCAAAGCATGATGTTTCCACTCCCATGCTTCACAGTACGTATGGTGTTCTTTGGATGCAACTCAGCATTCTTTCTCCTCCAAACATGACAAGTTGAGTTTTTACCAAAAAGTTCTATTTTGGTTTCATCTGACCATATGACATTCTCCCAATCCTCTTTTGGATCATCCAAATGCTCTCTAGCAAACTTCAGATGGGCCTGGACATGTACTGGCTTAAGCAGGGGGACACGTCTGGCACTGCAGGATTTGAGTCCCTGGCGGCGTAGTGTGTTACTGATTGTAGCCTTTGTTACTTTGGTCCCAGCTCTCTGCAGGTCATTCACTAAGTCCTCCTGTGTGGTTCTGGGATTTTTGCTCACCGTTCTTGTGATCATTTTGACCCCATGGGGTGAGATCTTGCGTGGAGCCCCAGATCGAGGGAGATTATCAGTGGTTTTGTATGTCTTCCATTTTCTAATAATTGCTCCCACAGTTGATTTCTTCACACCAAGCTGCTTACCTATTGCAGATTCAGTCTTCCCAGCCTGGTGCAGGTCTACAATTTTGTTTCTGGTGTCCTTTGACAGCTCTTTGGTCTTGGCCATAGTGGAGTTCGGAGTATGACTGTTTGAGGTTGTGGACAGGTGTCTTTTATACTGATAACGAGTTCAAACAGGTGCCATTAATACAGGTAACGAGTGGAGGACAGAGAAGCCTCTTAAAGAAGTTACAGGTCTGTGAGAGGCAGAAATCTTGTTTGTTTGTAGGTGACCAAATACTTATTTTACCAAGGAATTTACCATTAAAAATCCTACAATGTGATTTCCTGGATTCTTTCCCCTAGGGCTGCACAATTAATCGAATTTAATCGAAAATCGCGATTTTGGCTGCCACGATTAAATTAAATGAAAATCGCAATTTATTTCCATTTAAAATGCGGGCTCTGCTGCATATCTGATAAAGCACTTTTTGACCAGTACTCCGCCAAACCATTAGGGGGCGAACCGACGCATGTAAGGTTTCATTACTCCGCCTAAATAAGCAAGCAAGCCAGCCAGCAGTGTTGCCAGATTGAGCGGTTTCAAGTGCATTTTGGCGGGTTTTGAACATATTTTGGGCTGGAAAACGTCAGCAGCATCTGGCAACACTGGCCAAGTGCGCAGAGCTTCAGTGCAGCGGTATCTTCTTCAAGGGGTGATAGCGTGAGAGTAGGTAACAGATTGAGGTGAGAGAGAAAAGCTAACCATGTCAGAACAACAGACTATTTAGCACTGGAGGCAATGTTGTGACCTGCCTTTGCTCATGTTTAAAGCCAGAGCATGTTGATAGGCTGGTCTTTCTAGCTAAAAACTTGTAGGCCTCAGTATAATGCTATGTAATTGTTGCAATTGAGTTTTCAGTTCCTTCATCCTTTGGTAATTTCTTGGATAAATTTCATTTATTTGTCATTTGGAAATCAGAATTTCTCTTTTAAATTTCATTCTGCACTGAAAGCTGTTCATATTGTTTGTTTGAATATAGTGAAATAAAATTTAAGTGATTTCCCTAACATCAAGAATAATTGTGATTAATAATCGCGATTACAATTTTGATCAAGATAATCGTGATTATCATTTTTTCCATAATCGTGCAGCCCTACTTTCCCCCCATTCTGTCTCTCATAGTTGAAGTGTACCTATGATGAAAATTACAGGCCTCTCATCTTTTTAAGTGGGAGAACTTGCACAATTGGTGGCTGACTAAATACTTTTTTGCCCCACTGTATATATATATGTGTGTGTGTGTGTGTGTGTGTGTGTACATATACACACACACACACACACACACATATATATATACACACACACACACACACACACACACACACAGCCCCGATTCCAAAAAAGTTGGGACAAAGTACAAATTGTAAATAAAAACGGAATGCAATAATTTACAAATCTCAAAAACTGATATTGTATTCACAATAGAACATAGACAGCATATCAAATGTCGAAAGTGAGACATTTTGAAATTTCATGCCAAATATTGGCTCATTTGAAATTTCATGACAGCAACACATCTCAAAAAGTTGGGACAGGGGCAATAAGAGGCTGGAAAAGTTAAAGGTACAAAAAAGGAACACCTGGAGGACCAAATTGCAACTCATTAGGTCAATTGGCAATAGGTCATTAACATGACTGGGTATAAAAAGAGCATCTTGGAGTGGCAGCGGCTCTCAGAAGTAAAGATGGGAAAAGGATCACCAATCCCCCTAATTCTGCACCGACAAATAGTGAAGCAATATCAGAAAGGAGTTCGACAGTGTAAAATTGCAAAGAGTTTGAACATATCATCATCTACAGTGCATAATATCATCAAAAGATTCAGAGAATCTGGAAGAATCTCTGTGCATAAGGGTCAAGGCCGGAAAACCATACCGGGTGCCCGTGATCTTCGGGCCCTTAGACGGCACTGCATCACATACAGGCATGCTTCTGTATTGGAAAATCACAAAATGGGCTCAGGAATATTTCCAGAGAACATTATCTGTGAACACAATTCACCGTGCCATCCACCGTTGCCAGCTAAAACTCTATAGTTCAAAGAAGAAGCCGTATCTAAACATGATCCAGAAGCGCAGACGTCTTCTCTGGGCCAAGGCTCATTTAAAATGGACTGTGACAAAGTGGAAAACTGTTCTGTGGTCAGACGAATCAAAATTTGAAGTTCTTTATGGAAATCGGGGACGCCGTGTCATTCGGACTAAAGAGGAGAAGGACGACCCAAGTTGTTATCAGCACTCAGTTCAGAAGCCTGCATCTCTGAAGGTATAGGGTTGCATTAGTACATGTGGCATGGGCAGCTTACACATCTGGAAAGACACCATCAATGCTGAAAGGTATATCCAGGTTCTAGAGCAACATATGCTCCCATCCAGACGACGTCTCTTGCAGTGGATGGAGTGTTGACACGTTAACTTTCGGATTCTCCGCTAGTCTTAGAAGGCAATTTGTAAGTCCTGATAAACCTAAACGCCTCTCACACTCAAGCCATACTCCACCTCCGTCAATAGGACAGGTGCACCCTGGGGAGCCTGGCTTTGCAGCTAGGCGAACCAACAGTGTCACTGGCGCTAAGTTGTGAAGTAGCCTCTTCCTTCTTAGTTGGAAAGCTCAGTTAGAAATTTTTTGGAGTAGCTTTATTAAAAGGTAGAAAAGTCCTAGTCCTCTAGTCGGGACAACCATTTAAATATTATCTGGATATTAGTATCCGCAGCTAATCTTATTGTATCTTCTACCCACTTATATAGTTTGATTTATTTTCATTTACATTTAATTGCATTTAGTAGATTGTCTTACGAGTATGGCGGAATGCCACCAAACTGCAAAGCATCATAAAGCAAAACGGAAACCTAAGAATTACCATCGTGTCAAGATTGGAACAATAAATGTAAGAACTTCAAAATGCGAGATGAAGTTGGCAGAACATGTATTGCAGATTAAGAAATTACAACATGATATATGTTGTATACAAGAAACTCGCATGACAGGCCTGGGAGAGGTTGAGTTTGGGGATGATGTACTGAAGGGTTGGCGGGTCTTTTACTATGGGCTAAAACGAAAAGCTAATGCCGGTGTGGCAATAGTGTTGTCACCCCATGTTAAACTTGTTGATATTGAACACCTTATGGAAGGCAGAATTATTCTGGCTAGAGTGGCTTTGCATGGGATTAAACTTACCATAGTATCATGCTATTCTCCAAATGAAACATATGCCGCCTCGAGTAAAGAATTATTCTACAATACCCTCTCAAGGATCATAACAACAGCAAAAACATCACATCCTTCCTTCAAATTAGTTGTCTGTGGCAATTTCAATGCCACCATAGGAAAAGATTGCAGCCAGAGTAACAGCTGGGCATGTGTTGGCCAATTTAATGATGATGAGCCCACAAGTTTCAATGGCATGAAGCTTATTGAAGTTGCTGAAAACAATGGTCTCTATCACCCATGTGCAATGAACCGGTGCTACAGGTGCTCTAGCCCCTGCCCCTTTTCTGTTTGCTGTCCAAAGTGCCCTTTTCATAGGGACTGTTTTGTTGTTGTTGTTTTTTTTAATATTTGTAAAAGATAAGTTAGCTCCAACATCAATATTCTCTACAATTTGACAATAATATATGAAATTATAGATTTATAAAATAACGTTTTTCTATGTAAATGCGGGCATCAATCCGTGACGTCATGCATTCAGTGAGCCTCCGTGCAGAAAGCGCATGCAGGCGGTTGGCAGTGGGAGACAGTGCGAGGAACGGCATGGTGGGTCACACTGAAAGTCTCCTTTCATTTCTTATCTGAACATGCAATATTGTGCAGCTTAGAACACAACAGTAAATGCGTAGGGTTGTTTATCATTTAATGAAGCCGCCTAGGCTATATTTAAACCGTTTGCTCCATCCATTTCATTAACGTGGCAGATTCGGAAACTTTAGTTTGAACGACGGAGTTACATATTCTAGCAGCTTCGAAAACTTAAGGCTGAATGACGACGTCCACAACATATTCCATCAAGACACACAGAATGTTCAGTTGCAATTGAAATTTAGTTTTGAATAAAGTTAACTTGTGTGAAAATTTGTTCCAAGTGCCCTTTTTTGAATGTTGAGCCCCTGCCCCTCCAAAGGTCTTTGCACGGCCCTGGTCTCTATATTCTTAACACCTTGTGTAAGGTTTTATTTCTTATTAAGAATAAATTCTTACAATTATTCACACAGTGAATATAAAATAAAATACAGATGATCTACTCACCAAACACTGAAACTAATTGATTAAGGGCCCGTTTACACGAGGACGCTGTCAGGTAAAAACGACTAAATATTTTATCAGAAGTGCCTTTCATTTACACGGGGACGGCGTTTCCGAGGCTGAAAAACGGATAAAATTGAAAACGCCTTCCAGAGTGGATAAGTTAAAAACGGCCCCCGTTGCATATCCGTCTAAACTACCCAATACGCGAAACTCTGCTCGGATCTGCTCACGTCGGGTACGCGTTTACGTCATACATATGTCATATACTGCACATGCCAGCCCGGGAAGTAAGAAAGTAAGTAAAAAAGTAAGAGCATGTCTGATTACATCGATCCAACGGACCTTCAAGCTGCTCTGTGTTTTAATGCAGTAGATGTGTTTTCCTGCTCACCCGCCCGGCTGGAGCTCCTCAGTTTGGTGTCGCCAAGTTGCACACGCGTGTGCGTGCACGCGCGCGCCACCTATTCAAGCCGCTCGTGAAACCATAAACCCGAGACTGAAAACAAAACTAGCAGCCGAACGGGTTTATTTTGCTGAGATGGACACTGCCTTTTCTCTTCTTCACCGAAACAAGAGTGAGTGTTACTTAATAAAGGCAGATTAAAAGAGTTTCGGTTTGCTCCTGCTCCTCCCTCGAGCACTACAGTACCTCAGCCGGACCGGTGTTCTGTAAAGTTATCCTAGCAAGTTCGCATACAGACCGTTTTATTATTCAAAACAAGTCATTACAAATTATTTGACTCTGCCAAAGACTCGACCAATACGCACAAAACATAAAAATCGGCAAATGCATGAAATTCTCACCGATTTTCTATCAGCCCAGCTGATCGGTAGGACAAAACTACTGTTGAATTTTCCTACCCTCCTGGATTTCGCGCATGTGTAGTAGGCTTGGTAGGATAACTTGACAGAACAGCGGAGCAGATGTGCAGATCAGACAAGACGGAAGATGTTGCGCATGCGTGCAGACATAGCGGAGACATTTATGCGTCACTGTATAGACGCAGATTTCCTCCTTGAAAACGGTCGTGTAGATGCGGAAAAAAGTGAGAACGAAAACGGACTTTTGCGTTTTTGTTTTATACCATCCCCGTGTAAAGTGGGCCTAAGAAGCAGCCATTCTGTGTTGAGGGATCTCTTCTCTCCTTCCGTAACAGTGACGAAGCATAAAAATGACTCGATCGAGCGAATTGATACAGACGCATGGACTGCATTTGTTTGAGTTCATGCACATGTAATAGTTTGAGGAAAGTTCATACTTTAAGTTCATGCAGCATGAAAGTGTGATTATGGTTTACAATTTGAAAACAGGAATACAAATAAGGTTTCCGTAGATTCTGAGTCAAGAATCAAGTAAATTGATTCACACGCATGCGAGTTTGTTCTAAAGAATCGATTCAGTGAAGCTTTTGTTGAGATTAAAATGAATATACAGAATGTCCGTATTTTATACGGATTTGATTCAATAAACGTAGTATACGGGCGTACAAATAAAGTTATACGGATTCTTTGTAAAGAAAAGGAGAAAAAACTTCAATATTTATTTAGAGCTATAATCAATTCCCACGATGATAAAAGAGCACATAACATTTACACTTTGTGTTTTTGTCAAACATTGGAGCTTTGTATTCATTCTGAAGGTTTATTGTTATTAATATTGAATAAAAAGTAACTGGGATATATCATTGTTAATTATCATTCAAATTTTAGGTAAATTATTTTAATTTGCATCTTATAAGGATTTTTATAAGGGAAATAAGGATTTTGGAAGTTGGTTATACAGGTTTGATTGACCAAAGGTTGACATGTATGCACACCAGAAACATAGTTCTGACTGTTCATGTCCAGAGTACTGATTTGTTGTTTCATTATTTTGTGCATATCCAGTAATGCCATATATAAATGCTGAAACAATAAAAAAAATATATATATACATTACAGAGCTCCTAGAGATTGCAAATGCCTGCACGAGGATAAATCAAAACTGAGGCAGCCAAATTGTCTAGAATTTGTGTAGAATGCTAAACCACAGCGATTCATCCAATCCCGTGGGTTTTTCTTGGGGTCTGGGTACCTTAACACAATTTCCCCTCCCATTGGTGACATGAAGGAAATGGTCTCGAGATTAATTATTATGTGTTTAATTCATAAAGCGTGCTCTTCCCGTGACAGCTCATTCACAAGGATAAACAAAATCGTCCCGTGGCTCTTCTACGAGAATCACAATCTTCCTGTGGCTCTTCCACGAGGATAACCAAACAATCTTCATATAAAACCAGTTACGAAGATAACCAGACAATCTTCCCGTGAAACCAGTCACGAGGATAACCAAACAATCTTCCTGTGACAGCTCATTCACGAGGATAAACAAATATATAAATAGATAACTGGGTTTTTCTGATACTACCAACCAGGCAGAAGTCCCCCCCAACTAATCAATTAAAAGAGACCCCTTACCTGATTGGAAATAGCCCCGTACGGGCCACCAAATTGAAAGGTTTTCTTCACCTCTTGCCCTCACCATCTCGAAATCAGTCCCCCTGTGTCACCCAGAGCTCTGGGGGTGAGTCGCGAAAGAAAGACAGGAACCCCATGACTTCGCAATCTTTATTCACAAGTCCCCCAATACAACGAGAGGATACAGGGATTTTATATGTGTCTTATCTGTGTGGATGAAATGACATCACTGTTTGATATCTGTCTGTGTGTGTGTGTGTGTCTGTGTGGATATGCAGCTGTGGGTGTGTCTGTGTGTATGTCTTGTGGCTAGGTCAGCAAATCACATCTTAATTCCATCAATATGTATGTGTGTGAGTGAAACCTTGGCATATTAGCAGATGTTCTAACAGATATCAACATTTACGCACAACCTTAGGTCAGAGATAGCACAGTTCTGATAGAATGTTCCAAAAGATATCAATATTATGTCTCGAGCAATGTGTCTAGCTTAGACAGAAGGTCACTTCTTGAATGCCAGAGACGGAAGAATGCCTTCTTAGTCATTTTAAACAAAACAGAGGGTCACACACTAAATCCTTTACAATTATTAAGAATAAATTCTTACAATTATTTATCCTTACAAAGAAATAAAACCTTACACCTTGTTTGCTACCAAGACACCTCAGCATAGATGGTCCTTTAAATCTAACTTAGGATACTTTAGACGGCTTGATTACATAATGGGAGAGTGGTTTGTCAAAAGAGCCTCACAGAATTGCAGAGTGTATCCAAGTGCCAGTGTTCCTTTTGAATATGACCACCGGGTAGTGGTCCTTGATGTTATGTTTCCAACTAAAGGCAAAAGGAAAATCATTTTCAGAAAGAAGTCAGATGATAGAGCCCGTCAGGTACCAAACATGCAAGTACTTAGGGACTCTGAAGATGTTAGGGTTGAATACAGTAGGCAACTTGATATTCTTAAGCAACCTCCATCCACTAAAGATATAGATGAGATCACACAAGATATTGTCAGTGCTATCCACATAGCCACAGAGGAAACGATTCCAACATTGCATAGAAACACTGACAATAAACCTTGGGTGGACGAGGAGTTCCTTACCCTTCTTGAGAAAAGGCGAAAAACAACTGATGCCATGGAAAGAAAACAACTGTCTAATCAGATACGTAAACTCCGTCTTAAGTTGAAAATCACATGTTATAAAGTTAAAGCAAGTAAGATCAACTTTGCCTGTGAGCAGAGGAATACTGAAGAGGAATTCCGTCTAGCTAAAGACTATTCTGCACTTCAAAAACTGAGTCGACAGGTTATACAGCTAGAGAAATTGGAGGAACATTTTGCACAACACTTGGGAGAGAGAACATTTAGTATGCAACCTGAGATGCTGACCCCTGATCGTTTCCCTCATATAGTACCCTCTTGCGATGTAGATCATAGTGACGAGAGTGCACCTGGAGCCTCAGAGTTAGGGGAGTGCATGTCAGAGTTAAAAAATGGGAGATGCCAGGGAACTGACAAGATCTTCAGCGAGCAACTAAAGTATTCATACTCGAAACAACTTATCCTCTGCATTGTGTTTCTGATGGGAATGATCTGGGAATGTATTATGGTCCCAAGTACGTGGCTGCTTTCTTGAATCACATGTCTCTACAAGAAGGGACTGTGGGTGGTAGAAAAGGGCAACTGGACTTGCTTGAAGATTCTTGAAAACGTTTCACCTCTCGTCCAAAAGGCTTCCTCAGTTCTCAGTTTACTATGACCTGGATGATTGAGAATCTTCACAGACATACAAGAAGGGACTGAGGTCTCTAGCAGAGAACTACAGGGGCCTGTCTATTATTGCAACACTCTCTAAGTTAATATCTATGGTTGTTATTCAGCGAATAAGATCAATTTATGAAATGATCATAATACCTAACCAGTTTGGCTTCAGAAAAAATCGTTCAACTTGTGATGCAATCTGCATAGTGCGGCACATACTAGGAAAAGAGAAACACCCGCTCTATGTGTGCTTCATTGACCTTAAAGCGGCATACGACTGTATCCCAAGAGAAGCACTGTTCCGTGTTCTAGAAATTCGTCTCCAGTGCCCCAAATTGATTTCTATTATGAAAGCCTTGTACACTGGCACAATGGCCTGTATAAAGGGTACTGGTCACTACTTTAATACCTATGTAGGCTGTCGTCAAGGTGCGCTTGAAAGCCCTATAATATTCAATGTGTATATGGACTTTATGCGATGTACTAAACACAAGATCTCCAAACTGTTTCCTCAGACTGGTGCACGTATCGAGTTTGTCATACCAAACGAAGTTTCCCCTCGTGAACTTCGCACCAGTACAGCGTATGGTGTGACCAGAATAACAGAGCTCATGTATGCTGACGACATTGTAGTGGTCTCCGAAAATGTAGATGAACTGAAGAAGATCTTAGAGATCTATGACAACATGTTCTCTAGATTTGGGCTACAGATGTCCTACAAAAAGACTGAGACAATGACATTCAACGTGGAGGAGAATATTAAAGATCAGAAGAGCCTACTGACTGTCAATGGTGTAGAAATCAAGAATGTGAGGCAGTTTCGCTATCTTGGCCACCTCCTTACTAACACTGGAAAATCATCATCATTCATACATCACAGGATCGCCTTAGCGTATGAAAAATGGAACGAGCTGAAACATGTACTTACTGATCATGAGATTCATCTGAATACCCGCATGAAAATCTTGACAGCATGTGTACGTTCCCAGTTATTATATAGTGTTTAGATATGGGAGCTTCCCACTATTGAACTCCAGAAGATCAACGCTGTCTGGAATGGGTTCCTGAGAAGAATGATAGCTGGAGGCTATGCAAGTAAAAATGCCCCTACCAGAAACCAACACAAAAAGGGTGTCGACCCATCATCCCAAGTGGACGGGGAACTGAACTGGGCATTTAAAATCTCAAACACGAAACTTTATGAAATTACCCAATCTCAACTGATCGAGGAGTTTTGCCATGTACAGTACTTAAGATACCAATCGCATGTATGTCGCATGCCAAATGATGCATTGCAAAAAATTGTTTTATTTGACAAAAGAAGGAGTTGGAAGAAAACAGAAGAGTTGCTCGGGGTCGACCGTAAACAGGCCTTCAAAACCATGATGGACAAAAAGGATTTTATGCGGCTGCTGGAATGCAGATTTCCAACCTCCAGACAGTCGCGCCCCAGGCCGATCTCATGCCAGGCAGGAAACAATGATGATGATCTTTCAGGGAAGACCTTGCATTTTCCAACATGACAATGCCAAACCACATACTGCATCATGGCTGCATAGAAGAAGGGTCCGGGTACTGAACTGGCCAGCCTGCAGTCCAGATCTTTCACCCATAGAAAACATTTGGCGCATCATAAAATGGAAGATATGACAAAAAAGACCTAAGACAGTTGAGCAACTAGAATCCTACATTAGACAAGAATGGGTTAACTTTCATATCCCTAAACTTGAGCAACTTGTCTCCTCAGTCCCCAGATGTTTACAGACTGTTGTAAAGAGAAAAGGGGATGTCTCACAGTGGTAAACATGGCCTTGTCCCAACTTTTTTGAGATGTGTTGTTGTCATGAAATTTAAAATCACCTAATTTTTCTCTTTAAATGATACATTTACTCAGTTTAAACATTTGATATGTCATCTATGTTCTATTCTGAATAAAATATGGAATTTTGAAACTTCCACATCATTGCATTCCGTTTTTATTTACAATTTGTACTTTGTCCCAACTTCTTTGGAATTGGGGTTGTGTATATGTACGTGTGTGTGTGTGTGTGTGTGTGTGTGTGTGTACCTGTGAGGTGTTTAGTCTATGTCTATTTCTTATCTAGAGTGTTTATACTGTTTATATTGTTTATTTCAGTTATTCTGTTTTTATTTATGCATTGCCTGTTTGCACCGTGGGTCAGAGAGGACTGAAATTTCATCTGTGCTGTATGTCGAGCATGTATAGCATATGTGGCAGCGGGGGCGTGGTCAAGCATCGGTCTGTGACCGGAGGGTGGAGTCAGGGAAGGTACTGTAAGTGGCAGAATCACTGCACCTGATGTGAATTAATGTGTTTGTGTGTCTTCCCTATTTAAGGAGGGAGAGCGAGAGCAGAGGGAGCTCTTCCCCGAACCAGACGCCGGTTGTGTGTGTGTGTCTGTGTTTACATTCTGAATGTTTCACTGAAAAGTGTGACAATAAAAAACGGTTTACCAACCTGAACTCTGTCCTTCCATCTTCTGTGCTCCGCCCTTGTGTAAGAACTGCTACAGTGGTGCCGAAACCCAGGATTATTTGGAGCGCAGAAGCAGAACAGCCCCATGGAGTCCTCCCCGTTTGCCGACCTGGTCCACGTCTTCGCCACGGCCCAGCAAAGCCAGCACCATGCACTAGTCGCCCTCCAAAAGGAGCAGGAACAGCGGTTTGAGGCCCTGGTGTTGGCTCAGCAAGAAGATCGTCAGGCGTTCCGGCACCTCCTCGCGTCGGCAGGGTCTACCAATGCTCCCACCGCGGGCCCATCCCCCCTCACCCTAACAAAGATGGGCCCGCAGGACGACCCCGAGGCATTCCTCACGCTCTTTGAGCAAGTCGCAGAGACCTTGGGGTGGCTGATGGAACAGCGTGCGGCGTGCCTCCTCCCCCTGCTAATGGGAGAGGTGCAGCTGGCCATGCTACAGCTCCCCGCCGACCGTCAGCTGGCCTACGCAGACCTTAGCCGGGCCGTCCTCCAGCATATGGGGCGCACCCCCGAACAGCAGTGTCAGAGCTTCCGCGCTTTGCGCTTGGAGGAAGTCGGCCGGCCGTTCGCGTTTGGCCAGCAACTCCAGGGCGCCTGCTGGCGGTGGTTGAGGGCCGACAACCGCGATGCCGAGGGGATCATCGACCAGGTGGTACTGGAACAATTCATCGCACGCTTACCAGCAGGAACCGCGGAGTGGGTCCAGTGCCACCGCCCGGCGTCGCTGGATCAGGCAATCGAGCAGGCGGAGGACAATTTGGCAGCCGTCCCGATGGCAGGACAGCAAACAGCCTCTTCTCTCCTCTCCTCTCTCTCTCTCTCTCTCTCTCTCTCCCCCTCTCCTCCCGTGTCTCGTCCTCGCCCCATTCCCCCACCATGGAGGCGGCGGCCGGCGCCACCCCAGCCGGCCCGCCGCACCCACGGTGCCCTCCCATTTCTCCCTTCTGTGTCTGTCTCTCCCCTCCCCCCCAGGTGAGTGAGCCCCAGAACACCGGTTCAGAGAGGAAGCCTGGGCCGGTTTGCTGGCGCTGCAGGGAGCCGGGCCACCTCCAACAGCAGTGCTTGGTAATGGAGGTGGGCATGGTGGTTCCGATCCCCGACGTGCCAGGAGCCGCCCTCGATCGAGCCGGAGCGTATCGCATACCAGTGAGTATTCAAGGGGATACATATCAGGCGTTGGTGGATTCTGGTTGTAATCAGACCTCAATCCACCAAAACCTGGTGCAAGACGAGGCATTGGGGGGAGCACAATTGGTGAAGGTGTTGTGTGTGCACAGGGATGTTCACAACTACCCTTTAGTGTCGGTCCACATTTTTTTCGAGGGGAAAAATTTATAGTAAAGGTGGCGGTTAATCCTCGCCTCACCCACTCTATAATTTTGGGGACTGATTGGCTGGGATTTTGGGATTTAATGAGTCATCTAGTGAAGAGTGGGTCCTGCCATAGTGTAATAAGTGGAGGTCCTGGTGTCGCGTTGGCGGGAGCAGCTGTCACAGAGCCGTCTACATCATCTCTGTGTCAGAGTGAGGAGCCACTGGCCCCTCCTCTCTCTATTGGGGAATCCCTCGTGGATTTTCCATTAGAGCAGTCGCGAGACGAGACTCTGCGGCATGCATTTGACCAAGTGAGAGTAATCGATGGTCAAATGCTCCAGCCAAACGCCACCCCATCCTTCCCCTACTTCGCGATTATGAAGGATAGATTATACCGAGTGACGCAGGACACTCAGACCAAAGAGCGAGTCATGCAGCTTTTGATTCCAAAGAGCCGCCGGGAATTGGTATTCCAGGCGGCTCACTTTAATCCCATGGCTGGACACTTAGGGCAGGATAAAACACTAGCCCGAATAATGGCCCGGTTCTACTGGCCAGGGATTCGTGGTGATGTCCGTAGGTGGTATACGGTGTGCCATGAATGCCAGTTAGTAAATCCAGCGGCCATTCCAAAAGTGCCTTTGCGCCCTCTACCGTTAATCGAGACCCTGTTCGAAAGAATTGGGATGGATCTCGTCGGGCCATTAGATCGGTCAACACGAGGGTACCGCTTTATATTAGTTCTGGTGGACTATGCAACGCGATACCCAGAAGCGGTGCCTCTTCGCAATATCTCAGCACGCAGTATTGCGGAGGCACTTTTCCGCGTCATCTCCCAAGTTGGAATCCCGAAAGAGATTCTGACTGACCAAGGCACCTCATTTATGTCACGTACACTGAACAAACTGTATGGGTTGTTGGGTATTAAGCCGATCCGCACCAGCGTGTATCACCCACAAACAGACGGTTTAGTTGAATGGTTCAACCGTACCCTCAAGAATATAATTTAAAAAATTCGTAAGTGAGGACACATGTAATTGGGATAAATGGCTCGAACCCTTGTTGTTTGCAGTGCAAGAGGTCCCCCAAGCCTCCATGGGGTTCTCCCCATTCGAATTATTATATGGGCGTAAGCCACGTGGCATTCTAGATGCGCTGTGGGAAAATTGGGAGGAGGGACCTTCACCAAGTAAAAATGAAATCCAATACGTTATTGACCTGCACGCAAAACTCCATACACTCACCCTCCTAACCCAGGAGAATTTGCGGCAGGCCCAAGAACGACAAACCCGCCTGTACGACAAGGGTACGCATCTTAGAGAGTTCGCACTGGGAGATAAAGTACTCGTACTGTTGTCCACATCGAGCTCCAAATTAGTTGCTAAGTGGCAAGGACCCTTTGAGGTCACAAGGCGAGTCGGGGACGTTGACTATGAGGTGAGGCGAACGGACAGGGGTGGGGCGCCACAGATTTACCACCTCAATCTGCTCAAACTCTGAAACAAGGAGGTCCCCGTGGCGTTGGTTTCAGTGGTTCCAGAGAAGGCGGAGCTGGGGCCAGAGGTTCAAAAAGGAACATTAGCATCACATACCTCTCCGGTCCCCTGTGGAGACCACCTCTCCCCAACCCAACTCGCGGAGGTTGCCCAGTTGCAGACCGAGTTTTCGGACATGTTCTCGCCCCTGCCCGGCCGCACCAACCTCATAGAGCACCACATTGAGACGCCCCCGGGGGTGGTAGTGCATAGCCGCCCTTACAGGCTACCCGAACACAAGAAAAAAGTGGTTTGGGAAGAACTCAAGGCCATGCTCGAAATGGGCATCGTCGAGGAGTCTCACAGTGACTGGAGCAGCCCGGTGGTCTTGGTACCCAAGGCCGACGGGTTGGTCCAGTTCTGTGTGGACTATAGAAAAGTCAACGCGGTGTTTAAATTCGACGCGTACCCAATGCCTCGTATTGATGAGTTTCTCGATCGACTAGGCACGGCTCGCTTTTATTCGACACTGGATTTAACAAAGGGTTATTGGCAGATCCCCTTGACTCCACTATCCCAAGAAAAAATGGCCTTTTCCACACTGTTCAGCTTACACCAATTTGTCACACTTCCTTTTGGGCTGTTTGGGGTGCCCGCTACGTTTCAGCGGCTGATGGACAGGGTCCTCTGCCCCCACGCCACCTATGCGGCCGCCTACCTCGACGACATTATTATCGATAGTAATGACTGGCCGAGGCACCTCGAACATCTGAGGGACGTCCTTAGGTTGCTGAGGTGAGCAGGTCTCACAGCCAACCCGAAGAAGTGTGCGATTGGGCGGGTGGAAGTACGGTATATGGGCTTCCACTTGGGCAACGGGCAGGTGCGTCCCCAAATTAACAAGACAGCAGCAATTGCAGCCTGCCCAAGACCAAAAAGGGGGTGAGACAGTTCCTGGGGCTGGCTGGCTATTATCGTAAGTTTATACCTAATTATTCGGACGTCACCAGCCCACTGACTGATCTGACTAAAAAGGGGGCACCAGATCTGGTCCAGTGGATGGAGCAATGCCAGCGGGCTTTTTCTGAGGTAAAGGCTGCACTGTGTGGGGGGCCACTGTTACACTCCCCTGACTTTTCTCTCCCCTTTATGTTACAGACAGATGTGTCAGATAGAGGGCTGGGGGCTGTTTTGTCCCAGGAGGTGGAGGGGGAGGACCGCCCAGTCTTGTACATCAGTAGGAAGCTGTCGGTGCATGAGGGGCGCTACAGCACCATAGAAAAAGAGTGCTTAGCAATCAAGTGGGCGGTCCTCGCCCTCCGTTACTACCTGCTGGGACGCCCTTTCACCCTCTGTTCAGACCACGCACCCCTCCAGTGGCTCCACCGCATGAAGGATGCCAATGCGCGGATCACCCGTTGGTATCTGGCACTCCAACCCTTTAACTTCAAGGTGATCCACAGGCCGGGGGCTCAGATGGTCGTGGCGGACTTCCTCTCCTGTCGGGGGGGGGTTGGCTGCAGGCCGGACAGCCGCCCGGCCTGAGTCAGGCGGTGGGGGTATGTGGCAGCGGGGGCATGGTCAAGCATTGGTCTGTGATCGGAGGGCGGAGTCAGGGAAGGTAAGTGGCAGAATCACTGCACCTGATGTTAATTAATGTTTTTGTGTGTCTTGCCCAGTGACCGCGCCCTATTTAAGGAGGGAGAGTGAGAGCAGAGGGAGCTCTTCCCCGAACCAGATGCCGGTTGTGTGTGTGTGTGTCTGTGTTTACATTCTGAGTGTTTCACTGAAAAGCGTGACAATAAAAAACGGTTTACCAACCTGAACTCTGTCCTGCCGTCTTCTGTGCTCCACCCTTGTGTAAGAACTGCTACAGCATATTTGGCAATAAAGTTGACTTGACTAACTTTAAGCTAGCTGATACATCTCCTAACATTGACTAGCCAGTTATCTGCACTAACATTTTCCATTGGGACAAAAAAAAAGCCCTGTCCTGTGGGGAAATTCTGACTGACTTTCCACTTCTTTGTAAAGAATGTCCTTATGTCCATTGTGTCTGGGGAGGAGCAAATACTGCAAACAATTCATCATCAACCAAGAATACCCCATTAGGCTAAGCTTATTTCATTGTTTAGTTGAACATTAATTTAACGTGGCCTAGGGTTAATTTTGAGGGCATATAACAAAAGAATAAGGTTTTAGCAAAAGCTACAATAGACATTGTGAGGTGGCAATGGGACTGATGTCACCTCATCCACTTTCGAACAGCTGCACCAACATGTCTCTGCTTGCACTGAGATTCACCCACGCGCAGTGAGTTGTTGTAGGTAACGCCTGGAAAACCCGGAGTGGATTTTCAGTGGTCTGTGTATTCTCTTATCAATCAAGTGGAATGGATTATTTCACGAAGCAGTAGAAATGGCACTGGGTGAATGAATATTTTATGTTAAATGTGGGGGGGTCCAAACAAAGAGTTATTCAATGTGAAGGGGACACGCCCCCACCACATTCAATGGTGGCAACGCTCATGCTGTGCAGACACAATTATACTGAGCATAAATTCATACAGAGACTGTGTGTGTGTGTGTGTGTGTGTGTGTGTGAGAGAGAGAGAGAGAGAGAGAGAGAGAAATAAGAGTACGCACCGAATAACAAAAAGGTATGTAAAAAAAACCTTATGACATAAGTTATTTTAAAATGGAAAACTGTGTGAATAATAATGTAAAGTGTCAGAACACTGTTGTGATGTAGGAATTAAAACATGCTGTACATTTCTCTGAACAGTAGGTGTCGCTAGTGAACTCTGTTGAATGAGGCTCCGAGTCATGAATCTTTTCGTGAATCACAACCACTGAGCCCTATATAAAACCTGGAGGGCTCCGAACCCATTACCCTCTGTAGAGACGAGTGAAGCCATCTGGACACCATCTTACCACTCACATCGCGTGGATTTGGTTTGTGTGTTAAACCGTCGTATCTGATCAAATTTGCCCCAAGAAAAGTATCTCCTGAGTTTTTTCCTTCCATTCCACCCTCTTATTTTCTCAACTTTACCCCCATTCAAACAGCAGCGGTGTTCACATAATCGCAGGAAACTTTAATAAGGCCAACTTGAAGACTGTACTGCCGAAGTTTTACCAACATGTTAAGTGTTCTACTAGAGGGGAGAACACTCTGGATCATGTTTATTCTAACATCAAGCACGCGTACAGAGCCATACCCCTCCCCCACCTCAGCCAGTCAGACCATCTTTCCCTCCTGCTCTCCCCAGCCTACACCCCCTCAGACACACAAGGACTATCACAACCTGGCCTGACAACGCACTCTCCAAACTACAGGACTGCTTTAAATGGACAGATTGGGACTTACAGTATTTGAACACCAGGAGCTGGAGACATTCACAGGAACAGTACTGGACTTTATCAAGTTCTGTGTCGGAAATGTGACAGTGGATAAAAACATCCGGGTTTTCCCAAACCAGAAACCCTGGATGACCAGCCAGGTCCGCTCACTCCTCAGGGCTCGCAACGCTGCTTTCAGGTCAGGTGACAGAGCTCTGTACAGTGTCGCTCAAGCTGATCTGAAAAGAGAAATTAAAAAAGCCAAGGTGAACCATAGGCTGCGTATAGAGTCCCACCTGTCCAGCAACAACATACGGGAGGTGTGGCATGGCACACAACACATCACAAACTTCAGAGACTGTGATGCGTCAACAGGAGACTGGAGTGCGCTGCTGGCAGAGGAGCTAAATTGCTTCTTTGCTCAGTTTGAAACATCTCAGGAGCACTCATCTGCTCCAGCCTTGCCTCCACCACCACACAGTTCGTACATCACCCCATTCACTGTACAGGAGCACGATGTCAGACGGGTGCTCCTGGCAGTGAACCCCAAGAAAGCTGCTGGCCCAGATGGAGTACCTGGTAAGGTGCTCAGAGCGTGTGCCCACCAGCTCGCCCCTACCTTCACCAGGATCTTTAACCTCTCCCTTGCTCAGGCAGTCATCCCGCCCTGCCTAAAATCAGCTACAATAATCCCGGTTCCAAAGAAGTCTCCCGTCACCAGCCTGAATGATTACCGTCCTGTGGCCCTCACTCCGGTAATCATGAAGTGCTTCGAGAGACTAGTTCTTCAGCACATCAAGGACCACCTCCCCCTAGACTTTGACCCCTACCAGTTTGCATATCGCGTGAACAGATCCACAGAGGACGCCATCGCCGTAGCTCTGCACTGAACCACCTGGAGCAGCAGCAGAGCTACGTCCGCATACTCTTTGTGGATTACAGTTCAGCTTTCACCACAATAATCCTGGACATCCTTATCAGTAAACTGGACACTCTCGGCCTCCCCCCTCTCACATGTGTCTGGATAAAGGACTTTCTTACCAAACGGCCCCAGACTGTGAAATTTGGCCCCCACTTTTCCTCCACCTGCATGTTGAGCACCGGCTCTCCACAGGGCTGTGTGCTGAGCCCCCTCCTGTACTGCCTCTACACCCATGACTGTAGTCTGACCCACAACAACAACAACCTTATCGTCAAGTTTGCTGACGACACCACAGTGGTTGGACTCATCTCAAAGGGAGATGAGGCAGCCTACAGAGAGGAGGTCCTGAAGTTGGCAGCCTGGTGTTCAGAAAATAACCTCGCTCTGAACACCAAGAAAACCAAAGAGCTCATTGTTGACTTCAGGAAGCACAGCACTGACCTAGCCCCCCTTTACATCAACAACGAGTATGTGGAGAGGGTCCACACCTTCTGGTTTCTCAGCGTTCTCATCTCTGCTGACATCTCCTGGTCAGTAAACATTACAGCAGTCATTAAGAAGGCTCAGCAGCGGCTACACTTCCTGAGAGTCCTCAGGAAGTACAACCTAAACTCCAACCTGCTGCTGACCTTCTACCGCTCATCCATCAAGAGCCTGCTGACGTACTGTATTACAGTATGGTACGACAGCTGTACTGCTGTAGACAGGGAGAGGCTCCAGAGAGTAGTAAAGGCAGCACAGAAGATCATTGGCTGCCCTCTCCCCTCCCTGATGGACATTTACACCTCCCGCTGCCTTAGCAGAGCTAAGAACATTATCAAGGGCAGCTCCCACCCTGGCTTTGATCTGTTCGACCTGTTGCCCTCAGGGAGGCGCTACAGGTGCATCAGGACAAAGAAAAATCGATTCAAAAACAGCTTCTTTCCAAAAGCCATAACCGCCCTGAACTCAGATATGCTCTGACTTTATAGTCTATTTATTTTACAATATCACTCTCTTTGTGCAATAATTTATAATGTGCAATACTTTATAAGGTGACTTTCTCTGTGCAATACTTTTATAATGTGCAATACCTCACTCCATTATGTGAAACGCAACACATACACCTCAGGACTATGCACCTGGAGCAGATGGTGGAGCAGGAACAGGGGGAAGGTCTGGAGGAGGCGATGCGGGCATAGGAGTCAACTGTGCCAGGGCTTTCCCAATTTGCTGAAGCAGTACCTCGTGGCGAGCAAGGGCCTCACGTTGGCTTGCAAGTGTTCGTCCATGAGTGTCCATGGTTGCTCCGAAGTGTGATAAGCTTCGAAGCTGCCATAATTCCCTGAAGGTTGGCTGGGTAGACAGTTGAAGCAGCCTCTGCTGAGTCGGTCATGACAGAGTCTTTCTGTTAGGGTTTTGCTGGGAATAGAACCCGGGTCGCTGGTGTAGTAATCCAGCAAACCCCCACTAGGCCACCAGGGGAATGACTCAAGTGCAGAGGAGTGAGGCGAAAGTAGAGTAGAAAAAAACAGTTTATTTACAATGCAAAAATCCATGGCAAAAAACAAAAGTATAATCCCAACACTCAGAAGATATATGAGAAAAAATAAAAAAATCCAAAAGTTCAAAGTCAAAACAAAAAGCCAAAGATAAGAAAAGGCAAAAATTCAAATGCTCAGAAGATCCAAAATGGTAAATACAAAGTCCAAAATATCCACAAGAAAGCAAAGTACAAAAGACCACAAAGACAAAGGCAAGGAACACAGAACAGAGACTTCAAGAGATAACAAAGACTCCATGACTAGGGACCAAACAGAGGAAGTATTTATACACAGGGAAATTAAGAAACTGGGCGGGGCAGGAAATAAAGAACAGGTGGGTGTAAAAGGCACATGGAAACAGGCAATCAAAACAAACACAAAACACAGAAGCAGTGGCGGCCTCTAGAGGCCAAAACAAACATGACATGATAAAGCAATGACCACGGCCTCTAGAGGCCAAGACAGTCCCCAGTCCTAACACAGGCTGTTTGCACTGTTATTGGAGATGCTTTTCATCTCATTGTACATGTGTAAAGTGACAATAAAGGCATTCTATTCTGTTCTATTCTATTCTATTCATTCCTTACATATCCTTATAGTGCTTCCCTTCACTGCTACTGGTTTATTTTTTCTCTTTTCCAGTCCAGTCTCTGATCATTTTTTTTTTAATGGCTCTTTTACGACTATAATTATTTTTACGGAGATTATTGCAGTTTTTTTCTTATACAGTGTCTCTCTTTTGTATATTTCTGAGATGAGATAATAATAATAATAATAATAATAATAATAATAATAATAATAACACAAAAGGCTGTACAATACTTCCTTTCTATTTAGGACAGCTGTTGAAACAGGATTATTTTCTCATGTTATTTGCCATTTTCACTTCATTCTCACAGTCATGTCTTAACAGTATTTATTCATCACTGTGTAGTCAGCTGGGATAAGCTCCAGCTCGCCTGCGACCCTGTAGAAGGATAAAGCGGCTAGAGATAATGAGATGAGATAATTCACTGTCATTTTAGACACAAACGATTCAATTTTGATGCTTTTTCTTTTTAAGATGACACAGTGTTTAGCAAATGGGGTAACTTTTAACGTGGTAAACAAATGTAATAAGAAATACAGCATCTGACAGTATGGATGCCGGATGCACCATCTGTCCAAATGCTTCAGTGAGATGACGACTGGACTGAACCCACACTCCACAAGCACTTAACAAAACTCATCTTGCATAGGTGTGAATTATTTTATTTTCCAATGCATACCGGGTACATCATTCATAATTCTGATAAAAGTTGCATTTGTTTACCACATTAAAAGTGACCCCATTTGCTGAACAGTGCGTGGACTTAAAAAGAAAAAGCTTCATTCTCAAATGTTTTAACAGTATTTATTGATCACAATTTTGCTAATTGAATCTTTTATGTCGAAAATGTGACCAATAAATACTGTTAAAACAGAGGGGAATGGGTTCTGAACCCTCCAGGTTTTATATCGAGCCGAGGCCTCTTTCGTCATCGGTCACGTGGTTTCATCTGCCACGCCCCCTTCTACTCCATATGCGCTTGAGAGCCTCACGACAGACAGGTGTCTCACACACACTTCTTATAAATCCTGTGATTAACATCTAACCTGTGGATATTTTATTGTTTTAGATTTCTGTTATCTGACTCTGGATCCAAACACAGTAAATTCTGACCTCATTCTGTCTGAGAAGAACAGAGCGGTGACACACAGTGAGACAGAACAGCGATACTCTGATCATCCAGAGAGATTTGACTCCTGGCCTCAGGTGTTGTGTAAGGAGAGTGTGTGTGGACGCTGTTACTGGGAGGTGGAGTGGAGGGGTGCTGTGGAAATATCAGTCTCATATAAAGAGATCAGCAGGAAGGGAGAGGGTTATGAGTGTGGGTTTGGATACAACAGTCAGTCCTGGAGTCTGTGGTGTTTTTATTCCTCTGTCTGTTTCTGGCACAACGACATTAAGACTGATCTCCGAGGTCCATCACCCTCCAGAATAGGAGTGTATGTGGATCACAGTGCAGGAACTCTGTCCTTCTACAGTGTCTCTGACCCGATGAGGCTCCTCCACAGAGTCCACACCACATTCACTCAGCCTCTATACGCTGGGTTCTGGATTGCTCCTGTCTCATCTGTGAGGTTTTGTGATCCGATGAAAAAATTAAATGTTGGTAAAAGTTGAAATGTTTAGTAAAATTATAACTGAGGTGTCAGATTGAAAATAATAATTAATTAGTGCCACAGTTTCTGCACACAAAAGTGTCTTTGTATTTCAGGGAGAAATTCAAAGTGCTTCTGTTTTATAGATTAATAATAAATAAGTTCCATAACTAAATGTCTTAAGGCAGAATGTTGGATGTTTCTAGAAAATAAGAAATCTCATCAGACTATTTTAAATGTCTGCACTATTATGAGATTTATTACACTGATATGAAAGTTTAGAATGTCTCAAATTCTCTTTTTTCTTTGGCAAAATCTGTTTCTTCAGAAATAAAACTTCCTCAAATGACTGCGTCTTTCTGTCCTGCTGCTGGTGGAAACACACCCTACTGTGTGTAAGAACACTTTTAACAATTTTGTGTCTTGAACCATTTTCTGTTCAAAAAATAATAATTGCACTCACTGTATTCAGACCCCTTTAAAAATATTTAAAATCTAAAATATGGAATATTTTGCAGGTTTTGGAATCTATCTATATAAAATATTATTTACAAATCATTTTCAGTTTTAATTTCAATTTCCACATACAATATCACCTTTTTCTGATTTGGGGCTGTTTTTCCTCTCAGATGCCTGATTTAATGTCAGTGATGTGTCTCTCTCCCCATATTCTAAACTCATTTGTACTAGTTTATTGTACTTTAAAACTAAACAAATGATGTAAATCAATTAAAACAATGTGTTAATTTTAATAACCAGGGCATTAAAATTCCCTTTGTGTTTCTACTTTTCTATTTCCATTAAAGGCCAAATGACGACTATTAATCAAACTCAGGTTTATAAAAGATGCTTCATAAACTCAAGATCCAAACACTGTGTCGAAACAAAACTTTATGAAACAGAGATCAGTTTAAATCCCAGAGGGAGCGCTCGCGTCTCTCTCCATCACTACACACTGGGAACTGCACACACTTCAGGCCTCACACACCACACACTGGTTTCCTGTGAGGCCTTCACTAATGTGCAGCTCCACACGTGCGCTAGCGTACGGGGAAAAACCACAAACACCACCGATCCAGTATCGTCAGGATTCTCTGTTCAGACACAAATATACAGTACAAAACAACAAAAAGCAAAATAAAACTACAGTTTCAGATGGAACAGCTGGAAAAGGGCTGATGATCAGGAGAAGGACGCCTGGAATCCAGTCCTGTTCTAAAGGAATGCCATAATTAGGTGTAAATCATGATACAATGATGAGACTTAAGATAGGCCCACGCCTAGTCAAAACCTGAAGAGGTGAATTAAACAACAAAGTGGAAAAGGATGAAGTGATTTCATTATGAACTTTGTTTGGATGACTAGAACATTAAATCTTATAAGTCTTCTGTAACTGTTCAAGTATTTATAGATTTTATTTTTAGAATGTAGTTCACACACACACTCTCTCTCTCTCTCTCTCTCTCTCTCTCTCCCCCCTTCTGCTGTTTCATTTTATCCTTGGGCATTTTTCTGATCTTTTTATTTTTTACTGCTTGAACATTTTGTAGTTTATTAGATTATTATGGCTTCAGAATGGGATCAGAAATTTAAACATCATTTACTTACATTATGTGCAAACATTATAACAAATTCAATAGAAGAGATGTTTTTTTAATTGTCCAGTCATATGTGACACAACAAATAAAATAAATGACAAAAGAAAAGTACACATGGGGGAAAAGTGTAAAGGAATAGCAGTGTTTGGTCAGATCAATCCCACAGTCCAAAGACATGCAGGTTAGGTTAACTGGTGGCTCTAAATTGACTGGAGGTGTGAATGTGAGTGTGAACGGTTGTGTGTCTCTGTGTGTCGCCCTGTGATGATCTGGTGACTTGTCCAGGGTGAACCCCGCCTCTCACCCATAGTCAGCTGGGATAGGATCCAGCTTACCCATGACCTTGCACAGGATAAGCAGCTACAGATGGATGGATGGTCAGATCAATTAAATCACTTCAGAATTCTGTTCCTAAGAGAGAGAGAGAGAGAGAGATGCGTTCATTACTCACTGAAAAGAATAGAAAATGTAAAGTAAATGCATGCATGGGTTGGTAACTTGTAATATTGAGAGCCTGTAAGAAAAGTTTCAGGCATGTTTGACCATTTATAAGAAAGTTGTGAGCGTTTTTGTATCGCTGCTCTAATGCCACCAGGAGGCCGCCATGTTGCCTGTTGGAAGGGCGATGCATGACGTCATTTGGGCGCAAGGCTGAGTGCAGCTCTTCAGTACTGAAGGAGCAAAGCGAAAGGTCTGCTAAGATGAGAATGTTGATTTTTTTTCACTATACATCTGAAATAGTGTATTACTGAGCTGCAACCCTGACTTTTGGACAAACCTGAACTCTTTACCTGTAAAACGAGGCTGAAACTGCGTTATACTACTCGTTAGCACGCTTAGCATGCTCTCGACTCATTCATGAAAAACTTCATCAAGACGTCCCCAGGCTAGCCGACCATAATTACCGTGGTAGACAGTCCAACTCCCGCAGCAATGCAGAAAGAGGGTAAACAAGCACTGCTTTACTATACAGGATTCATCTGAACATTACAGCAGGATGCACTTGTACGAGAAAAGGCAGAAATATTGCCAGAAACCCCCGAGCTGCTGGTATGGGATGGATTTATCTGGTAAAATTCATACATGCAAAGGATACAGTATAAATAGCACCGAGGACAACACAACGTATAAAATACACTTATTTCCAATGTGGTCCTCTTGATGACAGCAGGAAACAATAAAATATACCAGACAATAATAAATTGTCAAAATTCTATAAACAATGATGAAAGTCATAAACAAAAATATGCTAACTGTAATTATCACAGAGTACAACTAGATTACAGAAATAGCACCAAAATGATTAAAAATTAGTTACACACACAAAACTGGGTTTGGAATTTACTCCATAATATTTAAGAAACAGGTGAAACAGTTATCACGTGTTTGACGTCACTTACAATACACGGCCGTATTCGATAAAATGGACCACAGCGCCAGCGACATTTCTTCACCGATTTCCTCAAGTATTTCAGACAATGACACGAATAACGATGAGGATCATGATAAACAAGCATTACCGTATCAATTAGTTACACACAAGTGAACAATATTTATATGGTAGAGTTGTTTAGTCAGTCATTACTGAGGCTTTTCTGAGAACATTGAATCAAAGCAAGACACCCAACAAACATTGAGCTGCTTAGTTGCATCAGCAATTATTACATTTATGCCCAAAGGAACTCAAAATAACATCACGCTTCATAAAAACTTAGGGAAGCCATAAAGTGTTTTCTTACCCTTTGAATTTCTCTTTTACAGACTACTGACCGTGGTGTCTCGTTTGTAAGCTTCAAGTCTTACTCGCTATGTGGAGCTTCCGTGTCTTGCACCCAAATGATGTCAGAATTGCCGGAAATGATCGGGGGGAATTTTCTGATTGGTTAAAATATTTTCAATGGCGGTATCCATGAACTCATCCATTCTGCATAGAAACTGACTTTCGGAGATGGAGCTCTTTGTTGTGTGAGCTCCTATTTTTCAATTATTCACATGAATCGTTAGTTTATGATCTAAACTATCTTCATAATTGTATTTTAAAAATGGATTTTCTTTTCTTTTCAACTACCACTGGCAAGATTGTTCAAGTTTATATGCCCTGCAGGAAATACACACTCACACACTGTTTCAAATCTCTTCACACTGAATAGCAATTTGCTAACATAGCCAGGCCACGCCTTACACATTACAAAAAAGGAGCTCTCTCTTTAAAGCCACGCCCACTCTCTCTGCCACACAGAACCAGAAAGTCCATTACAGGAAAGAGGCGGGAAGAGATCTGAAGGGGGCGGGGTCATGGCATGCAGCTGGATTGTGAATGGACAGAGGATGGCAGAAGGAAGTGACGGATCAGGAAGTGAGCTAGGAGGAATGGATGAGGGCGGCGGGAAAGACAAAAGTTGGTGGACTGCAACTTTTAAAAATAGTCATAAACGAAGGAAGTGGAAGCAACGAGGGAAAAATATGAGTGTTGAAGACACGGACAGTGATGAAAGCATGGGAGCTGCAGGGAAACAAGTTGAAGAGTATAAAGTGATAATTAAACTAACTCAAGAAGGAGCGTCATTCATTGAGTGGAATCTGATTCAACTAACCAAAGCGATAAACAAACTGCTAGGTGATGTGAAGAGTGCCAAGATACTACGAAGTGGAGCACTTTTAGTTGTTTGCAGAGATAGTACTCAGCAAGGGAGGGCCATCAAACTGAATAAAACTGAAGACAAAAGAGTGCAAGGAACATTGGTCAAGGACAAGAAGTTTGTATGAGGAGTCATTTCAGGGGGACCCACAGCTGCATCAGTGGACCAGATTAAAGAGAATATAGTAGGGACAAAAGTGATTGAGGCAACACGACTGAGAACGACAAGAAACAGTGAGAAGTGTGATAGTTTAGCGGTAATGAAAAAAATTGATGAGGAAAAGCTGCCAGCTAAAGTCTATTTAGGTTCTATGTGCTATGATGTTAAGCCTTATGTTCCCCTGCCACCGAGGTGCTTCAAATGCCAGAAATATGGACACGTAGCAGCCATATGCAAAGGAAAACAGAGGTGTGGAAGATGTACAGGAGAACATGAATATGGAAAGTGTGAAAGTGGAGCCAAGTTAAAGTGCTGTAACTGTGGAGGGGAATAGAGCTCAGCCTCTCGCGGATGTGAGGCCAGTAAGAGAGCAGCAGAGGTACAAAAAGTGAAAATCTCACAAGGGATAACACATGCAGAAGCAGTAAGGAGAGCGTCTAGTCAGACAGAGAAGCCAAAACAAAGTAACACAGAGAGCTACAAAACAAACCCATGTGAAGGCTGTGATAAAATAAAGGAGGAGACGCTGATTGTAAGGAGAAATGATTTTGTGTTATTCATGGTGGAGGTGATCAACTGCTCAGCACAAACAGACAAGAAAACTAAGAAAATCAAAATAATAGTGAAGTCAGCAGAAAAATATCTTGGGGTTAATGGTTTGTGTTGGGAAGCGGTTGAGGAAGTGCTAAGTGGGGAAGGCCCCCCTAGTTCACAGGCCCCGAGGCTTAGGCTACGTTTACATTATGTCGAATCAGCGGATCATCAGATTAATGTTCTTAAAACGATTCGTGTTTACACTAAAACCGTTAGCCGTGCACACAGCAACACCAATACGCGGATACGCTCGGCTCCGCAGGCATCCTGCGCTCCAAATCACTCCGCCCTGAACAGCGAGTGCCCTCTGGAGGGTGCGCACTCTGGCCCTGCGCAGCTCGCACAGCGCGCGAGTGAAGTGCACAAGCCATGATTCGGGACTGAGCCGCTGTGTGTGTGATCCCAGCGCACATCACTTACCACTTGCAAGTGGAAGGATGGCAAGCCTAAAGACAATCATAACTACACAATGGGCAGTATTTACATCAGTATTTGCAGTATTTTCATACTTTTATACTCTTTAATGAAAGGTGATACAAGGCGGAAGTCCGCGCCGTTTTTCAGCAGTCGCGTCACATGACCAACGCCAGCGAATCAGGAAGGTGGATGTCACAGTGACGTTGTCCAATGAGACGCCAGCTAGAGCTCAGCACAGCGTATTCGCGTATTCTGAATGTTTACACAGCACCGGAGCTGACACGATCTGGATTGAATACGTGGACGCTGGCGGATTCCCGTTTCCCGGCTTTTCCAGGGGGTTTAATGTAAACGGACAGTGCGTCCGCGAAGAAAACGAGACAGATACGGTCTAATGTAAACGTAGCCTTGGTGATTCATGGCACTGATCATTCTGCAGTGGAATGCAAGAAGTCTCCTTGCTAATGGTCAGGAGTTTAAACATTTCTTAATAAATTTACAAGATAAACCAAACATAATCTGCATACAGGAAACCTGGCTGAAACCAAACTGGGATTTTATTCTACATGGATACACTGCTATTAGAAATGACAGGAAATATGGTAAAGGTGGAGGGGTGCTAATATTTGTGCAGAATGGGGTGAGGTACAAATGTAGTCAGTAAAGGGAAAGAAGATGAATCAATAACGGTTAAGATCTGGACAGGACTAGAGGAGATTTCAATCATTAATTATTATAACCCTTGTAAAAGGTTGACTAAAGACATGTTAAATATTATTGCTGGAAGGCTGCAGGGTAAAGTAATACGGTGTGGGGACTTTAATGCTCATAGTACACTGTGGGGTAGTAGGGATACAGATGCTAATGGTTCAAGTATAGAAGATTTTATTGATGAGAAACTATTAGTGTGCGTTAACGATGATAAAGGCACAAAATATAACTGTATACAAAACACAAAGTTCAATCGACCTCACATTCACGTCGCAGGAAATAGCAGGTATCACAACATGGGAAGTGATTAATAAAACACCTGTCAGTAGTGATCATTATCCTATAGTGATCAAAGTTGGTATAGAAGTATGTCAGGTAATGGGTCTGTCTCAGAAACTGGTCTCTCATTTGGGACATTATGGTCAAAAAATAAAATTTTCTAATTTTACTATTTTTTTGCATTTACCTAACACTCAATGTTTCTTTTGTCATGTTTAATAAGAATAAAGATAGTGTCTTGCTTTATCGGGCCGCCACTGTGGACATTTTTTTTTTTTGATTACAGTTCAAATTGTAATTCGGGCAGCATGGTGGTGTAGTGGTTAGCGCTGTTGCTTCACAGCAAGAAGGTTCTGGGTTCAAACCCAGTGGCCGGTGAGGGCCTTTCTGTGCGGAGTTTGCACGTTCTCCCCGTGTCTGCGTGGGTTTCCTCTGGGTGCTCCGGTTTCCCCCACAGTACAAAGACATGCAGGTTAGGTTAATATGGGACGGCCTTGGGCCGAGGTGCCCCGAGTGAGGCACCGAACTCCCAACTGCTCCCTGGGTGCTGTTAGCATGGCTGTCCACTGCTCTGGGTGTGTGTGTGTTCACTGCTTCAGATGGGTTAAATGCAGAGAGGAAATTTCACAAGTGTGTGATGAATAAAGTTGTGCTTTCTTTTCCAAATGCTTTTGTAAATTTGATTTACATATAAAAATTTTTCTCTCTGTGCTTTCACGGAAGGCGGCCGCATTTTTCTCTGCTCTTCCTTTCCCTTTTTTCCCTGCTTGTGCTCTTTTGTCTCGTCTCATCTGTCTATACTTTTGAGAGACTCTCTCCACACTGCTCTCTAAACTAAAAAAAAATAATGGAATTGATAAACTGGTCTCCTAATGAAATTGACACAGTTTTCTGGATGAGAAGCCTGGGTTCAGGGGAACCCGCCTGTCCTGCCGGAACATTCGCGGCTGGCTACACGATGGATGCGTGGGAGCAATGGCGGGTTGTGTGCCTGGCGATTCTTTCTGTGGAGGACATTGAAGACATCTACCTATTTGGAACCATGATTACAGGACTTTTGCTGATTGGATTAGGCATTGCCCTGGTTTATTGAGGAAATTAGACAATGGTGACAGCTGTTCAAAGTACCATAAAGCTGCCCGATATGATTGAAGCAGTGTGCAGAGCTGTCGGCACTCAGACTGTGGCTATTCAGAACTTGAACCACAACATGGATGACATCATGGAGAGGCTTTCAGCTTTACAAAGAATATGGATTGATTTGGAGACCAAATTGGACAAAATGGACAGACAGAGTGGACGTGCAAAATATGCGTCTGCTCACCCCAAGACCAAACAATCCCAATCTATCTGCTTTTGGCTCCCTGAGACAGCACTGGCCTCGGCCAAGGCCATTGCTGGGACAACACCTCCCCCTGAAGGTCACTGCTGTGAGACACTCTCGCATTCCTCGCATTCCTTCCCCCACTTACCGCGGTCGCCGCTTTCACCCCTAGTGTGACAAGTGGGTGCTGAATTGATTATTCACTTAAATATGAACAATATGATAAATTTTGGGTATTTGATATGGTGAAATAGGACAATAGGACACAGTGGAAAAATCAAGAACACACCGGAAAGATGAGAATAACGGCGGTGGTAAAAGAACAGTGACTGTACCGGCTGAAGGTCACGCGGGTCTCTGCTGCAGCACACAAGCAACAGGACATCACTACCGCACTGGACAGAACGCGAGGCAGGGGCGGGGCAAAATGACAGAATCTACAGC
Source organism: Neoarius graeffei (assembly GCF_027579695.1). NCBI lineage: Eukaryota > Metazoa > Chordata > Actinopteri > Siluriformes > Ariidae > Neoarius > Neoarius graeffei. Next base: position 65,230,524 of record NC_083585.1, read on the forward strand.
CAATCAAAAGTTCGATCTAAATTGACCATGGTTGCAAAATATTGGCCAAAAGTACCCAAAAACTACGAAATATGAAAGTAAGATGAAAAATAAATATACTGCAAGACTAAAACAAAATAAAACTATCAAAACTCACCTTTTCAGTGATAATGTCTGAACAGATCACCCGCGTAACAGAAAGACCGCAAATGAAAGCATGATCAAATTCTGTTGGAGTGGAAAATTCCATTCTACACATGCAAATTGTTAATGTGTGTCCTTCCCCGCACACAAATAACATGCTACGGTAAAAAATAGACCACAACTCATTTTATAGCTCAGAAATTCATACAAGACCAGCTACCATTGTAACATTTTCTGTAAGAGACATTCTATACCTAACTTTCAGCTTTCATTTTAAAAAACAAAATCGCAGATTTATAACTAAATTTTTATATGGCATAGTGATTTTAAGTTACTACTTTTGGTGAGGTAGTGACCTTGACCCTGAGGCTTTCCATTTAGATCAAAACACACGATCATATTGGTTTTGGGTATGCGGAAAATGGAGTTACAACCGTGATGAAATATTTTGCATGATGTTTTATTATGGTTATGATTATTCTGTGAGTGCACCAATCCTTATGTGTATAAAGTTACAACTTAAAATACAATTAGTGATAACTGTAGACTTTGCAGTGGACGACAACCTTTTTAAGGGAACACGATGTAGTCAACCATTTATCATATCCCAGATCAAGCCGCTATTTTTCCACAAATTTGCAGAATTTTTGCCAAATTCTGAATATTCACATCAAAGATTTACTTTTAGGGCGGCACGGTGGTGTAGTGGTTAGCGCTGTCGCCTCACAGCAAGAAGGTCCTGGGTTCGAGCCCCGTGGCCGACCAGGGCCTTTCTGTGCGGAGTTTGCATGTTCTCCCCATGCCCACGTGGGTTTCCTCCAGGTGCTCCGGTTTCCCCCAGAGTCCAAAGACATGCAGGTTAGGTTAACTGGTGACTCTAAATTGACCGTAGGTGTGAATGTGAGTGTGAATGGTTGTCTGTGTCTATGTGTCAGCCCTGTGATGACCTGGCGACTTGTCCAGGGTGTACCCCACCTTTCGCCCGTAGTCAGCTGGGATAGGCTCCAGCTTGCCTGCGACCCTGTAGAACAGGATAAAGTGGCTAGAGATAATGAGATGAGAAGATTTACTTTTATCTGTATTATTTCTTTCATCATTTCATTTCAAATTAAAACCAACATCACCATTCAAAACTGGATAGTTTATTGAGTATGAGTATATTTAGTGGGGTAACCCCACAGTACCCAGTTTCTGAGACAGACCCAAATATCAATGGGGATACCAAGGTAGAATTTCAAAGAAGTCAACTGGGACAAATTTCAAATATTAAATAAAATAAGATGTGAAGAACTGCTGTAATGGAAATTTCTAATAAACACTTCAGAATGCTTAGCAGTCGTCTTTTCAGTTATTTATTATAGTAAATCATACAAAGGAATACAAGAAAGGAAAGAAAGAAAATTAAAGCAGAGCATCACCTCTAGTGATGTGAGAGTACGCGCGCGCTCTCTGAGTTGTGTTTTAGTGGCTGCTATCTATTATACTCTAAAGGCATTCGCTTACTGCTTGCATCTTCATGTGATTGGATCAAGATTTTCTATGAAGCTTTGTTAAAGCGTGCACCTGGCGTGCTCTGGTATGTGCAGGCAGATGCGTAGTTATGAGAACTCAGGCACCCTGCTTATCACCACCGAGGTCAGGAAAGGTGGTTACATCATGAGAAGATGCATAGTTAGGACAAATTCAAGCACCCTGCTCATTACCACCAAGGCCACAGAAAAGTGATTACAACATTGGAAAAAAACATCTTTCTCAGTATATTAGGCCACTTGAGCTCAACACACAGGAACACAGAGAATAGGAATGTTCATCCACTAAATTTCCCTCACATTCTCCCCCCTTTTTATCTTATAGGATAAATTGCTAAAAGGAAAGAACTGTACACGGTTTCAGTGATAAGAGTTCTCAGAGAGATTCGACTTAACACGTCATTGAGTGTACAGGGATAATGCTAAGGCTGTTTTTATAAGACATAAACATCTTAAATGAATGCTAGCAAGCCATATACATAGATCAGGAATAAGAGAACAGGAAACAATCATAATGAAAGTGTTTTAAGTCAGGACTAGTTTCATGTCAACTGTGCTGATGTCATCGAACGGTGGGTTATAGTCTTCATGTGAGTTTGGAGGCCAGTCAGGCAAGTCATCGGACTCTATTTTCACCATCTGGTAACCGATATTTGTCAGCTGCCTCTGAAACACAGACATACAACATTAACAGAGAACAGGGAGCAAACATAACATCACAATCACTAAGCCCAGGACTGGTATGGTGGATAGAATTAGAGTCTTCCATCCACTAAACCAATGCCACCAGCTGTCTTTGTCTCCTCCATGTTCGTCTGCTTGTAATTGTTCAGCAACCTTGCGCATCTTGTTCAGTGCCTCAGTGATGTTACCATGATTCCTGTTGTTTTCAGGAATGTACGTACAACAGTGTTCTGCTATCATGACACACACACTACCTTCCTTTGCCAAAAGGATGTCGAGAGCCATGCGATTCTGTGTTGTCATTAATCTGAGCGCGGTCAATTCAGTTCTCATGCCCTCCATGGCCTCTGTGGTTGAATTCACAAACTGCGCCAGTCTATAATGCACCACCTCAAGTTCATTCCAGAGTTGTGTTATCCCGTACTGTGGAAACAGTGCCTGGAAGAATTTCTTCACCTTGGGTTGCAGCTGATGTTCTGGAGGAGGAAAATCATTGTCGACACTTCTGCACCGTCTGCCACTCGTCTCAGGGGTTGCTATTATTAGGTGGGCATCTAATTGGATCAGGGCACACGTGCCTTTCCAATCTACCGGAAGAAAGTTATACACATAGTGACCACACTTCCATTGCCAGCCTGGGTAATAGAAGGTTGGACCCGCTAACTGAGTTAGATTCCCTCCTGGTCCTAAGTCACCTCCTATTGTCGCTTTTCTGCCTTGCTTGTACAGAGTGCCACTTCGTCCCGTGCAGGTCACATTTGGATTTGGGACTGAACCCTGCACAGTGCAAACGGTTGAACACCTAGTTTCCTTGACCTTCCCTATGAGGTTTGAGTTCGGATCGCCCTTTCGCCCTGCGCATAAGGTATAATTTAGCCCCTTTCCTGGTTCATTTACACTAATTTCTACCCTCAGGTCGTCTCCCCCACCTTGATACGTGACACTACAGCCTTTTTCTACATCATTACAGACAGCTTCCATCACAGCTCGCCATGCTTGCGCAGTATCTTCATCCGTTGTGTTGGCGATCTCGAACACGAATGGTTGTGTAATGGTGTGTGGCAGGGTTGAGCAAACTAGACAATTTGACCTGTTAGCTTGTTTAGCTGTAAAATTAGCATACTGCCAATACAAATTATGAGTTGGATGTCTCCCTCGTCTCGATTCTGTGTCAGTCTGGATTCCCTGTATCGACCACCACACGAATCCTCCCATGAGCCCCAGTAGGATCAAGATGCTCAGGCCCACGACTGGACCTAGTTTATAATGATTTACCCCCTTCATTTTATGTTAACTAGGTCTCCGAGTTAACCCTTGCCCTTCTTGATGTGTATTGGTGCTCAGAGGGCGGGCATGCCCTATCAGCCCTCATCCCACCTCACCGGAGCTTGGAGAAACTCGGGACTTCTGAAACCACTTTTACTGACTAGATACTAAAATACTCTTCTCTATTGAGGGTGCAACAGCGTAACTGTGCTGTCACGCTCAGTCCTGCGGAACTTGCTCGCCACGTAGTTTAGATCAAGGCAGGAAAGCGGTCATGTAGGGCACCTTCTAAATGATAATCGCTTACCTCTCCTCCTGAGTCTCGGGTTACCACTTGTCCCACCTTATGGTTGGGGTTCTGTTCTCAGATGTACTCAATTAACACTTCTTTCTCCTCGAGCTTTAGTCAGCATCTGGGTCACTTAGGCCTTCTTTTCCCTCCTGCTCAGCCGGTTCAGGAACCCTCCTGCAGTGGCTAGCATGGATCCACGTCACTCTGCCTGTGACCTTCACTGCTGTTGGGGTCGTGAGCAGGACCTGGAATGGGCCATTCCACCGTGGCTTGTTCCACTTGGTTCGTCGGAAGTCCTTCACCACGATCCAATCCCCTGGTTGTAGATCGTGCAGAGGTCCCTCAGCGGGTTTGGGAAGTGCTTCTTTTACCTGTTTGTGGATAGATTTCAAAGCAGAGGACAACATTGCACAGTAATTCAACATTGCATCATCACACAGTGTGGTGTCCGGCAGTGTTCCTTGAGCTGGCCCTATCCCTGTGTTGGGTACTCGTCCAAACAGAATTTCGAATGAGCTTAACCCATGTTTAGGCCTAGTTTGCATCCTCATTTGTGTGAGTCCAACAGGGAGGACCTTTGTCCATCCTAGCCCTGTTTCTGCACAAGCTTTGCTTAGTTTATTTTTAAGTGACCCATTTTCCCTCTCTACTGCTCCCGCACTTGCAGGATGATAGGCACAATGTTGTTTCAGGTCTATCTCTAGGAATGCTCCTATTTTCTTTAGGGCTGCATTAACAAAGGGTGTTCCATTGTCACTTGAGATTTTGCTAGGTATACCCCACCTAGGAATTACATCTCTCAGGGGTGCTTTGACTACCACCTCTGAGTCTTGTTTAGCTGTGGGGAATACTTCAACCCATTTTGAAAACATCAACTATTACCAGGCAATACCTTTTCCCTTCACTAGGTGTCAGTTCAATAAAGTCCATTTGGAGGTGATCAAATGGTTTGTCTGGTATTGGGTGTGCTGCTTGAGTTAGTCTGATACCTTGACCTGCATTATGTTGTGCACATATCAAGTATTGCTTGCAAAATTTTGCAGCATAATTTGAAAACCCCTTTGTGAACCATCTCTTTGTTACTTCTGCTACCATCCCCCCTTTTGACACATGGGTGAGCCCATGTGCCAATTTTGCATAGAAAGGGAACATGTATTTTGGTAGACAGGGACCGCCCGAGGGACAAACCCAGACCAAGTTTGCAAAGATACAGCCTGCCTGTTTCCAGACTCGTCTCTCGTCCTGAGTGGCAGTGCTCTGAAGGTCCACTAGCTGTAAACAAGGGGTAGAAACCTGAGGAAAGGCAAGGTTAGAGGGTGAACTGGAAGCCGAGGCTGCACACTTAGCTGCTGCATCCGCCCTGGCATTCCCTTGAGACACAAGATCAGTATTGTTAGTATGGGCAGCACACTTACACACAGCAATGGCTCTAGGGAGTAGAATAGCATTCAACAACTCAGAGACCAGTTTATGATGTGCAATGGGAGATCCTGTGCTAGTGAGAAAATTTCTGTGTTTCCAAATGGTGCCAAAATCGTGCACAACACCAAATGCATACCTACTGTCCATAAAAATATTGACAGATTGCCCTGCCGCCAATTTGCATGCCTCAGTAAGGGCACAGAGCTCTGCAGCCTGTGCCTACAGGTTCAAGGGCAGATGTGACACCTTGAGGACCTCGTGATCTGAGACTACGGCAAAACCTACTTTGTTCTTTCCCATCTCTGGGTCTCTGGAGGCTGAACCATCCACATAGAGGATCATGTCTGGATTTTCCAAAGGGTCGCTCTTTAAATCTGCCCTGATGGAACAAAAATCGTTAGTGAGAGCAACACAGTCATGTGGCTCTCCATCGTCCTCTGTAGGGAGAAGAGAGGCAGGATTCAGAACAGTACAACGTTTCACAGTGATGTTAGGCATATCAAGTATGACCGTGTTATACTTCAACCATCTCTGTGCTGACAAATGTGACATCTTTTTCTCCAACAGAAGCAGGGAGACAGCATGTGGGACCAAAAGGGTGAGGTTAGAATACCTCACAATATTTCTGGAGGCAGTTACCACCTTTTCAGCTGCAGCAACTGCACGCAGGCAAACAGGAAGTCCAGCCGCCACTGGATCCAGCCTGCTGGAGAAGTAAGCTACAGGTCTCAATCTATCCCCATGTTTCTGCAAAAGAACAGAGGTCATAAACCCTTCTTTTCATCGACAGTTTGAACAAATGGTTTATTGGGGTCAGGCAGTCCCAGTGTGGGTGTGGTCTGCAGGGCGCCTTTTAGGGCCAGGAATGCTTCTTCAGCTTCTGGTGTCCATACGACAGGTGACGAAGTGGTGAGGGATGAACCGTGCCCGAGCTCTCTCACTGGACTTTCCAGGATGGAATAATTCGGAATGAATGCTCTGCAATAGGAACACATACCCAAAAATGACAAAACTTATTTCACAGTGATCGGCTTGGGAATTTTCTGAATAGCTGAGACTCTGTCCGCAGACAGCGTTTTTCCCTCCCCTGTGATATCATGCCCCAAGAAATGCACCTTCTGTTTTGCAAACTGTAATTTTGTGAGGCTAGCCTTATGACCTTCCTTAGCGAGGTGTCACAGTAGCGTTACGGTGTCATCCTCACATTGAGCTTTAGTTGGGGCACAAATCATTAAATCGTCAACATACTGCAGCAAAGCTGATCTTGGTGACAAAGTTAACGAAGCGAGGCTGTCTCTGAGGCACTGGCTGTATATGGTTGGGGACTCACAGTAACCCTGGCACAAACGAGTGAAAGTGTATGGATGACCATCATACATAAAGGCAAACCAATACTGGCTTCTCTATGTATAGGAATAGAAAAGAACGCATTTGCTAGATCCACCACTGAAAACCACTTACTGTCAGCAGGCACCTGGCCCAAAATGGTGTATGGGTTAGGGACGTCAGGTGCGCGCGGAAAAACTGCAGCATTAACTGCTTGCAGATCTTGGACAAACCTCCACTCATCAGGCTGGGATGGTTTTCTTGCCTTCTTAACTGGAAAAATAGGAGTGCTCACTGGAGAGTCTGGGCAAGGGACAATTACACCTGCCTTCAGCAACGAATCAAAGACCAGTTTTATACCTGCGATTGCTTCTGGTTTGAGTGGGTACTGGGTCTGTCTAGGCCTGAAATCTGATTTGGGGGTGATCACCACTGGTTCAGCATTCTTTATTAGGCCCACATCATGTTTACCCTTTGCCCAAACGGAATTTGGAACTCCTGCCAATTTGGGGTGCACCTCTGCTGGAGTTATGCCTGTGGAAACAGAGACAAACAGGCCACTATGGCCAGGGTCCCCAGGACCCTGGTCATCAGTGGCTAATATTACGCTGCGCTTAACATGCACACACATAGCCTGACTTTGCTTGTAGACCCCAAGCCTTTGACAAAACAACACACTAGGGTCCTCTGTTCGGGACCATTCATTGTCATTGGCTGCACACTTCTTGACCCACTTCCCCATGTCTTTCCAATGGGCAGCTCACGGTTTTGCTAATGAGACATGGGGTATAGAATTAATGATGTCAAAGAAATCATGTTGGCAGCAGTCAACCTCAGAGTCCTCTGTCATGAGGCCATGACAGAGTTTGAGAACACTGTTTGAGAACACTGCGATGAGCATTGATGCAGCTGTTTGGACAACGAGTAAAATGGACCTGCACAGCACAATAATGTTTAGACCAATATGCAGTTTTGAGGGTCAATCTTTCATGTGTGTGGGGGTCTGCAAACCAAGTCTTTTCAAACTCTACATCTTGCCCTTGGTGAACATGTGCTGTGCAATGCAAATCTTCCTCTTTCATATAATCTGTGTCAACTGATGAGGTATTCAAGTGTGCGAGCTGTACAAGGTGTTTTGGAGTTTGTGTGAGTTGATCTGAGCAGAGCCGCCAGACATACACATATAGCCCTCCTCTTGTGTTCGGGTCGTCACCGACCCGTTTTCAACTTTGACTTTGTAAACGAAGCCCTTGGGTTTAGATTCTTGCCTCAAGGCTTTCTGACTTTGTCAGCCACCTGTATTTTTACAAAATAAAACAAAATTTTTTTTTCCAAAATTCTGTTATGCTCTAATTAAAAATATAGCACTTGTGGTGTTCGGGTCGTTTTCGACCCGGTTCTTAATAAGTAGTTTATGGAGCAATTATTACAACCAAAACTGAACAAATAAATTAACTGCTAGCTAAAATTGATATAGCTAGCTCCTCTGCCAACCATTCAAGCTTATGAACTAGCATGACATCATGATATTGTGTATATAAATAGCTCACTAGTTTGAAGTTTTTGGGTTATGTTGACATATGTTTTGTGCCATTAGTTCAGCTAAGGGGTCCATTTGGCCCGACCGCTTTTCCCCAATACACTAATCACTCATTTTATTATGGTAATGAGGCTGTTAGTGGCAGTGTGTGGGGTGAGGGGGTCACACTTCACACACTTCACACTTCAGTGGTGAAGTCATGTTGGCTACTTCTGTGTGAATGTGAGAATGAGGAATAAAAACACATTATTCTCACATTCTCTATTCTATTCTATTCTATTCTATTCTATTCTATTCTATTCTATTCCCATGTGACCATAACGACTCATGTGACTGCAACCAGACAATTGTTTGATGGATAAATACCTCAGTGCACATGGACTATCGCTTCAGTTCCCTCAAGAATTTTGTGGTGAAAGAAGCTCCTCTCCAAGGAACGAAGATGCAGAGATTCAACATTCAACAGGCATTGTAAGATTTCATTTCTAAGGCTACATCCACACGACAACGGCAACGAGATGTTATTTAAAAATATATCGCGTCCAAATGGGCAACAATCAGTAAAATATCAGGTCCATATGGCAACGCAATGCTTGCTGAAAACGATGCAATACACATGCCACACCTCTAGGGGCGCTGTAAGACGGTCCCTTCGGAGACACCAGAACAATAGAAGAAGTAAGGATGCATATTAGCCACAAAGTCAGGAAAATCTGTTTGTAAAATTACATTATAATGACCAAATACAATGAAAAGTATTTTTCCAGTCTCACCTGTGAAAGGTAATCCCATGTGATCTCGTTTGGATGGCAAACCTGTTGGTACAGTTAAACGCAGCTAATCTTTATTCTCCGCTTTGACCTCTCCAAAATGGCGGCGAGGATGACCTATGATTCTATGCGGAAGGCGGTGTCTTTAATGGTCTGGAATAATTTGAATGCTAATTAAATAATGATTAATTTGCTCCTCTACGCCCTTTTTGAGGAATGTATTGTAGGACTTAAACCCACATCTGAAGAGGTGAGATTGCTCTTTTTTTCTCTATTTTTGCTGGCGGGATTGACTCTCTCTCTCTCTCTCTCTCTCTCACTTTGCACCATTACACAATAAATATTCACAGTGAAAATATTTTGTAAGCGCGTTTCATGAACCAAGTTATAGGATTTGTTGACAACTCGCATCGCAATGAGAAGATCATTGGCACTACTGGTGTTAAGAATCAGACCATTTCATAAATGAATATTTTGCTGTAGAGCTGCAGTGTTTGTACAATTGCATGTTTTTGCTTCACTATTACTGTCACTATTCTGCTTCTTGCATTACTACTGTGAACTAACACTGAACATAATAATAATAATAATAATAATAATAATATCTAAGCTCGTGTTTCACTCTCACTAGTGCTCTGTAAGGCTTTTTCCTGGTGATATTCGTTACACTTCTACCCGGCGTGAAGCACTCACAGTCATGTGGTTGTGACGTCATCGTAAACAAACCCGTTTTACTCATCCAGACGACTTCACAACGGCAACGTTGCCAGATCTTTCCACTCTGGAACCCGTTCTCAAAAAGATTGCGTTTTGGGCACCCAAAACGCCGGTGCCGTGTGGACGCCAGGCCTAAACGATAAGCAATTGTATCGGAGTCACCTGAATCCGTTGCCGTGTGGACAGGGCCTAAGCTGTAAGGTAACTAACAGCCACATTTCCATAACAAAATGAGTGTCTACAGGGAGGACTTGGGGCCAATTGGCCCTCTTGTGGGTTTTCTAGGTAAAAAGGCCAAATGGCCCCTCTCTGGGACTTCTAGTGCTAGACACACACACACAACACACACACACACACAAACACACAGAGAGAGAGAGAGAGAGAGAGAGAGAGAGAGATTTTTAGGCACACAAATGAGTGTAGGCCTTATTGGTTTGATTTGGTGGATTATTAGGGGTTTGTTTGACCTTACAAAACTATATGTTGTGCCATGACTTGTTCATTTTCATTGTTCTTTGTTTCATGTTATGGTCACATTAAAGTTCATTCACTGAAAAAGATTCTGTTGTTCCTGTTTCTCAGTGGTAATTATATATGGGTCGAAAACGACGCGAACACCATAGATGTAACTATTGTAAATAAAATCAAAAATAAAAACATGAAAAAAAATTGTTTTTCAAGATATGTTCTAATACCCCACAGTAACAGCCAGGTAACAATAAATCTTTTTAATTATTTGTATTACACTTAAGAGGTTACTTTTTAATTTTTTCCTACTGAAATAAAGGGGTGTACACAGAAAACAATAACCTTAAACCCTTGACAAAAAAATAATAAAACTAATATTTCCATCTAAATGGAAGCCTAAAAGAGTAGTCAAGACATCAGGAAAAAAAATGGTGACAAATCATTGTTACTTGTGACTTTTTTAGCTGATTTAAAAGACGGGTCGAAACCGACCCATGAACACCGGGCATGGTGATAGAAAACGAACACAAGACGAGGGATAGGGGGCTTCCAAACCCATACTGCACACCGCACATTTCACTTACTTCAATAGTTAGCCCATCTGGAGTGGACATGAGATTTACTCCTAATTTGCACATTAAATCACGTGCTAACAAATTTACTGGACATGTATGTGAGATGAGAAATGAGTGGGACATAACTATTCCTCCCTCGCTTTCACACAGGAGGTTGACTGAGAAAGTTTCGGTTACAGGTCGTCCTGAGATGCCCACTGTCTGAATAGAATTTGAGCTGAGCGGTGGGTCTACTGGAAGTACCCCATGTTGTATCACTGAGTGTCCTGCTCCAGAATCTACTAAAAAGGTTAACACATGCCCACACACAGTGAGGGGCATACAAGGGCGTTTAGAAAAGGGAGTAGTTGTTTATTTTAACAAACTTAATGCAACTTCAGGTGTATCTATCTGGACTGGTGTATCGGGCGTTTCTGTGTAGTCTTGCTGTTGCATGCAGGTGCTGCTACTAATGTGTTTAATGTTATGTGAATGCTCCTGTCTATGTGTATGTGTATCATCAGGTGTGTGTGTGTTACCTCCCCTGTTCTCTGTGTGGGGCCCATTCCTGGAGTCCGCCTGTCAGTCTGCTTTGCTGTACTCCTCACAGGGCTTCTGCCTGTGACTGTGGAGACAATCTCGAGCCATGTGTTCCTTCCGATTGCAGTTGTAGCAGGTTACGCCTTTTATCCAGGACGGGTCACCCCAGGTCATCCTGCTTCGGCCCCTACCTCGACCTCTTCCTTCTTGTCCAGGCTGAACAGTCTGGAAAAGAGTGAGAGTGTCAGCGTGTAGGTCTTGGTCTCTTTGTGCTGACTTTGTCTTCTCCTTCTCTTTCAGCAGCTTTTCTGCATGCACAGCGTACTGCTCGATCTTGGTGAGACTGGTGGTTTCCCACAGGAGACAGAGCTGCTTTACTAACTTGGCCACTGCTGGATTCATACCGCTCATGAAACTGTTCCACAGGTGCGCTTCCCAGACCTCAGGAGTGCCTTCCACTCTAGCCAGGGTCACGGGTCTGGTCAGGCCACTGTGTTTCTCATGCATGGCAGTGAGACGGGCAAGAAACGCTGACACCCCTTCTCCATCTTCTTGCTTACACATATTGATCTTAGTCATGTCTATGTTCAAAGGAAAAGCTCTGTCCAGACGAGCACAGAGAGCAGTGATGGTATCTCCTGGGTGCGATTTGCTGGGGGGGATGGTGGGGATCATCCTCCCCTCTGGTTTTTATCTCTGCTGAAAAAAAATCCTCGGGGACAACCCCGTCAATAAAACAAACAAACCAAAAAAAAAAAAGTTGACATGACAGGCATGTTGTGACACAGTTTTCTATGGTCTACATTGCACTCACTTTCAAAATGACCCGAAGTGGCAGCTTTGATGTTCACGAACGTCACCAGCAAATAAATACATTGTAGATAATAACAATATCCAGAGTGTGAACATGGATTTAGCGCCATGAATCACATCCTTATTGATGAGCGCAACAGAATGAATGTATCCACACTGACAGCCTTCTTTTCCTCGCTGTCAATGGGCCAGACGTGCATTCCTTCCCTGCTGAGAAATTCACAGAAATGTGGATTAAAGAAGGGCGAAACGCGGCGGATAGTGCACCGACGGGAAAGCAGAAAAGGCCACATGAACTGCGCCATCAGAGCAAACTGTTCATTTAGTATTCATGTATTTTAGTGATTTTCGAGTCACTGTCCATTAAATCCGGAGGGAGAGAAACATCACAGCAATGCGACAAGCAATGCGAACTTTGTTGTGTGTTAGTGTTCGTGTATTTAGTCAGAGAGATAGGAAGATGAATTTACTATCTCTGGTTTAGTGTTCGTTTTCATTTAGTGTTATTCATTTGATATCATCGGATGTTATTGAGCTGTTAGCCTATTGTTACCTTAATTTTGTGACGTTTCATGATAAAAAAAAAAACATCCCCCCTTCTGGTTTTTTGACAAATCGCACCCTGGGTATCTCTATACTCACTATTGCCAGCCACGCTCCAGTCTGGTGTAGTCATTCGCTGGTCAGCTTCCGGCCACTCTTTGGAAACTTTGTTCCAATCTATACCCATCTTGATCATGAGTAGGCGGCGAAGTTCATGGGTGGTCGGTCGGAATTCTCTGCAAAATATCAACAGCTCATTACCAAATCTCTTTCCTCCTACCTCTCTCACGTTGGGAAGAGAAGCCATGCTTTCCTTCATGTCAGCTGTCGTCCAGGGTCTGTGGACTAAAAGCACGCCTTCAGCTCCAGCCACTTCCACCATTGGAAGATGAAGGACTTCAGACTTTAGATTATGGCCTTGTGGACCCACTGGTGAGCACGTGGTCAGGTCCAGGAGAGTGTCTTTTCCATCGCCATATGTAAGACCGGATCTCATGTGTGATGGAGAAGCGAGGGGACGTGCTGATGCTGGAGGTGGCTGATAGGCTGGAGGAGATTCCAGAGGCTCAGTTTTTTTCTTTGTCTCAACTTCTCCCCTTCTCTGTGGGTGAGGCGCTTGTGGGAATGATGCTCCGCCTTGCTGAGGAGGCAGTGTGTGTCGGGGTGGTGGGGCAGACTTCAGGTCAGGGTCCATCTGAAACTTCAAACACTGAGAAGAGGGTGAGAGCCCTGCCTGTCGTTTCTCTCTTTTGTACTCTCTCTTAAGTGTTTCTTCTTTCCATGCAGAAAACGCCCTCCAGTCCCCTAAGAACTTAACATTATCTGCAGGCTCTTCTTTTTCCTTCTGTTTCAACTTTTCTTCTAACTGTCCTATCTGCCTGGGACTAAAACTGCCCTTTTCAGGGAATCCTAAGTCCTTTACCCATATGTCAAACTGTGCCAAACAATCCTCGCCATACGAGCAGTGGTGATCCCAGAGTGATTTACTCCCCGGGCGAAACCCCCTGCTGGCGCCCCCCCGCCCGTCTTGTTTTTTTTTTCGGGGGGTTTTTTTGGGGGACCTTTTTTTTGGGGGGGGGGGGACCGTTTTTTTTTTTTCACGCCCGCGCTTGTGCCGCCCCCCCGCGTTGGGCTCTGTATTAGCCAACAGAATGTTAACAGCTTTATGTGGTTGTTTAAACATTTCTCGTCATGTGTTGTACGTCGCAGACACGGCCCGTTATAAATTTGCTGTTACCAGAATGGCAATGATCAAGTCGTAATGTATTACTTAAGACTCTGTGTAATGTCATAGTAGTGTAGTAGTACTATGGTAGTAAAGTCTTTTTGATGATTAGTACAACGTTCCGCTGGCGGGATTGTGCATATTATGGGGCTACAACAAGTTAGGCACACATACTGATGACGTCACCTGCGCAACTTTGGTATTGGGCTTCCCCATCCAAAATGTTCACACACACACACACCCGCCTGTCTTGTTTTTTTTGGTTTTTTTTTTTTTTGGGGGGGGGACCGTTTTTTTTTTCGCGCCCCGGCCGTCTTGTTTTTTTTTCGGGGGGTTAAGTAATACATATTACTTAAGACTCTGTGTAATGTCATATAGTAGTGTAGTACTATGGTAGTAAAGTCTTTTTGATGACTAGTACAATGTTCCGCTGGCGGGATTGTGCATATTATGGGGCTACGACAAATTAGGCACACACACACACTGATGACGTCACCTGCGCAACTTTGGTATTGGGCTTCCCCATCCAAAATGTTCACACACACACACACCCGCCCGTCTTGTTTTTTTTTTTTTCGGGGTTTTTTTTGGGGGGGGACCGTTTTTTTTTTTCACGCCCCGGCCGTCTTGTTTTTTTTTTGGGGGGGGGGTTAAGTAATACATATTACTTAAGACTCTGTGTAATGTCATATAGTAGTGTAGTACTATGGTAGTAAAGTCTTTTTGATGACTAGTACAACGTTCCGCTGGCGGGATTGTGCATATTATGGGGCTACGACAAGTTAGGCGCACACACACACTGATGACGTCACCTGCACAACTTTGGTATTGGGCTTCCCCATCCAAAATGTTCACACACACACACACACCCGCCCGTCTTGTTTATTTTTTTTTCGGGGTCTTTTTGGGGGGGACCGTTTTTTTTTTTCGTGCCCGCGCTCGTGCCCCCCCCCCCCCGCGATGCCGCCCCGGGTGGCTGCCCGGTTGGACCACCCCCAGGACCGCCCCTGCATACGAGGTTTTCATAAACTGGATGTTTGGGTTGTCATAGGAACACCCACTTCTTATTATAGCACATGTAGCCTCAGGCTTACTTGCTTCTTCCTTTCCTTTCTCTAACTTGCTGCTTCTGTTCCCCATTGTACACTGTTATATTAATAGGCTGTGACAACAGTGGCTGAGTTTCTTTATCAGGATCACAAAATGAACAGGTTGGAGTATGTCCAAAAATGTGACACTATAATCTTTTAGGTGTGTTCTTATTAGTAAACAATTTATCTGACATTTGCCTTAAACCAAAGTAGGTATCATTTAACACAACAACCTCAAAGACAACTCACGCATGTGTACAAAATCTGTTTCTCTGTTTCAGAATTTGGAGGAGGACAGTACCCCGATAGCAGAGGGTCGTTGAAACGACGTAGAGTTTTGGTCAGAATGGTCGGTTTCCGTCGTACGTCAGAAAATCAACGTTGAAACGGCGCCGTGAAACGTCGATTTCTCCGCCGTCTGAGAGGGTTGATTTATCACCGTTGAATCAACGTGGGTGAAGGTTGATCTGTCGACCGTCAGAGAAGGTTGAATATACGACGTTGAACCATCGTCACTTTTGCCGGCCAGTTTTCAACATTGGTAGGATGAGCAACTGGCCCGTAGCCAGGGGGGATCGGAGGGTTCGTTCGATCCCCCCCCGCGACACCGCGCCCCGGACACACACGCCTCAAGATTACTCAAGATTTATTCATTTGTTCATGTCCGATGAATATACATTGATTCACATTTAAATTTACAATATCAAATCCAGACTAATCAAAAAAGAAAAGTAGACTAAGTGAGGACGAGTTAGAAAAACGGGTTCATTTCTCCTATGTTTATGTTTACACGTTTTGTTCAGACTGCTTTACACCCCAATCCAGTGGGTGGCGGTAATGCCCCCATTAGACGCCTTTCACTGACGTCACCCGAAACCGGAAGTAAACAAACCCTGCGCCACATTGGAAGACCAACAAACTCGTGATTAGGGGGAAACAACGGCAGCGCGCGGTATGTGAACCCACGAGGCACTTGGTTCATCATAAACCTACAATGGTAAACTTTTGTGCTGTGTTAGGGTTCTAACAAAGCTGATGGGAAAGGTGAAAAGAAGTCTTTCTACAGAATACCAGCTGTGATTGAGACACAAGCAAACCAAGGAGCTTTCTGCCAGGAGACAGAGAGAGGATTTAGCTGCTTTATGCAGAGCGGATCTGAATACTTCAAGTCTATTTTGTTACTGGTAAGTCACTAGGCTAGAGTGTTGTAGAACATTTTTTTAAATGTTTACTGAATAAAAACATCCTTAATTTTATCAAATATTCTCTACTCTATATTTCATTTCTTTCTTTTGTTTTAATTTTCCTCCCTCCATCCCTCTTTGGATTTTAAATATAGTTTTCCCCATGTCCAAATAATGAGGTAGGGTGGCATTTAGAAACCCATAGCCTACTGCTGACTTTCTTTATCAATGCTGCATCAAATTAATTTTGGTTATGTTTTTCTGTTTCCATGTACAGGTCTGCGCCGCAGGAGGAATAGGCCACAATCATAAATAAATCATAAAATGTTTCTAAGAACTTGTTCAAGTGTGTTCTGTTCCTTATAAATGTTAAAAGTTATGCCTCATTAGATAGCTTGACAAACATTAGGAGAGGTGCATTGTTGCATGCATTTTTATATCCTGTTGTACATTAAACAGGACGTGGCCTACGCACATTGATATAAATTAAGTTTCACTTTCATGGTTGAAGTATGCATGTGTGTGTTCATCCTAGGCAAGAGCCCCGATGCTTTATTGTTAGCTAGTTTAATTTAGCCTGTTTTGCTTAATTTGTAGCCTTCCTGTTGTACATAAAACAGGAAGTAAAGTTGGATGAATCATCGCCGAAAATTCAACTATAAATCAACCGAAATACGTAGTTGAATAAAGGGTGAAAGGGGGTCTATTCTCTGTTGGCCACCAGCCACTTTTCAACGTCGTTTCAACGGAAACTCGTATGAGCAAAGCGGTGTTGAATCAACGTCGGTGATCGACAGTGATTCGACGGCGTATAGGTCGAAGAACATGCCGATGATTCCACGTCTAATCAACGACCCTCTGCTATCTGGGTACCCTATTAATTCATCAATATTTTGTGTGCAGACCGGTGTGTCTTTGCGTTTTCGCGATCGAACCTCTCTATCCCGTTCCCCCGATGGGCCAGTTCTTCACACAGAACAAAGGGAGCAAGATTCAATTCCCACGAATTACTGAACGTGAATCCATCGAAACACTCACCCGTACTTCCCCTCCTCAAGTAGGCGAGCGATTACCCAGTCGTCACTTAGCCGGATAATTCTCTTACACAATCCAATAAACTACTTGCGGTTTATTGTCTCAAAATTGTGTTTTATCCGTTGTCTGCAAACATATTGATGGTACCACAGCTTAGCAGTCCTGGGCTTGGACAAACTTCTGTCCGTCTCTTATATCAGTCTTCCTTGAATGGAACAATCTCTGTCCATCTATTATATCATGCTTTAAATACTAGGACAAATCTCTGTCCATTTCTTGTATCATTCTTTAAATACTGTTTCCACTAATTTCTTTACACAAGAATACAAAGTTATCACTTACTGGTTCGGTGAGCCCTGATGGCCTGGTCTCTCGTCCGAGTTCTCAGCTCCACACCATAGCCTTGGGAGTGTTCCGTCTTCCGAGGATCAGACGCATGGGGCCCACCCAGGGACGCCAAATTGTAATGGAAATTTCTAATAAACACTTCAGAACGCTTAGCAGTCATCTTTTCAGTTATTTATTATAGTAAATCATACAAAGGAATATAAGAAAGGAAAGAAAGAAAATTAAAGCAGAGCATCACCTCTAGTGATGTGAGAGTATGCGCGCGCTCTCTGAGTTGTGTTTTAGTGGCTGCTATCTATTATACTCTAAAGGCATTCGCTTACTGCTTGCATCTTCACATGATTGGGTCAGGATTTTCTATGAAGCTTTGTTAAAGCGTGCACCTGGCGTGCTCTGGTATGTGCAGGCGGATGCGTAGTTATGAGAACTCGGGCACCCTGCTTATCACCACCGAGGTCAGGAAAGGTGGTTACATCATGAGAAGATGCGTAGTTAGGACAAACTCAAGCACCTTGCTCATTACCACCAAGGCCACAGAAAAGCAATTACAACATTGGAAAAAAACATCTTTCTCAGTATATTAGGCCACTTGAGCTCAACACACAGAAACACAGAGAATAGGAATGTTCATCCACTAAATTTCCCTCACACTGGGTAGGGAGGATATTACTGGTGTAGATGAGTTTAATAATAAGTTGGTGACAGCAATCATACAGACAGCAGAGGAAACAATTCCAAAGGCAGTAGGAGGCAGAGAGAATGGGATGAAAATTGTAGAAAAGCTGTCAAAAGAAGAAATGGAGCTTTGACAATGAAAGAAACTTCATTAGAAACATTAATTCAGTATAAAAGAGCACAAGCAATAGTTCAAAGAACTATTAGAATAACAAAACGTACATATTGGAGACACTACTGCATTAGCATAGGCAGGGAAACGCAGTGGTCAGATGTCTGGGGAACGATCAGAAAAATGAGTGGTATAAGAAGAAGGTATGAAATACCAGTGTTAAACCAAAATAATAAAACAGCAGTTACAAACAGACAAAGCAGAGCTATTGGCACAAAAGTTTGTTAAAATTCATAGCTTAGAGAATCTATCAAATACAGCTAGACAATCTAGGGATAATACACTGGCATTAAATCCAGGTGTTGAGGTGAGGAAAACTACATTAGGACGGTGATAGTCTAGATTTACCCTTCAGTCTATTTGAGTTAAATAGCACCATCATGAAGGTAAAGCAAACTTCCCCAGGGAAAGATGGTATTAGCTATAGCATGCTGGAACATCTGGATAATAGTTCATGTGATGTAGTTTTGAGACTATTTAACATGGTTTGGGAAACAGGAATAATTCCAACAACCTGGAAGCAGTCTACTGTATCATTTAGTGATGTGTCATGCGCAAAAGCATCAGAGTGAATCAGAAGAGCCAACTCCCATCGAGTGAGAGCTGGCTCCCCACTTTTTTTTTTCCTTTCGCTGCTCAGCTCTCACTCTCAGTGGCTCAGCTCTGCTCATGGCAGAACTTTGTTTTGATTGGCAGCATGGCGGCCTTGTGGCCAATCACATGTGAGGATATAGGATCACACCATTATGTGAAAACAGAGAGGGGGACAGACGCGACAGTCAGGTGGAGCATCTGTCCATCCCTGTCAGTGAGTGAGACAGTAGACAGCAGTGAGGAGGACAGTGCAAGTGCGTTGCAAAAACACGTAAATATGACTGACACCCATAAACAAAGCAGCATCTGGCTGCAGTTTAAAGATATTGGGAATAGCAGAGCAGAGTGGCTTCACTGTAAAATGAAAATAACAGTAAGAGCAGGTTCCACCACAAACCTGCACAGACACATCAGAACTGTCCATCCCACAGTGTAGTTGGAGGAGAGAGGGCAAGCTGGCTCAATGTCTACTGACCCTGGTGTGTCTGGTCCCAAACCAACAACTGCTGCAGCAGCTACTAGTAGTGCAAGTATCATAACCCCTCCTACTGCAACTCAAAGCAAAATAAGTCAGTTTATACCAAAGCAGATGACCCCAGCCAAACAGCACAGTATTGATGAGGAGTTGGCTAAAATGATTGCCACTGATTTCCAGCCCTTTTCCATTGTGCAGGACAAAGGTTTTAAAAGTTTTGTCAAAGCCTTAAATCCCACGTACACTCTACCCAGTAGAAAAACACTGTCCCTAACAATGATCCCTAAACTATATGACACAGAATGTGCATTATGGCAAGACAGGGTGAAAAAAGCTCCACCAGTTTGCCTGACAACTGACTGCTGGACCTCTATAACCACCTGCTCTTTCATGTCCGTCACTTGCCACTTATTGAAAATTACAAGATGACATCTTGCCTGCTGGACTGCTTTGAGTTCACTGACAGACACACTGCAGAAAACTTGGTAGAGGAGCTATTAAGAGTGGTAAATGAGTGGCAAGTACAGGACAAAGTGGTGTGCTGTGTGAGTGATAATGCTGCAAACATCACCAAAGCCATAAAAAATCTGAAGTGGACCCACCACCCATGTCTGGTGCATATATTAAACCTGATAAGGGATTCCCTGAAGGTGGTGAAAACAACCATGGACAAGCTAAAGGCTATTGTGGAGTTTTTCCACAGAAGCACAGTAGCTGCAGAGAGGCTGAAGTCCACACAGCACCAGATGGAGTTGCCCGAACTGAGGCCCAAACAAGAGTGTGCTACCAGGTGGAACTCAACATTTTATATGTTGAAACGCATTCTTGAAACAAAAGATGCCATCATCTCCAGATGCCAGGTTCCCCCCCAAATCCATCCCTCTGAGTTACATGTCAGTCCTGGGATCGAGATGCTGAACTCTTCTGCTCCTCAGACCTGCCTGATCCATCCTGGTGCCCTGTGTCTGGTTGGAGTCTCATCGCATCGCTCCTGTGGAGGGCAGCCCCATGTGGACAGTTGGGGGTCGCGCCTGGAGGATGCTCTGGACTATTGCAGTGGTGCTTTTGTGGCTGGGGACTGCGGTTGTCGTGAACGGTTTTGTGCTCGGATTTCCGTCGGTGGGGGGTTTATAGCATCAACAAAGCCAACTTTATGTTAGGACTGTTAATGTTATAGTCATGTTGTCTGTTGTTGCCCAAATGAGGATGGGGTTCCTTTTGAGTCTGGCTCCTCTCGAGGGTTCTTCCTCATGTCGTCTGAGGGAGTTTTTCCTTGCCACCGTCGCCACAGGCGTGCTCATTGGGGATAGATTAGGGAAAAAATTCTCATATTTTAAGTCGTTCAAATTCTGTAAAGCTGCTTTGCAACAATGTTTATTGTTAAAAGCGCTATACAAATAAACTTCACTTGACTTGATCTCCACCCTGGCCCTCATCAATGCACCTGTTGATACATTCAATCAAGAGGAATGGGAGCTCGTGAAAGAGGTCTGCACCATCCTGCAACCATTTGAGGAGGTGACTGTGGAGATAAGTGCAGACAGGTACCTTGGACAATTGTTTTTTTCTCTACTACTATTCAGTCACTATTATACATTGCAGAAACAACACATATGATTGACAAAACTAAATTGAAAAAAGCAATATGCTGCATAATTTTTAAAAATCCTAATTTTAAAAGTTGCTGTTTTCTCTCCTTCAGCTATGTCACAGCCTCCAAAATGCTCCTGCTTTGCAAAGGTCTTCAGTGGGTGACAGCCCAACACCAACTGACAGTAACTGTGCAGAAAGTAAAGTAATTGGTTGCGGCTCTTTGTTCAGCCATGGACTGAAAATTTCTGCGTGTGGAGTTCAACACTGTCCTCTCAGGTGGGGTTTACATTAGACCGTATCAGCGGATCATCAGATTAACGTTTTTAAAAACGATTAGCGTGCACACAGCAACGCCAATACACGATTCACGTGCACACAGCAACGCCAATACACGGATACGCTAATCACATGACTAATTCGGCATGTAAGTTGAAATGTGTCAGTGCGGCTCATCGCTTCCTCCTCAGCGGCTGTGCTCCAAATCACTCCGCCCTGAACAGCGAGTGCCCTCTGGAGTGCTCGAGTGTAGTGCACGAGCAGTGATTCGGGACTGAGCCGCTGTGCGCAAGTCACTTACCACTTGCAAGTGGAAGGATGGCAAGCCTAAAGACCATCATAACTACACAATGGGCAGTATTTGCATCAGTATTTGCAGTATTTTCATACTTTTATACTCTTTAATGAAAGGTGATACAAGGCGGAAGTCCGCGCCGTTTTTCAGCAGTCGCGTCACATGACCAACGCCAGCGAATCAGGAAGGTGGATGTCACAGTGACATTGTCCAATGACGATGCCAGCTAGAGCTCAGCACAGCGTATCTGCGTATTCTCAATGTTTACACAGCACCGGATCAGACACGATCTGGATTGAATACGTGGACCCTGGCGGATTCCTGTTTCCCGGCGTTTTAATGTAAACGGACAGTGCATCCGCGAAGAAAACGAGACAGATACGGTCTAATGTAAACTTGGCCTCAGAAACCACATTACTGGATCCTAGGTTTAAAAAGCTTGCATTCAGTGACAACAGAGCTGTTGACGAGGCACTTCAGAGAATAACTGCCGCAGCAGCAAAATGCACCTCCAGCAGCCAGCCAGCTCCACCATTAGAGGGCCAAGTGGAGGAGGAGCCACAAACTTCTGCTGCGTGGAGGCTCTTTGATGTAAGAGCTACAGGAGATGCTGCAAGGAGAAATACTACAGCTGATGTTATAATGGAGATGTGATGTTATCTTCAGGAAATGAGATGAGAAATTTTTATTTTTTAACTTTGATCAAAAACACTTCCACTGTTGAGGTATTTATAGATTTATTTTTAGAATGTACTTACACACACACACACACACACACACACACATTTCCCTTCTGCTTTTTCATTTTATCCTTGGGCATTTTTTGATCATTTTATTTTTACTGCTTGACCATTTTGTAGTTTATTAGATTATTATGGTTTCAGAATGGGATCAGAAATGTAAACATAATGTAAGTAAACTATGTGCAAATATTACAACAAATTCAATATAAAAGATGTTTTAATTACAGTTACAGAGAATGGATGGATGGATGGATGGATGATCAGATCAATTAATCACTTCAGAATCCTGTTCATATATGAGAGAGAGAGAGAGAGAGAGAGAGAGAGAGAGAGAGAGAGAGATGTGTTCATTTAAACTATCATTGGTAAGATTGTTCAAGTCTATACGCCCTGTAGGAAATACACTCACACACACTGTTTGTTTCAAATCTCTTCACACTGAATAACAATTTGCTAACATAGCCAGGCCCCTACTTACACATTACAAAAAAGGAGCCCGGTCTTTAAAGCCACGCCCACTCTCTCTGCCACACAGAACCAGGAAGTTCATTTCAAAGAAAACAAAACTCAGCAGAAAGTTCAGAGTCTTTCTCTCTCTCAGTACAGGAAAATGGCAGAGGCTGGTATTTCAGTAGATCATTTTTCTGTGGATCAGTTCAGCTGTCCAGTGTGTCTGGATCTCCTGAAGGATCCTGTGACTATTCACTGTGGACACAGTTTCTGTAAGGTGTGTATTAATGGCTGCTGGGATCAGGAGGATGTGAGGGGCGTCTACAGCTGCCCCCAGTGCAGAGTGACTTTCACCCCAAGGCCTGTTCTGTGCAGGAACAACATGCTGGCTGAAGTGGTGGAGAAACTGAAGAAGACTGAATTCCAAGCTGCTTCTCCTGCTCACTGTTACGCTGGACCTGGAGATGTGGAGTGTGATTCCTGCACTGGGAGAAAACGTAAAGCCACTAATTCCTGTCTGGTGTGTCAGGCCTCCTATTGTGAGGATCATCTTCAACCTCACTATCAGTCTCCTGCTTTTAAGAAGCACAAGTTAGTTGAAGCCTGTGCAGAGCTCCAAGAGGAGATCTGCTCTGAACACGACAAACTGATCGAGATCTTCTGTCGTACTGACCAAAGCTTCATCTGTTATTTGTGTACGATGGATGAACATAAAGGTCATGATACAGTTTCAACTAAAGCAGAAAGAAATGAAAAACAGGTGAGAACTGGACATCATTCTTCTTTTCCAAGTCATTTTATACAAATTCTATTTCTAATCTAATTTCTATTCAGTGGATTTAATTGGTTCTCTGACTGTCATTCTCTGTGAAGTAAATTTTTATTTCCAGTCAAACAGTAATATGTAAAGAAATGTTAGAGGTCAGACCAGTCAGCCTGCTTTAAACAGCCAACACCCAACAACCTTCTTCCAGCATTTTACAGCTAAAGTGCTCACGTGACTGTGTTAAAGCTCTGTAACTGGAGATCATATTTCATAACATTTAATGATCTACAGGTAAAAAAAAAAAAAAGTATCTTTCTGAATGTGAGTGGATTTGTGGTCCATTTCTGAAAACTTCTTTGGGATGAATGATCCCGATTCTGGAAAGTTCAAATCTCTGCAGAGATTTTGGTCAAAACTCAGCGTTAATGTCAACATTCACTAGATTGATGAAGTTTAATCCCGATGTTCACTGATGATTCCTTTAATCCGGTGGAATTGGGTGTGGTTTTGAATGTACACACAGCACCTTAAAGGCGTCGTGCGGTAATTTCAGCAATCAGGCTATATCATGTGTCAAAATGTCGGGTTTGCTGGGTTATTCAAGCCCCTCGGTTTCCCGCGATCTCTGTCACGATGCACCCGCTACAAGCATTTAAAGTTGACGCGCACAGCCAAATTTAGGCAGCCAGCCGTTAACTAGGTCAACTTATGTGTGACGTCATACCAGTAACCTCCCTTGGGTGATGCTGGCCTGTCGCCATGTTTTCTCTATAGCGTGCGTTTACCAGAGTTGTTTACATTGCGGATTTATTCAGTTTGTGGATAGTTTTGAACACTCAAAACACTATGAAATGATGTATTAATATTCTGTGATACAAAATGCCTAATCGGTGTATTGTGTTTGGCTGTAACAACGAACACTGAACACTATTTGTGACTGTTGTTATCAATGGATCTGATTTCAAGGTCATGGCTAGGTATTGATAGAAAATAAATATTTTTTAAAAACACATTGTGGCAGCGGGGGCGTGGTCAAGCGCCGGTCTGTGACAGGAGGGCAGAGCCAGGGAAGGTGAGTGGCAGAATCACTACACCTGATAGTAATTAACCTGCGTTTTGTGTGTTTTCCCAGTAACCGCACCCTATTTAAGGAGGCAGAGGGAGAGCTCATCCTCGGACAAGAACACAGTGTGTGTTTCGCTATCAGATTAAAACTGGCGGTTATACTGAAAAGTCTGGCAATAAAAAGCCTATTTGCATCTGAAGCGTTGTCCTGCCGTCCTCTGTGCTCCACCCACACTTCAGAGAGCTCTACAGTGGTGCCAAAACCTGGGACAAGGTGGAGCACCAACCTCACAGCCCCATGGAATCCTCCCCATTCGTGGACCTGGTCCACGCCCTCGCCACAGCTCAGCAAAGCCAGCACCAGGCACTCGTCACGCTCCGAAAGGAGCAAGAGCGGCGCTTCGAAGCCCTGGTGCTGGCCCAGCAGTAAGATCGCGAGGCGTTCCGGCATCTCCTCGCATCGGCGGGGTCCACCAGCGCCCCGGCCCCGTCTCCCCTCACCGTGACCAAGATGGGCCCGCAGGACGACCCCGAGGCGTTTCTCACATTGTTTGAGCAGGTCGCCGAAGCCTCGGGGTGGCCGATGGAGAGGCACGCCTCCTCCCCCTCCTGACGGGAGAGGCGCAGCTGGCCGCGCTACAGCTCCCCGCCGACCGGCCTATGCGGACCTTCGCCGGGCCGTCCTCCAGCGCGCGGAAGCGCTGGCGCTGTTGTTCTGGCGTGCGCCCCACGCGCTGGAGGACGGCCCAGCGAAGGTCCGCGTAGGCCAGCTGGCGGGGAGCTGTAGCGCGGCCAGCTGCGCCTCTCCCGTCAGGAGGGGGAGGAGGCGTGCCGCGCACTGCTCCATCGGCTACCCCGAGGCTTCGGCGACCTGCTCGAACAATGTGAGAAACGCCTCGGGGTCGTCCTGCGGGCCCATCTTGGTCACGGTGAGGGGAGACGGGCCCGCGGCCGGGGCGCTGGTGGACCCCGCCGATGCAAGGAGATGCCGGAACGCCTCACGATCTTCCTGCTGGGCCAGCACCAGGGCTTCGAAGCGCCGCTCTTGCTCCTTTCGGAGCGTGACGAGCGCCTGGTGCTGGCTTTGCTGAGCCGTGGCGAGGGCGTGGACCAGGTCCGCGAACGGGGAGGATTCCATGGGGCTGCGAGGTTGGTGCTCCACCTTGTCCCGGGTTTTGGCACCACTGTAGAGCTCTCTGAAGTGTGGGTGGAGCACAGAGGATGGCAGGACAACGCTTCAGATGCAAATAGGCTTTTTATTGCCAGACTTTTCAGTATAACCGCCAGTTTTAATCTGATAGCGAAACACACACTGTGTTCTTGTCCCGGGATGAGCTCTCCCTCTGCCTCCTTAAATAGGGCGCGGTTACTGGGAAAACACACAAAACACAGGTTAATTACCGTCAGGTGTAGTGATTCTGCCACTCACCTTCCCTGGCTCCGCCCTCCTGTCACAGACCGGCGCTTGACCACGCCCCCGCTGCCACACACATGTTTTAAGTGTTTCTATGTATCAACCATTAATTGTACAAAATGATTTTCATACATTTATGTATTTGTCATATCTTTCTTTGTCACATGAAGTGTTGTCTTGATAACATATGTGGCACATAATTTTAGCAAATGGATGACAGAAGATTAATTGAAAGATTTATGCCACAGAGCTGCCTTTAACTAATAATCACTTATTACTGACGATTGTACGTTTACTAAACAATACAATACAAAGCTCAATACTCCCAGCCTATAACATACTGAATATCAAGTTAAAATCAACCGCAATAAAAGGAAAATGATGAAAACTGGAATATCAAGGGGTCTACTGTATCAGAAGGCCCACTGCATTTCGCGAGATCGCAAGCTGTCAAGTTGCTAGAATTCAATCTTTCTAGCTATACTTTCATCCCCTACAGCTATCAGTATTACACATAATCATAGATTAATCACACAGCATTCTAATTCAAGTGAAAATGGTCTTTAAAAATACACACAAGTAGTGATTTAGTCAGAGAAACCAACCAAAACAGGTCTTCTTCATTCTCGTCTTCGTTTCTGTCGTCGTCAGAACTGTCCTCATTTTCTTCTGAAGATGAGCGCTCAGGTTCAAATCTGTAAGGCTGGATACCACCAGGACATTCAGCTGTCAAAATCTCTACTTGTGGGCCATTTTCTTCTTCTGTATCGGTAAAATCAAAGCTAATTTCCTCAACATCGCTCCTATTTTCTGGTGTGTCTGCCATTGCAACTGCACCGAGTGGTTACTGGTATGACGTCACGCAGCTGTTCCATTGACCGAGAGGGGGCGCTGCGAACGCGGGAAATTTCAAGTGATGGGCATGACCAAATAAGAACCGATTACAACCGCGGGAAGCTTTTGAAAAATCGACGGTCAATTTATTTCGAATCTCGAAAGCAGTCTGGTGTAGAATAATGCGACTTTTATCACCACTGCGTGACGCCTTTAAAGAAGTAAACCTGACTATGACTCTGGATTTTACTGCTGAACAAATAAATAACTCCCATGAATCCAGATGTGCACTGTGCATGTCTCCCCCCTCTAAACTCACTGAGAAATAAAAGGGAACAGTGATGACGCGCACTGCTCTCAGATCAGTCTTCTTCTGTCAGGTTTTATGGCAGTTTACAAGCAGAGTGTATTACCGCCATCTACTGGACCGAGGTGCAATCAAATGGATGTCATTTCAAAGAAAAATTGAATAAAAAGGAAAAACAACGCAAAACAACAAACTAAATTCTATTTGCTAATTTTGTTTCTTTGATAAATGGGTGATTCTCATGAAGACCTTCACATTAAAGTTTTTCACCTCATTTTCAGTATTTTTTCAAGTTGAGAGCCTAAAAGTGTGAACTTTACTGTTTGTTTGTTTGTTTGTTTTTTAATGGAAAAATATTTTAATGGAATTGTATTCTTATTTGAGGCTTACATGATCCAGAATAAGTCTCATCACCGTTACAGTAAATGATGAAGCTAGATCACGAGTTAAAAACATTTGACAATTTATTTCAAATTTCCACAAAATATCCCATTAAATAAACAGCACAGTCCATGACAATTACTTTATTTTTTTTTGACATTTATTTATTGCCCTCACAGTGCATGGTAATGAGAATATTGAGTAATGGTAATGAGATACTCTTGGCTAATTTCACAAATAACCTGAAATGCTAGCAGCCTATAACTTTGCCACATGTTAAAGCCTTATATTGTGATAATAATCATAAAATAATGTTTTATTTTTAAAAGTAATGAGTATTAAACCATACCGGTAATGATAATAGACAGTGTAACTGAGGACAGATTTAGCAACATTAACATAAATATCACAAAGTAGAGAAGAGTGAGCAACTGACCTTGTCTCCATTTTGAATCTTATATCTGAAGTGATGCATCATGGGACAGCTGATCAATTTAAAGGCACAGTGTACTTTTTATAGGGGGGTGAAATCGTGAAACGGTAATGAGAAACATTTGGTGCGGACACAGTTATTTTGTTTAAAATCAAGTACCTTTTTTGTTCAACACAAAAAATATTAATATTATGCATAAATATAGATGTTTTAAAATAACTTTACACTGTATTTTTTATATAATTAGGAATTTTTATATGATTTAAAGTAAACATTAAAAAAAGGGATGCGGAGACATAACGGTAATGAGAATTTCCATAGATTTTTTTGTTTAATTGATATAAAAATTAGTTTATATGATGATGAAAACCATTTGTCCATACAGTGCTCCCTATTTTCTTTACACAAAATATCAAAGTTTATGTGAATTAAGTATTGATTTTGGACAATGCGTCCTGGACATGTTCACTGCAGCTTCATGAGAATCACCCAAATGTTATCATAGCACAAGTGATGTTTTCTGATCTAGGCTCACCTAATAAGGTGTCTAAAGAAAAGGCTTTCTTGACTGCGTTCACTTCCCTCTTCAGTTTTTCTCTTTGTCTGTAGAATTTTAAGCACCTTAAAAGAACATGATCTACATCCTCTCTCACTCCACAAAGTTCACATTTTCCAGATGGATGTTTGTTCACAACGTATAAGCTGTTATTTAATCCAGTATGGCCTATTCTCAGTCTTGTAAACCAAACCTCCTCCTGTCTGTTTGGGTAACTCGGTTTGTTACTTGAGATCTTTTTGTACAGTGGTGCTTGAAAGTTTGTGAACCCTTTAGAATTTTCTATATTTCTGCATAAATAGGACCTAAAACATAATCAGATTTTCACACAAGTCCTAAAAGTAGATAAAGAGAACCTAGTTAAACAAATGAGACAAAAATATTATACTTGATCATTTATTTATTGAGGAAAATGATCCAATATTACATATCTGTGAGTGGCAAAAGTATGTGAACCTCTAGGATTAGCAGTTAATTTTAAGGTGAAATTAGAGTCAGGTGTTTTCAATCAATGGGATGACAATCAGGTGTGAATGGACACCCTGTTTTATTTAAAGAACAGGGATCTATCAAAGTCTGATCTT
This sequence comes from Neoarius graeffei, assembly GCF_027579695.1. Lineage (NCBI taxonomy): Eukaryota > Metazoa > Chordata > Actinopteri > Siluriformes > Ariidae > Neoarius > Neoarius graeffei. The sequence goes on from NC_083585.1 coordinate 65,259,607, forward strand.
CACAACACATGTTTATGGAAGTGTATCATGGCACGAACAAAGGAGATTTCTGAGGACCTCAGAAAAAGCGTTGTTGATGCTCATCAGACTGGAAAAGGTTACAAACCATCTCTAAAGAGTTTGGACTCCACCAATCCACAGTCAGACAGATTGTGTACCAATGGAGGAAATTCAAGACCATTGTTACCCTCCCCAGGAGTGGTCCACCAACAAAGATCACTCCAAGAGCAAGGCATGTAATAGTCGGCGAGGTAACAAAGAACCCCAGGGTAACTTCTAAGTAACTGAAGGCGTCTCTCACATTGGCTAATGTTAATGTTCATGAGTCCACCATCAGGAGAACACTGAACAATAATGGTGTGCATGGCAGAGTTGCAAGGAGAAAGCAATTGCTCTCCAAAAAGAACATTGCTGCACATCTACAGTTTGCTAAAGGTCACGTGGGCAAGCTAGAAGGCTATTGGAAAAATGTTTTGTGGACGGATGAGACCAAAATAGAACTTTTTGGTTTAAATGAGAAGTGTTATGTTTGGAGAAAGGAAAACACTGCATTGCAGCATAAGAACCTTATCCCATCTGTGAAACATGGTGGTGGTAATATCATGGTTTGGGCCTGTTTTGTTGCATCTGGGCCAGGACGGCTTGCCATCATTGATGGAACAATGAATTCTGAATTATACCAGCAAATTCTAAAGGAAAATGTCAGAATATCTGTCCATGAACTGAATCTCAAGAGAAGGTGGGTCATGCAGCAAGACAGCGACCCTAAGCACACAAGTCGTTCTACCAAAGAATGGTTAAAGAAGAATAAAGTTAATGTTTTGGAATGGCCAAGTCAAAGTCCTGACCTTAATCCAATCGAAATGTTGTGGAAGGACCTGAAGCAAGCAGTTCATGTGAGGAAACCCACCAGCATCTCAGAGTTGAAGCTGTTCTGTACAGAGGAATGGGCTAAAATTCCTCCAAGCCGGTGTGCAGGACTGATCAACAGTTACTGGAAACATTTAGTTGCAGTTATTGCTGCACAAGGAGGTCACACCAGATACTGAAAGCAAAGGTTCACATACTTTTGCCACTCACAGATATGTAACATTGGATCATTTTCCTCAATAAAAAAATAACCAAGTATAATAATTTAGTCTCATTTGTTTAACTGGTTTCTCTTTATCTACTTTTAGGACTTGTGTGAAAATCTGATGATGTTTTAGGTCATATTTATGCAGAAATATAGAAAATTCTAAAGGGTTCACAAACTTTCAAGCACCACTGTATATTATATAAGTGTCTACCTTTCTTCTCCTTATCCCATTCAGCTTGCCATATGTTAACTTTGTTTAATGAGTACCTTAAAGTGCATATCACGGGTAAATTCAGGAGCAAGATCAATGTAATTCTATTTTATATTAAACTTTGGTCAAATATCTCTAACATTCTGCATTTTTTTTTTGTTTGTTTTTTACCTTGCGCAATACCAGAAAAATTCAGTTGAAATCAAGTCATCTGAGGCGAATTGGTCCGCCTCTGAAAAAATTTGGCATTTGAATTTCCCGGCAAACATTGATTTTCGTGATGTCATCTGTGGGACACCTCCCTCTGAATCCTACATCAGCACTGGTTTGTTTCTGAGAAAACGACCTGGTGGATTTCTGCAAATTTCTTCAATGTTATCGCGTAATTACAATCCCGATTCCAAAAAAGTTGGGACAAAGTACAAATTGTAAATAAAAATGGAATGCAATGATGTGGAAGTTTCAAAATTCCATATTTTACTCAGAATAGAACATAGATGGCATATCAAATGTTTAAACTGAGAAAATGTATCATTTAAAGAGAAAAATTAGGTGATTTTAAATTTCATGACAACAACACATCTCAAAAAAGTTGGGACAAGGCCATGTTTACCACTGTGAGACATCCCCTTTTCTCTTTACAACAGTCTGTAAACATCTGGGGACTGAGGAGACAAGTTGCTCAAGTTTAGGGATAGGAATGTTAACCCATTCTTGTCTAATGTAGGATTCTAGTTGCTCAACCATCTTCTGTCTTTTTTGTCATATCTTCCATTTTATGATGCACCAAATGTTTTCTATGGGTGAAAGATCAGGACTGCAGGCTGGCCAGTTCAGTACCCGGACCCTTCTTCTATGCAGCCATGATGCTGTAATTGATGCAGTATGAGGTTTGGCATTGTCATATTGGAAAATGCAAGGTCTTCCCTGAAAGAGACGTCATCTGGATGGGAGCATATGTTACTCTAGAACCTGGATATACCTTTCAGCATTGATGGTGTCTTTCCAGATGTGTAAGTTGCCCATGCCACACGCACTAATGCAACCCCATACCATCAGAGATGCAGGCTTCTGAACTGAGTGCTGATAACAACTTGGGTCGTCCTTCTCCTCTTTAGTCCGAATGACACGGCGTCCCTGATTTCCATAAAGAACTTCACATTTTGATTCGTCTGACCACAGAACAGTTTTCCACTTTGCCACAGTCCATTTTAAATGAGCCTTGGCCCAGAAAAGACGTCTGCGCTTCTGGATCATGTTTAGATACGGCTTCTTCTTTGAACTATAGAGTTTTAGCTGGCAACGGCAGATGGCACGGTGAATTGTGTTCACAGATAATGTTCTCTGGAAATATTCCTGAGCCCATTTTGTGATTTCCAATACAGAAGCATGCCTGTATTTGATGCAGTGCCGTCTAAGGGCCTGAAGATCACGGGCACCCAGTATGGTTTTCCGGCCTTGACCCTTACGCACAGAGATTCTTCCAGCTTCTCTGAATCTTTTGATGATATTATGCACTGTAGATGATGACATGTTCAAGCTCTGCAATTTTACACTGTCGAACTCCTTTCTGATATTGCTCCACTATTTGTCGGCGCAGAATTAGGGGGATTGGTGATCCTCTTCCCATCTTTACTTCTGAGAGCCGCTGCCACTCCAAGATGCTCTTTTTATACCCAGTCATGTTAATGACCTATTGCCAATTGACCTAATGAGTTGCAATTTGGTCCTCCAGGTGTTCCTTTTTTGTACCTTTTAACTTTTCCAGCCTCTTATTGCCCCTGTCCCAACTTTTTTGAGATGTGTTGCTGTCATGAAATTTCAAATGGGCTGATATTTGGCATGAAATTTCAAAATGTCTCACTTTCGACATTTGACATTTGATTGTGAACACAATATCAGTTTTTGAGATTTGTAAATTATTGCATTCCGTTTTTATTTACAATTTGTACTTTGTCCCAACTTTTTAGGCATCAGGGTTGTATTAAAATGGTTAACAGATGTATCGTAGGAGGGTGTAGCAACACCAATCTTGATGGGATTAGTACTCATCGTTTTCCAAAAGACCAGACAATGAGAGAGAAATGGGAGCACTTGGGCTACGTTTACATTAGACCGTATCTGTCTCGTTTTCTTCGCGGATGCACTGTCCGTTTACATTAAACCACCTGGAAAAGCCGGGAAACGGGAATCCGCCAGCGTCCACGTATTCAATCTAGATCGTATCTGGTCCGGTGCTGTGTAAACATTGAGAATACGCTGTGCTGAGCTCTAGCTGGCGTCTCATTGGACAACGTCACTGTGACATCCACCTTCCTGATTCGCTGGCGTTGGTCATGTGACGCGACTGTTGAAAAACGGCGCGGACTTCCGCCTTGTATCACCTTTCATTAAAGAGTATAAAAGTATGAAAATACTGCAAATACTGATGCAAATACTGCCCATTGTGTAGTTATGATTGTCTTTAGGCTTGCCATCCTTCCACTTGCAAGTAGTAAGTGATATGCGCTGGGATCACACACACAGCGGCTCAGTCCCGAATCGTGGCTTGTGCACTTCACTCGCGCGCTGTGTGAGCTGCGCAGGGCCGGAGTGCGCACCCTCCAGAGCGCACTCGCTGTTCAGGGCGGAGTGATTTGGAGCGCAGGATGCCTGCGGAGCCGAGCGTATCCGTGTATTGGTATTGCTGTGTGCACGGCTAACGGTTTTAGTGTAAACGCGAATCGTTTTAAGAACATTAATCTGATGATCCGCTGATTCGACGTAATGTAAACGTAGCCTTGGTCTACACAGGCTGTGCACTGAAACTGTGCAAGCTCTCGCAGCCTGCTGGCGCTTCCGCAGATGACGTCACGATTCTGGCTCCAGACTCCCTTGGGATTTTCCCAGACGTGTTTTGTTATTTTTTTCTGCTGTAGACAGATGGCCTTGTGCAAAATTACCCTTTTGGATGAGTGGGTAAAGGGACATACTTTCATATAAAAAAACGAAATGTTTCAAAACATTAATGCCCTTTTTGCATTTCTCAATTATTTTCTGAATATGTTCCTTAAATGTTAACTTGACATCAAACCAAACTCCCAAGTACCTAACAATATTAACTTGATCTAAGGACTGGTTATACAACTTAAGCTCTAGTGTGGGACTTACTCTTTTCTTTGAAAAACAAATACATTGAGTCTTTTCTACAGACAGATGTTAGAGAAGTTAACCCCAACTCTTACTTCTATTGTTCTGCCTTTTAGGCAGTCTCTAATCCAGTTAAACATCTTGCCACCAATACCCATCCTATTCAGCTTAATTAACAACCCCTCCTTCCATAGCATAGCATACGCTTTCTCTATATCAAAGAATGTTGCTAAAACTGATTCTTAATTGACTTCTGCTTTCCTTATTTCATCTTCTAAACATACAATAGGGTCCATTGTAGTACGTCCACTACGGAAGCTGCTCTGGTGTGGGGAAACAAGACCTCTTTTTTCAATTTCATACACTAGCCTTCTAGTGATCATTCTTTCCATAATCTTACATAAATTGGATGTTAATGCTATTGGCCTATAACTTTTAACTTCAGTTTTATCCTTCCCTGGTTTTCCAATCGGAACCACTACAGAATGTTTCCAACACAAAGGCAATCTACCTTGCTCCCAAATCTTATTAAAAAGACTTAAAATTACATATTTAGCCACGTCATTGACTTCATTAATCATTTTATAACATATATACCATCTTTCCCTGGTGAAGGGTTCCAAACCCCATTTAATGCTCTCCTAAGCTCAAATAATGTAAAATCCTTATCAAGTACACTCTCACTTATTACCTGCTTTTCCAGTAATCCTTTATTCTCATCTATTATTTTAACTCTCCAAGACAATTCTTCATTAGTTAAGTTCTGTGAACTATGAACCTTAACAAAACTTTTCGCAAGCATCTCTGCTTTCTCTTGATTAGTTACTGCCTTCACATCATTGTTTTTAATCACTGGTAAGGAAAACTCCCTTCTAATGCCTCCCATCTTTTTAATCACGCCCCAAGTATCATCCACTTTGACTTCCGCCCTATTTTAGGACAGAAATCACGCCAATATTTCCTTTTAGCTTCTCTTATAATTCTTTTAACCTTTGAATGTGTTTTTTTTTTTTTTTTTGTTCCATTACTGTAAATTGGTATAGGAATGGTTTGATTTAACAATTTTGAAAGCTTTATTTCTAGCTTTAATTGCTTCCTTACAATCATTTGACCACCAAGGTACCATTCTCTTTTTCCTCATCCCAGAAGATTTGCCAAGAACCTCTTCTGCTGACTCATAATATATTTGTAATGATTGAGTTTAGGGCGGCACGGTGGTGTAGTGGTTAGCGCTGTCGCCTCACAGTAAGAAGGTCCGGGTTCGAGCCCCGGGGCCGGCGAGGGCTTTTCTGTGTGGAGTTTGCATGTTCTCCCCGTGTCCGCGTGGGTTTCCTCCGGGTGCTCCGGTTTCCCCCACAGTCCAAAGACATATGGTTAGGTTAACTGGTGACTCTAAATTGACCGTAGGTGTGAATGGTTGTCTGTGTCTGTGTCAGCCCTGCGATAACCTGGCGACTTGTCCAAGGTGTACCCCACCTTTTGCCCGTAGTCAGCTGGGATAGGCTCCAGCTTGCCTGCGACCCTGTCGAAGGATAAAGCGGCTAGAGATAATGAGATGAGATGCTTGAGTTTAACTCATCAACATCATTACTCATATCTGACATTATTCCCATCAGCCTACCGCTTGCCTTCATGCTATATAACCCCCAATTTGCTTCTGTCATTTTCCATCTTGGAAACCAATTTTCTTCAAGTCACACATTTTGATTTCTAATACTTAACCAAATAATATAGCAATCACTACCAAGAGAATTTTCATTAACCTCCCACTCACTTACCCCTGCTATCTGATCAGATACTATTGTAAGATCTATTGCTGATTCTGTTCCATGAGATGCATCAAAGCTAGTGTTCCTTCCATCATTTAAACAAACCAACTTGTAATCATCCATAAACTCCTCAGTAGTGCTCCCATTTTCATCCACCTTAGTACCTCCCCACAGAGTGTTATGTGCATTAAAATCTCCACACAATACTAACTTTCCATTTATCCCCTCACACATAACATCTAGCATCTCTCTCAAGATTCTTTTACCAGGGTTATAAAAGTTCATAATTTTAATCTTAGTTTTACTGACCTAAATCTCAACCAGAACTGCTTCAACCTCTTTATCTATATTTAAAGCTCTGTAATTAATCCCCTGCTGAATAAATGTGGCCACTCCACCTCCTGCAGTATCCCTGTCTTTACGCACTGCTAGGTATCCATATATTATTAAATCAAGTGATGATTTTAACCAGGTTTCCTGTATACAGATAATGTTTGGTTTAACAACTTGTTCCTCAATAAAGTGTTTTAGTTCCTGACCATTAGCAATTAAGCTCCTGGCATTCCACTGTAGAATAGATAAAGTCATTATTAACTGCCACATGGTGCTTGACTATCAGATACCCCTAATACCATATTGTGAATGGAATCAACTGACAATTCATGAATCTCTAGATACTTTTCCGCTGCTTTTTAAATTATTTTAATTCTATCAATTCTACTTGCTACTTGGGCTGAGCAATTAACCACTTCCACCATAAAAGCAATGAAATTTTTCTTATCCATAATTAAAGTCTCTTCAGTTACTTTGCAGCATTTCAGAGTCGTTTGAGTTTGACTCGGGGGTAAAACTACAGGAGTCATACTTCCTTTAACCCTTGATATTGCTTGGTCTTCTTTGTCAACCTTTTTAATAGCTTTGGCATAAGTAACGCTCTCTTTCACCTTAACACTTTGCACTTGAATTGCTCTTTTATACATCTCGCACCCTTTCTAGGCCGCACTGTGTTCACCTCCACAGTTACAGTGCTTGATTTTTGTTCCTTCCTCACATTATTCATGTTTTGCCTCCACATCTAGCACACCTAGGTTTTGACTTGCACACAGAAGAAATGTGTCCATATTGCTGACATTTAAAGGCGTCGTGCGGTAATTTCAGCAATCAGGCTATATCATGTGTCAAAATGTCGAGTTTGCTGGGTTATTCAAGCCCCTCGGTTTCCCGTGATCTCAGTGTCACAATGTGCCCGCTACAAGCATTTAAAGTTGACGCGCACAGCCAAATTTAGGCAGCCAGCCGTTAACTAGGTCAACTTATGTGTGACGTCATACCAGTAACCTCCCTTGGGTGATGCTGGCCTGTCGCCATGTTTTCTCTATAGTGTGCGTTTACCAGAGTTGTTTACATTGCGGATTTTGTGGATTTATTCAGTTTGTGGATAGTTTTGAACACTCAAAACACTATGAAATGATGTATTAATATTCTGTGATACAAAATGCCTAATCGGTGTATTGTGTTTGGCTGTAACAATGAGCCCCAGCCAGGAATTGCCTTACTTCCCAAGCCACCTTTACTAGCTTTTTAAAAACATTTTCACAAAACTCCAATTAAACCTCCATGATCTTGCAATATTATGTACAACACCCCATGTCGCTTTTAGTAGGTCTAAGATCATCATGGGAGAGCAAAATAGATCTATAGGATAGAAACCAAAAGGCCAAATTTGGACTTGTGTCCAAATTTTACAGTGATTTATGCCACAGAGCTGCCTTTAACTAATAATTATCACTTATTACTGACGATTGTACATTTATGTGGCAGCGGGGGCGTGGTCTAGCATCGGTCTGTGACAGGAGGGAGGAGTCGGGGAAGTTAAGTGGCAGAATCACGACACCTGTTGTTAATTGATGTGTTTGTGTGTCTTCCCAGTGACCGCGCCCTTCTTAAGGAGAGAGAGTGAGAGCAGAGGGACTCTCTCCACAACCAGACAGCTGATGTGTGTGCGTGTGTCTGCGTGTATGTTTGCAGCTGAAAAGCTGAATAAAGAGAGTTTTTGTGAACTCGGTTCTGTCCTGCCGTCCTTCTGTGCTCCACCCATTTACATGAACTGCCACAGTGGTGCTGAAACCCGGGATGAGCACAGAAGACAACAGCCCCATGGAGTCCTTCACCTTCGCCAACCTGATCCACGCCCTCGCCACGGCCCAACAGAGCCAGCACCAGGTGCTGCTCGCCCTCCGAAAGGAGCAAGAACAACGGTTCGAGGCCCTGGTGCTGGCGCAACAGGAAGATCGTCGGGTGTTCTGGCACCTCCTCGCGTCGGCGGGGTCCACCAACTCCACCGCCGCGGGCCCTTCCCCCCCCACCCTCACGAAGATGGGCCCGCAGGATGACCCCGAGGCATTCTTCATGCTCTTTGAGCAGGTAGCAGAGACCTCGGGGTGGCCGGTGGAACAGCGCGCGGCGCGCCTCCTCCCCCTGCTAACGGGAAAGGCGCAGCTGGCCGCGCTACAGCTCCCCGCCGACGGCCAGCTGGCCTACACGGACCTTCGCCGGGCCATCCTCCAGCGGATGGGACGCACACCGGAGCAACATCATCAGCGTTTCCGCGCTCTGCGCTTGGAGGAAGTCGGCCGGCCGTTCGCGTTTGGCCAGCAACTCCGGGACGCCTGCTGGCAGTGGTTGAGGGCCGACAGCTGCGATGCCGAGGGACTCATCGACCAGGTGGTACTGGAACAGTTCGTCGCGCGTCTACCAGTGGGAACCGCAGAGTGGGTCCAGTGCCACCGCCCGGCGTCACTGGATCAGGCAATCGAGCTGGCGGAGGATCATCTGGCGGCTGTCCCGACGGCAGGACAGCAGACGACCTCTTCTCTTCTCTCCTCTCTCTCTCTCTCTCCCCTCCTCCTGTGTCTTCTCCTCGCCCCATTCCCCCACCGTGGAGATGGGGGCCGGTGCCACCTCACCCAGCCCCCCGCACCCGCGGTGCCCTTCCGTGTCTTCCTTCTGTGTCTGTCTCTCCCCCCCCCCCCAGGTGAGTGAGCCCCAGAGCACTAGTGCAGAGAGGAAGCCCGGGCCGGTTTGCTGGCGCTGCAGGGAACCGGGCCACCTCCAACAGCAGTGCTCGATAATGGAGGTGGGCGCGGTGGTTCGGATCCCCAATGCGCCAGGAGCCGCCCTCAATCGGGCCGGAGCGTATCGCATACCGGTGAGTATCCAAGGGGCTACATATCAGGCGTTGGTGGATTCGGGCTGTAATCAGACCTCAATCCACCAAAACCTGGTGCAAGACGAGGCATTGGGGGGAGCACAATTGGTGAAGGTGTTGTGTGTGCACAGGGATGTTCACAACTACCCTTTAGTGTCGGTCCACATTATTTTCAGAGGGGAAAAATTTATAGTGAAGGCGGCGGTTAATCCTCGCCTTACCCACTCTTTAATTTTGGGGACTGATTGGCCGGGATTTCGGGGTTTAATGACACACTTAGTCAAGAGTGGGTCCTGCCATTTGACAGGGGGAGGTCCCGGTGTCGCTTTGGCGGGAGCAGCTGTCACAGAGCCGTCTACGTCATCTCCGCGCCAGAGTGAGGAGCCGCCGGCTCCTCCTCTCTCTCTTGGGGAATCCCTCGCGGATTTCCCGTTAGAGCAATCGCGAGACGAGACTCTGCGGCATTCTTTTGACCAAGTGAGAGTAATCGATGGTCAAACGCTCCAGCCGAACGCCACCCCGTCCTTCCCCTACTTCGCGATTATGAAGGATAGATTATACCGAGTGACGCAGGACACTCAAACTAAAGAGTGAGTCATGCAGCTTTTAATTCCGAAGAGCCGCCGGGAATTGGTATTCCAGGCGGCTCACTTTAATCCCATGGCTGGACACTTGGGGCAGGATAAAACACTAGCCCGAATAATGGCCCGATTCTACTGGCCGGGGATTCGCGGCGATGTCCGTAGGTGGTGTACGGCATGCCGCGAATGCCAGTTAGTAAATCCAGCGGCCATTCCAAAAGCGCCTTTGCGCCCTCTGCTGTTAATCGAGACCCCATTCGAAAGAATTGGGATGGATCTCGTCGGGCCATTAGATCGGTCAACACGAGGGTACCGCTTTATATTAGTTCTGGTGGACTATGCAACGCGATACCCGGAAGCAGTGCCTCTTCGCAATATCTCAGCACGCAGTATTGCGGAGGCGCTCTTCCGCGTCATCTCCCGAGTTGGAATCCCGAAAGAGATTCTGACTGATCAAGGCACCTCGTTTATGTCACGAACACTGAATGAACTGTATGGGTTATTAGGTATTAAGCCGATCCGCACCAGCGTGTATCACCCACAAACGGACGGCTTAGTGGAACGGTTTAATCGCACCCTTAAAAACATAATTAAGAAATTTGTAAGTGAGGATGCGCGTAACTGGGATAAATGGCTCGAACCCTTGTTCTTTGCAGTGCGAGAGGTCCCCCAAGTCTCCACGGGGTTCTCCCCGTTTGAATTATTATATGGGCGTAAGCCGCGCTGCATTTTAGACGTGCTGCGAGAAAATTGGGAGGAGGGACCTTCACCAAGCAAAAATGAAATTCAATACGTTATTGACCTGCGTGCGAAACTCCACACACTCACACAACTAACCCAGGAGAATTTGCGGCAGGCTCAAGAACGGCAAACCCGCCTGTACGACAAGGGTACGCTCCTTAGAGAGTTTGCACCGGGAGAGAAAGTACTCGTACTGTTGCCCACATCGAGCTCTAAATTAGTCTCCAAGTGGCAAGGGCCCTTTGAGGTCACACGGCGAGTCGGGGACATCAACTATGAGGTGAAGTGAACGGACAGGGGTGGGGCGCTACAGATTTACCACCTCAACCTACTCAAACTCTGGAACGAGGAGGTCCCCGTGGCGTTGGTGTCGGTGGTTCCGGAGAAGGCGGAGCTGGGGCCGGAGGTTCAAAAAGGAACATTAGCATCACGTCCCTCTCCGGTCCCCTGTGGAGACCACCTCTCCCCGACCCAACTCGCGGAGGTTGCCCAGTTGCAGACCGAGTTTTCAGACGTGTTCTCACCCCTGCCCGGCCGCACTAACCTCATAGAGCACCACATTGAGACGCCCCCGGGGGTGGTAGTGTGTAGCCGCCCTTACAGATTACCCGAACACAAGAAAAAGGTGGTTCGGGAAGAACTCGAGGCCATGCTTGAAATGGGCATCGTCGAGGAGTCCCACAGTGACTGGAGCAGCCCGGTGGTCTTGGTACCCAAGGCCAACGGGTCGGTCCGGTTCTGTGTGGACTATAGAAAAGTCAACGCGGTGTCTAAATTCGATGCGTACCCAATGCCTCGTATTGATGAGTTGCTCGATTGGCTAGGCACGGCTCATTTTTACTCGACACTGGATTTAACAAAGGGTTATTGGCAGATCCCCTTGACTCCATTTATCCCAGGAAAAAACGGCCTTTTCCACACCGTTCGGCTTACACCAATTCGTCACACTTCCTTTTGGGCTGTTTGGGGCGCCTGCTACATTTCAGTGGCTGATGGACAGGGTCCTCCGCCCCCACGCCACCTATGCGGCCGCGTACTTAGACGATATCATTACTATAAATAATGACTGGCCGCGGCACCTACAACACCTGAGGGCCGTCCTTAGGTCGCTGAGGTGGGCGGGTCTCATGGCCAACCCGAAGAAGTTGCGATTGGGCGGGTGGAAGTACGGTATCTGGGCTTCCACTTGGGCAACGGGCAGGTGTGTCCCCAAATTAACAAGACTGCAGCGATTGCGACCTGCCCAAGGCCCAAGACCAAAAAGGGGGTGAGACAGTTCCTGGGGCTGGCTGGCTATTATCGTAGGTTTATACCTAATTATTCGGACGTCACCAGCCCGCTGACTGATCTGACTAAAAAGGAGGCACCAGATCCGGTCCAGTGGATGGAGCAATGCCAGCGGGCTTTTTCTAAGGTTAAGGCTGCACTGTGTGGGGGCCACTTTTACACTCCCCTGACTTTTCTCTCCCCTTTATGTTGCAGACAGATGCGTTGGACAGAGGGCTGGGGGCCGTTTTGTCCCAGCAGGTGGAGGGGGAGGATCGCCCTGTCTTGTACATTAGCCACAAGCTGTCGGTGCGTGAGGGGCGCTACAGTACCATCGAGAAGGAGTGCCTAGCGATCAAGTGGGCGGTCCTCGCCCTCCGGTACTACCTGCTGGGACGCCCTTTCACCCTCTGTTCGGACCACGCGCCCCTCCAGTGGCTCCACCGCATGAAGGATGCCAATGTGCGGATCACCCATTGGTATCTGGCACTCCAACCCTTTAACTTCAAGGTGATCCACAGGCCGGGGGCGCAGATGGTCGTGGCGGACTTCCTCTCCCGTCAAGGGGGGGGGGGTCGGCTGCGGGCCGGACGGCTGCCCGGCCTGAGTCGGGCTGTGGGGGTATGTGGCAGCGGGGGCGTGGTCTAGCATCGGTCTGTGACAGGAGGGAGGAGTCGGGGAAGTTAAGTGGCAGAATCACGACACCTGTTGTTAATTGATGTGTTTGTGTGTCTTCCCAGTGACCGCGCCCTTCTTAAGGAGAGTGAGAGAGAGCAGAGGGACTCTCTCCACAACCAGACAGCTGATGTGTGTGCGTGTGTCTGCGTGTGTGTTTGCAGCTGAAAAGCTGAATAAAGAGAGTTTTTGTGAACTCAGTTCTGTCCTGCCGTCCTTCTGTGCTCCACCCATTTACACGAACTGCCACAGTTTACTAAACAATACAAAGCTCAATACTCCCAGCCTATAACATACTGAATATCAAGTTAAAATCAACCGCAATAAAAGGAAAATGATGAAAACTGGAATATCAAGGGGTCTACTGTATCAGAAGGTCCACTGCATTTCGCGAGATCGCAAGCTGTCAAGTTGCTAGAATTCAATCTTTCTAGCTATACTTTCACTCCCTACAGCTATCAGTATTACACATAATCATAGATTAATCACACAGCATTCTAATTCAAGTGAAAATGGTCTTTAAAAATACACACAAGTACTGATTTAGTCAGAGAAACCAACCAAAACAAGTCTTCAAGTCGCCGGTCTTATTCATTCTCGTCTTCGTTTCTATCGTCGTCAGAACTGTCCTCATTTTCTTCTGAAGATGAGTGCTCAGGTTCAAATCTGTAAGGCTGGATACCACCAGGACATTCAGCTGTCAAAATCTCTACTTGTGGGCCATTTTCTTCTTCTGTATCGGTAAAATCAAAGCTAATTTCCTCAGCATCGCTCCTATTTTCTGGTGTGTCCGCCATTGCAACTGCACCGAGTGGTTACTGGTATGACGTCACGTAGCTGTTCCATTGACCGAGAGGGGGCGCTGCGAACGCGGGAAATTTCAAGTGATGGGCATGACCAAATAAGAACTGATTACAACCACGGGAAGCTTTTGAAAAATCGATGGTCAATTTATTTTGAATCTCGAAAGCATTCTGGTGCAGAATAATGCGACTTTTATCGCCACTGCGTGACGCCTTTAAAGCATCTAATTCGTGGGGGGATGTAAGGCCTCGCCATATAACTTAAATATCCAATCATGATCCGCTCAGGCATCTTAACCTTATCCAACACTAACAAGACAGACAAACTTGGTCCTTTAGTTCCATTCCTAATTACTGGCAAATGCTTGACTTTGTTGATTTTAACTCCTTTAACATTGCTTTTAATATCATCCTCTAACAAGTCAGTCGATACACCTGATATCACCGCCATTACTTTACCTCTTTCTTCCCAGTCTTGGGCTTTAACGTGTTTCCCCAGTAAAGTTTTAAGCTTCATTAATCCCATTCTCTGATCTCTAGCTTGACAAACAACTAACAGGTTACCATCTTTTTTTTTTTTTTTTAATTTCTTTGCTAACAAATACAAAGTAAGATGGACAGAATGAAACAATACATACACATGACATACAACAGAAGCACTGACGTAACATTAACAACAGTTTCAAAGGCTGGACAATACTACTAATATGTTAATAAAGAGATGTAACAGAACACATGGAGGTCAAATTCAACAAAGATAAACAAGAGCTATATTGCTGTATAGGGGAGGCTGGGTGGGGTTGGTTAGGGGTAATGAATGTGCATGTGAGATGGAGGAGGGTAGGTGGGGGGGATTTGGAGGGGTTTGGGGCCTTGAGTTATGGGTGGAGGGACAGTGTGTATATGTTGGGGGGGAGCGGAGTTTGTGATAGTGAGCACGTGTGTGTGTGTGTGAGTGTATATAAGCAGTGCTGGTCTAGTGTCGGGCCAGGGAGAAGGAAGCTGGATCATAATGAAGGAGAATGGTGGTGGGGGAGTATTATTTTATTTGCTAATCATTTGTGTTCGTAAATTTTTTTTATAGATAGTAATTCTAAAAATAATAGTTATTTAATAGTTAATTACGATTACTACCTGAGCACCTGTTCATGGCTATGGTGCCAGCCGCCCCTGCCCAAGCTAAATCATGATGGGACGACAGAGGGGAGGGGGAGGTACTGCATGAGGCAGGGCTCCGGGCCCGGACGCCCCACACACCGACACCAGCCCCCCATAACCTCCGCACAACATGCCCTACCTATCCTATATATGACTGTATATGACAAGAATGTGTGCCTTCTCTAAAGTGTACTGCATTAAAAGAAGAGGGCATGCAGGGTGAAAACCTGCCCAGATCTCCACCTACACGCCCCCCACACCCTATGTAATCAAAGATATAAGCCTCCTCTAAGATGTATTTGCATTAAAAGAAGCGAGGAGTGCAGCAAAGCACCTGCAGAGGTTTCCCACATGCACTCCTCCCCTGCCCTAGTCTATCATGTTGTTCTTATTGAAGGTGGACAAATGGTGTGTGCTTCCTAATGTGTAGAGCATTTAAAAGAGGATAAGGCACGCTGTGCAATACCAAGAATAGGCAGGTATCAGAGTGCATGCGTGGGGTGGGCGGGGCACCGAGAGAACCTCGGGACCCTGACCCGGAGGGGAACCCTGACCGATCAACCCTCCCAATGGCACCAACCAATGCCAGTCCCACCTGACAGCCAGACAGGATGGGGCTGTCCACGCCATCCCAGAAGCCCAGGTATAACAAGAGTAGATGAAGTGGGGGAGGGAAGACGGTAGCAGAGGGAGGGAGGGAGTGGTGGGAAGAGTAGGGAGTGGTGGGAAAAATTAATAAATGAAGTACATAAACCGAGATAAGAGATTCCAGCTTCCATCCTCCCTTCCCTAATATGTATGGCTAAGTATTAACGATTATGGAAGGATATTTGAGTGTGGCATTGGGACTGGATCTCAGGTACAGAGGGCCAGGTCAAGTCTGTAAAAAGGTGAGGTAAAATGACCAAGGGGAGTGTGTATTCTGAGTGTGGAGTAAGTTGGGAGAGGTATGATTGTCCAATGATATATAATCTGCTAGCAGGTTTTTCCAATGGGTAATGTGGATTGAGTTCTTTGAGTTCCAGTTCATGAGGATTGTTTTCTTGGCGATAGTTAGTGCTACTAGAAGAAATTTGTCTGTGGTGTTAAGGTTGGTTGAAGATGTATCTCCTAGTATGCAGAGGGAAGGAGTTGCTGGGATGTGATTGCCAAGGATAGAGGTGAGTGAATCTGTGACTTTTATCCAGAACCTATGGATCGGGGTGCAATGCCAGACAGCGTGGATGTATGTGTCCGGGGTGTTTAGCATGCAGTGGGAACACGTGTCGGAGCCAAAACCCATTCTTGCCAGTTTCTGTGCAGTGTAGTGAAATCTGTGGAGTACCTTGTACTGTATTAGTTGAAGATTGGCATTTTTAGTCATTAGATAGATGTTTTTGCAGATTTGGGTCCAGAAGCCGGCATCAGGAGTAATGGACAGGTCTGATTCCCAATTGTGGTATGGAAGGCTTAAAGTTTTTTCGGATTGTGATATAATTTTGTATATTTTGGAAAGGATTTTTGAGGGGAGGGTATGTTAATCAGTTCCAAGATTTGTGGGGGGATGTCTAAATTAGGTATCTGAATATTCCATTTTGCTTGAATAGTTGGTTTAATTTGAAGATACTGTAAGAAGTGTTTACCCTCAATGCCATGCTTCTGGACCAAATAGGGAAAAGAGACCAGTCTATTGTCTTGGATGATATGATGAAGATGAGTGATACCCTTGCCTATCCATGTGAGAAAGTTGAGTGGTTTTTTATTGATGGTGAAATCAGGATTATTCCAGATAGGGGTGTGATTTGATAGTGTCAGAGGTGAATTAGTGAGGTCATAAAACTTCCACCAGGCTGTCAGACTTGATGCTATGGTTGGAGCTTTGAAAGATGGATGCTTTTTGACTGACTGGCTGCAGAAAGGTAAGTCTGAGATCTGAATATCCTTGCAAATGGTTTGTTCTAGGTCTAACCAGGTGAATTCAAGTGAGGTGGGATGTATCCATTTGTAAATGTATTGAAGCTGGTTGGCCAGTGCATAATGGTAGATGTGTGGCGCCTCTAGACCACCTAGTATTTTAGGTTTTTGAAGTGTGGTCAGTTTGATTCTTGGTGTCTTGTTTTTCCAGTAGAATTTAATGATTGTAGAGTCTAGTGATTTAAACCAGGATTGGGTAGGCTGAATAGGAATCATTGAAAGTAAATAGTTAACTTTGGGCAAAACTGTCATTTTGATAACTGATATTCTGCCCATGATGGATAGTGGAAGGTTCATCCAGCGCTGGAGGTCATCAGTTATTGAATTGAGTAGGGGGGTGAAATTTAGACCAAACAAGTCTGACAGCTTGGGGGAAACCCTTATCCCCAGGTATGTGATATAATTGGTGCATAGGGGAATAGGTGATGAGTGGGCCGACACATCCCAGCTGTTGGAATGTAATGGGAGGATTGCAGATTTGTTCCAGTTGATAGAATATTCAGAAATGTCGGAGAATGTGTTGATCAGTTCAATAGTTTCGTGTACAGATGTTGGGGGATTTTGTAAGAAAAGTAAGATATCATCAGCATAGAGACTAATTTTGTGATGTAAATTTGGAGTTTGAACTCCCTTGATGAGGGAGTTCTGTCGGATGGCGGCGGCTAAAGGTTCAATGAAGATGGTAAATAGTGAAGGAGAGAGTGGGCATCCTTGTCTAGTCTCCCGGTGCAAAGTGAAACTACGTGATGTTAGTCCATTGGTGATTACTGTGGCTGAAGGTGATGTGTATAGAATTTTGATCCAATTAATGAAGAATTCCCCAAAACCAAACCTCCCTAATGTGGAGAACAGGAAATTCCAGTTGACCCTGTCAAATGCTTTTTCTGCATCTAGAGTTGCTATGATGGTATTTTCTTGTATGGTTGAGGAGTAGTGTATAATATTAAATAATCTGCGAGCATTGGAGGTTGAGATTCTACCCTTGATAAAACCAGTTTGGTCCGGATGGATAATGGATGGGGTGACCTCTTCTAACCTACGTGCAATGGATTCCTGGTTGGGGTTTATTTCAGAAGAATATAGTTTGTTGTAGAAATTGTAGAAAACTTGGTTAATTTCTTCAGGTGAGCTGGTTAGCTTCCCTGCTGAGTTCTTTATGGCTGAAATTGTTGCTTTTTCTTTGTTGCGTCTAATTTGATTTGCTAAATATTTACCTGATTTATTGCTGTGATGAAAGGATTCTTGCCTTAATCGATGGATCATAAATTGGATGTGTTTACTAAGTATTTCATCTAGTTTGGATTTGCACTTTCTTAATTCATTGTGTTTCTTGAGATGGGTGGGTCGCGTTAATTTCCTCCAGTTGCTTAATTTTATGGTTTAGTTCAGTTTCCTGTTCTTTTTCTGTCCTTTTTTTGTGTACTGAAAATGAGATTATTCTGCCTCTAAGCACTGCCTTTCCTGTCTCCCACAAAAGGGAAGGAGATGATCCAGGGGAATCGTTCATTTCTAGAAAGCATGCCCACTCTCTCCTAATAAAACTGTTAAATTTAGGGTCTTGCAAAAGGGATGTGTTCAGGCGCCATCTGTTACTAGATGACTGTGGAGAGGTTCTATTCAGGTTACCATCTTTTAACGTTGTGACGACGCGAACTTCACCTACTTGCCTATAAATGGCTTCACTGACTTTCAATGGGTTTAGTATACAAGGGGTTTGAAATCGGATCACAACTTTAACATCAGTCCTCGATCTTTTTACTTCATCTTGTTTGGCTTTCACCTTTTTCTTCGATGCTCTTTGAACCAAATTCCATTTACCTGACTTATCTTCACCTTCACTTTTATAGTACTCTCACTGTCATTCTCTTCTGAAAACTCCTCCAAATCATTAGTTTCACACTCATCTAGAACTCCTTTCAATCCATGATCGCACCCCAGTCCACCAAACGCCAGTTGCAATGAATCTGGCGGCTCTTTTTTACGTTCCTGGAAGCACTCATCACGTTTTTTCTCAGATCAGTCTGTCTGTGAATCCCGTTGAAAGTCACAGCTGCCTTTTGAACAGTTTCACTCCAGAGAATATTGCTGAACTACCTTGATGTTTCTGTCACACAAATAACATTTGACATAACAATCAGTTGACGTTTTCACAGAAAACTAAACTTATAATATCATAAGTGGTGCAAACATATGAAGATAGAAGTTACTTCATTTTGGGTGTCTTTTAATTTTAGTTAGTTCTAGAGGCGATATTTCTAGTTTTCATTGAAATGTTTTTATTGACTTTATTAGTTTTTTTTTTTCTTTTTGGCTATAATTGTGTAGAAGATGATGAAATATATTTAAAATGTATTTTATTTGGTCTCAGAATGAGCTAAAGGAGGAGCAGATGAAATCCCAGCAGAGGATCCAGGAGAAGCAGAAGGAGGTGCAGGAGCTGAAACAGACTGTGGACACTATTAAGGTGAGGAGTGAAGAGTAGCTGTGTTTCAATTAACCTGCTTAAAGGAGATATGCAGAACCATGGCCTCATTTTTTTGTTTATAAATTCCTTGAGACCAGTGGCGGCTGGCCCATAGGGGGCGCTTGGGCACCGCCCTCCCAGATGTGGAGGGGGAAAAAAAATATATAATCATTTGTTTAAATTTTTTTTTTTTTATCAATGTCAGTTTTACTTAATAGTGTGTGCCTACATGCAATCTGAATTATTTAAACAACATTTCCACCAACTGACTCTCATTCAACAGTGAATTTCCACCGACAGACTCGTATCATTTCTCTTCTTGGGCGCTCGTCAAAGCGCCCCAGAGGTGCAGCGAAATAGCCTATCGTGTATGGTTGCTAGGGAAAAATAATAAATATTTGGCCAATCAGCATCGCCAAATTTAATGGTTTTGGGGTGCTGGAAGTTTCGCCCCTGCTACAGAAAATGTGGGAAAGTTTTGGTTGCTATGGTGATAAACTTGCAGTCTCAGGTCAGTCACTCAGAGAGATGATGGTGACAACGAAAGTTGAGGGGCAGCTTCCACCAAATTCGGTGAGATCTTTGTTGAACTACCCATTTGTGAGAAGGACGATGGTGGAAAAAATCTGTGTTAAGGAGCTGCGACCCGACAAGCCTGAAATAAACATCACCCAGCCAACCAAGGAGAAAGTTAAAGCCTACAACAGGACGTTTTGCAGGAGTTGGTTCCAGCGTAAGTCGTGGCTGACAGGCTGTGGAACAGCCAATGCACTTTTTAGTTTCCCCTGCATCCTTTTCAAAAGTGACAGGTGTGATTTGACGTGGACACAGTCTAGACAAACTGACTTAAAGCAGCTCTCCGAATGCATCAAGAAGCAGGAAAGATCAAGAGTTCACATGGGAAACTGCGTAAAGCTAGCTGTGCTTGGAAGGATTAGCATAGCGGCGCAGCTAGACAATGGGCACCGCATTGCTGTAAGAAGGCACAATGAAGAGGTCGATAAAAACCGTCATATTTTATCTAAGATCATCGATTGTGTTAAATTTTGTGGTGCTTTTGAACTAGCAATGTGGGGACAGACAGACGACCAAAGTTCTTGTACAAATAAGAACTCTCCACCCCATTCACTCACTCATTTCATCTACTCTCTCTCTCTCACTTGCGTCCAGACATACTCACACTCACCCACTTAAAAATCACATCATACTCTCTCTCCTCACTCACTCACTCACTCACTACACAGTCCAACTTCACAAACACACACACTGACTCAAAGTAGGAACATCACTCTCTCCCTTTGGAGTTTGGACAGAGGAGATGCAAGGACTAAATCTGCCGAGTGTAAACATAACGCCACTGTTGAATCAGAACTTGTCTTTGTTATTATTGTTAGTTTTGGATCGTGTTGTCTCTCAGTTCTGAACTGGACAGTAACTTCAAATCCTTCACTCTCACAGAAATCTTACCCTCATCTCAGAAACACACACACACACACCTCCCTCTCTCTCTCTCTGGTTAGAGGTGATGTTCAAAACTAGACTTTTGGTTCATACTGGACAATAATCACACATCTTTCTTGTCATAGTTTGTATTCACAACAAGAGTGTCAACACTGTGTTTCACTCCCCCTCTCTCTCTCTCTCGTTTCACAGAAATACACCCAGCTCAGAACACACACACACACACACACACACACACACTCTCTACCTCTCGCTCTTTCTTTCTTTTCATACAATCACTGTCTCACACTCATCTTGGAAACCTTCCCCCCCACTCACTCACTCATTCACACTTTCTCTCTCACACACACACACACACACACACACACACACACACACTGTTGATTTATATAGATTCAGCTGAAATCATACCCTTGCTGTAAACTTCTCTCAAGAACTTGAGTATTGCATTGTATTTGATACCGTTCCTTCCCAAAGCATAAATGGAGCCTAATATAGCTGTAAATTGTTAATTTACTTTATCTGTGAAACTGCTGATAGTGAGAAGGAAATTAAATTATAATTGTGGAATTGTTGTCATTCTGACTGTTCATTTGAATGCTTATACTGGACTAGGCAGGGAAATCTATTTATAATCTATAAATCTATAGGGTGGCACTGTGGTGTAGTGGGTAGCACCGTCGCCTCACAGCAGGAAGGTTCCAGGTTCAAACTCAGTGGCCTTAGACCCCCCCCCCCCCCCCCCCAGAAGAAAGGCGAGTGCCTTTCTGTGTGGAGTTTGCATGTGTCTGCGTGGATTTCCTCCGGGTGCTCCGGTTTCCCCCACAATCCAAAGACATGCATTTAGGTTGACATGGGGCGGCCTTGGGCTGAAGTGCCCTTGAACCCCTGATTGCTCCCCGGGCGCTCTGGGCTGCCCACTGCTCTGAGTGTGTGTGCGTGCATGTTCACTGCTTCAGATGGGTTAAATGCAGAGGATAAATTTCACTGTGCTTGACGTGTGCATGTGACGAATAAATAAAGGTTTCTTCTATTGGCACACCAGCCCCACCAAGAATTTTTTTTCACCAGCCATCACTGTTTGAGACCCCAAGAATGGCACAGGAATAGTTTTAAGCGTTAACAATAAATCTAATATCGTAATATTTATGACTAAATGATTTATATAGGTTGCGACCTGAATGAATGACCTTGACGTCCGTAACGTCACAGCAGGAAGGCTATCGGTATCATCGCCATTTCCGCTATACTAAAACACAGAGCTAACTGCAACTTCCAGCTTCCATTTTGAGCTAATTAATCGCCATGATGTGTTGCCTGTAGATGTGTTGCTGGCTGGTGCAGCAACATGACAGAAGGTGGATTTATGTTGCATTCATGGCCCAAGAATGTTCAAACTGCAAAGATTTGGATGCATTTTGCAAGAAGTTCACGGGCACATTGGGCACCTATGAAGTGGTCTCTCCTCTGCTCTGCACATTTTACTGAAGACTCGTACGAAACCTCTGATCTGCTGAGGAGCGTTGGCTATAAGCCCGTTTTGAAAGAGGGTGCAGGATCAACAATTAAATAAAACTACAAGAAAGGAAAATTATTTTATTATTATTATTATTTTTTTTTTTTTTAAAGGAAAGTAAGTTCAGTGGCACCAGCTCTCCCACAGTTTGAGCCGAGGGTTGTTGGTAAAACCCAGGGTGGAACAGGATGTGACATATTATCGCTCAGGCAGTGACCTCCCTGCGGTTGTTGCTAAAACCGGCGATGTCCCGTCCCGGGTTTTAGTAATTGCCTGAGCCGAGCAGTAATGGTGGAGTACTCAGTATGGAGAAAATGGAGAATGAATGGAGCAGCTGTCTGATTTCCAAACTTGATATTGTTGCCATCTCGCCCTTACGTGGAAGAAGCGAATGAATGGAGAACTGAAAGAACAACTGAACATCAGATTGTTTTGAAACAATCGGCCACAAGATCGGCCTTCAAGAAGTGAGAACGCAGACGGGTAAGCTCTGACTCTCATTTGGATACAAAACAACAAAAACATGTTGTTTACCTGCATTTAGATTAATACATGTAACTTGTATTGTGTGTTTAAGTTACCGGTATAAGACTTATTTAATTTGCTTCAGAATGTGATTGTGTCAGTTCATCTGATTATTTAATGAGCCTTTTACGTATTATCAGTGAAAATGGATGCATGTACATGTATGTTGCATAAGTTATAACACCTATCCTGTTTTAATGAGAGTCAACCCACAATCAATGAAGTCAAATCAGTCTTAGTTGAGCAAGTCGGTAACGGTATTTCTTACTTTCACCATAAATTTTTATTTATATGACTTTGGTCTATAGCTGTCAAAGGCCTCAGCCTTAAAACCGGTTCCCGCAGTGATGTCACGCGCTCAGGGCTGGCTGGCTCAGCGGGGCAGCTCCAATGCCAAATTTGCGGCTGAGTTTAACTCTCAAAAAAATTTGTTTGATTCCCATTTATGCAGCATACAAGAGTCAAGGATGGAGATACTATCCACTCAGAAATGTATTTTAAAATAAAGGTTCTGTGTATCTCATGTCTGTGAAGATTCTCAGTCATCCAGGTCATAGTAAACTGTGGGTGGTAAAAGAGAGCAACTGGACTTGCTTGAAGATTCTTGAAGATGTTTCACCTCTCATCCGAAAGGCTTCTTCAGTTCTGTCTGACTAATAGGGAGTATCAGGTATTTATCCTCTCATGGATGAAAAGCTCATCTAAGGTGTCGTTGAGTCATCCTGTTGGTGTGGGTCACTGGGGGCTGGGTGTGGATGGCCTCGAGAGTCGTTAGGATGATCAATGGATTGCCCGTTAGGGTGATCAATGGATTGTTGGTTCTCTCTGTCCTCCTGTGAGTCACTGAAAACAGCTGGGTTTTGGTGTGCATTCAGTTGTCTGGGAAGTGTGCCAAGGACTGCATTGTAGATGGCTGATAAATGATATCTTAGACCCCCACCTCTGTTCAGTGATGGCCATTCCAGGTTGACAAAAATGGCTTCTTTAACTCCTCGCTCATACCAACGATCCTCTCTGGCTAAGGCTATGTTTACATTACGTCGAATCAGCGGATCATCAGATTAACGTTCTTAAAACGATTCGCGTTTACACTAAAACCGTTAGCCGTGCACACAGCAACGCCAATACGCTAATCACATGACTTTAGACGGCGCGTAACATGATCCCAGTGCATTTAGGGCATGCGCAAGGCTCACCACTTGCAAGTAGAAGGATGGCAAGCCTAATACACGGATACGCTCGGCTCCGCAGGCATCCTACGCTCCAAATCACTCCGCCCTGAACAGCGAGTGCCCTCTGGACGGTGCGGACTCCAGCCCTGCGCAGCTCACACAGCGCGTGAGTGAAGTGCACAAGCCACGATTCGGGACTGAGCCGCTGTGTGTGTGATCTCAGCGCATATCACTTATTACTTGCAAGTGGAAGGATGGCAAGCCTAAAGACAATCATAACTACACAATGGGCAGTATTTGCATCAGTATTTGCAGTATTTTCATACTTTTATACTCTTTAATGTAAGGTGATACAAGGCGGAAGTCCACGCCATTTTTCAGCAGTCGCGTCACATGACCAACGCCAGCGAATCAGGAAGGTGGATGTCACAGTGACGTTGTCCAATGAGATGCCAGCTAGAGCTCAGCACAGCGTATTCGCGTATTCTGAATGTTTACACAGCACCGGAGCTGACACGATCTAGATTGAATACGTGGACGCTGGCGGATTCCCATTTCCTGGCGGTTCCAGGCGGTTTAATGTAAATGGACAGTGCATCCGCGAAGAAAACGAGACAGATACGGTCTAATGTAAACGTAGCCTAAAATGCGTACGTTGCAATCCTGAAATGAGTGTCCTTTGTTGTTGAGATGAAGGTAGACAGCAGAGTCCTGGGCTGAGGAACTGGCTCTCCTGTGTTGAGCCATGCGCCTGTGAAGCGGTTGTTTTGTTTCCTCAATATGAGTCAGTGCATTCCTCACTGCACTGAACAGGATGCTACGTTGTCCTGTTTGTGTCTGGCTATTCTGTCCTTAAGGTGGACCAGTTTCTGCTTCAGGGTGTTACTGGGTCTGAAATGTACCGGAATGTTGTGTTTGTAGAAGATCCTCCTGAGTTTCTCAGATAGACCAGAAATGTAGGGAATGACAGTGTTCTTGCATTTGTTCCTGTTATCCTCCTTGTCTGTTATGTTCCTTTTTCTGCTCTTGAAGAAAGACCAGTTGGGATACCCACAGTTCTGAAGTGCTTTCTTGATGTGATTCTGCTCCTTCTCTTTTTCCTCTACTGTTGTAGGGATGTTCTGAGCCCTGTGTTGCAAGGTCCTAATGACCCCCAATTTGTGTTCCAGAGGGTGGTGAGAGTTGAAGAGTAGGTACTGGTCTGTGTGTGTGGGTTTCCGGTAGACCTCGATGCTAAGGCTTCTGTCTTGTCTAATGTGTACATCACAATCCAAGAAGGCTAGCTTATTCCCACTGA
This sequence comes from Neoarius graeffei, assembly GCF_027579695.1. Lineage (NCBI taxonomy): Eukaryota > Metazoa > Chordata > Actinopteri > Siluriformes > Ariidae > Neoarius > Neoarius graeffei. Next base: position 65,284,614 of record NC_083585.1, read on the forward strand.
CGTCCTCCCGAGTGAAATTGATGTTGATATCCGCTGCATTGATGTGCTTAGAGAAGGCTTCCACCTCATGGGTTTTCATTATAACCCAGGTGTCATCCACATATCTGAACCAGGGGCTGAGAGCAACTCCTGAAAAAAGTGGTCAAACCTTTATGTTCCACTTCCTCCATGTAAAGATTGGCCACAATAGGGGACACCGGTGAGCCCATGGTGCATCCATGCTTCTGTCTGTAGAAACTTTCATTAAACTGGAAATAAGTGGTAGTCAGGCAGAGGTCAAGCAGGGTGCAAATCTGGTCCGTGGTGAGGTTCGTTCTATCCAGTAAGGTGTTGTCTTGAAGGAGTCATTTCTGTGTATCTCCTTAAAATGGTGAACTAAAAAAACAAGGAATGAAAACCCGGGGTTTAACAAAAACAACTCTCATATCTCAAGAGAGAGTTTATTTTTAGAGTATCCCATTAGACCTCCATTTTGTGTTTGTGTGTGTACTAACAGATGCATTATCAGTCAGCAGTAGATGACAGTGAGAGGATCTTTTCTGAGATGATCAGCTCCATGGAGAAAAGGCGCTCGGAGATGACGGAGCTGATCAGAGCTCAGGAGAAAGCTGAACTGAGTCGAGCTGAGCAACTCCTGAAGCAGCTGGAGCAGGAGATTGCTGATCTTCAGAGGAGAGTCACTGAGCTGGAGCAGCTTTCACTCACACACGATCACATCCACTTCCTCCAGGTAACACTCACTGTCTGATCTACAGAGGGCGCTGTTCCTCACAAAGTTTCCTCCTAAAAGCTCATTACAGCAACAATAAATGTTCCTGTCTGAGATCCCAAGTGTGTCTTTGGTCTGATTCAGTCTGAGATTCATTCGTTCCTCTCCTACACTTTTCTCCTTCTCTATTCTGTGTTTCCTCTCTGTAGAGTTTCCCGTCTCTCTGTGTTTCTCCTGGATGTGACGACTCACCCAGCTTCACTGTCAATCAACATCTCTCATTTGATGGAGTGAGGAAATCTCTCTCAGATCTGAAAAAGCGAGTTAAGAAAATCTGTGAGAAAGAATTCAACAAAATCCATCCACAAGGTAAACAAACAAACATTTGTTCTGTATCACAGTAAAGAGAGCCATAAAATTCATATGACAGAAATAAAACATAAGCAGGAACAAAACTGCATCAAATCACAAAGCATTAGTATTAGCCTCAGAAATTACATGTGCAAATTGCAAATAAATTTCCCAGATAAACAGGACCTTAATCACAAATCCACAAACTAATCTTATTGAACTTTACACATAGCAAATATGATGAACATTAGATCAGAACCGAGGCCTTAATTCCTCCATAAAATCCATCAGAAAGTAAAAACACACACATTGTCAGAGCTTCAGCTGGGAAAATTTTTTTGCTTCTCATGATTCTTACATTCAAATGCTGCACAGTGTGATGACATTTTGGCCGATCTCTAAATCGTGTCTGACTGAGAGCAGTGAGGAATCTAATTTTTCATTTTCATGCTTTAAACTGTTTTCGTGTCATTTTTCAGTCTCCATTTTGTCTCTGTGTCTCTACAGCTGCAGCAGTTCACATGATTTTACCCTCAAAACCAAAGAGCAGAGAAGATTTCCTGCAGTGTAGGTGTAAAATACACACACACACACACACACACACACACACACACACACACACACACACACACACACACTTCAACTCGGAGGAGGACTGCCCACATGACTTTCTTTCTTTCTTTCTTTCTTTCTTTCTTTCGACCTACAACACACAGAATGTGTATCAATAATAGTTTATTTATATCACACAGAAATCGAGTTACACACAAATCTAATACATACGAAGGATAAAATGCTGCATTGAAATAACTAGTAATCTAATCTCACTAGGCAGAAAAAAATAATGGATTACTGTTATAAAGAAGAAAGCTAGTCACACAGAGGCACAATGATAAAATACAATATTTCAACAAATACAATAAAAAAGAGGGAAAAATGAAATGACAGTGTGAGGAAAAGAGAAAGGAATGCTGATCTGAAGCGATAATCGTACTTTTGATAGAACGCTTGAAATTGCTGAAGCTAAGACTCTGGAAAGATTCATCAATACTGTTCCAGAGAGCAGCAGCTTTGAAGCGAATATTAAACTTGCCATCGTTAGTTCTGGCTGAAGGAACACAAAATGAAGATCTCGAAGCCAGTCAAGTTTTATACTTGTGCCTTGATGCTAAAAGTGTCAAAAAGTTATCAAAGGCAGGCAGCAAATAAACTAGAATGAAATTTAAACGTAAAAATACTGTTTAAGTAATCTATAAAATCAGAGAATTTCATCATCTCCAGCTTTTTAAAAATAGGAGGTGTGTGTTCATTAAAAGAAGCTAAATTAATAATTCTGACAGCTTTCTTCTGGAGTCCAGTTAGCGGTCGAAGGGTAGCCTCATAAGTATTACCCCAAACTGTAACACCATATATTAAAAAAGAAAAAATAAGAGAGTAGTACAGCTGAGTTAGAATACTTTGAGAAACATAGTGATGAAGCTCAGCAATAATTCCAAAGCCTCTGGAGATTTTCTTGCTCTACTGGTGGATGTGTTTCCTCCTGATGAGGTGAGAGTCGAAAACTACTCCAAGATACCTGATGTGGTTCTTGTTTAATCGGCTTTAATTTTCAGGAAATGGTTCTGCACAATTTCTTTTGGGGTGGATTAAAAAAGAACAAAATTTGTTTTGTCGACATTCAGAGAGAATTTATTTGCACAAAGCCACTCGATGATATCAAAATTACTTTATTAATCCCGGGCAGCACGGTGGTGTAGTGGTTAGCGCTGTCGCCTCACAGCAAGAAGGTCCGGGTTCGAGCCCCATGGCCGGCGAGGGCCTTTCTGTGTGGAGTTTGCATGTTCTTCCCGTGTCCGCGTGGGTTTCCTCCGGGTGCTCCGGTTTCCCCCACAGTCCAAAGACATGCAGGTTAGGTTAACTGGTGACTCTAAATTGACCGTAGGTGTGAATGTGAGCGTGAATGGTTGTCTGTGTCTGTGTCGGCCCTGTGATGACCTGGCGACTTGTCCAGGGTGTACCCCGCCTTTCGCCTGTAGTCAGCTGGGATAGGCTCCAGCTTGCCTGCAACCCTGTAGAACAGGATAAAGCGGCTAGAGATAATGAGATGACTTTATTAATCCCCGGAGGGAAATTCAAATTTGCAACCAAGCTCCCGAATATTGACTAATTCAGAATTTACCCTGGCTTCTGGAGAATCTAAAGATGAACCTGCCAGGAATAAATTTGAGTCACCTGCAAAAAGATGAAAATCAAATATATTGGAGCAGTTCATAAAATCATTTATGTATAAGAGAAATAGAAGGGGGCCACGAAGCGAATCCTGTGGTACTCCACATGAAATTGGTAAAGAGCTGGATGAAATATTACCTATTGAAAAAAACTGATGTCTATTTGATAGATATGAGGCAAACCAATCATGTACAATCGCACGGATGCCATAAGAATGTAACTTTGCTAACAAAATATCATGATCTATGGCATCAACGGCTTTACTCAGACAAAGAATGATACCACAGGAAAATTTGCAATCTTCAATTGCTCTTTGGATTTTATCAGTGATTTAGTAAAAGTGCATGTTCTGTAGATCTGTTGCCACGGAAACCAAACTGACCAGAATATATTAAATCAACCTTCTCTCGATATGTATTCAGCCTATTTTACATGAGGTTTTGTAATATTTTGATAAAAATTGACAAAAGAGAAATTGGTCTATGATTTAGAAGTTAACAGTTGAGCTCCTGCTTTAAAACACGGGTCTGACACGAGCAAGTTTAAAAGAATCAGGAACAGTACCAGAAGTAAAGGAGAAGTGATGTAGGATCTCCACAGGCTTTGAGATTGAGTTTAATATCTTGAACAGGGCTACAGAAATACGAAAGGGGCCACAAGCCTTTCCAGACTTGAGCCGGAGAAAAATGTCTTGAAATTTTTTTTTTAAATTGAGGTTTGCCACAATAAATACATAAATAACAAAAATAACAAAAGTGGCAGGAGAAGAATACAGGGCAAAGACCCAATTAACATTCAACCCCTTAACAAGATACAAAACATATTTTAGATGATTAAAAACAAGAAAAACAAATATAAAAAATAATTGTCAATTGACTAAGTAACAAAAATATCCAAGTTAAATAAATGTACATCATGGTGCCCGGTATGAGCGCAATCTTGAATTATAATGGCTACAAAGTAGAGTTTTGAGCTCAGGAACAGGGGAGACTGTTCCATAATTTTATAGTTAGAGGAAAATATGAGTTAGTGAAATAATCTTGCTTATGTGACGCAAGAGGACGGAAGTTGTTAAAATCATAGTTACGAGTTCTATAATGGCTGGTTGCAGGTGACAAAAAGTTGTCAAAATTTGCTGTTGTTATCCCAACCTTGAATTTGAATAGGAGGGCTAAGTCATGTATCTCCCTACGGAATTCTAGAGGGAGTAAATTTAGCTTACACAGCCTGTCATTGTATGTTAACTCTGCGGCCGGATAGTTTAGAATAAACTTTGTGGCGTGACGCTGGATGTTTTCCAACAGCTTTTGATGTTTGACTGTATAAGGGGACCACAAAGGCAATGCATATTCTAATATTGGCCTAACTAAAGTCATATACAGTAACTGCCTAGTTGATGGATCGTAAATTTCACGCCCACAAACGCACTTCACAAGACCTAACACTTTGTTTCCCTTAGCACAAAGTTCCTCAATATGGGTAGCCCATGTGAGCTTATTAGAAACAACCACCCCAAGATCGAAAGTTTCAGAGGCTGTTTCCAATGCCTTCCCAGCTAGTTGATAATTATTTGGAGTCCAATTTCTTGTGTCCATGTAGGACTAAGAAGAAAGCTGTGGCTTGTCAGAGAAACAAGAAAACCTGAAAATATTTTGTTGACTTTTGGTATTGCTTGGCTGATACTTTTACCAATGTTTGCAAAATAAACATTTAACTCATTTGCTAGATCCTTTTACCTATAGGAGTCAAATGGTTTAGCTTATTTCTCTACACTTTGTACTGAGCATACAGGCACTGATTTCTCGTCTTGATCGATTTTTCTATACAATTTTATTTTATAATTCATTGTTCTAAGACTGAAGGGAAATCCAAGGTTCAGATTTGAGTTTGATTTCCTTCCTTGACATGGTTTTTCAGAGGAACATGAGCGGTAATAATTTCATCAGAGTTTTCAAGAAAGCTGGAGAATGTTATGAATATCAGGCTCACCATCGGACTGGCTAGAGCAGTCAATTTGTTAAAAATCATAATTGAATGCATTTTCATTGAACCATATGAAATCCATCCATTATCCATAACCGCTTATCCTGTGCAGGGTCGCAGGCATGCTGGAGCCTATCCCAGCTGACTATGGGTGAGAGGCAGGGTACACCCTGGACAAATCACCAAAACCCACAAGAGGGCCAATTGGCCCCAAGTCCTCCCTGTAGACATTCATTTTGTTATGGAAATGTGGCTGTTAGTTACCTTACAGCTTAGAAATGAAATCTTACAATGCCTGTTGAATGTTGAATCTCTGCATCTTCGTTCCTTGGAGAGGAGCTTCTTTCACCACAAAATTCTTGAGGGAACTGAAGCGATAGTCCATGTGCACTGAGGTATTTATCCATCAAACAATTGTCTGGTTGCAGTCACATGAGTCGTTATGGTCACATGGGACATTCACATGTTCACATTTTAGAATAGAATGTGTTTTTATTCCTCATTCTCACATTCACACAGAAGTAGCCAACATGACTTCACCACTGAAGTGTGAAGTGTGTGAAATGTGACCTCCTCACCCCACACACCGCCACTAACAGCCTCATTACCATAACAAAATGAGTGATTAGTGTATTGGGGAAAAGCGGTCGGGCCAAATGGCCCCTATGTGGGTCTTCTAGGTAGACAGAAAAATGCTGGGACTGCTAGTGTTAGAACCAACAATTAGCTTAACCTGCGTGTCTTTGGACGGTGAAGGAAACCCACACAGACACAGGGAGAACATGCAAACTCCACACAGAAAGGCCCCCATTGGCCACTGGGCTTGAACCCAGAACCTTCTTGCTGTGAGGTGACAGTGCTAACCACTACACCACTGTGCCACCTCCTATAGGAACTCTCTTCTCTAAACTTGCTTATTCAATGGGGAGGGTGAATTGAGTCAATAGACAAAAAGTTGGGAAAATGGTTAGTTAGGTCATTATAAAATATTCCCACTATATGTAGCATATTCAAGTCATCCAACCATCCGCTATCCTTAACCGCTTATCCTGTGCAGGGTCAGCTGGGATAGGCTCCAGCTTGCCTGTGACCCTGCACAGGATATTTAAGTGAATTAAAATATATATTGTCAATAAACATGGTTGAAACAAATAGGAAGATAAAGTGCTGATAAATTCACCTGTAGGTATCCGAGTGTCTGAATTCATCAGATTTAAGTTTAGGTTGCTCACAAAAATACAAAGCTTTGACTCCTCATGGATTTTATCAATTATTATTGAAAGCTTGTCCAGAAATGGCTGAAAAGAACTGTTTCGGTGTCTGTATCTCACACCACAAACTATGTTCTTCCAGCCTTCATTATGGAGCTCAACACAAACTGATTCGTTTTGATCAGAAGAAGTATTAAGGTCATCTCTTAGATTATAACTTCAGGAATTTATGAAGAGTTCAATTTAGAGTGTTGGGAAATGTAATTAAAGTCAGATAAGTAAAAATTGACAAAACTATCAGGGCTCTACGTTAACTTTGAGACATGGTTGCCCATTCGGGCAACCATTTGTAGAAATCTGGTTGCCCGAACTCAGAACATGGTTGCCCAAATATTACATATTATTTTATTTATTATTCAACCTTCTCAGACGCTGTCTGTATCAACAAGCATTGACACTCGTGCCCCGTGCGAGTAATGCGGTTAATTAGTCATGTAGTGAAGGACATACCGATATTCAGTCCCCTCAGGATTTCGCGGGCCTTTTTTGTGATTGTTGCAGACTAAAATGTCTGATGTTGCAAGCGGTTTTCCAAAAAATTGCAATGAAAGTTGCAGTGTTTTTTAGGTTTTTGTTGCGATTACATTGTGGGAGGAAGTGCAAGTTGCGAGAAATTGTTGCGATTTTCTCTTTTTGTGATTAAAATTGAGTGATATGTTAAATATTAAGTTATTACTGAAAAACTATTGATTAAAAAAACAAAGACACTGAGAAATGGTCCTATAAACAACTTTACCAATATAAAAGATTACCAGGACTACAAAAATGCAGAAAAATAGGCTTTACTTATCCAAATGCACCTGTTGGTTCAAAAATTAGTGCATAGAACCTCACAGCACAACATGAAGTTACCTTAAAATATAATATAAATGCCTCAGCTTTCATGTAAGAAAAAAAACTATTAATACTAGTACTGTGTGCAGGCAGTCTCTCCTGAAGACTAAATTAAACAATAATTATAAACTAATAAAATAAATGGCTCAGGCTTCATAGAAGAAAAAAACAATTTGAACAGAATCTCACAGTATGATGCTGAAGCTGCCTAAACAATGGAAAATAAAATACCATTGTGGCAAAAATATTGGCATCCATTAATTTCTTGTATTAAGTAAAAAAAATAATGTAAAGTGCACACAGTCCTTCACTGTAAACATAACACACTTTCAGTAACAGAATTTAAGCCTATATAAACACCGACTCGCACATGTTGCTTCTCTTGAACGTATACATGGAAGTAAGCAGTATTGCCAGATCCTGCTGACGTTTTCCAGCCCAAAATATGTTCAAACCCCGCCAAAATGCATTTAAAACCGCCCAATCTGGCAACACTGCGCACATGCTGCTTCTCTTGAACATATGCACGGAAGTAAGGCGGAAGGTAGTTTGTCGACGTCACCTCAAGACGACGCCAACGATTGGTCAAATTTGCGGGAAAGTTGCGGTGATTGGATATAATTGCAACACCGCCCTGAATTCGCGGGGATTGGTTGAATTTGCGTTGAAGTTGCAAATCGCAACATCCCTGAGGGTCTTAATAGAACACTGAAGATGCACTACGCGATAATTATTAGCAATGGGAAACTGCATTGCGAGCCCACGATGTGCAAATGTGAATCCTGCTAGTTGTTGAACATCCCGTAATGATAACATGGACGTGGTCTTTCCGAGTCAAACAATCGCAAATCGTGATGGAATTTCATCATAATATGAATGAATAAACATTGTTTTTCATGCAAGTTGACATATTTGGGTAGTTGCCCAATCGGGCAAGCATTTGTGAGAGTCTGGTTGTCTGAATCTATTGAATGGTTGCCCCGGGCAATCGGGCTACTGTTAATGTCGAGCCCTGACTATCTTTATGATTTGAATGCCAGGTTTCTGAAAGGCAACAGATCTTCAATAGATGATCTAAAATACTGAGTATGTGTTGAAATTCATCAAATTTAGCTGAGAGGCTCCTGATAATATAGTGAAGGAAAGAGAGCAACTTGTGAGATAAACAAGAAGATAGTCATCTATATCCCCCGCCCTATATACCAACTATATACCAAGTTTCAAGATATTATTTGTCACGTTTTTCAAGTTCTGCTGCAGGAAACCAACCCGACCTCTTTACACTGACCTCAGCAGCCCATGGCATAAACCCACCGGACCTTTGGTCCAGGTGAGCTAAAAATTAAAATTTCACATTTCTTAGTATCAAAAGGCACATACACATTACTTCATCAACACATATACCAACTTTCAAGACCAAACTACTCATAGTTTTCAAGTTCTGCTCTGAAAACCAAACCTACCCTAGACACTAAGTCTGAAATTGTTTCCATGGAAACATAAAAAATTAAAATTTCTCAAATTTCTTAGTATGAAAAGGCACATCTACATCACCTTGTTAACTTGTATACCAAGTTTCAGATCCATATCATGAATAGTTTTGGATATATGCTCCGGAAACGAACATTGCTCAAAGTCAAAATCTATTACTGTGTAAAAATTTTAAAAATACTTTTTTCCAAAAATCGAAAACAGGAAAAAGGCCCCATTTCACATGTTGCTTGATATGTATACAAATTTTCATGAAGATATCTTCAGTAGTTTTAAAAATATGGCCTGGAAACGAAAATGTGACCAGACAGACGGATAGATCGCCAGGACCGGTTTCTCCAACTTTCATTTGGGCGTGGGATAATTACGAAGTTCTTGAGAAGAATGAAATTTGTGTGGGGAATACCTAGAATTAATATGACAAGGAGTATTAATGTCAGGATTGAAATAGTTTAGGTTTGGTGATAATTCTAATAATCATAATTAATCTAATAATAACAGGGATGAGAATGTAAAATATTTAAAAAGTCTGAAAAAAACAGGGCGGGGCCCATGGCCCAAGGGGGCGGGGCCCATGGCCCGGGGGGTGGGGCCCAGGGGTTCCAGGTGCTAATGTTTTTTGGCTATTTTTATTTTTTTTTTACCCCCAAACCATTAATTTTTTCAGCAAAAAGTTGCAATGTATTTGGAAATAAATTCCCCTTCTTGGTGGACTACCAGGAGAAAATGATTAATATGGTACAAGAGACTTGTTTTTAATCAATTCACATTTGATGATTTCAAAAAATCAATGCACCTTTTAATATAAACGAGCTCTACAGTATTATATTTCTGCATTTTTGCTATTCATGTCTTTGAATACTCTAATCCTTTAAAATGAAGTGCAAACCAGAAAAAAAGTTCTATCATATAATTCTCTGAAGCGTTCTTCTGATGTTATCATGGTAGCAGGAGGTCTTGCATATTAAGCAGGCAACATTCAACATCCCTCGACACTTCCCTTTCAACTGTTGTGTGTACTAACTAGGTTTTATCTGGACAGGATGTTGTGGAATGTAATACAGATACCATACGGTCAATTTGAAGATCGAGATGGTGATTTTGAGTTAAAGAACAGGCATGTACAACGGGCATTACAAATTGGAAAAAAAAATTTAAATCGAAAACTATAAGTTCATCTCGGCCTAAAAAAATGTGGGCAGACGCTCCCGCGCGGCACATGCCAGCAATTCCCCCCCATGAAATGAGCAATACGTAGGAGAGTTATACACGGTATAATACCTAAAATTTTATCAGAAATATAGATATGATACTATGATTCTCCCCAACATGCTACATTAGACAAGCTAACCTCATTTATAAAAAGATACACACTTATATATGATGTGTATTTGATATATATGATGTATATTCATACATTGTTACTTTACGGAAATCTTCAATAAGTTTGGTCTTTTCATGACAGCCTGTTGTTGACCTAAATATAATGCACATGAAATGACACTCCTCACCTCAACATGTCCTTTACAATCATTTAAGCCACCATGGGCAATGCTGAAACCACACAGTACATCACGCGAAACTGTCATTATTTTCTACCCTTATTAGACAGGGAGATTCTTTTGTGTAATCTGAGCTGAAGTGGGTTTTGTACTTTGGTTTGTTACTACGGCTACAGAAGGACTCAGAGTCCAACACACACGTTATCCTCTTCATGTTTATCTAAACCTCTTTGCTGTGCAGACACAATTATACTGAGCATAAATTCATACAAAGAGAGTGTGTGTGTGTGTGTGTGTGTGTGTGTGTGTGTGTGTGTGTGTGTGTGTGTGTGTGAGAGAGCGAGAGAAATAAAAGTACGCACCGAATAACAAAAAGGTATGTAAAAAAAAACCTTATGATATAAGTTATTTTAAAATGGAAAACTGTGTGAATAATATTGTAAAGTGTCAGAACACTGTTGTGATGTAGGAATTAAAACATGCTGTACATTTCTCTGAACAGTAGGTGTCGCTAGTGAACTCTGTTGAATGAGACTCCGAGTCATGAATCTTTTCGTGAATCACAACCACTGAGCTCTATATAAAACCTGGAGGGCTCTGAACCCATTCCCCTCTGTAGAGACGAGTGAAGCCATCTGGACGCCATCTTACCACTCACATCGTGTGGATTTGGTTTGTGTGTTAAACCGTCGTATCTGATCAAATTTGCCCCAAGAAAAGTATCTCCTGAGTTTTTCCTTTCATTCCCTCCTCTTATTTTCTCAACTTTACCCCTCATTCCTTACATATCTTTATAGCGCTTCCCTTCACTGCTACTGGTTTATTTTCTCTTTTCCAGTCCAGTCTCTGATCTTTTTTTTTTTGAACGGCTCTTTTACTGCTATAATTATTTTTATGGAGATTATTTCAGTTTTTTCCTTTTACAGTGTCCCTTTCTCTTTTTTATATTTCTTCTTTCTATCTATTTAAATAATAATAATAATAATAATAATAATAATAATAATAATAATAATAACAACACAAAAGGCTGTACAATACTTCCTTTCTATTTAGGACAGCTGTTGAAACAGGATTATTTTCTCATGTTATTTGCCATTTTCACTTCATTCTCACAGTCATGTCTTAACAGTATTTATTCATCACATAATTCACTGTCATTTTAGACACAAACGATTCAATTTTGATGCTTTTTCTTTTTAAGACGACACGGTGTTTAGCAGGGGCGGCACGGTGGTGTAGTGGTTGGTGCTGTTGCCTCACAGCAAGAAGGTCCAGGTTCGAGCCCCGTGGCCGACGAGGGCCTTTCTGTGTGGAGTTTGCATGTTCTCCCCGTGTCCGCGTGGGTTTCCTCCGGGTGCTCCGGTTTCCCCCACAGTCCAAAGACATGCAGGTTAGGTTAACTGGTGACTCTAAATTGACTGTAGGTGTGAATGTGAGTGTGAATGGTTGTCTGTGTCAGCCCTGTGATGACCTGGCGACTTGTCCGGGGTGTACCCCGCCTTTCGCCCGTAGTCAGCTGGGATAGGCTCCAGCTTGCCTGCGACGCTGTAGAACAGGATAAAGTGGCTAGAGATAATGAGATGAGATGACAGTGTTTAGGAAATGGGGTAACTTTTAATGTGGTAAACAAATGTAATAAGAAATACAGCGTCTGACAGTATGGATGCCGGATGCACCATCTGGCCAAGTGCTTCAGTGAGATGACCACTGGACTGAACCCACACTCCACAAGCAGTTAACAAAACTCATCTTGCATAGGCATGAATTATTTTATTTTCCAATGCATACATCATTCATAATTCTGATTAAAGTTGCATTTGTTTACCACATTAAAAGTTACCCCATTTGCTGAACAGTGCGTGGGCTTAAAAAGAAAAAGCTTCATTCTCACATGTTTTAACAGTATTTATTGGTCACAATTTTGCTAATTGAATCTTTTCTGTCTAAAATGTGACCAATAAATACTGTTAAAACAGAGGGTAATGGGTTCGGAGCCCTCCAGATTTTATATCGAGCCGAGGCCTCCTTCGTCGTCGGTCACGTGGTTTTGTCTGCCACGCCCCCTTCTACTCCATTCACGCTTCAGAGCCTCACGACAGACAGGTGTCTCAGACACACTTCTTATAAATCCTGTGATTAACATCTAACCTGTGGATATTTTATTGTTTTAGATTTCTGTTATCTGACTCTGGATCCAAACACAGTAAATCCTAAACTCATTCTGTCTGAGAAGAACAGAGCGGTGACACACAGTGAGACAGAACAGAGATACTCTGATCATCCAGAGAGATTTGACTACTGGCCTCAGGTGTTGTGTAAGGAGAGTGTGTGTGGACGCTGTTACTGGGAGGTGGAGTGGAGGGGTGATGTGAAAATATCAGTCTCATATAAAGAGATCAGCAGGAAAGGAGCAGGCATTGAGTGTGTGTTTGGATACAACAGTCAGTCCTGGAGTCTGTGGTGTTTTTCTTCCTCTGTCCGTTTCCGACACAACAGCATTGAGACTGATCTCCGAGGTCCATCATCCTCCAGAATAGGAGTGTATGTGGATCACAGTGCAGGAACTCTGTCCTTCTACAGCGTCTCTGACACGATGAGGCTCCTCCACAGAGTCCACACCACATTCACTCAGCCTCTATACGCTGGGGTCAGGATGTGGGATTCTGTCTCATCTGTGAGGTTTTGTGACCCGATGAAAAAATGGTAAAGGTTGAAATGTTGAGTAAAATTATAACTGAGGTATCCGATTGAATTTCTCCTTGAAATACAAAGACACTTTTGTGTGCAGAAACTGTGGCACTAATGAATTATTATTTTCAAAGTGCTTCTGTTTTATAGATGAATAATAAATAAGTTACATAACTAAATGTCTTACGGAAATGTAGGATGTTTGTAGATAAAAATTCAGACAATTTTAAATGTATGCACGATGATGAGATTTATTACACTGATATGGAAATTTAGAATATCTCGTTCTGTTTTTTCTTTGGCAAAATCTGTTTCTTCAGAAATAAAACTCTCAAACTACTGCATCTTTCTGTCCTGCTGCTGGTGGAAACACACCCTACTGTGTGTAAGAACATTTTTAACAATTTTGTGTCTTGAACCATTTTCTGTTCAGAAAATAATTACACTCACTGTATTCAGACCCCTTTAAAAATATTTAAAATCTAAAATATGGAATAAACACACTCATTTTGCAGGTTTTGGAATCTATCCATATAAAGATTATTTACAAATCATTTTCAGTTTTAATTTCAATTTCCACATACAATATCACCTTTTTCTGATTTGGGGCTGTTTTTTCTCTCAGATGCCTGATTTAATGTCAGTGATGTGTCTCTCCCCCCATGTTCTAAACTCATTTGTACTAGTTTATTATACTTTAAAGCTAACAGATGATGTAATCAATTAAAACAAAGTGTTAATTTTAATTACCAGGGCATTAAAACTCCCTTTGTGTTTCTACTTTTCTATTTCCATTTAAAGGCCAAATGACGACTATTAATCAAACTCAGGTTTATAAAAGACGCTTCATAAACTCAAGATCCAAACACTGTGTTAAAACAAAACTTTATTAATCAGAGATCAGTTTAAATCCCAGAGGGAGCGCTCGTGTCTCTCTCCATCACTACACACTGGGAACTGCACACACTTCAGGCCTCACACACCACACACTGGTTTCCTGTGAGGCCTTCACTAATGTGCAGCTCCACACGTGCACTAGCGTACGGGGAAAAACCACAAACACCACCGATCCAGTATCGTCAGGATTCTCTGTTCAGACTCAAATATACAGTGCAATAAAACAAAAAGCAAAATAAAACTACAGTTTCAGATGGAACAGCTGGAAAAGGGCTGATGATCAGGAGAAGGACGCCTGGGATCCAGTCCTGTTCTAAAGGAATGCCATAATTAGGTGTAAATCATGATACGATGATGAGACTTAAGATCGGCCCACGCCTAGTCGAAACCTGAAGAGGTGAATTAAACAACAAGGTGGAAAAGGATGAAGTGATTTCATTATGAACTTTGTTTGGATGACTAGAACATTAATTCTTCTTATAAGTCTTCTGTAACTGTTCAGGTATTTATAGATTTTATTTTTAGAATGTACGGTAGTTCACACACACACTCTCTCCCTCTTCCCCTTCTGCTTTTTCATTTTATCCTTGGGCATTTTTCTGATCTTTTTATTTTTTACTGCTTGACCATTTTGTAGTTTATTAGATTATTATGGTTTCAGAATGGGATCAGAAATGTAAACATAATGTAAGTAAACTATGTGCAAACATTACAACAAATTCAATATAAAAGATATTTTTTAATTGTCCAGTCATATGTGACACAACAAATAAAATAAATGACAAAAGAAAAGTACACATGGGGGAAAAGTGTAAAGCAGGGGTGTCAAACTCAATTGCACCAGGGGCCAAAATTCAAAGCACACTTTCGGTCGCGGGCCGAACAGGATAAACATTTATTGAACGCACTAAAAATAAGTATGTTCTGAGCAGAGAGGAATATTATTTCACAATAAACTTAAACTTTATTCCACTTAAATACTTTGCTCTCGAAATATATCTCTCGTCAAAATTATAAAAGTCACAACTATGAAAATGCTGCACACGAGGAATTTGACTCCAGTACCACTTAGCTTTCATAGTACAACACAGATAAAAGCGTATACACAAAACAAAAACAAAAAAAACAAAGGAATGGTAATAGTCGGGAATAATAGGGAATACAGAGAGAGAGTCTAACTGCAATGATCTTCAGGGGAAGATTGTTGCTCCAGCAATGACCTTGACCAAGGCAGTGCTGGCTGAGAGAGCCGAAGATAAGATTGGAATTTGTTTAGGCTTGAAACGGGTAGACGTGGCAGACTACCCCGCTCGTCCATTCTGGTCCCTAAAAACCATTTCTCTCTGCAAAGCCATCAACTTCTCCTAGATGGAATCCACAGAGCGGCTCAAGTTCTGAATAGCCACAGTCTAAGTGCCGACAGCTCTGCCCACCACTTCAATCATGTCGGGCAGCTTTATGGGGCTTTGAACAGCTGTCACTGTTTTCTGATTTCCTCGATACACCAGGGCAATGCCTAGTTCAATCAGCAAAAGTCCTGTGATCATGGTTCCGAATAGGTAAATATCCTCAATGTCCTCCACAGAAAGAACCACAGGCACACGACACGCCACCTCTCCCACACGTCCATCGTATATCCAGCTGTGAACGTTCCAGCAGGACAGGCTGGTTCCCCTGAACCCAGGCTTCTCATCAAGAAGATTGTGTCAATTGCGTGAAGAGACCAGTTTATCAAATCCATGAATTTTGATTTGAAGAACAATGCAGAAAGGGTCTCTCAGACAAGATGAGTCAGCAGAGCAGAAGCAGGAAAGCTCAGGGGAGGAGAGGCAGAGAAATGCAAGATGAGAGGAAAAAAACACCTCCGCATTATGCTCCTATCAGGAGCACTATGTGGAAACATTTAAAAAACCTCAGCACAGCAGCTTTCCGTGAAAGCACGGAGAAGAATTAACACAACGATTACACAAAACATAGAAAGTACGAGAGAGCAAAGTCCCGAGGCAGCCATCCGCGGCGCCATCTTGGATGGAAAACTATATTGCACATTGTCCGGGATTGCTTATTGTTAGGCTAGGCTACTGCTCCTTCCCATCCTCTGTCCTCTTGTTACCCCTCCTCCCCCCCCCAGAGAGGAGTTGTACAGTCTGATGGCGTGAGGGACAAAGGAGTTTTTAAGTCTGTTCGTCCTGCACTTGGGAAAGAGCATTCTGTCACTGAACAGGCTCCTCTGGTTGCTGATGACAGTGTGCAGAGGGTGACTGGCATCATCCATGATGTTCAATAGTTTGTCATGCTTAGCTGCATCAGAAATTATTACATTTATGCCCAAAGGAACTCAAAATAACATCACGCTTAATAAAAACTTAGGGAAGCCATAAAGTGTTTTCTTACCCTTTGAATTTCTCTTTTGCGGACTACTGACTGTGTTGTCTCGTTTGTAAGCTTCAAGTCTTACTCGCTATGCGGAGCTTCCATGTCTTGCACCCAAATGATGTCAGAATTGCCGGAAACGATCAGGGGGAATTTTCTGATTGGTTAAAATATTTTCAATGGCGGTATCCATGAAATCATCCATTCTGCATAGAAATTGACTTTCGGAGGTGGAGATCTTTGTTGTGTGAGCTCCTAATTTTCAATTATTCACATGAATCGTTAGTTTTATATCATAATCTATCTTCATAACTGGATTTTTCTTTTCAACTACCACTGGCAAGATTGTTCAAGTTTATATGTCCTGCAGGAAATACACACTCACATACACAGTTTCAAATCTCTTCACGCTGAATAGCAATTTGCTAACATAGCCAGGCCACTACTTACAAAAAAGGAGCTCTCTCTTTAAAGCCACGCCCACTCTCTCTGCCACACAGAACCAGGAAGTTCATTTCAGGAAAGAGAAGGAAGAGATCTGAAGGGGGCGGGGTCATGGCATGCGACTGGATTGTAAATGGACAGAGGATGGCAGAAGGAAGTGACGGATCAGGAAGTGAGCTAGGAGGAATGGATGAGGGTGGCGGGAAAGACGAAGGTTGGTGGACTGCAACTTTTGAAAATATTCGTAAATGAAGGAAGCGTAAGCAATGAGGGAAAAATTCGAGTGTTGAAGATGGACAGTGATGAAAGCATGGGAGCTGCAGGGAAACAAGTTGAAGAGTATAAAGTGATAAACTAAATCAAGAAGGAGTGGCATTCAGTGAGTGGAACCCGATTCAACTAACCAAAGCAATAAACAAACTGGTAGGTGATGTGAAGAGTGCCAAGATACTACGAAGTGGAGCACTTTTGTTTGCAGAGATAGTACTCAGCAAGGGAGGGTCATCAAACAATAAAATTGAAGACAAAAAAAAAAGAGTGCAAGGAACATTGGTCAAGGACAAGAAGTTTGTATGAGGAGTCATTTCAGGGGGACCCACAGCTGCATCAGTGGACCAGATTAAAGAGAATATAGTAGGGACAAAAGCGATTGAGGCAAAACGACTGAGAACGACAAGAAACAGTGAGAAGTGTGATAGTTTAGCGGTAATGATAAAAATTGATGAGGAAAAGCTGCCAGCTAAAGTCTATTTAGGTTCTATGTGCTATGATGTTAAGCCTTATGTTCCCCCGCCACCGAGGTGCTTCAAATGCCAGAAATATGGACACGTAGAAGCCATATGCAAAGGAAAACAGAGGTGTGGAAGATGTACAGGAGAACATGAATATGGAAAGTGTGAAAGTAGAGCCAAGTTAAAGTGCTGTAACTGTGGAGGGGAATAGAGCTCAGCCTCTCGTGGATGTGAGGCCAGGAAAAGAGCAGCAGAGGTGCAAAAAGTGAAACTCTCACAAGGGATAACACATGCAGAAGCAGTAAGGAGAGCATCTGGTCAGACAGAGAAGCCAAAACAAAGTAACACAGAAAGCTACAAAACAAACCCATGTGAAGGCTGTGATAAAATAAAGGAGGAGACGCTGATTGTAAGGAGAAATGATTTTGTGTTATTCATGGTGGAGGTGATCAACTGCTCAGCACAAACAGACAAGAAAACTAAGAAAATCAAAATAATAGTGAAGTCAGCAGAAAAATATCTTGGGGTTAAGGGTTTGTGTTGGGAAGTGGTTGAGGAAGTGCTAAGTGGGGAAGGCCCCCCTAGTTCACAGGCCCCGAGGCTTGGTGATTCATGGCACTGATCATTCTGCAGTGGAATGCAAGAAGTCTCCTTGCTAATGGTCAGGAGTTTAAACATTTCTTAATAAATTTACAAGATAAACCAAACATAATCTGCATACAGGAAACCTGGCTGAAACCAAAATGGGATTTTATTCTACATGGATACACTGCTATTAGAAATGACAGGAAATATGGTAAAGGTGGAGGGGTGCTAATATTTGTGCAGAATGGGATGAGGTACAAATGTAGTCAATAAGGACAAGAGGAGATTTCAATCATTAATTATTATAACCCTTGTAAAAGGTTGACTAAAGACACGTTAAATATTATTGGTGGAAGGCTGCAGGGTAAAGTAATACGGTGTGGGGACTTTCATGCTCATAGTACACTGTGGGGTAGTAGGGATACAGATGCTAATGGTTCAAGTATAGGTTTTATTGATGAGAAACTATTAGTGTGTGTTAACTCTGATAAAGGCACAAAATATAACTATATACAAAACACAAAGTTCAATCGACCTCACGCTCATGTTGCAGGAAATAGCAGGTATCACAACATGGGAAGTGATTAATAAAACACCTGTCAGTAGTGATCATTATCCTATAGTGATCAAAGTTGGTACAGAAGTATGTCAGGAAATATCAATGGGGATACCAAGGTGGAATTTCAAAAAAGTCAACTGAGACAAATTTCAAATATTAAATAAGATGTGAAGAACTGGTTAGGGAGGATATTACTGGTGTAGAGGAGTTTAACAATAAGTTGGTGACAGCAATCATACAGACAGCAGAGGAAACAATTCCAAAGGCAGTAGGAGGCAGAGAGAATGGGATGGTTCCCTGGTGGGATGAAAATTGTAGAAAAGCTGTCAAAAGAAGAAATAGAGCTTTCAGACAATTAAAGAAACATCATTCATTAGAAACATTAATTCAGTATAAAAGAGCACAAGCAATAGTTTGAAGAATTATTAGAATAATAAAACGTACATATTGGAGACACTACTGCAGTAGCATAGGCAGGGAAACGCAGCTGTCAGATGTCTGGGGAACGATCAGACAAATGAGTGGTATAAGAAGGAGGTATGAAATACCAATGTTAAACCAAAATAATAAAATAGCAGTTACAAACAGACAAAGCAGAGCTATTGGCACAAACATTTGTTAAAATTCATAGCTTAGAGAATCTGTCAAATACAGCTAGATAATCTAGGGATAATACACTGGCATTAAATCCAGGTGTTGAGGTGAGGAAAACTACATTAGGTGATAGTCTAGATTTACCCTTCAGTCTATTTGAGTTAAATAGAGCAATCATGAAGGTAAAGCAAACTTCCCCAGGGAAAGATGGTATTAGCTATAGCATGCTGGAACATCTGGATAATCGGTCACGTGATGTAGTTTTGAGACTATTTAACATGGTTTGGGAAACAGGAATAATTCCAACAACCTGGAAGCAGTCTACTGTATCATTGTGCCAATTTTAAAACTTGGAAAAGACCCTTCAAACTACAGACCAATAGCATGAACATCACAGTTTGGTAAAACAATGGAGCGGATGACAACTGAGAGGCTTAATTATTTCATGGAAAGTAAACACCTGTTCGCACCTTATCAAAGCAGATTCCGTAAAGGAAGAAACACATTGGACTCTGTCTTATGCTTGGAATCAGAAATCAGGAAAGCCCAGACTAATAAAGAAATAGTTGTAGCTGTCCTGTTTGATGTAGAAAGAGCATATGATATGTTGTGGAAAGAAAGACTTCTTATTAAATTGAATAAATTAGGTATAGGTGGTAGGTTATATAACTGGGTGTGAGACTTTCTATTTGGCAGAACAATAGAAGTAAGAGTAGGCGTGGAGTATTCGATCACGTATTTAATAGAAAATGGAACTCCACAAGGCAGTGTGTGTAGTCCGGTGTTATTTAACATAATGATCAATGACATTTTCGAGCAGGTAGAATATGGTATTGGGAAAGCACTGTATGCAGATGACAGGGCCCTCGGGATTAGGGGAAGAAATTTAGGATACATTCAGAAGAAAATGCAGACAGCAATAAAAACAGTAGAGGAATGGTCAAAGAAATGGGGGTTTAAGCTATCAATATCAAAGTCCCAGGTAATATGTTTTTCTAAGCAGCAAAAATCACTTTTGCTGAAACTATATGGTCAAACACTTGAGCAAGTCAGAATGGTTCGGTTTCTTGAGGTTATTTTGGATGAGAAACTCACATGGAGACAGCATATAGAACAAACGAAAGGAAAATGTAAGAAAATCAACAATCTTCTGCGTTGCTTGTCAGGATGGAACTGGGTCAGCAAGGTCGTCATTACTAAACATTTACTGGGCACTCATGAGAGCAACATTAGATTATGGTTGTGTAGCCTGTGCGTCAGCGTCAAATAGCAACCTTAAAAAATTAGATGTAGAGCAAACACAGGCCCTAAGAACATGCTGCAGGGCATTCAAAACCTCTCCAGTAGCTGCCACGCAGGTAGAAATGGGAGAAATGCCATTACATATTAGGAGAGTTAAGCTTATGTTGGCATACTGGGTTAACTTACAGGGACACACAATGAATTGCACCCAACAAAGGCCATCCTGCAGGAGTGCTGGGGACACAACCAATCAAACTTACAGTTTTGGATGGATTGGTGATGTCAAGGCAGGTGAAGCAGGTCGACACAGTCGCCAGTACAGCAAAACAGTTCCAATTTCAGCGATCCCTCCCTGGCTGTTTGTGATGCCATCTGTCGATCTGAATTTACAAAAAGAAATGAGAGACAAGTCCAAGCGAGTGCCTGCTTGTTACATTGTCCAAAGCTACATACAACAACACTTTGCAGATGAGACAGTGTTATTTACAGATTGTTCAAAAAAACCTGAATCTGGACATACTGGTGCTGCAGTATATATCCCACAGTATGGCACAGCTATAAAAAAGGAGATCATCATACCATCTTTCAGTATACACAGTAGAGCTTGTGGCCATAATGCTAGGATTACTATGGGTAGAGAAAAACCACCAAAACAATACACTAATAGCAACAGATAGTTTATCAGCACTCATGAGCATCAGGTCAGAGAAATCATGCAGGGAATATATCATAAATGAAATATCATATATACAGAATACACAGAGTGGGTTTAAGTGGATGTTTCATTTGGGTTCCTGCTCATGTAGGGGTAGAAGGAAACGAGGACATAAACATATTGGCAAAACAATCAGTGAAATCGCAAACAATTCATCTGCAAGTTTCATTATGTAAAGCTGAGGCTAGAACCATCATTAAGAGTCAAACAGAAAAAGTAGGGCAGGAGAACTGGGACACCAGTGATACAGGAAGACATCTCTACAATATACAAAAGCATGTGGGTGTTCGGAGAAACAGAAGAGAGGAAACCATCATCACCCGTCTAAGAATAGGCCATACAACACTCAACAAGACACTTCATGTAATAGGAAAACATCCGACTGGGTTATGCAGATGTAACTCACTCCTGGTAAATACACTGCTAGTCTCGGTTCGTAAGGAGCTGAGGGACAGACCGTAATGACCATAAATGAAAGTATACAGACAACAAGGGAAACTGTAACTGTAACTTTTAGGAACTTTGCAGAATAACAAATAAATGAACATTTTAAAAATGGGCCCTTTAAAAATAATGAGCTGTTTGCCAGGAGTCAGTAGAGTCTGTATATTTGTCCTGTTGATCCACTGTAAGTTTCTTAATGTTTGTAACTGCTCACGTGGCAGTTTCTTGTGATAAGAGTGCACTCTTTAAGGATGTGTGTAGCCGTTCTGGAAACTGGCACCACTCAGCCACCAGGTAGAGTGTTGGAGGAGTATTCGATGAGTCAAGCTGTGGTCCACGAAAAATCAGCTGGGAGGCTCGTCATCAACTGATCTTCAGAAACAGCACTCACTCCATCCTTAAGACCAGACCTGTTTGATTTTGCAAACAGGACTTTAAGAATTTGTCGGATCTACTTGTTGTATAACACTCATACGAAAGCATAATCATGTCACACTAAGTATCACATATACAGTATATTGTTTTTTTTTTCGCAGTGTGGTTTCCATCAAATCCTGCGCTCTGATTGGCTGGCGAGCGGGTCTGTATCCTACGATACGGACCCCAGTTATGGACCTCTGGCGACTCGCTCGTTCACAACAACAAACATAGTAGCATGTTTTGTCAACATTTCTCTTTTTTTTAAAGATTTATTTATTATTTATTTATGTTCCATCCTACGGAGCCGTAGAGGGGACATGGTGAATAAAAAAATAAAGCGCACGCATTAATATCTCATGCACACGCCTTATAAGTCGTTCCCACGCTTTATTTTTTTATTCACCATGTCCCCTCTACGGCTCCGTATAAAACTGAGATTCGTTGACATTTTTCAAACATTTACATCCTCAAAATAACAACAATAAACAACATGGCAATGTAATATCGCCCTCACATTTTGTACTATTAACTGTAACTATATCAGCATCATTAATATTCCTGCTTCAAACCACCTCAGAAATCAGAACCTTTGGCTCTGGGCCCTGCTTCCACCAAACTCACTCCCATGCGGGCAGTGATGGGCGGCAGCGCCGTTACATGGAGCGAAGCTATTAGTTTCACTACATTTTCCTGTAGCTTGGCAGCAGCGGCGCTGATTTCTGAATCAAATCACTTCAGTAGTTACGGTATTTTTTTATCAAGTAGCAACGTAGCATCCACAAAAGCTACAATTTCCAGGACATGTATGAGAAAAGCAGAGATTTGCTCTACAGTATGATTTTGAAATGCAATAATCAGACAGAAATAAAGCAAGTTCATACGCGAGCTTCTCCTCTGCTTGTGTGGCTTTGGAAGTGCATGCGCATGGCAGCGGAACAAGCAGAGCGACCGAGAGCGGCACGCACACGCACAGCTAGAGCTGGGCGATAAATCGATTTTATCGATTAATTCGAATTTACAGTTAAGGACGATGTGTTTTTATGAAAATCGGTTCTCTCTCAGTTTTAACTTCCGCCACCGACGCTCCCCTCTGCGCATGTGCAGAACGGATCGGGCACGGACACTATAGCCCTCCTCCCGCACACGTGCCATAGACACAAACATGGCAGCGATTGGGGGAAAGCCGCAACTTGCGCCCAGGAAAGGAGTAACTTTCTCCAGGATCTGGAATTGGTTCGGTTTTGCAGCGTCGGAAGCAGACCAAACAAGTCCTCGTTGTAAGGTGTGTTTGAAAACGGTTGCTTCCAAAGGAAGCAGCACGACGAATTTATTGCAACCCCTTAACCAGAAGCGCGCAGCGGAGCGGGAGGAGTGCTGCTCCCAGCCGAATGAACACAGCCGCAGCACGAGCGCACCATCCACAGCAAAGCAAGCAGCCGTCCCGGACACATTTTCCAGCTGTGCGCCTGATGATCAGAATGGGGTGCGGTGGAAGCAATCACAGATGCTGTCGCGATGTTTATTGCAAAAGACATGGTGCCCATACACAGTGCTGGGGAGTAACGGAATACATGTACCGGCGTTACGTATTCAGAATTAGGGCTGTGCTCGTTTGCCATCAGTTGCTCACGATGTCGTACCATATATATCGCGATATATCGAGTTAAACGATGTCTTTAATGTATTGTAAGCAGAGGGCGCGAACACGTTTGGCGCCAAAATTATTCAATCAATGAGTCTCGAGACGAGGCCATGGGGGATGTAATTAGCGGCTTGCAGCGTCTGTAGCAGAGCGCATTGAAACTTAACAATCTACTGATAACATATCGATTGAGCCACTTCCAGATGTTATCTACTTCGTCATTTGTTGTGTTTCAATAACAAAAGTCGGACAATAAAGGCACAAATGACAGATATTGGATACTAATTAGACAACAAACAGCCATTACGGCATGCTGCTGCCTTAAGACACTGATTCTGATTGGCTGGCTTATACACCAGCCAATCTATTTATAATCAATTTATTTTAACTATTTGAATGTTAAAAGACGCCAAATATAATTCCAGAGAAGGGTCAAGGACACATTGGGATGCTTTAAAAGCATTCTACTAAAATACCAAATCATGATACTGTGAAACGAACCGACTGGGAATGCATCCAGGCCTGGCCTAATTTCTAGTGCGCATACCCTGAGTAACTGGAAGCACCATTTGTAAATAAAAACATTTTTGGTTGGAACAGGTTGCAAGCATGAATTTCCGTCGATTTCTGGCATGAAACATGCTTTAAATCAAGTGAAAATTGATGACAACTTGCTACAGAACCGGGAGATATGAAATATGTCATATATGGGATTTTCGATTTTCAAGTGAGTAAATGATATCGTATCGTAGCCCCGAAAATCATGCATGATTGAGTATCGCGAGCTGTGAGCACAGCCCTATTCAGAATACAAATTATGAGTAACTGTATTCCGTTACAGTTACCATTTAAATGGGTGGTAATTAAAATACAGTTACTTTGTAAAAATAAATGGATTACACGGCGGTATTTTCCAGTTTAACGTGTTTAGCTATCCCCTCTCTAATTTCGGTAATTCCACGCATTGCCAGAAATCCAAACAATGCGCAATAAGAGCTTCTAATGTAAACGTCCTCCTAACGGTGTCGTCAGTTAGACAGTGGACCCGGAGCAAGCACAACAGAGTCATGTGGAACGTCTCTTTAGCCAGGGAGGACTTATTTTCACCCCACACCGTAACCGTATGACAGACAAGCACTTTGAACAGGTGCTCTTGCTGCGTTACAACTGTCTTTACTGGACTGTAGAATAAGCGGGACAGATATAGGAAGGTTGCTGAAAATATCTTGGTCTTGTTCACAGATAATGCATTTTCACTTGTAACATCATCTTGTGTTTATTATAAATGATATCTGATGGCAAGGTTTAAATAGCATTTTGTCATTGTCAAATCAAGTCTGAATATTTTTATTTGAATTGAAGGATCTTTAATAATTTGAAATTATTGGTGGAAAAATACTGTAAGTAAATGCAAACAAAACAAAATCAAGGTTTTTTTTTTTATTGTTTTATAAAACCTATTTCATGTCTTTCTGTTGTCCTAATCAGGAAAAGAGTAATTGGAAATGCTGATTTTTTTTTTCCTCGTGCAAGGCTACTTTTTATTTTAACTTAGTTATGGAAAATGTTGCTGATCATAACAGTAAGTACTTTTCAGTGACATATTTTATGTTTGTTTAACACTCTTCCACTTTTCACCTTTGTGAATAAAGAAATGGTTAAGTAAAGCCTGGGCTTTATTATCTTTAAGCAGATAAAACATCTTATGTTAACAAACCCTAATATTTTCTCCTCTACAGCAAATGTACTGGAGACTGGGGCTGAACAGCCAATTTGTAGAGAAAAACAAACAAGAATTTGCATGATGTGATTGCTACATTCATGTAGTTGTAAAAAGCATGACAATATATTAAGTAATCCAAAGTATTCAGAATAAGTTACTCAAATTGAGTAATGTAACGGAATACGTTACAAACTACATTTTGGGGCATGTATTCTGTAATTTGTAACAAAATACATTTTAAAAGTAACCCTCCCAACACCTACATATGGTGGAAAAGTCGGGATTTTTTTCCTATTTTGTCAGTTTTATCGAAAAGGATAATTTTATTTATTTTATTTTTTATTTTTTGAGGGGGCATTTATTTTTTTAAGTTTGAGGGTGCATTGCGTCAGTGCCAGTTTGAAACTAAGCTATGTTGGAGAAAGCTTTCTAAAAGTTACTGCATGTTCTCACTGTTTACAATGGCATGGTCTGCCATCTCATCTACAAGCTTGTTTTTTGGCTTCTTTTTGGTTTCTGGTTGCACTTTAACCCCAAAGGGGAAATTTAAGTGAAAACAAAATAAAGGTAAAACTTGTTTTGAAACATTTCTTTGTCATCTGTAGTTTGATTTTTAGTGGGGGGAACCGATTAAAATTGAAAATCAGATTTTTTTGTGAATATCGCCCAGCTCTACGCACAGCACAAGAGGATGGAAGAAGAGACAGGAGGAGAGCGAGAAGAGCCGTCCACTGACATCACGCTGTGGCCTTATCTGCAAAAATATA
This sequence comes from Neoarius graeffei, assembly GCF_027579695.1. Lineage (NCBI taxonomy): Eukaryota > Metazoa > Chordata > Actinopteri > Siluriformes > Ariidae > Neoarius > Neoarius graeffei. The sequence continues at coordinate 65,310,808 of NC_083585.1, forward strand.
TGACACTTGTCAAATCGTCAGTGAAAAAATACGTGTTTAAATGTGTGCTTTGCAATCCCATAACCAAACTGTTGTCAACGTCTAAGACCAACCTCAGAACCCACATTCAGGTGAATTAATTTCCCTACTGCAGTAGGCTATAATGAAATGTGTGTGTGTAAAATAATACCCTACAGTTTGACTCAGAATTGAGCGAAAATGAGGGAATAATGTCATGTTAACGCATGCTGACTAGCAGGGGGGGAAACTAGCCTACAAAAGTGGCACTACTAGCCTGTCTAAGATAGTTTATCCACCATCTCTGGTCAAAGTGTTTTTTAAAGCTTAGGCTACATGTAGTTTTTTCATTGTGAAATGAGATTAGCATATACATCGGTGTTTTTATCAATAGGCTCCAGCTATTCAGAGTGATGTTCAAGGTCCTAGGCCAGGAGTCTCCAACCTTTTTCTCTCTGAGAGCTACTTTGACAAAATCAATGTGGCCAATGCTACTCTCCAACTACTTTACAGCATTTATCTGTTGGCCTATTGATAGTCTTAGAGATACTGTAGATGTTACATCCTTTATCATACTCACTTGCAGTACTCATCTAAAGTGTCATCTAAACTTTTTTGGTCCCTTTTTCCATAGTAGTCAAATCTGATGAGCACTACTAACATCAACTCTCATCAGAGAGCAGTAGAACTGGGATATTATCATCATTTTATAGCTACCAGACAAAGTTTACACAAATCTGTTATTATTTACATTTCATTTGACCCTTTGGAGAGCTACTTTTAAGCAGTTGGTGACCCAGCTACCTGTTGGAGACCCTTGACCTAGGCCTACTCAGTTTAGTTTTTTTTGGGGTAGGCCTGATTAACTTAGCCTACCAAGGGAAATATAACCCTAGTCCTTACCACAATCACACACACACACACACAAAAAAAAAAAAAAATCAAATCATTCATTTCTTCTCTAGGAGGGTCCACCCAAATAAAATGGCATGCATGGACAAGGAGCGCGAACGGGTCAAGAGGAGATGTCTACCTCTGGATGATGAAGATCATACTTTACAAACCAGTGTGTCACAATTTTTCAGGGGGGGGGGCACACATCATATCTCAGGAACGTTTCGATAAACTCATTCTTAACTTCATAGTTCAAGGAATGCATCCACTCCACACTGTGGACAGACCTGAATATCAACAATTATTTAGTGAAATTCTGCCCTCAAGGCATTTGAGGTCAAGGCGGACATTGGGGCAGCTGCTTGACAAGGAATACTCTTCCATGAAGAGTGCTTTGGCTGATGTATTGTCCAAACAGAGTCACATATGTACCACCACAGATGCCTGGTCATCAAATAATAGGAGCTTCCTTGGTGTTAGTATCCGATGGATAGCTGAAGACTCCTTGAACATCTGCTCTGAGGCAACAGCCTGTCGCAGAATTGTACGGAGGCACACTTTTGATGTTTTAGCCGAGATGCTTGAAGATGTTCACAGAGAATTCAACATAAAGGACAAGGTGACTCTGACAACTACAGATAATGGTTCCAACTTCATAAAGGCATTTAGTATGTTCGCAGAAGTTCAGAGAAGTATCCAGGACTACAGAGAGGAGGAGGATCATCCCGTCTTCATCAATCTCACAGACATCCTAGATGAAACACAGGAAGATTACAGCCTCCCTCCTCATCAGTGGTGTGCCTGCCACACCCTCAATCTTGTTGCCACCCGAGATATTGAGCACGTGTTGACCCAGTCAGAGCCATTTAAGAGAGTATCGAGATCAACACTTGCCAAATGTCAGGCTTTTTGGAACAAGCAACACAGGAGCACTCAAGCCTCTGATACTATTCAAGAAAAGCTAGGCTGTCAACTGATAGTGCCCATTTTAACCAGATGGAACTCCACTTACCATGCCATGGAACACTTGAATATGTGTATCCTAACAAAAGAACAAGAATTCTATGAAGTCTGTGAGAAGCTGCAGGTGGCACGGTTCAAAGTCAACAGAATTTATGTTCATACAGGAGTATGTGAAGGTAAATATGATGTGTGCAAATAGTACAGTTTATGTCAACATGACAACCACTATAATAATCTCATCTCATTATCTCTAGCTGCTTGATCCTGTTCTACAGGGTCGCAGGCAAGCTGGAGCCTATCCCAGCTGACTACGGGCGAGAGGCGGGGTACACCCTGGACAAGTCGCCAGGTCATCACAGGGCTGACACAGACAACCATTCACACTCACACCTACGGTCAATTTAGAGTCACCAGTTAACCTAACCTGCATGTCTTTGGACTGTGGGGGAAACCGGAGCACCCGGAGGAAACCCACGCGGACACGGGGAGAACATGCAAACTCCGCACAGAAAGGCCCTCGCCGGCCACGGGGCTCGAACCCGGACCTTCTTGCTGTGAGGCAACAGCGCTAACCACTACAACACCGTGCTGCCCCCACTATAATAATAATAATAATAATAATAGCCTGAATTTCATATGGCATAAATAAAGTTTCATTCATCTCTAGCTGCTTGATCCTGTTCTACAGGGTCACAGGCAAGCTGGAGCCTATCCCAGCTGACTACGGGCGAAAGGCGGGGTACACCCTGGACAAGTCGCCAGGTCATCACAGGGCTGACACAGACAACCATTCACACTCATACCTATGGTCAATTTAGTCACCAGTTAACCTAACCTGCATGTCTTTGGACTGTGGGAGAAACCGGAGCACCCGGAGGAAACCCACGCGGACACGGGGAGAACATGCAAACTCCACACAGAACGGCCTTCACCGGCCACGGGGATCAAACCCAGATCTTCTTGCTGTGAGGCGACAGCGCTAACCACTACACCACCGTGCCGCCGGATAAATAAAGTATGTAATAATAATATTAATAATAACTTAATTGTATGAGTTAAATAATTGAACAATATGTGATGTGGCATTAATATTTTTATTTGTCTGTACTCCAAGGTTATGATGCCTTTGGCCAAGGCTGTTGACGTGTTACAGTCTGACCGAATGGGTTTCTCGGGAGTGTTGGTGCCAACCATTTCAATTCTATTTGAGAAGATGGAACAGATGAAGCGGGAGAGCCGACTTCATCATTGTAACCCCCTGGTAGATGCCATCATCAGTGGGATTAAGAAAAGGTTTGACTACATTTTTCAAGATGCCACTGCAGCTCACCAAATGTTCAGACTGACCTACATCCCCAGTGACAAGAAGGCTCAAGTTTTGTCAGACCTGAAAGTAGAAGTACACCTGCTTCAAACCCAGTCTTCAGGTCATATGCAAACAGATGAGGACAACGCGACTGATGATGGTGATGAGGTAACAGGGTACTTCCCATCCCTGAGATCAGCCACAGAGCTGAATGAAGTGGACTCCTACTTGCAGTCATCTGAAAACAAACTTGTAAATGCATTCCAAAACCTGCCACTGATGAAAAAGGTCTTTCTTAAATACAACACAGGAGTCCCAGCAAGTGCAGCATGTGAAAGACTGTTTAGCGTAGGAAAAGATATTTTCAGACCAAAGAGAAACCGCCGTTCTGAAGCCACTTTTGAAAAGCTTCTCTTGTGCTGTGTAAACAAACACCTTGTTAGAACAATAAGGGCCCAGCCATGCGACATAACTCCCCTCCCCTCCCCCAGCACTAAAACATGTATTTGAGGACTTTGATTCTCACTTCAGCTTGGACCAGTTCATTTGCTATTGTCCCAGTGATCACTCTCTGAGCCATGCTTTATAATCATGGTGTTAGATATTATGGTTTCCTTAAACACAGTTTAGCACGGTTCTTAAACACAAAGTTCATTTGTAACTTGAATAGACTTAATTGGGGTCTGAAGAAGTTCTCTCGTTAAGGGAGGCCCTGAGGAGATAAGGTGCCCATTAATATGGTTTTGATTTCCCTAGAAATCTTAAATTGGTCAATTTAAACCTATAGCCATGTCTTGCCCATAGAACACTACACAGTAGCTTTAATTTGGTACTAAATAGTTTGTTTCCTAGAGTACTGGTTTATCTAATAGTAGGCCAATAACTTTTTTTGTTTTATTCCCAGCAGTAAGCACTGTAGCTTTTATTTATGTCTCAATGCTTCACATAAAGCAATACACTGTGTTAGATCATGGGCTTTTCTTCAATAAGTGTTTTAACCAGTGCATCTGTCTGACTGTCATTTTGCACTGATCTGGCATGAGGTTGGGACAACGTGAAGTAGCTTCTGATGTAGTTAAGCTACTTTTGCCATATTTGTGTAACTTAGCTTGCTATATTTCTATGGGTGGTAGCTTTTGTGTCGTGAAGCTTAATTTATTGTTGAGTAACTGATAGCTTAGCTCACTACATTTTACAAGTAGCTTGCCCAACACTGCATGCGGGTCGGACAGAACCACACACACAATTAGCATCATATTGCTAACTTACCGAGAGAGATGGAGGGAAAACGGGACTTTCCAAACTCCAGGTCACCTCTACACACCTCAGTTATCTTCTGCTTTCACTAGTTTGCTTGTAAATACATTCTTATGTTTAACCTTTACTTTCCTTTTAAATACTTTAACTTTCTCTGCTCTGGTCGCCACAAGCTCGTCTTCTCTCTGTCTCTCACACAGGTAGTGGTGGGCGAATCGATCTAAAATATCAATATATCAATACCAACGTTGGTATCGGTATTGATCGATATTTGCGTGATGAGATTGATATGTACGTTTCAGGTTCTCTTCTCTCCGTTCAGTATACAACTCCTGTTACATCAAAGTGGTTGTGCACGTGCAAACACCGCTCCTCTCACTCACTTCGCTCATGCTTGCTCTGTCCCCCCCCGCTATACTGTGAGTGTTGCCGGCTGCAGGCACGTCACTCAGCAGCGCGCTGCTTGGCATTATAACATGGCAGAGAAAAAGAGGCGCGCCGTTTGGTCTTACTTTACAGTTTCAGACCAAAATACTGCAACCTGCGATGTTTGCAGAAAAGAAAACAGGTACTGTTTTTGAGTCCTTTTTTCCCGCGAGTGCCGGCATTAATTACTAATCCTTTTTTAACTTTTTTTTCTACAAATAAATTTCCAGTATCATCTTCATTTTTATTGTACTGTCGCTTTCATTTTTGTACTTTTCACTTTCACTTTCCTTTTTCCGGTTTTTCTCTTTCTTTTTTTGGAAGAACGCCGAGACCGGAAGCTTTCTTTTTCTCTCCTCCTGTGTAAAGACCACAAGCGGAGGCCATCCACATCTGATCTGCTTTAATATCAACAGATCTTCGTTTAAGGTACGTGAATCTTTTCATCATGGCACACCTTCAGCTTGTTCAGTGTGCTGAGTGCAGGATGTTTAGTCATTCTTCCTCCGTCACTAGCGATAGCTTTATTAGCTTTATTTGTGATAAGTGCAGATTAGTTAGCTCTCTGACGGAGAAGATTACAGTGCTAGAAGCGCGTGTCCAGGCTTTAGAGCAGGTTAGTGAGCGTGAGAACAGTGTAGTTTCTGTAGGGGAAAGTCTGGATGCCCTAGGTGGAGTTAGTAATCCCCCAACTCCGGCATTAGAGCCCTTACAGCGGCGCGAATGGGTGACAACTCGGCGGCATAAGCGTAGAGCCAAAGCTACCGCTGAGGCTCGCCCACGGGAGCACCACTCCTCTCTGCGTCACGTGCCAAACAGATTTGCTCTCCTTAGTGATGCACCCACTGAGAAACCTGAAAGAGCTCTGGTTATAGGGGACTCTATCATATGGCACATGAAATTAGCTCAGCCTTTAGGGGCACCAGCAGCTTTAGTCAGGTGTATACCGGGAGCCAGGGTGCCGGACATAGCAGGTAATCTTAGGGTCCTAGGCAAGCACAGGTTCTCAAAGATAGTTATCCATGCAGGAGCTAATGATATACGCCTTCGTCAATCTGAGGTTACTAAGAGTAACTTTGTAGAGGTGTTTAAATTAGCGAAGGCGATGTCCGATGCTGTAGTATGCTCTGACCCCATCCCAATGCGGCGTGGCGATGTACCGGTAGCTTACAGCAGGTTATGGTCGCTGAACTGCTGGCTGTCCAGGTGGTGCTCTGAAAACAGTGTGGGCTTTATAGATAATTGGGCTAATTTTGAGGGCACTGCTGGCCTGTTAGGGCGGGACAGTATCCATCCCACTTGGGAAGGTGCTGCTCTCATTTCCTGCAGCATAGGTCATAGTCTCAGAACAGGCCTAGTTAATTTCTGACAATCCAGAGCCAAGGCCAGGGAGCAGACGAACAGGCTAAACCGACTGTCTGCTAGCTGCATAGAGTCGTCACTCAGGGTCCATTACATCGAGACTGTGTCTGTTCCCTGAGCTAAACAAAAAGGTAGAAATTTTCAGAGAGTTTGTTCCAGTAACCTAATCAATATAAAATTAGATCATACTGACTGTACCGTTGCTGCCAGCACCTTTGATCTAAATATTAGATCTCTTACATCTAAAGCGCTAATGGTTAATGAACTCATTACTGATCAAGAGTTTAATGTACTTTGTTTAACTGAAACATGGATTAAGCCAAACGAATATATAGCATTAAATGAAGCGAGTCCTCCTGGATACAGTTATATACACCAGCCTCGTCTAACTGGCAGAGGAGGAGGCGTCGCGGTTATTTATAATGATTATCTAGGTGTAACACAAAAACCTGGTTATAAATTTAATACATTTGAAGTTCTTCATACTCATATAATGTATGTAGCCTCGAAAAATAAGTCTACCCAGTTAATTCCATTGCTTATTATTTACAGGCCCCCGGGGCCATATTCTGAGTTTCTTTCTGAATTTGCAGATTTTATCTCAGATCTGGTTATTTCCTTAGACAAAGCTTTAGTTGTCGGAGATTTTAATATTCACTTCGATAACCCAGAAGACCCTTTAAAAACAGCATTTGTGTCCATCTTAGATTCAGTCGGGATTAAGCAGAATGTCATAGGACCGACCCATAATGGTGGTCACACCCTTGATCTAATACTAACATTCAGATTAAACGTAGACAATATAGTCATACTTCCACAGTCTGAAGTTATCTCAGATCATTATCTCATCTCATTCAAACTATGTCTGAGTAATAATATATGCACCTCACCACGCTACTGTCTTAAACGTACTTTCACGTCAACTACTGCACAGAGCTTTATAAATGATCTCCCAGAGCTGTCAACTTTGATTGGGTCACTGTCAGCCCCTGCAGAACTTGATCAGGCAACTGAATGCTTAGAGTCAACCTTCCACCATACTTTAGATAATGTAGCTCCTCTAAAAAGGAAAATGGTCAGAGACAAAAAATTAGCACCCTGGTATAATGATGACACTCACACATTAAAACCGACCACTCGAAAATTGGAATGTAAATGGCGTCAAACAAAATTGGTAGTGTTCAAATTAGCTTGGAGGGAGAGCTTACTGAAGTATAGAAAAGCTCTTAGTGCTGCGAGATCAACATCTCTCCTCCCTAATAGAAGATAACAAAAATAATCCTAGATTCCCATTTAATACTGTAGCAAAATTAACCAGGAATAAGTCCACTATCGACACATGCACACCTGCAGTATGTAGTAGCAACGACTTCATGAAATTTTTTAATGACAAAATTGAGAATATCCGACAAAAAATTCAAACTACTAATTTAAGGTCAGACAATGAAAGTGACCTTGTAGTTAACTATATAACTGTATCGGATCATCAGTTAGAATGTTTTACTCCCCTAAAAGAAACTGAATTACTTTCATTAATCTCTACATCAAAGCCTCAACTTGCGTACTAGATCCCTTACCTACACATCTATTCAAACAGATAATGCCTGGAGTAATTGAACCGCTTCTAAAAATAATAAATTCTTCTCTTATGATTGGCTATGTACCCAAATCCTTTAAACTAGCAGTTATCAAACCCCTGATTAAAAAACCTGACCTTGATCCCTGTCAGCTGTCCAATTATCGGCCAATATCAAACCTCCCCTTTATCTCCAAGATCCTTGAAAAAGCTGTGGCACAGCAGTTATGCTCATATTTACATAGGAATAACATCCATGAAATGTATCAGTCAGGATTTAGACCTCATCATAGCACAGAGACAGCACTGGTTAAAGTAGTAAACGACCTACTGTTGGCGTCTGATCAGGGCTGTGTCTAGCTACTTGTGTTGCTTGACCTTAGTGCAGCATTTGATACCATTGATCATTCCATTCTTCTGGATAGACTAGAAAATGTTGTGGGAGTTAAGGGACTGGCCCTCTCCTGGCTCAGGTCTTATCTAACTGATCGTTATCAGTATGTTGATATAAATGGTGATATTTCTAGATGTACCAAGGTAAAGTTTGGTGTTCCACAAGGTTCTGTCTTGGGTCCACTGCTTTTTTCTCTATATATGTTACCTCTGGGCGATATTATTCGTAAACATTGTATTAGTTTCCACTGTTATGCTGATGACTAGAGGTCGACCGATAAGGGTTTTTCTAAAGCTGATACCAATATTTAGAGGTCAGAGTCAGCCAATGGCCGATATGAGCTGCCGATTTTTTTTTTGGGCCGATTTTTAGGGCCGATATGCTATCGTATTGTCCTTAATTGGCATGCTAAAATATCATACTAGTAAGAGGACGCACAACACTGGGTGTGATGTGATCCATGTCTGAATGAGATGAATTATGGGATGGATGCAAGAGTCCATGTTACTATGCAGGAGAAAAGCAATAGCTTTGTGATCCCTGTGGTGCAATTTTAAGAAATATAGTCTACATACAGGAGGAGGAGGAAGAAAAGTCGTGCAGGGTAATAGTAATGCCAGGGGAATCATTTTCTCATCATCAATCAAGGTTCATGGCAAGCACATGCTTGAGCCAGACGTCCTCGCGAGCTGTCTCAAAAACTACATTACCTCCATTATTTCAGAAAGAAATCCCGAATTGTGTCTGAGACACGCCAGGATTCCTCCTGACCCCCGCACTGCAGTCTCTGCTTATGTAAAATAAAAACAAACCCACCCTGGATCACTATACATACATACAGTCTGCTGAGCGCATGCGTGTGTGCACTCTCGCTCATTCTCGCAGCGCGTGCATTCCCTCGCGACAACACCACACCGCACTCGCGCTCTCTCCCCCTCAGGCAGCCCGCATATTAAAAATGGCAGTTTGTACAGTACAATATCCAGACCTTCGCGCCGCCAGAAACACTCTTGTTAAGAATGCGATTTGTGTGGAAATTACAGCTCCGAATCCGCTTCCGTGTCCTTAGGGTTCGTTCAAAATAAACAACAGGTGCCTCAGGCTCTCAGACACAAACGAATTTCAGCAACTAGGACATTGAAATGTAAGAATTGAAGCCTTACCTGTAGGCTATTTCTGCTGACTCCTGAAACGTTTGTTGGCTTGGGTCTTTTGCACGCCGCGTTCTACATAGCTGTCGTGCCTGACTTTAAATCGGTGCGACCAAATAAGAAAATCGGCCGATGCCGATTCATTAAAAAATGGCAAAAATCGGCCGATTAAATCGGCCGGCTGATAGATCGGTCGACCTCTACTGATGACACACAGTTGTATGTCTCTGCAAAACCTGATGAGAGACACCAGCTTAATAGAATTGAGGAATGTGTTAAGGACATTAGACACTGGATGCTTATTAATTTCCTTCTGCTTAACTCTGACAAGACTGAAGTACATGTGCTAGGACCACATACAGCTAGAAGTAAGTTTTCTGATTACACAGTGACACTGGATGGCCTTTCTGTTTCTTCACGTGCACCAGTAAAAGACCTCGGAGAGATTATTGACCCCAGTCTTTCATTCGAAACTCACATTGATAACATCACCCGGATAGCTTTCTTTCATCTCAGAAATATTGCAAAGATAAGAAATTTAATGTAATTGCATGACGCAGAAAAACTAGTCCATGTTTTCGTTACCTCTAGGTTGGATTATTGTAATGCCTTACTGTCTGGATGTTCCAATAAGTGCATAAATAAGCTCCAGTTAGTTCAAAATGCAGCAGCAAGAGTCCTTACTAGAACTAGAAAATATGACCACATCACGCCTGTCTTATCCACACTGCATTGGCTCCCAATCAAATTTCGTATTGATTATAAAATACTACTATTGACCTTTAAAGCACTAAATGGTCTCACACCACAGTACCTGAGTGAACTTCTGCTCCTCTATGACCCGCCACGCCTACTTACAGGTAGATCAAAAGGTGCAGGCTATCTGCTGGTACCTCGTATAGTGAAGGCTACATCAGGGGGCAGAGCCTTTTCTTACAAAGCCCCACAGTTATAGAACAGCCTTCCAAGTAATGTTCGGTAATCAGACACAGTCTCAGCATTTAAGTCTAGGCTGAAAACATCTGTTTAGTCAAGCCTTTTGTTAATGGTGTTTATGAGGTAAACGTGTAGATCTAGAGGGTCCTCAGACAGAGTGTTTTGGTAAACTGGGATGTATGGATGCTGTCAGTCCCCACTCACTTGCTCACTCGAGTTTGTTGACAGTGTAGTGGCTGGCTGCTTTATGTCCCGGGGCTCCCTCATGCCTGTGTTACCTTCTGGCTCTCTCCTTTTAGTTATGCTGTCTTAGTTAGTTGCCGGAGTCCCTGCTTGTACTCGGTGCAATATGTATACTGCTCCTACTTATTCAGGTGACATTGGGCATATCTAACAACCTGGGTTTTCTTTCCCTCCCCCACCCCAAATCTGTCCCTCTGAGTTACATGGAGTCAACAGGAAATCTTTTGGTGGAGAGGGTGGAGACCTCGACTGGCTATCATAGCCTGCAGGGAATCGGCCATCAGACTTCTGTTGCATGTCCCAGACCCGGTGAAATGTAACTGAATTGTCTTGGCCAGCCCTAAGGGTCCCATCTGCATCTCATCATTGCTGAGGAGTGTGCTCCCATCACCCAATCAAGCATCCAGCCAGAGCAGGTCATGATATATTTTTTACCATATTAACATGCCATTGTTGTGTGTTATGCCTGATGTCAAGACTCTCGTCTCTGCGAGCCTACCACACAGATTTAATACTTGTCATTTTTAGGGCATACCTAACAACATGTGTTTTCTTTCTCTCTCTCTTCCCCCCCAATCTGTCCCTCTGAGTTACATGTTGGTCCTGGGATTGAGATGCTGGCCTCTTCTGGCCTCGGACCTGCTTGATCCATCATGATGCCCTGTGTCTGGTCGGAGTTTTATCGCATCGCTCCTGTGAAGGACGGCCCCATGAGGATAGTTGAGGGTTATACCTGGAGGATGCTCTTGACTCTTACAGTAATGCTTTTATGGCTGAGGACTACAGTTGTCTTGCTAACTTTAGGACTGCAGTTATCATGAATCAATTTTGCACTCAAGTTTCCATCAATGAAGAGTTATAACATCAACGAAACTTTCCTCATGTTAAAACTGTTAATATTATAGTCAGGCTGTCTGTTGTTGCCCAAATGAGGATGGGTTCCCTTTTGAGTCTGGTTCCTCTCGAGGTTTCTTCCTCATGTCGTCTGAGGGAGTTTTTCCTTGCCACCGTCGCCACAGGCTTGCTCATTGGGGACAGATTAGGGATAAAATTAGCTCATGTTTTAAGTTGTTCAAATTCTGTAAAGCTGCTTTGCGACAATGTTTATTGTTAAAAGCGCTATACAAATAAACTTGACTACTGTGGCAACACCACAAATTTGTACAAACATCTTAAAACCCACCCACATGAGAACTCCAAGCTCCAAAGCAAACGGAGAGTGGAGGAGGGGAATCCCCCAACCACAGGCAGACCCCCAGGACCCAGACAGAAGTCACTGGTAGATGCCTTGCAGCATGGCCAACAATATCTAGGTAGCTGATTTATAGAAGTGAAAGTAAGATTTAGTCATCTTCAGCATTAGTGTTATTTTTCAAAGTGTAATTGGTAATCATAGTTGTAATTTTAGCAGACTGATTAAATATATACTATTTAGACAGTCATAATATATTCAGCCAGTTGAAATAAATCTAAATGAATTATTATACACACACACACACACACACACACACACACACACACACATATAAAAAGATACATATCTCAAACCTGAAATATGAATATGGCTGAATATAATAACCCTTTTGTGGTAACTGTCAAAGGAACATTAGTGTTCCTATATTTAGGCTACATGCAGATAAGTTATAGATTTAATTATTTTGTTCTTTCTCCTAGGTGATTCCCCAAGAGCTACAGTTGTAATAAGGAGCCTTGCTGAAATGGTTGTAAAGGACCTACAACCTCTATCTGTGGTAGAAGATGAGGGTTTTAGAAGTTTTGCAAAGAGACTTGATCCTTGCTACAAGATTCCAAGTCAGAAAGATTTAATGGGGGGGGGGGGGGGGGGGGGATACCAGCACTGTATGAAGAGTGTCGCTCAAAAGTGAAAAAATCTCTGGATGTTGCAAACAGTCCTGTACTCACAACAGATATGTGGACATCAAGAGCCACAGAGCCTTATTTAACTGTCTCATGCCATATCATTGATGAGAACTGGCAAATGCAAGCGTATGTCCTAGAAACCAGTAGTTTTTCAGGAAAACACAGTGCTGACAACATTTGCCTCGAATTAAAAAGAATCAGTGATGAATGGGGCATAACTGCCAAGGTTCAGGCTGTAATCACAGATAATGCTGCCAATATGGTTGCTGCTGTGCGCAAAGCAGGTTGGGCACATTATCCATGTTTTTGCACACACCTTAAATTTAGTAGTAAAAGTCTCCATTAAGGCTCTCCCTAATGTTCTTGACATCCAGCAGAGGTGCAGTGCTATTATAGCTTTCTTTCACCACAGCACAAACGCAACAGAGAAGCGCAAAGAAATTCAGAAACAACTGAAGTTTCCAGAACACAAACTGATACAATCAGTTGAAACAAGGTGGAACTGTGTTCTACGTGTTTGAGAGACTACTTGAGCAAAAGGAAGCTGTTACTACAGCTCTTTGTCTTCTTGGAAAGAGCTCACTGTGCTTGAGTGAGGAAGACTGGTCCATGGCTAGTCTCTCCATTGATACCGTGAGACCATTTGAAGAAGTAACAAGAGAGATATCAACTGAAAAACATGTTTCAGTTTCAAAAGTGATTCCCCTGGTTACACAACTTCTGAGATCAACTGCATCTCATGAGTGCCATGGTAGTGAGCTAGCTGCTGAGCTGTCAGCACAATGCCAGCACCATTTCAGAGGTATTGAAACCTTTTATGGTCTTGCTGTCTGCACCTACCTGGATACAAGATTTAAAAACTTTGGGTTCCGTGACATGGCAAATGTTGAACCTGTGAAAAAACGACTCATCACTGAAATGCAATTAGTGAACCAGACCTCAGCCCCTTCAGTGTCAGCTCCTGAACCAAGCACAAGCTCTGCCACCAGCTCTGTCTCAGCTCCTGCAACTACCTCAAGCTCCCCTGCAGGGGCTTCTCCATCCCCACCTGCAGCAAAAGGTGGGATATGGACAGAGTTTGACTCCCAAATCCTTACATTCCAGCAGTATTGCAGAACTGCCACCGATGCCATTATTGAAATGCGCCGGTACTCAGAAGAGAAGCCAATTCCACGGGATGGAGACCCACTTCTTTGGTGGAAAGCGAATGAGCCAACATTCCGCTCTCTGAGCAAGCTTGTCAAGAAACACCTGGGAGTAACCGCAACCTGCAGAAAGGATTTTCTCTAAGGCAGGACAGTTAGTAAGTCAGAGAAGAAGTGCAATAAAAGGGAAAAATGTTAACATGTTATTGTTTCTGAACAAAAACCTATAAATCTGTAGTTCTCAACTTGGGGACAGGGCCCAAAAGGGGACTGCAGGGGATAATTCCTTGGACACAGGAGGGCTTTGAGGGCAAAAAGCCAAAGGTCGTAAATGAGAGCCAGCGGTAGTTTTTGCTTTTGTTTAGGTTATTTGCACTATTGCCTTTATTTTTCACAAACAATTATGTGTAATGAAAGGGATTTTGTTAGATTGTTATTTTTTGTATTGTTGTTTATGAACAAAACTCAACTGAAAAAGTAAAATTTAAATTTGTTGATTGTTGATAAAATTGTAAATATTGCAATATTGCATTGAGTTAGTTAATAAAAAGTATTTTCATTTGCCTACAATCTTTGTCCTGTGTTTTATGATCATAATCATAACTAATTAAAGGAAAAATCACAAGATCATTCAATGATCATGAAAATTCAAATTTTCATTCAAATTTGCATATTGATGATGCTTTCACTTCATAAATTATGATGCATTGCTCTTTCCAAAACGAAAGTAGATAAGCTGCTTTTCTAAGTACAAAAAGTATTGTTATCTGCAATTCTGGCCCAGTATTTACTTGGTATCGGATTGATACCAAATTTTGCAGTATTGCTCACCCCTAACACAGGGGCCTCATGACCTGTCAATTATCTTCAATTAAGGTGGGACCTTACCAACTCTGCGCTCTGATTGGCTGATCATCTCTGTTGGTTCAGATGAGAAAAACAGTAAAACTATATGGCTGATCATCTCTCATTGTTCAACACAGAAAACAGTAACATTATATTAATACATCATGAACATTTTAACCCTTTGTCACTGGCTTACACAGACATTGCAATCAGCCAGAATCAGTGCAGCATGTGGTAGTGGAGTGTGACTTCAATAAGGAAGAGCGAAATAAAGTAAGTGAAGCACTTCAAGAAATAAAGCTTAACTTCACACTAGAGAACATCTTAGGTAAGGCATTAGGAGATTTTATATATATATGGCCAACTAATAACATTTTTAAAAGAAACAGGTGTAATAGAGAAAATTTAGGGGTTTTTTTCCCCCCTGCCAAGCTTCTGTTCCATACTCCAATCCAGTAGGTGGCGGTGATGCACCTTTAAGCTGGCATACCAACTGCCATTAAACCCAGAAGACGACGACGACTGTGGGTGGTAAAAAGAGCAACTGGACTTGCTTGAAGATTCTCGAAGACGTTTCACCTCTCATCCGAAAGGCTTCTTCAGTTCTGTCTGACTGAGGCTACGTTTACATTACATCAAATCAGCGGATCATCAGATTAACGTTCTTAAAACGATTCACATTTATACTAAAACCGTTAGCTGTGCACACAGCAATGCCAATACACGGATACGCTCAGCTCCGCAGGCATCCTGTGCTCCAAATCACTCCGCCCTGAACAGCGAGTGCCCTCTGGAGGGTGTGCACTCCGGCCCTGCGCAGCTCACAGAGCGTGCGAGTGAAGTGCACAAGCCACGATTCGGGACTGAGCCGCTGTGTGTGAGATCCCAGATTACTACTTGCAAGTGGAAGGATGGCAAGCCTAAAGACAATCATAACTACACAATGGGCAGTATTTGCATCAGTATTTGCAGTATTTTCATACTTTTATACTCTTTAATGAAAGGTGATACAAGGCGGAAGTCCGCGCCGTTTTTCAGCAGTCGAGTCACATGACCAACGCCAGCGAATCAGGAAGGTGGATGTCACAGTGACGTTGTCCAATGAGACGCCAGCTAGAGCTCAGCACAGCGTATCCGCGTATTTTGAATGTTTACACAGCACCGGAGCTGACACGATCTAGATTGAATACGTGGACGCTGGCGTATTCCCGTTTCCAGGCGGTTTAATGTAAACGGACAGTGCGTCCGCGAAGAAAACGAGACAGATACGGTCTAGTGTAAATGTAGCCTAATAGGGAGTATCAGGTATTTATCCTCTCATGGATGAAAAGCAATCCTAAGGTGTCGTTGAGTCGTCCTGTTGGTATGGGTCATTGGGGGCTGGGTGTGAACGGCCTAGAGAGTTGTTGGGGTGATCAATGCATTGTTGGATCTCTCTGTCCTCCTGTGAGTCACTGAAAACAGCTGGGTTTTGGTGTGCATTCAGTTGTCTGGGAAGGAAGGAGCTCCACTCAGACCCATCATCAGCAGTATAAACTCGGTCACCTATGGAGCACTTGCATGTGACATCACAGCCGATCCAGATTGTGACAGACGCCATCTTGTCGGTCAAACGCCATATTCCACCTTCTACTTCTGCTTTTACTTCTACCTTTTCTTCTGGAAAACCCTACTATATACAATTCTACTACAACGGCTGCGGCTACAAGCTCTCCCTACCTGTGCACGTTTATGTTTTTTGTGTGTATTTTTGCGTGTTGTTCGTCTGTACCGGACTTCAATATCCACTACAACCGTATGGACTTACTGGACATTGGTTTCCAGCAGAAAATGATGCTTTGTAGCGATTTCCATCGCATGCACAACATTCCGGACGGGATAGTGAGACCAGCGGGGTCTCCGTGGATTGTTATTGGAAGCAAAGCGAAGGAGGCGGCGCCGGGAGCGGAAGCAAAAGCGAGGCTACAGGCAGAGCTGGCCTGTTGACTAAGCTCAGAAAACAGCCACTCAAATCTCCACTGCCAAGCCTCTACCTCTCCAACGCCAGATCCATGTAAACAAGACGGACGATTTGGAATTACAGCTGGAATTACCTTATTCTATTCTATAATCGACTGGTCAGTGCTATACTCAATACTTAAGTGACTTACCCATCCAATGAGGATTCTTGTTTACAAGATGCCACATCTGAGTCGCTGACAAATCCTGAATTTCTGTCAAGATAACTGTCCAGAGATTTATAAGCACGCAGTGCTTCACCACTGAACAGCGAGGGAAAGTTAATGAGGTAATTATACACGTCTGGGTATTCCACCTCTGGCAGTTCAAAATCCGGTCGTGAAAACTCCGTCCGGTAAGCCATAAGGGTCATAAATCTGTAGATCGTTTATTTTAGACATATATCTAGTTATCTGTTCATTAGAAAAATGAGCCGTGTAGTCCATCGGTTGAAATTGATCCATTCTGTACACGAGTGCAGCAGTATTCAGCTGTGTTTTTGACTGACAAGATGGCGGTTGTGTACTTTCCGGTCACGTGACTGCAAGATTTCTATAACATTGCCAAACACCTAGCCACCATCCTGGCTCCTCTTGTTGGGAACACACCACATCAGTCAAAAATTCCCAAGATTTTGCTACTAAAGTTGCAGACCTCAAACTAGACTCAGATGAAACCATGGTTTCCTACGATGTCACTTCTCTTTTCACCTGCATTCCCACCACCGAAGCAGTCGAATCTGTTAGAAAATGACTCCTTTAAGACAGTACATTACTGGATAGAACAAACCTCACCACGGACCAGATTTGCACCCTGCTTGACTACCACTTATTTCCAGTTTAATGAAAAGTTTCTACAGACAGAAGCATGGATGTGCCATGGGCTCACCAGTATCCCCTATAGTGGCCAATCTATACATGGAGGAAGTGGAACATAAAGCTTTGACCACTTTTTCAGGAGTTGCTCCCAGCCACTGGTTCAGATATGTGGATGACACTTGGGTTAAAATCAAAACCCATGAGGTGGAAGCCTTCTCTAAACACATCAATGCAGTGGATAGCTGTGGGTGGTAAAAGAGAGCAACTGGACTTGCTTGAAGATTCTTGAAGACATTTCACCTCTCATCCGAAAGGCTTCTTCAGTTCTGTCTGACTAGTAGGGAGTATCAGGTATTTATCCTCTCATGGATGAAAAGCTCATCTAAGGTGTCGTTGAGTCATCCTGTTGGTGTGGGTCACTGGGGGCTGGATGTGAACGGCCTAGAGTGTCGTTGGGGTGATCAATGCATTGTTGAATCTCTCTGTCCTCCTGTGGGTCACTGAAAACAGCTGGGTTTTGGTGTGCATTCAGTTGTCTGGGAAGGAAGGAGCTCCACTCAGACCCATCATCAGCAGTATAAACTCGGTCACCTATAACATTGCCAAACACCTAGCTACCATCCTGGCTCCTCTTGTTGGGAACATACCACATCACGTCAAAAACAGTGGATATCAACATCAATTTCACTCGGGAGGATGTCAGTGGAAATAATCTAGTCTTCTTGGATTGTGATCGTCAGACCCTCCAGGATTTCGCGATGTTGCGATTTGCAACTTCAATGCAAATTCAACCAATCTCCACGAATTCAGGGTGGTGTTGCAATTATATCCAATCACCGCAACTTTCCTGCAAATTTGACCAATCGTTGGCGTCGTCTTGAGGTGATGTCGACAAACTACCTTCGGCCTTACTTCCGTGTATACGTTCAAGAGAAGCAGCATGTGCGCAGTGTTGCTAGATTGGGCAGTTTTAAGTACATTTTGGCGGGTTTTGAACATATTTTGGGCTGGAAAACGTCAGCAGTATCTGGCAACATTGCATTATGAGCGAGTCAGTGTTTATATAGGCTTAAATTCTGTTACTGAAAGTGTGTTATGTTTACAGTGAAGGACTGTGTGCACTTTACATTATTTTTTTTTTACTTATTACAATAAATTAATGGATGCCAACATTTTTGCCAAAATGGTATTTTATTTTCCATTGTTTAGGCAGCTTCAGCATCATACTGTGAGATTCTGTTCAAATTGTTTTTTCTTCTGGGAAGCCTGAGCCATTTATTTTATTAGTTTATAATTATTGTTTAATTTAGTCTTCAGGAGAGACTGCCTGCACACAGTACTATTATTAATAGTTTTTTTTCTTGCATGAAAGCTGAGGCATTTATATTATATTTTAAGGTAACTTCATGTGCTGTGAGGTTCTATGCACTTTAACTTTTGAACCAACAGGTGCATTTGGATAAGTAAAGCCTATTTTTCTGCATTTTTGTAGTCCTGGTAATCTTTTATATTGGTAAAGTTGTTTATAGGACCATTTCTCAGTGTCTGTTTTTCTAATCAATAATAACTTAATATTTAACATATCACTCAATTTTAATCACAAAAAGAGAAAATCGCAACAATTTCTCGCAACGTTCACTTCCTCCCGCAATGAAATCACAACAAAAACCTAAAAAACACCGCAACTTTCATCACAATTTTTTGGAAAAACCCCTGGCAACATCAGACATTTTAGTCCGCAACAATCACAGAAAAGGCCCGCAAAATCCTGGGGGGACTGGATTGTAGTATAAGAGCAGGTGGGTGGAGCACAGAAGCCTGGCAGGCCAGAACTGAGTTCCAACGAAACTCTCATTTAGCTTTTCAGCCTTTTTATTCCCAGCCATACACACACACACACACGTGTCGTCTGGTTGGGGAGAGAGCTCCCTTCCTCTACTCTCTCTCCTTATGTAGGGCGCGGTCACTGGGGAAGACACACAAACATGTTAATAGACATCAGGTGCAGTGATTCTGCCACTTACCTTCCCTGACTCCGCCCTCCAGTCAGACTGACGCTTGACCACGCCCCCACTGCCACATACCCCCACCGCCCGACTCAGGCCGGGAGGCTGTCCGGCCTGCAGCCGACTCCCCCTGGCCCGATTCAGGCCGGGAGGCTGTCTGGCCTGCAGCCGACTCCCCCCCCGATGGGAGAGGAAGTCCGCCACGACCATCTGCGCCCCCAGCCTGTGAATCACCTTGAAGTTAAAGGGCTGGAGTGCCAGATACCAACGGGTGATCCGCGCGTTGGCACCCTTCATGCAGTGGAGCCACTGGAGGGGCTCATGGTCTGAACAGAGGGTGAAAGGGTGTCTCAGCAGGTAGTAGTGGAGGGCGAGGACCACCCACCTCCATTGCCGAGCACTGCTGCTGGAGGTGGCCCGGCTCCCCGCAGTGCCAGCAAACCGGCCCAGGCTTTCTCTCTGCACTGGCGCTCTGGGGCTTGCTCACCTGAGGGGGGGGAAGAGACAGACACAGAAGTGGGAAACGGGAGGGCACCGCGGGTGCAGCGGGCCAGCTGGGGTGGAGCCAGTCCCTGCCTCCACGGTGGGGGAACGGGGCGAGGACGAGACACAGAAGGAGAGAGAGAGAGAAAGAGGAGATCTGCTGTCCTGCTGTCGGAGCAGCCGCCAAATGGTCCTCCGCCAGCTCGCTGGCCTGATCCAGCGATGCCGGGCGATGGCACTGGACCCGCTCCGTGGTCCCTTTGGGTAGTCGGGCGATGAACTGTTCCAGTACCACCTGATCGACGATTCCCTCAGCGTCGCGGTTGTCAGTCCTCAGCCACTGCCAGCAGGCGTCCTGGAGTTGCTGGCCAAACGCGAACAGCCGGCCGACTTCTTCCAGGCGCAGAGCGCGGAAGCGCTGTCGGTGTTCTTCGGGGGTGCACCCCACACCCTGGAGGACGGCCCGGCGGAGGTCCGCGTAGACCAGCCAGCTGTCAGTGGGGAGCTGTAGCGCGGCCAGCTGCGCCTCGCCCGTTAGCAGGGGGAGGAGGCGCGCCGCGCGCTGTTCCACCGGCCAGCCCGAGGCCTCTGCTGCCTGCTCAAAGAGCGTGAGGAAGGCCTCGGGGTCATCATGCGGGCCCATCTTCATTAGGGTGAGGTGGGAAGGGCCCACGGCGGTGGAGGTGGTGGACCCCGCCGACCCGAGGAGGTGCTGGAATGCCTGTCGATCTTCCTGCTGCGCCAGCACCAGGGCCTCGAACCTTTGCTCCTGCTCCTTCCAGAGGGCGATTAGCACCTGGTCCTGGCTCTGCTGGGCTGTGGCGAGGGCGCGGATCAGGTCCGCAAAGGGGGAGGACTCCATGGGGCTGTTCTTCTCTGTGCTCCATCCTGGGTTTTGGCACCACTGTAGTATAAGAGCGGGTGGGTGGAGCACAGAAGTACAGCAGGCCAGAACTGAGTTCCAACAAAACTCTTATTTAGCTTTTCAGCCTTTTTATTCCCAGCCCCACACAGAGTCTGGTGGGGGAGAGAGCTCCCTTCCTCTACTCTCTCTCTCCTTATGTAGGGCACAGTCACTGGGGAAGACACACAAACACACGTTAATAGACATCAGGTGCAGTGATTCTGCCACTTACCTTCCCTGACTCCGCCCTCCGGTCACAGACCGACGCTTGACCATGCCCCTGCTGCCACAGTGATGCACACATTAGACAAGACAGAAGCCTTAGCATCGAGGTCTACTGGAAAAACACACACAGACCAGTACCTACTCTTCGACTCACACCACCCACTGGAACACAAATTGGGGGTTATTAGGACCTTGCAACACAGGGCTCAGAACATTCCTATAATGGTAGAGGGAAAAGAGGAGGAGTGGAATCACATCAAGAAAACACTTCAGAACTGTGGGTATCCCAACTGGGCTTTTTTCAAGAGCAGAAAAAGGAACATAATGGACAAGGAGGATAACAGGAACAAACACAAGAACATTGTCATTCCCTACATTTCTGGTCTATCTGAGAAACTCAGGAGGATCTTCTACAAACACAACATTCCGGTACATTTCAGACCCAGTAACACCCTGAAGCAGAAACTGGTCCATGCTAAGGACAGAATTAGGGATGGCGAAAACTAAAAAAAATCTTGACCGACCACCGAGCCTCATTAGCCGGTTAAAGTTGGTTAACCTATGAGTTTAAACAGGGATGCAAACGGCACGCCTTTTGGAGGATGCCGCCTTTTTCACGGCTGAATTGTGCAGATCTGATTTTTTTTTTTAGGGGGGGCGTTGGAGTGTCTGAATAATTTCGTCAGAGTAAATTCTGTATTAAAGTTGCTAAGTGGGCAGGTGCCTTTGCAGTCCATGAGGCGTGGGAGGTGTGTGTGTGTGTGGGGGGTCAGTGGGTCGGAGGGCTGCACACGTTTTTGCGGAAGCTGCGCAGGTGTGCGCAGCTTTCTGATTTGTTGTTTTCTTCTCGTGCTTCCTGTGTTTCGTGGACTGTGGCGGCGTTTGCTTGTTTAGTAATTTTAATACAGAATTAAAACTTTTAAAAAAATTTAAAAAAACTCAAACAAATTTCACACTCTGTCTCTGCTCGCAGTGTGCGGATGGGGGAGGGGCTGCTCGCTCTCTCATACACACACGAGGGAGGGGCTGCTCCCTCTCAGAGAGAGAGAGAGAGACAGTTCAGTACAGCTCCTGCTATAACGACTGCTACGCACACTGCATCACTCTCACAATTTCCCACAGGGGAATTGTCTCTAGTTTAACCGACACCCAAAAAAAATTAACCGGTTGATGTTGATTCGGGGGTGGCACGGTGGTGTAGTGGTTAGCGCTGTCGCCTCACAGCAAGAAGGTCCGGGTTCGAGCCCCGTGGCCAGCGAGGGCCTTTCTGTGCGGAGTTTGCATGTTCTCCCCATGTCTGTGTGGGTTTCCTCTGGGTACTCCAGTTTCCCCCACAGTCCAAAGACATGCAGGTTAGGTTAACTGGTGACTCTAAATTGACCACAAGTGTGAATGGTTGTTTGTGTATGTGTCAGCCCTGCGATGACCTGGCGACTTGTCCAGGGTGTACCCTGCCTTTCGCCCGTAGTCAGCTGGGATAGGCTCCAGCTTGCCTGCGACCCTGTAGAACAGGATAAAGTGGCTAGAGATAATGAGATGAGACGTTGATTCGGTCAACCATCGGTCAAATGGTCATTGGTTAACATCCCTAGACAGAATAGCCAGACACAAACAGGACAACATAGTGTATGCACTTCAGTGCAGTGAGGAATGCATGGACTCATATATTGAGGAAACAAAACAACCACTTCGCAGGCACATGGCTCAACACCCAAGAGCCAGTTTCTCAGGCCAGGACTCTGCTGTCTATCTTCATCTTAACAACAAAGGACACTCATTTCAGGATTGCAACATATGCATTTTAGCCAGAGAGGATCGTTGGTATGAGTGATGAGTTAAAGAAGCCATTTTTGTTAACCTGGAACGGCCATCACTGAACAGAGGTGGTGGTCTAAGATATCATTTATCAGCCATCTACAATGCAGTCCTTGGCACACTTCCCAGACAACTGAATGCACACCAAAACCCAGCTGTTTTCAGTGACTCACAGGAGGACAGAGAGATCCAACAATCCACTGATCATCCCAATGACTCTCAAGGCCATTCACATCCAGCCCCCAGTGACCCACACCAACAGGATGACTCAACGACACCTTAGGATTGTTTTTCATCCATGAGAGGATAAATACCCGATACTCCCCATTAGTCAGACAAAACTGAAGAAGCCTTTCGGATGAGAGGTGAAACATCTTCAAGAATCTTCAAGCAAGTCCAGTTGCTCTTTTTACCATGCACAGTTTACTATGACCTGGACGACTGAGAATCTTCACAGACAAGAAGAAGAAGAAGCAGCAGCAGCAGCGCAGGTGCTAGAAGCTGTAGAGAACATGTTGCAGCAGACAATAGAAGGTGAAGTTTAATTGAAGATTGGGGGAAAAACTAAACTTACTGGACATTTTTGGGGATGCCGCTGGTAGGTTAATGTTGATATTTGATTTGTTAACTTTGTTACCGTAGTTGAAAATAAAGTTTAAAAAAGGAGATTGTGTTTTTATTTTGAAGACCATTTTCAGTAGTTGTATTTTGTGTTTGCTTCTTTTTACCATAAAGGTTTTCAACCTACTGACCTGACTGACAAAATTTGATTTGTGACCACCGAATGAGAATTATAATAAACGAACAAAGAAAAAAAAGATAAAAGCAGTCAACCCTGGATAACTTGACAGTTGAAAACTATTGCAACGCAGTTGAAGATCATGGCTGTGCAGTTAAAAGCCAACAGTGTGCAATTGAAGAGTAACACTCAGTGCGTTTACATGCACATAGAGAAAATCGAATTTCTGCCGTAGCTTGACTGAAATCGAAGTTCTAAATGCCATGGAAACACCTTAGCTCAGCTGAAATTGAACCGAACTGGATTTCTCGTAATCGAGCTACACAACCTAGATTATGCGATTTTAGCCGAGCTACTTAGTGCATGTAAACCCTATCGAGCTACGTAGTCGAGCTACTTACTTCAGCACTGCCCCTTCCGGAAGTGACAAGTGACGAGACCACAAGCGGGAAACGACAGCCTCGGTCAGCAGGACACGTCACCTTAGCCGCCACTTTATTAGGAACACTTGTGTCTGGGCATGTACGCACCCATTTCCAATTAGTTGGTAAGTTATTAGCATGTTAGCAGGCTAACAGTTAATATGTTCACCATTACAGATCAACTTCAACTTAGTGGCCATTTTATTAGAAACACTTCTGTTCGTACATACAAAACACTCTTCTTGTGAACACGGAACTGATAACTTTGTTTATACTCTTGAATAGCTCTTCTTCATGACGACAACCGGAAGTGTACCAACACGATGGGGCGTGTAGCGCCACCTGTGGCTCGGGTGCACAATGTACCTCACACAATAGCTCGATTTCCTTGTGTGCATGTAGGATTGGATTTCTCTGGCACTCCTGCTGGGACCCTTAGCTCGGTTTGGATGTGCATGTAAAACGCACTGACTGTTCCAGCTGAGGTTCATTGCCATGCCAGGAGATAACCAAAGAGCATCAAGTTAGAGATAGACCGATATGTTTTTTTCGGGGCCGATACCGATTATTAGTAGTCACAGAGGCCGATAACCGATATGTGGAGCCGATATTCATTTGCAGTAAAAGTGAAAATATTGGCATTGAAATGTTGAATAGTAGAAACTCCAACACTTAACTTTGTTTAAATGCCTTTAAGCATGTGTTTATTAAACTTCTTTTCAGATTTGCAACTGACAATAGACATCTTTTTAAAATTCTAGCAAAAAGTGCAGGAAGCTCCCAGTCTCAGCAGTATGTCTTATAAAGTTAACTGAAAACTTGAACAAATAAATAGCTCCCTGAAGTTTTTCTACAGTAAATTAAGTTTTCCAAAATTTCAATATAACTGAAATGTTATTTTTTCTTTCACTTGTCTTTGTTTTAAGTTCAAACAGAAACCTAAAGTGCAGGGAGTTCCCAGGGTCAGCAGCAGCATCTCTTATAAAGTTAACTGAAAATTTAAATAAATAAATAAATAAATAAATAAATAGCTTCCTGAAGTTTTATAAAGTAAATAAAACAGTTAAATAAAAATCACAGAAAAAGCACAAATGTGAATCAGTTAGTAGTCCCAATTAGTACTCCCAGTTGAGCAGCACCAGACTGTGGTGCAAAAATCAGAGTTGTTCAGCGTGCTTTCCAGTGAGACAGCTTCTCTTCCTCTCATAAATTGCAGAGACTTCACTGAAGACTCGCTCACTTGGGACTGATGAGGGTGGTGCACAAAGAAACTTTCTTGCTTGTTTCGCAAGTAGCTTGAAGCGCCCTTCATTCTGTCTCCACCATTGGAGTGGGTCCCCTTTCCACCTGTCAATCACTGGCTCCTTGAGGTACAGATGTAGCTCATCCTCAACGCAGCTACTGGCCAGCAGGTCACCAGTGTGGGGTGCCAGCAGAGAATTGAACATCAACATGGCTGCAGAAGGATGTGTTCTCTCCGTTGCCTTTTGTGGACGTTTCCGTCATTCTCGTGTGTCCCATATGCAGCTGCCTGCTCCTCCACACTGGCCTCCTCTGCAGCAGCCTGCTCCTCCATACTGGCTCCTTCTGTGGCAGCATGCTCCTCTCGAGTGGTCTGTTGTGTGGCAGCATCCTCTTCCTCTTTCAACCATTCTTTGACCTTGCTCAATCAGATCCTCCAGGATTTTGCGATGTTGCGATTTGCAACTTCAATGCAAATTCAGCCAATCCCCGCGAATTCAGGGTGGTGTTGCAATTATATCCAATCACCGCAACTTTCCTGCAAATTTAACCAATCGCTGGCGTCCTCGAGGTGATGTCGACAAACTACCTCCCGCCTTACTTCTGTGTATACGTTCAAGAGAAGCAGCATGTGTGCAGTGTTGCCAGATTGGGCGGTTTTAAGTGCATTTTGCCGGGTTTTGAACATATTTTGGGCTGGAAAACGTCAGCAGTATCTGGCAATGCTGCATGTGCGAGTCAGTGTTTATATAGGCTTAAATTCTGTTACTGAAAGTGTTATGTTTACAGTGAAGGACTGTGTGCACTTTACATTATTTTTTTACTTAATACAAGAAATTAATTGATGCCAACATTTTTTGCCAAAATGGTATTTTATTTTCCATTGTTTAGGCAGCTTCAGCATCATACTGTGAGATTCTGTTCAAATTGTTTTTTTTTTTCTTCTATGAAGCCTGAGCCATTTATTTTATTAGTTTATAATTGTTTAATTTAGTCTTCAGGAGAGACTGCCTGCACACAGTACTAGTATTAATAGTTTTTTTCTTACATGAAAGCTGAGGCATTTATATTATATTTTAAGGTAACTTCATGTTGTGCTGTGAGGTTCTGTGCACTAACTTTTGAACCAACAGGTGCATTTGGATAAGTAAAGCCTATTTTTCTGCATTTTTGTAGTCCTGGTAATCTTTTAAACAGGTAAAGTTATGTATAGGACCATTTCTCAGTGTCTTTTTTTTTAAATCAATAGTTTTTCAGTAATAAATTAATATTTAACATTTCATCTCATTATCTGTAGCCGCTTTATCCTGTTCTACAGGGTCGCAGGCAAGCTGGAGCCTATCCCAGCTGACTACAGGCAAAAGGCGGGGTACACCCTGGACAAGTCGCCAGGTCATCACAGGGCTGACACATAGACACAGACATTCACACTCATTCACATCTATGGTCAAATTTAGAATCACCAGTTAACCTAACCTGCATGTCTTTGGACTGTGGGGGAAACCGGAGCACCCGGAGGAAACCCACGCAGACACGGGGAGAACATGCAAACTTCGCACAGAAAGGCCCTCGCCGGCCACGGGGCTCGAACCCGGACCTTCTTGCTGTGAGGCGACAGTGCTAACCAATATTTAACATACTCAATTTTAATCACAAAAAGAGAAAAATCGCAACAATTTCTCGCAACTTTCACTTCCTCCCGCAATGTAATCGCAACAAAAAGCTAAAAAACACCGCAACTTTCATCGCAAATTTTATGGAAAACCCCCCGCAACAGACATTTTAGCCCGCAACAATCACAAAAAAGGCCCGCAAAATCCTGGGGGGACTGCTCAATGTCGTGGCAGAGGAGAATGCGTGACTCTTATAACAAGGATCTAAGAGACAAGCCAGCACCACAGTTTTAGTGTCTTCTACTTTTGAGAAACGCTTGTCCAGGCTCTCCCTCATGGCTTGCCTGAGCATTCTGATGCCTTTTGTGGAGGGCCCCTCATCATCTTGAAGTAGCATCTTCAATACAGTCAGGCATGGAATGATGCAGGATGCTGAGGAGTTGCTGTGGCTCACCTGAAGTGTCAGTTCCTCTATTGGGAGAAGAGTTTCAATTAAATTGGACACAAGGTCCCACTGATGAGCAGTGGGACCTGCAAATCCTCCATGTTCACCACAGTAGATGGTAATCACACACTTTTGCTCCAGCATTCTTTGGAGCATGTGAAGCGTCGAGTTCCACCTTGTTGGAACAGCCTGGATTAATGTTGTGCTCTGGCAGGCCAAGTTCTCTCTGAATGTCTTGCAAACGCTGTTTGGCCAGAATGGAGTGGTGGAAATGTGTGACACACTTCTTAAGTATTGCGATGACCTCTGTGATGGCTCTTTGACTTGACAGACCGTCATTCACCACAAGTTGCAAGGTGTGCGATGTGCAGCTGAGGTCTGGGAGTTCAGCAAGCCTCATTCCCTTCACAATATTTGCTCTGTGTCTCGAAGCATTAGTGCTACATAGTCTTTGCTCATCTCCCAGACCTCAAGCATACTGAGGAATGTCTCTTTCAGGTATTCCCCAGTGTGGGACGCATGCATTGCTCGTGTTTAAGATGACCTGCTTTCTTATCCATTCAGCATCAATGAAATGGCATGTCAGGCTCATGAGAGACTCGGTCACACCAGACCAGCAGTCTGTGGTGAAGGAGAGAGTAGCCAGCATTATTAGGTTGAATCAGGGCTTTGATCTTGTCCACAACCTTGTGAACTTCTTGTAGCTTTTCAGTTCGGTAATACTTGTCACTTTTCAGAGCATATCCTGGCTCTGCTGCAGCCATCAGGCACTTAAAGCCAACATCAGACACCACCGTGAATGGTTGGTTGTCAGTGACCATCTTTATGATTAGTTTGTCCATTAGTTTCAACCTGTCATCGGAGTTTGTCCACTTTCTTTGTTTCTGAAACATGTCCTCTATTGTTGGCTGAGATGAAGTTGCCTCATCCTGATGAGATTCAGATCCCTGTTTCTTCTGTGCCATTTCATACAACTCAGGGTGGTGAATCCTAAGATGGGACCACAGGTTTGAAGTATTTTTGTTTTTTCCCATTGTTGCTCCCATGCTGACACCTTCATTGCATGTATTACACACTGCCTTCCCTGGTGTTGGCTGGGTGTAATACATCCATACTGCACTTTGAAACCTAGGTCTATCCATCTGCAATAAGGGTTTGAAAAAAAAAAATGAGTTAAAAGTGGGGCCATATGCTGACATGTGCTCAACTCATGTTTAATTTACTACAGCATTTGGGAAGCCTGCAGTTGATTTTATTATGTAAATGTTATATTTTAACATGTGATCACAGGGACCCTGTCATTCAAAACTAGGCTGCTACATTACGAACAATGTATGTTACTTTAGCTGAAAAAATATATATATATATAGTATAATAGGAGAGACTGTTCATCCCTGAACACCATGCAGTTCATTCATGTAGGCTTTATGACGCATTATGTCTTAAGTCTTGAACAGCAATATTCTGCTCCTCTCTACAAGAAACTATCAAAGACAGCTTCTTCAGGACACACTTTATCTAACAATGTCATTTTCTGCTGCTTAGAATCTCTCCATCAACACAGAAAAAAGTAAAGTAAAATAACTTGGTAGTTTAAAAGTCATTATTGCCCTTCAGTTTTCTGTCAGACAGACGGTGATTTGCTGTCAGTTTACGCAGCTTCTCATGTGGCCCCCACACACACAGACGCACACACTACTCTCTACCAGAACAGACATGGCTCCGCATTGTTACAGTTTGCTGAGCGTCTGCCAGAGGAGAGAGCGGACCGGTGGGCTAATGTTATGCTAAAAGCTAATTAGCCTTCACCTCTATGTGCTTCCCTGCAATAAAGCTGGACTGAATTGAGTTCATTAGGTTTTTTACACTCTCTCCTTCTCACTCAGACTGTAGCTCTCACACACACACACACACACACACACACACACACAATCACGGACTATTTCCATATCGATATTATCAGCAACCTTGTTTCAAGTGATTAACAGACATGTCTGGAGGGACTGCGAGCAGCAAAGCTGCCGCTTATGTTTATATAACGTTATTGGGCTCACAGTAACGTTACTAGTAGTTGTGAGTTGTAGAGGACTGGGATGTTTATTACAATTTTGGGAGTCTGCTGCCTTAACTTACAACCCCGATTCCAAAAAAGTTGGGACAAAGTACAAATTGTAAATAAAAACGGAATGCAATAATTTACAAATCTCAAAAACTGATATTGTATTCACAGTAGAACATAGACAACATATCAGATGTTGAAAGTGAGACATTTTGAAATTTCATGCCAAATATCGGCTCATTTGAAATTTCATGACAGCAACACAGCTCAAAAAAGTTGAGACAGGGGCAATAAGAGGCTGGAAAAGTTAAAGGTACAAAAAAGGAACAGCTGGAGGACCAAATTGCAACTCATTAGGTCAATTGGCAATAGGTCATTAACATGACTGGGTATAAAAAGAGCATCTTGGAGTGGCAGCGGCTCTCAGAAGTAAAGATGGGAAGAGGATCACCAATCCCCCTAATTCTGCACCGACAAATAGTAGAGCAATATCAGAAAGGAGTTCGACAGTGTAAAATTGCAAAGAGTTTGAACATATCATCATCTACAGTGCATATCATCAAAAGATTCAGAAAATCTGGAAGAATCTCTGTGCATAAGGGTCAAGGCCGGAAAACCATACTGGGTGCCTGTGATCTTTGGGCCCTTAGACGGCACTGCATCACATACAGGCATGCTTCTGTATTGGAAATCACAAAATGGGCTCAGGAATATTTCCAGAGAAAATTATCTGTGAACACAATTCACCATGCCATCCACCGTTGCCAGCTAAAACTCTATAGTTCAAAGAAGCTGTATCTAAACATGATCCAGAAGTGCAGACGTCTTCTCTGGGCCAAGGCTCATTTAAAATGGACTGTGGCAAAGTGAAAAACTGTTCTGTGGTCAGACGAATCAAAATTTGAAGTTTTTTATGGAAATCAGGGACATTGTGTCATTCGGACTAAAGAGGAGAAGGACGACCCAAGTTGTTATCAGCGTTCAGTTCAGAAGCCTGCATCTCTGATGGTATGGGGTTGCATTTGTGCGTGTGGCATGGGCAGCTTACACATCTGGAAAGACACCATCAATGCTGAAAGGTATATCCAGGTTCTAGAGCAACATATGCTCCCATCCAGATGACGTCTCTTTCAGGGAAGACCTTGCATTTTCCAACATGACAATGCCAAACCACATACTGCATCAATTACAGCATCATGGCTGCGTAGAAGAAGGGTCTGGGTACTGAACTGGCCAGCCTGCAGTCCAGATCTTTCACCCATAGAAAACATTTGGCGCATCATAAAACGGAAGATACGACAAAAAAGACCTAAGACAGTTGAGCAACTAGAATCCAACATTAGACAAGAATGGGTTAACATTCCTATCCCTAAACTTGAGCAACTTGTCTCCTCAGTCCCCAGACGTTTACAGACTGTTGTAAAGAGAAAAGGGGATGTCTCACAGTGGTAAACATGGCCTTGTCCCAACTTTTTTGAGATGTGTTGTCATGAAATTTAAAAATCACCTAATTTTTCTCTTTAAATGATACATTTTCTGAGTTTAAACATTTGATATGTCATCTATGTTCTATTCTGAGTAAAATATGGAATTTTGAAACTTCCACATCATTGCATTCCGTTTTTATTTACAATTTGTACTTTGTCCCAACTTTTTTGGAATCAGGGTTGTACCTTCGAAACATCAATCTGCTCTCTGAAGGTTCTACACTCGGCAAAACTTGCTCCTCTCCGCCGTGTGCGATCTTTCACTGCTGATTGGCTGTTACCCATGCTGTGTAACCAGTCAGATGGCCCTGCGTGTAACCAATCAGATGGTGCTGTGGGTGGGACAATGCTCGAGCCAGAGCAGTGACTGCAGATAGAGAGGTGAGGCTGCATCAGAGCCAAAATAACCCAGTTTTAAAATGATCTCTTATTGGCCGTTGGATTAAAAAAAAGAAGGCCGATGCCAATATGCGTCTAAATGCCGAATATCGGCGCCGATAATCGGTCTATCCCTACATCAAGTGCAGTATTTAGGACTGGAAGAATAACGGCTTCAGTATGTCCTGGGAGTTAATGCAAAGGAAAGTTGCTCCACAGAAAGGTTATTAAAGAGGCAATTTAAGAGACAAATTGAAAAAGAAGAAATCATAAAATCAAGATGCTAACTGAAGCTCTTGGTAAATCACTGGAACAGCTAAAGAAAGAGAACAGCTGCAAACAGCTCTTTCACCAGGCAGGCTAACAATCTCAGTCAGAAAGCAAGTGTTTTAATGGAATCGGAGCGAAGACAAGAATTTGCAAAGCTCTCTGCTGATTCCAAGAAAGTCATTGAAGCCAATGATGATTACAGGACCAGGTTAGAGGCAGAGCTCGAAGCCAGTGAAGATGGTGAAGGGCCTGTGCTTTATAAAGAGCAGGCTGCAGACCTCAAGAAAGTTGCCAGTGAATGTGAACAAAGCTTCAGTGAAGTACAGCAGCTTGTTCAAACCAACCTCTGGGTCAAATATGGAGCAGATGCACTGGAGGCTGCTTTTGATGAAGCTGAAAAATCCAGCAGGTATGCATATGGAATACCTGTGGAAAGTGTTAATTGTGAAGGCTATGAAGTCCACCTGACTGTGCTGGAGAAACTAATTAAAGAAACTTCCAAAGCATTCTCAGCATGGGAGTCATGGATTCCTGCAGCTGCAGGAGATGACTTTCAGAAGTAAAATAAGGACCTGAGAGTAGCCTACGATGAGCTGGAAATGAAAGCAGAGTTTACCAGAGCACGGAGGATTGCGGAAGAGGAGAAAGGTAAAGGTGTGAAACGAGCCAACTGGACTGATAACACCAATAGTGAAAATCAAGCCAACCAAGCTGCCCACATTTAAGGGCTGCAAAAGAGATTTCCACCACTGGAGGACAGATTGGGAAAGTCTTCAGAGGCAGGGAGAACCAACCAGTTCACCAGAGGCCAAAAAGATCCAGCTTCTTGGTGTGGAAGAAAAGATCATGAAAGATCTCAGACTGTCAACATATAGCACAGCTGATGATATTTTCAGAGTGTAGAGTAAATTTTAGTGTCCTACTGTTTTGTAATTTTCTTTTCACTGAGTGTTGCCTCTTCAAGGACTAATGACTTGGAATATTCTGTACTGAAACATGTTCATCTTATGCTAGTTACGTGCATAGCAGATGTGCATGCAAGCCAATGATTAGAGGAGAACCAATCAGTTTGAGAGCTGATCATGCTCCTGGAGCGTGATCAGGGCACATAATGCAATAGATGTCTACTTTTTATCTAGTAAAGTGTGTAATATATATAGATTTGAGAACAAAGGGAAGGGATGAGTGGTGTGCCGAACCCTCATCACTATGTGTCCATTTCTGCGGTAAACCTTCTTTGACTTGCAAAGGGACGAGACTGGTGTTTGTCATTTTTCCGTGACAAATCTTAGCATCCCTGGGTGGGATGCACAACTTCTGCAGTTTTCTGGGCAGCAAGCAGACCGGAGGACGTTCGTGGAGAAACAAACATCCACCCTCAAACCTTGTATTCTTCAGAGAGTAGGCGGTGCGCCCTTTGCCCCGCAGAGACGGGAAACGCTGCAGTCTCATCTCATCTCACCTTCCATTTATCCGGAGCCGGGTCATGGAGGTAGCAGTCTGAGCATGGAAGCCCAAACTTCCCTCTCCCCAGACAAAATAAAATGTAAGCAGGAACAAAACTGCATGAAATTACAAAGCATTAGTATGAGCCTCAGAAATTCCATGTACAAATTACAAATAAATTTCCCAGATAAACAGGACCTTAATCACAAATCCACAAACTAATCTTATTGAACTTTACACAAATATGATGAACATTAGATCAGAACCGAGGCCTTAATTCCTCCATAAAATCCATCAGAAAGTTTAAAAAAATAATAATAATTGTCAGAGCTTCAGCTGGGAAAAGTTTTTTGCTTCTTCTCATGATTCTTACATTCAAATGCTGCACAGTGTGATGACATTTTGGCCGATCTCTAAATCGTGTCTGACCGAGAGCAGTGAGGAATCTAATTTTTCATTTTCGTGCTTTAAACTGTTTTCATGTCATTTTTCAGTCTCCATAGCAGTTCACATGATTTTACCCTCAAAACCAAAAAGCAGAGAAGATTTCCTGCAGTGTAGGTGTTAAAAACACACACACACACACACACACACACACACACACCAATTCAGGAGGACCACCCACTTGGTCTTTTTTTCTTTTTACCTACAACACAATGCACATCAATAATAGTTTATTTATATCACACACAGAATTCAAGTTACACACAGAAATCTAATACATACGAAGGATAAAATGCTGCTTAGAAATAACTAGTAATCTAATCTCACTAGGCAGAAAAAAAATAATGGATTACTGTTATAAAGAAGAAAGCTAGTTGCACAGAGGCACAAGAATAAAATACAATACTTCAATACTTCAACAAATACAGTTCTTTTGGGCTTGCCACAGCAGATCTTTCATCTCCATTGCAACCTCTCTTCCGCATCCTTCATACAAATACAATAAAATAAAAAAAACAAGAGGGAAAAATGAAATGACAGTGTGAGGAAAAAAGAAAGGAATGCTGATCTGAAGCGATAATAGTACTTTTGATAGAACGCTTGAAATTGCTGAAGCTAAGACTCTGGAAAGATTCATCAATACTGTTCCAGAGAGCAGCAGTTTTGAAGCGAATATTAAACTTGCCATCGTTAGTTCTGGCTGAAGGAACACAACATGAAGATCTCGAAGCCAGTCAAGTTTTATACTTGTGCCTTGATGCTAAAAGTGTCAAAAAGTTATCAAAGGCAGGCAGCAAATAAACTAGAAGGAAATTTAAATATAAAATTACTGTTTAAGTCAGGGGTGTCAAACTCATTTTGGTTCAGGGGCCCACATACAGCCCATCTTCTCAAGTGGGCCGGACCAGTAAAATAATTGCAAAATAACCAGTCAACTCCAAATCTTTAGCATTGTTTTTTTCAGTAGGCTATGCTTTATGCTTCAGCCTACATAAATCACTGATCACAAGGGATCTAGATTATTACACATTTATTCACAGAGAGGCCAATGGATTTGAAATAAAATGCATTTCACTCTCAAACTGGTTTATTTTTATACAGTTGAGTGAATACATTTTTACATCTGACAACCTGAACCAACTCCCCATATTAAACTCAAGTGGGAGCTATGAAGAAAGTAGCCTAAACATCCTGCCTAAAAATGTAAAATGTGCAAATTTATGAAAAATTAAATTAAACAAACAAGTTATAGCAGTGCATGAGCAATATGATTAGGCTACAGCAGATCAAACTATTTTGTAGGCTAGGCCTACTGAAGCTGAGAATGATATACTGCACAATATTCATTGTCTTTTAAAGTGAAACCAGAGTAATCTTATTTTCAAAGAACTGCATTCTTCAGACTGCAAACATTTGTGAACATTACAAGAATTATGCCCAGGCCTTAATGCTGATTAACCTCCTTCTCCGCTTTCTCTCACCAAGTCTATTGGCTGCTGCTGGCTCCTGACAATTGGCATCTTTTAGCCTTCACGAGGGCATCAATATCAGGTTTCAAATCCTGAGTAGCAGCACATTTCACTCAAGTGTGTGTTTGATAACCTTGAGCGGTGCTTTGTTTTGTTGAGGTTCATAACAGAACGCCTGTTCACAAAGATAGGTAGTCCCAAACATGGATAAAACCTTTGCAGCCAGGGATGTTAATTTGGGGTACCCTGGCAAGAGATATCGATAAAACGTGTCTAAGCCCACCGACGCAAATTTCTGCTTCATATCGGAATCACATTGCAAGTCAATTATCTCGAGTTGGATGTCAGCGGGCATATCAGAAGCATTAACTGTAAATGGCGAGCAAAAAAAGGCAAATTCGTACTCAAGTTCACTGAAAACCTGAAATCTCCACTCGAACTCCTGCAGCAATTCTGTTATCTTGTCTTTGTATTGATCCAAATCAGTATTATGTTCGGTCGCACGCATAGCTGTGAGCAATGGGAAATGAGCGGTGTCACCGTTAGATAGCCATGTCTCCCGGAGTGACAGTTTCAACTTGAATGCATGTATGCTATCATAAAACTGAGTGACAACTTTTCTGTGGCCTTGCAACATTTAAGATTATTCAGGTGCTGTGTAATATCCACCATAAAGGCCAGATCCCACACCCATTCCGGGCATTTAAATTCCTCTACTGGTCTGCCCTTTTTCTCCATGAACTGTCCAATTTCCTCTTGTAATTCAAAGAAATGCTTGAGTACGGCACCTCTGCTTAACCACTGTACTTCAGTGTGGTATGGTAAGCCAGCCGGAATGTAATCACCACTGAGAAAACAGTCAAACTGATGGTGATTCAGACCTCGCGCTCTGATGAAATTTAGTTTGCACAACCACACTCATAACATGATCCATTTTTAGTGTTTTACAACACAACTCCTCCTGGTGCAAAATACAATGAAATGCCCAAACATCTTGTCCTTCGTTTGCGGCCTGCACTTGCTCTCTGAATTTTGTCGCAACGCCTGCCTTTCTCCCAACCACTGATGGGGTGCCATCTGTAGCCAAACTGACAGCACGGGACCAGTCCACTCCGACCTTGTCCAGTGCTCTAACGAGAGCTGAATGTGTCATTCGCTGTTGTAGTGTCTTTCATTGGCACCAACTCAAGGATCTCCTCAGTGATGGTCAAAGTCTCAACACCACGAATAAATATGTACAGTTGTGCAACATCAGTGCTCTCATCAATTGCAACCGAAAATGCAATAAGTGACTTGATTTTGTCATTCATTTGGTTGCCCAAGTCTCCTGAGAGATCTTCAACCCTATCTGCAATAGTGTTCCTCAGTAGACTAATGTTGGTAAAGGCAGATTGCTTTTCAGGGCACACGACTTCTGCAGCCTTCAGCATGCATTTTTTCATGAGTTCACCATCAGAAAATGGCTTGGATGCTTGCACCAACTCATTTGCAATAAGGTAGCTAGCTTTCACTGCTCCATCACTGACCTCACGGCTGCGAGTAAATGCAGACTGCTGTTCCTTCAGACCAGCTCACAATTCGTTTATCTTCTCTTTTCTTAATTGTCCATACAAACTGTGAAATTTTTCTTTATGATGAGTCTCATAGTGGTGCCGAATATTATATTCTTTGAGCACTGCAACCTGTTGATTACATACCAAGCACACTGGTTTTGTATTCACCTCTGTGAATAAATAATACTCGGTCCATTTTTCCTGGAAAACTCTGCACTCTGTCAGCTTTTCTTTTTGACAAAGACATTTTGGTAATGGGGGTATCACTCTTGATAATTTTGATAGTAACTTAACAGTGGTGAGGCAAGACTGCCATTCATGGAATCAGACAGCATATCTGGGCACATTGCTAAAATGTGCTGTTTATTTCCTGATCTCGCCATCAGTGCTGCTTTTTTTGGCTGCCCCTAGTGGCTGAATTGAGCATTTCAGTTATTTCTTTAAAAATTCATAAGTCGTCACAGGAATGGGCTAGAGATTTACTTTTTTGACATCCTTAGAAATTTCTCTACAAGTCTGGGACCGGATTAAACCATCTAGCGGGCCGTATCCAGCCCGCGGGCCGTATGTTTGACACCCCTGGTTTAAGTAATCTATCAAGTCAGAGAATTTCATCTCCAGCTTTTTAAAAATAGGTGTGTTCACCTGTACGTATCCGGGTGTCTGAATTCAACAGAATCAAGTTTAGGTTGCCCATAAAAATACAAAAGCTTTGACTCCTCATGGATTTTATCAATTATGTAAAGACTTCAATAGATGATCTACAGTGGTGCTTGAAAGTTTGTGAACCCTTTAGAATTTTCTATATTTCTGCATAAATATGACCTAAAACATCAGATTTTCACACAAGTCCTAAAAGTAGATTAAGAGAACCAGTTAAACAAATGAGGCAAAATTATTATACTTGGTCATTTATTTATTGAGGAAAATGATCCAATATTACATACATGTGGGTGGCAAAAGTATGTGAACCTCTAGGATTAGCAGTTAATTTGAAGGTGAAACTAGAGTCAAGTGTTGTCATCCCATTGATTGAAAATCAGGTGTGAGTGGGCACCCTGTTTTATTTAAAGAACAGGGATCTATCAAGGTCTGATCTTCACAACACATGTTTGTGGAAGTGTATCATGGCACGAACAAAGGAGATTTCTGAGGACCTCAGAAAAAGCGTTGTTGATGTTCATCAGACTGGAAAAGTTTTTAAAAAAAATCTCTAAAGAGTTTGGACTCCACCAATCCACAGTCAGACAGATTGTGTACAAATGGAGGAAATTCAAGACCATTGTTACCCTCCCCAGGAGCGGTCGACCAACAAAGATCACTCCTCCAGAGCAAGGAGTGTAATAGTCAGTGGAGGTCACAAAGGACCCCAGGGTAACTTTTAAGCAACTGAAGGCCTCTCTCACATTAGCCAATGTTCATGAATCCACCATCAGAACACTGAACAATGGTGTGCATGGCAGGGTTGCAAGGAGAAAGCCACAGTTCTCCAAAAAGAACACTGCTGCTCATCTGCAGTTTTCTAAAGATCATGTGGACAAGCCAGAAGACTATTGGAAAAATGTTTTGTGGACAGATGAGACCAAAGTAGAACTGTTTGGTTTAAATGAGAAGCATTATGTCTGGAGAAAGGAAAACACTGCATTCCAGCATAAGAACCTTATCCCATGGGAGTCCTCACCCATGCCCTCGCCATGGCACAGCAGAACCAATATCAAGCGCTGATCGCCCTCCAAAAGGAGCAGGAACAATGGTTCGAAGCCTTGATGCTAGCCCAACAAGACCGCCAGGCATTCCGGCACCTACTCGTGTCGGTGGGGTCCATGACTGCCACTGTATCGGACCCTCACCTTAACAAATATGGGTCTGCACGATGATCCTGAAGCCTTCCTCGTGCCCTTTGACCAAGGCGTGGGGTTGGCCGGTTGAGCAGCACGCAGTGCACCTCCTTCCCCTGCTGACCAGCGAGGCGCAGCTCGCTGTGCTGCAGCTCCCTGCCAACAGCTGGCTTGTATACATGGACCTCAAGAAAGCCATCCTCCAGGCGTGTCGCTCCGGGAAGGGGCCAACAGTGTCAGTGCTTCCACTCGCTGCATTTGCAGGAGGTCAGCTGGCTGGCCATTCGCATTTGGCCAACAACTCCGGGATGCTTGCTGGCAGTGGCTGAGGGCAGATGACTGCGACACCGAGGGAATTAATTGACCTGGTGACACTGGAACAGTTCATTGTCCGTCGGTGGTGTGCGGCGTGCTGTGAATGCCAATTAGTGAATCCTGCGGCCACTCCAAAAATGCCTT
This sequence comes from Neoarius graeffei, assembly GCF_027579695.1. Classification (NCBI taxonomy): domain Eukaryota; kingdom Metazoa; phylum Chordata; class Actinopteri; order Siluriformes; family Ariidae; genus Neoarius; species Neoarius graeffei. The sequence goes on from NC_083585.1 coordinate 65,349,298, forward strand.
TGTGCCCTCTCCCTTTGAACAAGACCCCTTTTGAAAGAATTGGGATGGATCTTGTCGGGCCATTAGATCGGTCAGCACAGGGATAATTGCTTTATTTTAGTTCTGGTGGACTATGCAATGCGATATCCGGAAGCAGTGCCTCTCCGCAACATCTCAGCACACAGTATTGTGAAAGCGCTCTTCTGAATTATCTCCCAGGTCGGGATTCTGAAAGAAATCCTAACAGACCAAGGCACTGCATTTATGTCACGCACACTACACGAACTGTATGGGCTACTGGGGATTAAGTCTGTCCGTACCAGTGTCTATCACCCACAAACGGATGGCTTAGTGGATCTTTTTAAATCAAACACTCAAACATAATTCGTAAGTTCGTAAGTGAGGATGCACGTAACTGGGATAAATGGCTTGAGCCGCTGTTATTTGCAGTACGAGAGGTCCTGCAAACCTCCACAGGTTTTTCACCATTCAAGTTATTATATGGGCATAAACTGTGTGGCATATTGGGCGTGCTATGTGAAAATTGGGAGGAGAGACCTTCACCTAGTAAAAACGAATTTCAGTACGTTCTCGATCTGCACACCAAACTCCACACCCTCATGCACTTAACCCAGGAAAATTTGCAGCAGGCACAAGAACGTCAAGTCCGACTGTATGACAGGGGTTCACGCCAGGAGACAAAGTGCTCGTATTATTGCCCACATCGAGCTCCAAATTAATCAAGTGGCCAGGGCCCTTTGAGGTCACAGGGTGAGTTGGGGACATCAACTATGAGGTGAGGCAAACGGACAGGGGTGGGGCATTGCAAATTTACCACCTCAATCTGTTAAAATGCTGGAATGAGGAAGTCCTCGTAGCGTTGGTATCAGCAGTCCCAGAGAAGGCGGAGCTGGGGCCAGAGGTACAAAAAAAAAAAGTCCAGGATTAACTCAAGGCCATGCTCGAAATGGGCATAACTGAGGAGTCCCACAGTGACTGGAGCAGCCCAGTGGTCTTGGTTCCCAAGACCGATGGGTCGGTCCAGTTCTGTGTGGACTATAGAAAGGTCAATGCGGTGTCTAAATTTGATGCATACCCAATGCTTTGCATTGACGAGCTGCTCGATTAATTAGGCACTGCTCACTTTTACTCGACACTGGATTTAACAAAGGGATATTGGCAGATCCCCTTGACTCCTCTATCCTAAGAGAAAACAGCCTTTTCCACACCATTTGGGTTACACCAATTCATCACACTTCCTTTTGGGTTGTTTGGGGCTCCCGCGACATTCCAGCAGCTCATGGACAGGGTTCTCCGCCCCCACGCAGCCGTGTACCTAGACGATATTATCATCTATAGCAATGATTGACCGTGGCAACTCAAACACCTTAGGGCCATCCTAAAGTCACTGAGGCGTGCGGGTCTCACGGCTAACCCCCCAAAAAAAGTGTGCAATTGGGCGGGTGGAAGTACAGTATCTGGGTTTCCATTTAAGTCATGGGCAGGTGCGTCCCCAAATTGACAAGACTGCAGCGATTGCAGCCTGCCCAAGGCCCAAGACCATAAAGGGAGTGAGACAGTTCCTAGGGCTGGCTGGCTACTATCGTAGGTTCATACCCAATTATTCGAATGCCACCAGCCTGCTGACTGAGCTCACTAAAAAGGGAGCACCAGATCCGGTCCAGTGGATGGCGCAATGCCAACAGGCTTTTTCTAGGGTAAAGGCTGCACTGTGTGTGGGGCCACTTTTACACACCTGAGTAATGTAACTAATTACTTTTCAATTACTTTTTGATTACTTTTCTAATTTTTGAATGAGTATTCTGTGCCGTTAACCATTTTCAAATTTTTAAACCTGGCAGGGTTAAGCTCAAAACAATACTAAACACTGTCTACTGAACCCCTTTTAATACATTAATTAACATCACATCTTTTATAAAGATATAACAACCACCACAAGGTCAGACTTCAAGACATTTTACTGTAAAATCAATCTGAGTTGACATACAGGTACAAAGTCACAACCAGGCCTGGAATTTCGTCATTTTAGGGGCAAGGCCACTTGGCCTTTTGTGCTGTCAATTTTTTGAGGGCACAAAGGCCATAAAACAAAACAATGATTATGAGTTCACATCTATAAGGAATTTAATTTAAGGACTAATGACTCCTCTGAGGAAGATTGGAGTCCCAGTCGAAACCATCAAGCAGGTAAAGAAACATCTACACTTATGTCTGAAGATAAGAAAATATTGAACACATCTAAACTTATCAATCCATCACTCACTTCAAAAATTGTAAAACTTAAACCTATATCCTCCCATAATTTTTGTTCAATTGACACCAAATGTGCAAGAGCATCTTCAGACTGTACTACTATGCAGATTTTTGATTAATCAAAATTGAGCCTGGAGTACATCAAAATGTTTGACTGTAAATGGAACATATACTAGCATGCAGGCTACTGATTAACCCATAAGAGCCCAGACCGATTTCTCAATCAAGGAAAATTATTGAGGAAATAAAATGAACTAAATAGACGACAAAGAAAACATTTCTGACCTTTTATTTTTTAAAATAGCACTTTCATGCCTCAAGATCTGAAATATTCACAGCAGGGCAGCACTGTGGCCTGAGGTAAAACATGATAGTTTAAGTTTGTTTAAATTACAAAAATGAGTACACCCAATGACTGTTAACCCCAAAGTTCATTCTATGCAAACAGTTTGAGTAAATACCACTTTTAAAGATTAGTTTTATTGCATTACTTAAACAGTAGGAGTATATGAAGAGTATATGAGACAGTCATTGGGTGTACTCATTTTTGTAATTTAAACAAACTTAAACTATCATGTTTTACCTCAGGCCACAGTGCTGCCCTGCTGTGATCGGCTCAAAACTCAAGACAAGTTGAGTTGGCGGCTACAGAGGAAGTTGAGCCATTTTCTAATTTACACAGAGCAATTTAAGGTCTTTGCACTTTTGACAGCAAGCTAATTAGCATGTTAGCGGCTACACTTGGTACTTGGCACGTTAAAAGTGGGTCAACGTTGTAACGACAACCAGGGCCACTGACAGCTTTGGCTGGCCTGGGACAAAATGCTCTGAATGGGCCCCCCCCCGGGCCAACACACACACACACACACACCTCTCTTATCCCCAGTGTTAGGCATGTTACTTTCAAAAAGTAATTAGTTATAGTTACTAGTTACTTTGTCAAAAAAGTAACTAATTACCAGGGAAAGTAATTATTCCGTTACATTTTGTTCCCCCTTAAAAAAATCAAATTCAATTACTGTAATCATAATAAAAGTGAATGTTAAATGTGTTTAATGACTGAAATGGACACTTAACAGAACCAATTAGTAATGTTATCTACACTATATTAATATTTTTGTGGGACAATGTGAGATAAGACATCTATCAAATGTAATATATTTTTGTAGTTATTAAAATTATGTTACTAATTACTGGCCACTGACGAGGACAAACGCTTTGTTCCTCGACATAATGTGCATTGCACGTAGACATTTTTGCCTTTTATTTCAAGTAATGAAAAGTAATGGCTGCATTTCCAATGTGAAAACGCAGTGTTGGGCTGACCGCTCGCCATCGCTGTGTCTTCTGATTGAAAGAGCATGCAGTGCAGTAGGCGTGGCCTACCTACGTATGGTATGTTGTCCAAATCTACTCTGATTGGCTTACTGTGCCGTTGTCTCGTGTCTCCCCGCCCCACACGAAAGCAGAGTAAAGAAAGCCTGAATGAGCAGCGTGCCAGATGAGAACAGCTTTAATAAAGTAACGCATAGTATTTTATTGTAAGTAATAGGAACGGCGTTATAACGATGTAAAAAGTAATTAGTTAGATTACTCATTACTAAAAAAAGTAACTCCGTTTCTTTCTAACGCCGTTATTCCCATCACTGCTTATCCCAGTTTCTACTCACTCCAACCCTTAAATGACAGGTATTCAAAAACCATTCAACCGGTCAACAACCATTTCAACATTTTTACAGTTTTAACATTTTAACATTTCCTTAGTCTGCAACTATTCAGGTGCGAAATGCAATGCGCCGGACTTTTGTTGTGCGTGCGTACTGTCCAGTGTGAAAAGCAGAGAAGAACACACCGCTCAAGAAACGGCGGGATATGATTGCGGGCTAATGTGAATATTCTTAGCTTCAATCAGATATATGAAACAATGTTATTAAGCTGTTGTGGTTATGAAATGATTCAATGCCCTGTGCATTTGATATGGTGTTCAGTGTGACTTGCTCTCCCCTCATTTGTAACATGAATTGCATGCCGCGCGTGCCTTGGTTGGGGTTACTTTACAGGGCTGGAAAAAGTTGGCTGTGTCTTACCTGGCTCAGCTGCCCCACTGCCTTTGCTAGTACCTGCTGCATCATCCGAATCTTTTTTAAAATATTTATGCAGTGAGCCCCTGAGTCTCTTGGTTTCATCCTCTTTTTCTCTTTTCTTTTCTGTGCTCCTGACTTGTGCATGTTGGCAAATGGCTCGCACGCTGATTGTCGAAGTGCTATGATCGAACGATGTCTTTTTTTCCCCTTAATCAAAGAGTCAGACCAAACCATTTTTGCATTAGGGGTGGTAGGGGGTTCTTGATGCCTTTCAAAGACAATAAAGGCAAAAGATCTAGAAATCATTTATTGAATGCAAATATAGCACATTTCTCCCCCAAATCAACACATTTTGAAATAAAATAATCGCAACTTCATGAGAGCCCAGTTCTGCCCCCCCCATTCCTGGGCCCGGGACAACATACCCGTTTGTCCCCCCTGTCGGCGGGCCTGACGACAACGTTACTGTACAAGCAATGCTTATTTAACGGTAACAAACTTAAGCCCTATATGTTGAAATTCCCCTCTTATTCGTTCGTTAATTTATCACACAGTCTTACCTCAGTCAACTTCTTCCCTCCTTCTGTGAAAATTCAACATCTCAGACACGGACACAAGTGGGCGGGGGATGCGTTTGATTAAGTCTCCTGACTGGCTGGTGATAGATTGGTGTCATTATAGCGCGTCGGAGCAGTTCATGCCAGGCTCGAGTCCGAGCCACCACTGATGAGTTGCCCAATAAGAATCCAGAATGTCATCAGAAGATGTATTTTCTCAATAGACCCCTTCGCATGTTTGTAAACAAACCGACCGTTGCCAGGATGCGCGCGCAGCCTGGACCCAGAAACAATGGCGCTGCCCATAGACCGGCATTATGAGCTGTCAGATTATGCCAAACAATTTTCATTACAAGATCGAGAATGCTACATAAATAAGTTAACTCTAACAAGTGGACGTCGCCTACCGGATCTGCATTTAATTAAAGAGTGGACGGACGATGTTAGTAAGTTCCCTGGTATACAATGGCCAGATATATACTCGTACAGTACCTTATTGACAAGACTTCAGTGTACACCCACGAAAAACTTCGTGCCTACAAGTCTTTAGACGCATATGATTATGTTATGTGCGGGCATGTACAACTTGATTAACAATGGGACATTCATATTCATTTTGTTTTAATCAAATTATGCCAGTGATGTGATGGCAATGTGGCTTTAGCTACAACAGCAAATACCAACACTAAACAGCAATTTGCAGGAGGTAATGGCATGAAAGGAATGATAGTGTAAAGAGTGCAGCTAAGAGAAATCAGAGCTGTGTAAAAAGTGAGAGGCAGAGACCAGAAATGAAACTGAACGGGGCGGGAGCTAGGTTAGAGCAGTCAACGTAAGTTGGCATTTAGAGTGAGGGCACACAATTTTACCTTTCCATCCTTGCTTTAAAATTGTGATTTTCGGCATATGCAAATAATGATGGCACAAAATCTGGAGTGCTTGAGTCAAGCGAGACCTCTCCTACAAACAAAATTGCATGCAAAGCTAAGTTAACATGCTAACAATATTCATTACATTGTGTAACTATGACCCAGCTAATCAGACAAACGTTACCAAAGTATTTTGCTACATCAATAAACGAAGACTAGAAAGAATAAAAAAGATTTAAGAAATAGCCTGATCTTACCTGTGATGAAGTGGGTGCTGCAAACCCGTGCATTTCTGATAGTGCTTTCATCCCAGTCTACACGTTTGATGGCTTGTAGCCATAGACGTCGGTGGTTTTTTTAGAATGGGTGAGATCCTGCTGGAATTCTGTACATTTTAACCCCATCACAGCTACGATTCTGACACCCGACAACACAACAACTAGGCATTTCTGAGTCTTTTTTGGGTCCACGCTGCGCGCAATTTCCACTTACGTATGAATGACGTTTACTGTGAAGGGGTCTATAGACGCAGGTGATGTTAAAGCCTATTGGCAGTCACAAGGTAGACTACAAAACCGCAGGGCATCAGGGCCACTTTCAAGAAGGTGCAAAATCACTCCTTTTTCTTTAAAACTTTATGAACATCCTCTTGAGCAAGTCAAAGCTATTCGATTTCTTTTGACGAAAAGTTAACATGGAAAGTGCACATGAGTAAGGTAGAAAACAAGTGTAAAAAAGGCTATCAACATCCTTCGCTGTTTATCAGGACAGTCCTGGGGAGCCAGCAGAGCAGCTTTGCTTAATGTATACCTGGCACTTATGAGGTCTGTCTTTGATTATGGCTGCATAGCATATATGTCTTCAGCTGAATCTAACAAAGGTCTTAGAAGTACTGCAAGCTCAGGCTTTGAGGATCTGTAGTGGATCCTTTAAAACATCCCCTGTACCTGCAGTGCAGGTGGAAATGGGCGAGATGCCACTAAGGATTAGAAGAATACAACTTATGTTAACATACTGGGTTAACCTTAGAGGGCAATATGCTGATCATCCAGCCAAAAATATTTTAAGTGACTGTTGGGAGTGTAACAAGTCCAACTTTAGAAGCTTTGGGTGGATAGGTGATGCTAAAGCAGAGAGTTTAGGGCTGCATCAGTTGCAGTACATGTAAGGTTTCAGAGACAGAGACCCAAATGCAGATCAGTTTGGCAGGTTTATTCTTTTAACACAGTCACAAGAGGTCAGGGCAGGTGAAGATTGTTTGAATGCCATCCTCAACATGCCCCAAAACAAAAAGGCACCGAAGATAACTGTGGGCTTCGTGTTCAAAGTACTCAGTCAGTTCACAAAATCCAACAAAAAAATCCAGCAAAGCACAGAGGTTAGGAGTAGTAATTTCAGATTCAAAAATCATTGAGGCAGTCCACAAAAATCCAAAAGAACAAAAACTCAAAGGTTCCAGGCAGAATTCCAGATTCCACTGGTTACTCATGGCCAAACAGGGTAATCTTCACAGACAAAACAGGTACACAAACATCAGAGTCAAGTTCAGGCAATCAGAGACAGAGCAGAGAAATGACAGAGCTTAAGTAGCAGTCCAGCACACAGAATTGAAGTGGAAACAGCTGACCCTGATTACAATGGTGATTGAGTCAGGTGACAAAGGTGAGACACAAGGGGGGCATGGCAGGAGACCAAAACAAAGGGCACATGGAACATCAAAAACAAACACATTGTCAATACACCCGCAGTACTACAACTGTCCAGTGGGTGGCCAGAGTTCAAAACATTCAGACCCTAACAGTACAGTCCTGTTGTACCTTTATCCTCTATTCAGCCATGTTTTTTCCCATTACCTTCTGTAGGCCTGGGTATTCATTTAGAAATTAAAAAGAAACCAAAAGAGGTGACAGTAGAAACCATAGTGCAGAATTATTTAGAGTTACATTTTTCATGCCATACATTCATATTCAGGTGGCACGGTGGTGTAGTGTTTAGCGCTGTCGCCTCACAGCAAGAAGGTCCTGGGTTCGAGCCCCGGGGCCGGCGAGGGCCTTTCTGTGTGGAGTTTGCATGTTCTCCCCGTGTCCACGTGGGTTTCCTCCGGGTGCTCCAGTTTCCCCCACAGTCCAAAGACATGCAGGTTAGGTTAACTGGTGACTCTAAATTGACCATAGGTGTGAATGTGAGTGTGAATGGTTGTCTGTGTCTATGTGTCAGCCCTGTGATGACTTGGCGACTTGTCCAGGGTGTACCCCGCCTTTCGCCCATAGTCAGCTGGGATAGGCTCCAGCTTGCCTGTGACCCTGTAGAAGGATAAAGCAGCTAGAGATAATGAGATGAGATGAGATGGGATGAGACATTCATATTCACAGATGGATCAAAAGATCCAGAAAGAGAGTGTGCTGGTTCAGCAGTACACATTCCAGCAAATGATGTAAGCATTTTGAAAAGAATAGATGGCAACTTATCTGTTTACACTACAGAGTTAGTAGCGATCTGGTTGGTCCTGGAATGGATAAAAGAAAACAAAATTCACAATACTGCCATCATCTCAGATAGTTATTCAGCTCTACAAAGCATACAGTCAGGTAGATCATTCAGGGGCGACCTCATCAATGAAGTATACAGTACATTATTCCATCTAGAAGCAGTAGGAATAGTAACTAATTTTCTTTGGGTACCGGCACATGCTGGTGTTAAGGGTAATGAGCAGGTGGACAAGTTAGCCAAACAAACACTCAAGCATAAAGAGGTAGATTTACTAATCCCTGTGAGTAAGGTGGAGGCTAAGGTCCTTATAAAGAATCATGCCAAATCAATATGACAGGAATACTGGGATGATAATGAAAAGGGCAGACATCTGTACAACATCCAAAAACAGGTGGACAAAGGAAGAATGGAAGGGAGAAGTAGGAAAGATGAGAGCATGATAACCCGTCTAAGAATTGGTCACACAGGGCTTAACGGTACACTAAAAATAATAGGTAAACATCACACAGGAAACTGTGATTACTGTAGCCAGCTGGAAACAGTAGAGCATGTTTTATTTCACTGCAAACAGTATGAGGAAGAAAGAAGAAACCTTTGTCAGTCATTAAGCACAGTGAAACACAGCAGTTTTAATCTACCTGGCATTTTGGGTAAGGCATCTAGCCCTATATATCATTTTGTTCTCAGATTTCTCAAAGAAACTGGGCTAGCCCAGAGGATATAAGTTTTCTCGTCTCGTCTCATCTTCTTCCACTTATCTGGGGCCGGGTCGCGGAGGAAGCAGTCTGAGCATGGAAGTCCAAACTTCCCTTTCCCCAGACACCTCGGCCAGCTCCTCAGGAAGAACACCGAGGTGTTCCCAGGCCAGCTGAGAGACATAGTCCCTCCAGCATGTCCTGGGTCTTCCCCGGGGCCTCCTCCCGGGGGGACATGCCTGGAACACTTCGCCAGGGAGGCGTCCAGGAGGCATCCGAAAGAGATGCCCGAGCCACCTCAGCTGATTCCTCTCGATGTGGAGTAGCAGCGGCTCTACTCCGAGCTCCTCCCGAGTGACTGTGCTTCTCACCCTATCTCGAAGGGAGCACCCAGCCACACTGCAAAGGAAACTCATTTTGGCTGCTTGTATCCGCAATCTTGTTCTTTTGGTCATTACCCAAAGCTCATGACCATAGGTAAGAGTCGGAACGTAGATCGACCGGTAAATCGAGAGCTTCGCCTTTTGGCTCAGCTCCTTCTTCACCACGACGGACCGGTAAAGTGACTGCATCACTGTGGAGGCCACACCGATCCGCCTGTCGATCTCATGCTCTATCCTTCCCTCACTTGTGAACAAGATCCCGAGATACTTAAACTCCTCCACTTGAGGCAGGACTTCTCCACCAACTTAGAGAGGGCAAGCTACCCTTTTCCGGTCGAGAACCATGGCCTCTGATTTGGAGGTGCTGATTCTCATCCCAGCCGCTTCACACTCGACTGCAAACCGCCCCAGTGCATGCTGAAGGTCCTGGTTTGAAGAAGCCAACAGGACAACATCATCTGCGAAAAGCAGAGATGAAATCCTGTGGTTCCCAAACAGGATTCCTTCCGGCCCCTTGCTGCGCCTAGAAATTCTGTCCATAAAGATTATGAACAGAACCAGTGACAAAGGGCAGCCCAGCTGGAGTCCAACATGCACTGGGAACAGGTTGCCCTTACTGCCGGCAATGCGAACCAGACTCCTGCTCCGTTCATACAGGGACCGGACAGCCCTTAGCAAAGAGCCCTGAACCCCATACTCCCGAAGCACCCCCCACAGAATACCACGAGGGACACAGTCGAATGCCTTCTCCAAATCCACAAAGCACATGTAGACTGGTTGGGCAAACTCCCATGAACCCTTGAGCACCCTATGAAGGGTATAGAGCTGGTCCAGTGTTCCACGACCAGGACGAAAACTACATTGCTCCTCCTGGATCCGAGGTTTGACTATTGGCTGAATTCTCCTCTCCAGTACCCTGGAGTAAACCTTCCCTGGGAGGCTGAGAAGTGTGATTTCCCTATAATTGGAGCACACTCTCCAGTCCCCTTTCTTAAAAAGAGGGACCACCACCCCAGTCTGCTACTCCAGAGGCACTGTCCCCGACCGCTACACGATGTTGCAGAGGCATGTCAGCCAAGACAGCCCCACAACATTCAGAGACTTGAGATACTCGGGGCGGATCTCATCCACCCCCAGTGCCTTGCCACCAAGGAGCTTGCTAACCACCTCAGTGACTTCGGCTTGGGTAATGGATGAGTCCACCTCCAAGTCATCAGCCTCCGCTTCCTCAATGGAAGACGTGACAGCGGGATTGAGGAGATCCTCGAAGTATTCCTTCCACCGCCCGACAATGTCCCCAGTCGAGGTCAACAGCTCCCCACCCGCACTGTAAACAGTGTTGGCAGAGTACTGCTTCCCCCTCCTGAGGCGCCGGACGGTTTGCCAGAATTTCTTTGAGGCCAACCGATAGTCCTCCTCCATGGCCTCACCAAACTCCTCCCAGTTCCGAGCTTTTGCTTCCGCAACTGCCCGATCTGCGGCATGCCTGGCCTGCCGATACCCATCAGCTGCCTCAGGAGTCCCGGAGGCCAACATGGCCCAATAGGACTCCTTCTTCAGCTTGACGGCATCCCTTACTTCCGCTGTCCACCACCAGGTTCGGGGATTGCTGCCACGACAGGCACCGGAGACCTTGCGGCCACAGCTCTGAACAGCCGCATCGACAATGGAGGGAGAGAAGATGGTCCACTCAGACTCAATGTCCTCCACCTCCCTCGGAAGCTGGGAGAAGCTCTCCCGGAGGTGGGAGTTAAAGATCTCCCTGACAGAGTGCTCAGCCAGACGTTCCCAGCAGACCCTCACCATACGTTTGGGCCTGCCAGGTCTGTCCAGCTTCCTCCTCCGCCAGCGGATCCAACTCACCACCAGGTGGTGATCAGTTGACAGCTCAGCCCCTCTCTTCACCCAAGTGTCCAAGACATAGGGCCAGAGATGAATGAATGAATGAATGAATGAATGAATGAACCCTTTATTATCACTGTTACCAGTGAAATTGACCATCAACCTGTCCCTACAGATGGGGAACAGGACAGGAAGACAGGGATAAAAGAAAAAGAAACACAGTAGTAACATGAGGAAAGATGAGGAAAAAAGAACACCCCCCACTATGCTCCTATCAGGAGTACAGTGTGGGAGCATTTAAAAACCTCCGCACAAGCACACAATAACACAAGTACACTTTAAAACATTGGACTTGAGGGGGGGAAGGGGGGAAGGAGGGGGCAATCAGGGGTGGGGGGGAAGGGGTAAGGGGGTAGGAGGGGAGGGGAGGAGGTAGAGGTAACCCAGCGCAAGCAAGCAGCCGTCCACTCCTGCAGCCATGCAAGTGGCGCTGGTCACGCACCCGCTTGTCACACTGGGGGTGAAAAACGGTGACCGCAGAAAATTGGGGAAGGAATGTGAAGAATGCGAGAGTGTCTCCCAGCAGTGACCTTCTGGGGGAAATGGTGCCCCAGCAACGGCCTTGATCGAGGCCGGTGCTGTTCAGGGAGCCAAATGTCGATAAGATAGAGATTGTTTGGTCTTTCGAACAGACGCAGTCTTTACACATCCACACCACTCATCCATATCTGTCCATTTTGTCCATATCTGTCCATTTCTGTCCATTTCTGTTCAATTCAATTCCATTTGGGCTCCGAAATACTTATTCCTTGCAAAGCCGAAAGCGTCTCCAAGATGACAACCCTGTTGTGGTTCAAGTTCTGCCACAGTCTGAGTGTCGACAGCTTTGCCCACCGCTCCAGTCATATCGGGCAGCTTTGTGGGGCTTTGAACAGCTGTCATCATTGTCTGATTTCCTCGATATACCAGGGCAATGCCTAATCCAATCAGCAAAAGTCTGGTAATCATGGTTCCGAATATGTAGATATCTTCAATGTCTTCCACAGACGTTCTGGCAGGACAACAAAGTCGATCATCGACCTCTGACCTAAGGTGTCCTGGTGCCAGATGCACTTTTGGACACCCCTATGCTCGAACATGGTGTTTGTTATGGACAAACCATGACTAGCACAGAAGTCCAATAACAAAACACCACTCGGGTTCAGACTGGGGAGGCCATTCCTCCCAATCACACCCCTCCAAGTGTCACTGTCATCGCCCATGTGAGCGTTGAAGTCCCCCAGTAAAACAATGGAGTCCCCAGTCTGAGCACCTCTCAGTACCTCTCCCAGGGACTCCAAGAAGGCCGGATACTCTAAACTGCTATTTGGCCTGTAGGCACAAACAATAGCAAGAGCTCTCTCCCTGATCCTAAGGCGCAGAGAGGTGACCCTCTCGTTCACTGGGGTAAACTCCAACACATGGCGGCTGAGCTGGGGAGCTATAAGCAAGCCCACACCAGCCCGCCGCCGTTCACCATGGGCAACTCCAGAGAAGTGGAGAGTCCAGCCCTTCTCGAGGAGCTGGGTTCCAGAGCCCAAGTTGTGCGTGGAGGTGAGCCTGACTATCTCTAGCCAGTACCTCTCAACCTCCCGCACAAGCTCAGGCTCTTTCCCTCCCAGCGAAGTGACATTCCATGTTGCAACAGCTAGCCACTGTGTTCGGGGATCAGGTCGTCAAGGCCCCTGCCTTCGACTGCCGCCAAATCCACACTGCACCAGCCCCCTACGGCTACCTCTGTGGGTGGCAGGGCTTTGAACCGGAATTTTTTTCCTATTGGTTCGTTCCGAACAGAAACGGAATTTTAACGTTTCCGGTTTTGGGTTCCACCATTAAATAGACGTTCCCGAACCGGTTAGAACAAAAAAATTTCGTTCCCGGAACGGTTAATTACGTTCCCTGTCAGCTGTTTAACAAATGGCTATAAAATTATGTCTCTGTCTCATCCAGCTTAAGCCAAATGTAGGCTAATTCTATTACAACCTTCATTAAATAAGACAAGAAATAATTCAAAACAATTATTATTTCAAATGTTGGCGATTTGGATTCTCAGTATGTCTTCCCATCTCCACAAACAGAAAAAGTGCCAAAAATGAAAGATAATTCGTTTAGTGTGTTACCAAAGGCTAGTCAGGCCCTATAGAGGGCTACCGCATGACGTCACCGCGCCGCGAGATTTTGTTAGGCGCCATATTGGAAGACCAAGTACACATCTATGCAAGTACATACAGACATAAAACAAACTACACCTGAAATGTAGCCAGGGCCGGTTCTGCCCTAATCTGGACCCGGGTGCAACATCGCGCAACCCCCCCCCCCCAAAAAACACCAGTCTAAATCAGGACAACCATCACATAACTATAACTATAAACATTTTATATCAACTATTTTAACTAAATGGGCTATAATCAATAAGCCTGCAGGCAGCCACGGCGGGCTGCCTCAGAAAAGTAACCATTCAATGAGACAACTGAAAGCCTGCAGCCACGGCGGGCTGCCTTAAAAAGTAACCATTTGTCCTACCTTAAAACTCGTTTTGCATTTTCTGCCTCCTTTTTTGTATTTTCGACCCTCCGTTTATTTTCTTTCCTTTTCTGAAAACCCGATTTGTGTCCAGACATTTTGTTCTGCTCCCAACGAACTAACTCGTCAGGTCTCGTCTCTTGAGCCCGCAATGATTCCCGTGGGAAGGGCAACAACTGATACATTTTTACAAACAGCCAATAGGGAGGTTGCATCGTTCAGGCTCTTCTTTGCTCAGACACTCAGTAATGCAATTACTCACTAGCAGTCCACCTTCCCGCTCTCTCCATTCAGTCAGCGAACGTCACACAGGAAGTGAACCCCAGCGGGTCATAGAAACTTGCACAGGAGAAGAATGACTATTTGTAGGCTACAGAAACTTTGAGGAACGAAATAAAAACCGGTATTAACCAGTTACCATTATTTTTAATAAGCGTTTCTGTTCCGGAACATAAAAAATAATAAAGTTTCTGGTTTCGTTTCTGTTCCATGTGAAATAGAAAAAGTTCCCGGTTTTCGTTTTCGTTCCTTGAACCGGTTCAAAGCCCTGGTGGGTGGTGAACCCACAGGAGGTCGGGCCCACATCACTGCTTCGGGCTGAGCCCGGCCGGGCCCCGTGGGCAAAGGCCCGGCCACCAAGCACTCGCATACGAGCCCCAACTCCGGGCCTGGCTCCAGGGTGGGGCCCCAGCTGCGCCATACCGGATATAAGGTTTTTTTTGTTTGTTTATTTAATCCAATATCTACCTGTTCCACACTCCAGCCCAGTTGGTGGCGGTAATGCTCCTTTAAGTTGGTTGCCAACCACCATAAAACCCTAAAAAAGAAAGAAAGAAAGAAAGAAAGAAAGAAAGAAAGAAAGAAAGAAAGAAAGAAAGAAAGCATCAAGGCCACTGTGGCCTTACGGCAGATATTTTTTTCCAAGGGCACAAGGCCAAATTCCTGCCCTGTTCAGATGTAATTCATCTCATCTCATTATCTCTAGCCGCTTTATCCTTCTACAGGGTCGCAGGCAAGCTGGAGCCTATCCCAGCTGACTACGGGGGAAAGGCGGGGTACACCCTGGACAAGTTGCCAGGTCATCACAGGGCTGACACATAGACACAGACAACCATTCACACTCACATTCACACCTACGGTCAATTTAGAGTCACCAGTTAACCTAACCTGCATGTCTTTGGACTGTGGGGGAAACCGGAGCACCCGGAGGAAACCCACGCGGACACGGGGAGAACATGCAAACTCCACACAGAAAGGCCCTCGCCAGCCCCGGGGCTTGAACCCAGGACCTTCTTGCTGTGAGGCGACAGCGCTAACCACTACACCTTCGTGCCGCCCCTCAGATGTAATTAAAATGGTAATTCTGAATATTTTCGTAAGTAACTGTAATTGAATTACACATTTTTCTCCAGTAACTGTAATGTATTACTGTTACATTTATTTTGTAATTAAATTACGTAAAGCCATTACATGTATCTCGTTACTCCCCAACACTGGCACCGAATAATAAAAAGGTATGTAAAAAAAAAGACGTCTCGTCTCCTCTTCTTCTGCTTTATCCAGGACCGGGTCGCGGAGGCAGCAGTCTAAGCATGGAAGCCCAAACTTCCCTTTCCCGAGACACCTTGGCCAGCTCCTCGGGAAGAACACCGAGGCGTTCCCAGGCCAGCCGAGAGACATAGTCCCTCCAGCATGTCCTGGGTCTTCCCCGGGGCCTCCTCCCAGGGGGACATGCCTGGAACACCTCTCCAGGGAGATGTCCAGGAGGCATCTGAAAAATATGCCTGAGCCACCTCAGCTGATTCCTCTCGATGTGGAGGAGCAGTGGCTCTACTCCGAGCTCCTCCCGAGTGACTGTGCTTCTCACCCTATCTCTAAGGGAGCGCCCAGCCACCCTGCGAAGGAAACTCATTTCGGCCGCTTGTATCCATGATCTTGTTCTTTTGGTCATTACCCAAAGCTCATGACCATAGGTGAGAGTCGGAACGTAGATCGACCGGTAAATTGAGAGCTTCGCCTTTTGGCTCAGCTCCTTCTTCACCACAACGGACCGGTAAAGCGACTGCATCACTGCAGAGGCTGCACCGATCCGCCGGTCGATCTCACGCTCCATCCTTCCCTCACTCGTGAACAAGATCCCGAGATCCTTAAACTCCTCCACTTGAGGCAGGACTTCTCCACCAACCTGGAGAGGGCAAGCCACCCTTTTCTGGTTGAGAACCATGGCCTCGGAATTGGAGGTGCTGATTCTCATCCCAGCCGCTTCACACGCGACTGCAAACCGCCCCAGTGCATGTTGAAGGTCCTGGTTTGAAGAAGCCAACAGGACAACATCATCCGCAAAAAGCAGAGATGAAATCCTGTGGTTCCCAAACAGGATTCCTTCCGGCCCCTGACTGCGCCTAGAAATTCTGTCCCTAAAAATTATGAACAGAACCGGTGACAAAGGGCAGCCCTGCCGGAGTCCAACATGCACTGGGAACAGGTCTGACTTACTGCCGGCAATGCGAACCAGACTCCTGCTCCATTCGTACAGGGACCGGACAGCCCTTAGCAAAGAGCCCTGAACCCCATACTCCCGAAGCACCCCCCACAGAATACCACGGGGGACACGGTCGAATGCCTTCTCCAGATCCACAAAGCACATGTGGACTGGTTGGGCAAACTCCCATGAACCCTCGAGCACCCTATGAAAGGTATAGAGCTGGTCCAGTGTTCCGTGACCAGGACAAAAACCGCATTGTTCCTCCTGGATCCGAGGTTCGACTATTGGTCGAATTCTCCTCTCCAGTACCCTAGAGTAAACCTTACCCGGGAGGCTGAGAAGTGTGATTCCCCTATAATTGGAGCACACTCTCCGGTCCCCTTTCTTAAAAAGAGGGACCACCACCCAAGTCTGCCACTCCAGAGGCACTGTCCCCGACCACCACGCGATGTTGCAGAGGCGTGTCAACCCCACCACGCGATGTTGCAGAGGCGTGTCAACCAAGACAGCCCCACAACATCCAGAGACTTGAGATACTCAGGGCGGATCTCATCCACCCCCGGTGCCTTGCCACCGAGGAGCTTGCAAACCACCTCAGTGACTTTGGCTTGGGTAATGGACGAGTCCACCTCTGAGTCATCAGCCTCAGTCTCCTCAATGGAAGACATGATGGTGGGATTGAGGAGATCCTCAAAGTATTCCTTCCACCGCCCGACAATGTCCCCAGTCGAGGTCAACAGCTCCCCATCCGCACTGTAAACAGTGTTGGCAGAATACTGCTTCCCCCTCCTGAGGCGCCAGATGGTTTGCCAGAATTTCTTCGAGGCCGACCGATAGTCCTTCTCCATGGCCTCCCCGAACTCCTCCCAGTTCTGAGTTTTTGCCTCCGCAACTGCCCGAGCTGCAGCACGCCTGGCCTGCCGATACCCGTCAGCTGCCTCAGGAGTCCTGGAGGTCAACATGGCCTGATAGGACTCCTTCTTCAGATTGATGGCATCCCTTAGTACTGGTGTCCACCACCGGGTTCGGGGATTGCCGCCACGACAGGCACCGGAGACCTTGCGGCCACAGCTCTGAACAGCTGCGTCCACAATGGAGGCAGAGAACATGGTCTACTCAGACTCAATGTCCCCTGCCTCTCTCGGAAGCTGGGAAAAGCTCTCCCAGAGGTGGGAGTTAAAGACCTCCCCAACACAGTGCTCGGCCAGACATTCCCAGCAGACCCTCACCATACGTTTGGGCCTGCCAGGTCTGTCCAGCTTCCTCCTCCGCCAGCGGATCCAACTCACCACCAGGTGGTGATCAGTTGACAGCTCAGCCCCTCTCTTCACCCGAGTGTCCAAGACATACGGCCGGAGATCAGATGAAACGACAACAAAGTCTATCATTGACCTCCAACCTAAAGTGTCCTGGTGCCACGTGCACTTATGGACACCCCTATGCTTGAACATGGTGTTTGTTATGGACAAACCGTGACTAGCACAGAAGTCCAATAACAAAACACCACTCGGGTTCACATCGGGGAGGCCGTTCCTCCCAACCACGCCCCTCCAGGTGTCTCTGTCATCGCCCACGTGAGCATTGAAGTCCCCCAGTAGCACAATGGAGTCCCCAGTCTGAGCACCCCTCAGTACCTCTCCCAGGGACTCCAAGAAGGCCAGATACTCTATACTGCTATTCGGCCCGTAGGCACACAACAACAGCAAGAGCCCTCTCCCCAATTCGAAGGCGCAGAGAGGCGACCCTCTCGTTCACTGGGGTAAACTCCAACACATGGCAGCTGAGCTGGGGAGCTATAAGCAAGCCCACACCAGCCCGCCGCCGCTCACCATGGGAGACTCCAGAGAATTAGAGGGTCCATCTCCTCTCAAGGAGCTGGGTTCCAGAGCCCAAGTTGTGCATTGAGGTGAGCCCGACTATCTCTAGCCGGTACCTCTCAACCTCCTGCACAAGCTCAGGCTCTTTCCTCCCCAGCAAAGTGACATTCCATGTCCCAACAGTTAGCCGCTATGTCCGGGGATCAGGTCGTCGAGGCCCCTGCCTTCGACTGCAACCCAATCCACACTGCACCAGTCCCCTACTGCTACCTCTGTGGGTGGTGAACCCACAGGAGGTCGGGCCCACATCACCTCTTCGGGCTAAGCCCGTCCAGGCCCCATGGGCAAAGGCCCGACCACCAAGCGCTCGCAAACGAGCCCCAACCCCAGGCCTGGCTCCAGGGTGGGGCCTCGGCTGTGCGATACCGGGTGACGTCACGGTCCTCAGTGGTTTCTCCATAGGGTTTTGGTGAACTGCTCTTGGTCTGGCCTGTCACCTAGGACCTGTGTGCCTTGGGAAACCCTGACAGGGGCATAATGCCCCCGACAACATAGCTCCTAGAATCATTCAAGCACACAAACCCCTCCACCACAATAAGGTGGCAGTTCTAGGAGGGGAAAAAAAAACCCGTTATTTTAAAAAAGGAAAATTGTGTGAATAATAATGTAAAGCGTCAGAACACTGTTGTGATGTAGGAACTAAAACATGCTGTACATTTCTCTGAACAGTAGTGTGGCAGTGGGGGCGTGGTCAAGCATCGGTCTGTGACAGGAGGGTGGAGTCAGGGAAGGTAAGTGGCAGAATCACTACACCTGATGGCAATTAACCTGTTTGTGTGTCTTCCCAGTGACCGCGCCCTACTTAAGGAGGGAGAGCGAGAGCAGAGGAGACTCTCCCCCGAACGAGATGCCAGTTGTGTGTGTGTCTATGATTACGTTCACTGAAAAGTGTAACAATAAAAAACGCTTCACGAACCTGAACTCTGTCTTGCCATCTTCCTGTGCTCCGCCCCGTGTGAGAACAGCTACAGTGGTGCTGAAACCCGGGACAATTTCTGGAGCACAGAACAGCCCCATGGAGTCTTCCCCATTCGCTGACCTGATCCATGCCCTCGCCACGGCCCAGCAAAGCCAGCACCAGGTGCTAGTCACCCTCCGAAAGGAGCAGGAACAGTGGTTCGAGGCCCTGGTGTTGGCCCAACAAGAAGATCGTCAGGCATTCCGGCACCTCCTCGCGTCGGCGGGGTCTACCAACGCTCCCATCGCGGGCCTATCCCCCCTCACCCTAACAAAGATGGGCCCGCAGGACGAGCCCGAGGCATTCCTCACGCTCTTTGAGCAAGTTGCAGAGACCTTGGGGTGGCCGATGGAGCAGCGCGCGGCGTGCCTTCTCCCCCTGCTAACGGGAGAGGTGCAGCTGGCCACGCTACAGCTCCCCGCCGACCGCCGGCTGGCCTACGCGGACCTTCGCCGGGCCGTCCTCCAGCATGTGGGGTGCACCCCCGAGCAGCAGCGTCAGCGCTTCCGAGC
Source organism: Neoarius graeffei (assembly GCF_027579695.1). Taxonomy (NCBI): domain Eukaryota; kingdom Metazoa; phylum Chordata; class Actinopteri; order Siluriformes; family Ariidae; genus Neoarius; species Neoarius graeffei. Next base: position 65,368,865 of record NC_083585.1, read on the forward strand.
TTTGCGCTTGGAGGAAGTCGGACGGCCGTTCGTGTTTGGCCAGCAACTCTGGGACGCCTGCTGGCGGTGGTTGAGGGCCAACAACCGCGACGCTGAGGGGATCATCGACCAGGTGGTACTGGAACAATTCATCGCACGCTTGCCAGCAGGAACCACGTAGTGGGTCCAGTGCCACCGCCCGGCGTCGCTGGATCAGGCAATCGAGCTGGCGGAGGACCATTTGGCGGCTGTCCCAGCGGCAGGACAACCAACAGCCTCTTCTCTCCCCTCCTCTTCTCTCTCTCTCTCTCTCCTCTTCCTCCTGTGTCTCGTCCTCACCCCATTCCCCCACCGCGGAGGTGGGGGCCAGCACCACCCCAGCTGGCCCGCCGCACCCGTGGTGCCCTCCCGTTTCTCCCTTCTGTGTCTGTTTCTCCCCCCCCTCAGGTAAGTGAGCCCCAGAGCGCCGGTGCAGAGAGGAAGCCTGGGCCGGTTTGCTGGCGCTGCAGGGAACCGGGCCACCTCCAACAGCAGTGCATGGTAATGGAGGTGGGCGTGGTGGTTCGGATCTCCGACGCACCAGGAGCCGCCCTCGATCGAGCCGGAGCGTATCGCATACCGGTGAGTATTCAAGGGGATACATATCAGGCGTTGGTGGATTCTGGTTGTAATCAGACCTCAATTCACCAAAGCCTGGTGCAAGATGAGGCATTGGGGGGAGCACAGGGGGTGAAGGTGTTGTGTGTGCACAGTGATGTTCACAGCTACCCTTTGGTGTCGGTCCACATTTTTTTCCGAGGGGAGAAATTTATAGTAAAGACAGCGGTTAATCCTTGCCTCACCCACTCGATAATTTTGGGGACTGATTGGCCAGGATTCGGGGAGTTGATGAGTCATTTAGTGAAGAGTGGGTCCTGCCATATTTCAGCAGGGGGAGGTCCCGGTGCCGCCTTGGCGGGAGCTGCTGTCACAGAGCCGTCTGCGTCATCTTCACGTCAGAGTGAGGAACCACAGGCTCCTCCTCCCTCTCTCGGGGAATGCCTGGCGGATTTCCCTTTAGAACAGTCGCAAGACAAGACTCTGCAGCATGCATTTGACCAAGTGAGAGTAATCGATGGTCAAATGCTCCCACCGAACGCCACCCCGTCCTTCCCCTATTTTTCTATTATGAAGGATAGATTATACCGAGTGACGCAGGACACTCAGACGAAGGAGCAAATCACACAGCTTTTGATTCCAAAAAGCTGCCGGGAATTGGTATTCCAGGTGGCTCACTTTAATCCCATGGCTGGACACTTAGGGCAGGATAAGACACTAGCCCGAATAATGGCCCGTTTCTATTGGCCAGGGATTCGCGGCGATGTCCATAGGTGGTGTATGGCATGCCGCGACTGCCAGTTAGTAAATCCAGCGGCCATTCCAAAAGCGCCTTTGCACCCTCTACCATTAATCGAGACCCCGTTCGAAAGAATTGGGATGGATCTCGTCGGGCCATTAGATCGGTCAACATGAGGGTACCACTTTATATTAGTTCTGGTGGACTATGCAACGCGATACCCGGAAGCAGTGCCTCTTCGCAATATCTCAGCACGCAGTATTGCGGAGGCACTCTTCCGCGTTATTTCCCAAGTTGGAATCCCGAAAGAGATTCTGACTGACCAAGGCACCTTGTTTATGTCATGAACACTGAACGAACTGTTTGGGTTATTAGGTATTAAGCCGATCCGCACCAGCATGTATCACCCACAAACGGATGGTTTAGTTGAACGATTTAATCGCACCCTCAAGAACATAATTAAAAAATTCGTAAGTGAGGACGCACGTAACTGGGATAAATGACTCGAACCCTTGTTATTTGCAGTGCGAGAGGTCCCCCAAGCCTCCACGGGGTTCTCCCCATTTGAATTATTATATGGGCATAAGCCACATATGCCATTTTAGATGTGCTGCGAGAAAATTGGGAGGAGGGACCTTCACCAAGTAAAAATGAAATTCAATACGTTATTGACCTGCGTGCAAAACTCCACACACTCACAAACCTAACCCAGGAGAATTTGCGGCAGGCCCAAGAATGGCAAATCCGCCTGTACGATAAGGGTACGCGCCTTAGAGAGTTCGCACCAGGAGATAAAGTACTTGTATTGTTGCCCACATCGAGCTCTAAATTAGTCGCCAAGTGGCAAGGACCCTTTGAGGTTACACGGCGAGTCGGGGATGTCGACTATGAGGTGAGGTGAATGGACAGGGGTGGGGCGCTACAGATTTACCACCTCAATCTGCTCAAACTCTGGAATGAGGAGATCCCCGTGGCGTTGGTGTCGGTGGTTCCAGAGAAGGCGGAGCTGGGGCTGGAGGTTGAAAAAAGAACATTAGCATCACGTACCTCTCCGGTCCCCTGTGGAGACCACCTCTCCCAACTCACGGAGGTCGCCCAGTTGCAGACCGAGTTTTCAGACGTGTTCTCGCCCCTGCCCAGCCGCACCAACCTCATAGAGCACCACATTGAGATGCCCCCGGGGGTGGTAGTGCGTAGCCGCCCTTACAGGCTACCCGAACACAAGAAAAAAGTTGTTCCGGAAGAACTCGAGGCCATGCTCGAAATGGGCATAATCGAGGAGTCCCACAGTGACTGGAGCAGCCCGGTGGTCTTGGTACCCAAGGCCGATGGGTCGGTCCGGTTCTGTGTGGACTATAGAAAAGTCAACGCGGTGTCTAAATTTGACGCGTACCCAATGCCTCATATTGATGAGTTGCTCGATCGACTAGGCATGGCTCACTTTTATTCGACACTGGATTTAACAAAGGGCTATTGGCAGATCCCCTTGACTCCACTATCCCGAGAAAAAATGGCCTTTTCCACACCGTTCGGCTTACACCAATTTGTCACACTTCCTTTTGGGTTGTTTGGGGCGCCCGCTACGTTTCAGTGGCTGATGGACAGGGTCCTCCGCCCCCACGCCACCTATGCGGCCGCCTACCTCGACGACATCATTGTCTATAGTAATGACTGGCCAAGGCACCTCGAACATCTGAGGGCCGTCCTTAGGTCGCTGAGGCGAGAGGGTCTCACAGCCAACCCGAAGAAATGTGCGATTGGGCGGGTGGAAGTACGGTATCTGGGCTTCCACTTGGGCAACGGGCAGGTGCGTCCCCAAATTAACAAGACAGCAGCGATTGTGGCCTGCCCGAGGCCCAAGACCAAAAAGGGGGTGAGACAGTTCCTGGGGCTGGCTGGCTATTATCGTAGGTTTATACCTAATTATTTGGACGTCACCAGCCCGCTGACTGATCTGACTAAAAAGGGGGCACCAGATCTGGTCCAGTGGATGGAGCAATGCCAGCGGGCTTTCTCTGAGGTAAAGGCTGCACTGTGTGGGGGGCCACTTTTACACTCCCCTGACTTTTCTCTCCCCTTTATGTTACAGACGGATGCATCGGACAGAGGGCTGGGGGCTGTTTTGTCCCAGGAGGGGGAGGGGGATGATCACCCAGTCTTATACATCAGTAGGAAGCTGTCGGTGCGTGAGGGGTTGTTGGGTCAAAATTTATTATATGTAGATTATGATCAGAATATGAATCAGAATCAGTAGGTTAAATCAGGATATATGTAGGTGTATATGTAAGTTTAATGAAATAGTGATTCTTAGCTTATTCTGTGTTAAGATTTAGTTTGAAATGACCTTAGGTCCGGCTGGACATTGTTTGGGAACATTTTGTTTATGAATGTGTATTTTTGAACAGAGACGTGTCTGAAGGTCTGTTTTAGTGTCAGATCGACTCATACCACACTCAGAAATAGTAGAATTAAAGTTCATGATTATGCTTATTCATTCAGTTGAATCTTAGGTCATGGCTTCATAAAGGCTATGAAATACACTGAAATATATTGAAATATACTATGGTAATGATTAATATTAGTTTTATAGATCCCGTAATTAATGAATACATTCCGTGATTAATGTTAGTTTCATAGTTCTAGATTAGTTTCATAATGACATTATAATTATAATTAAGATCTCATGATTCTAAGGATTTTTAGTTTAAGAGCATTAACCTAATTTAGTTATAAGTTTAATCCTGTTAGTGGTTTAATTGTTCTCTCTCTTTCAGACATATTCTCATTGTACTTGTGGTTAAGTTGTTCTTTTTTTATGTTTATTCTCTTATAACATTCATTATTAAGAGCTGATTGTTATTTGTTAATTACTTATGTTGATGGAATCAAGATAATCAAGATGTAATTTACTGACTGACCACACATTCATGTGTTAAGAATTATTCATGTTAATTATTAAGAATTAGTACGATCCTTTCTGTGCAAACTAGTGTTTTTTGACCTTCTTCGTAGGCAAACATTAAACATTATCTATGTTTATACATTCCAAACTATTCCACGAAGAATCAGACATAACATCTATCTGTACCTTATTGTCAGCAAAAATATGTTATTATATTATTATGATTGATTCAAGATCATTACACACTTCTACATAGACACACACACATAGACACACACACACACACGAAGACAAAACATAAACACAGCAACACTATAAGACATTCCCACAAATGTTTTCATTCAGACGAAGCGAGCGAATAAACTGGCATGTGAACAACCCACACGTGTTCTCCTGTCCGTTTCTGAGCGATTCGTCTCCTTGTCTCCTTGTCTCCTTCGGGCCCGAAGGGAAGGCATTCACGAAGGAATCCAGGGTCTCTTTCTGGGTGAACCCAACAATTTGGTGTCAGAAGTGGGATACTGCCAACCAGGTGAGTAAATTTAATTTTAATTTATAATTTGATTGGTTATTGATTGGTTGACCGCCTGGTTGGTAGTAATTTCAAAAATAGAGACCCGTAAATTCAGGTTGGTAATCCTCGTGTGGAGGCACGGGACGTAAGGACCCTCGTAGACTGAAGATTAGATTAGACCTTTATTTATTTTAGACTCTTGTTTACGGGACGAGACGGGGCTAGTAGAGCCACGGGATTGGGCTGGTAAACCTCGTAATTTGTTTACGGGACGGTAAGCCTCGTGAAGACACTTCAAGGGGGAGAACTGTCACGAGAAGAGCGCGCTTTTAATCTTTGATTCCTTCGTGCGGCCATGGGGGGTAGTTGTGGTAGTAAAGAGGTACTCAGACCCGATTCTGAAGACACTCCACGGGATTGGATGAATCGATGTGATTTGGGATTCTATACTGCTCCTTGGCTGGACCTTCTAGCCGACTGGTCTACGAAACAATTTCAGTCTCGGTTAATTTATCCTCATGCAGGGACTTTTAGACCAGAGTATCTAATTTCGGCACACAAACAGATATATGAAGGATTTGGCAACCCAGAATGGGATTATGATTACATGACCAAAGGTTATTTAGAGTGGATTAGAATGAAGCCAATTTGGGATCATTTTCAGAAAATTAAAGAGACGAAAGAACAAAAGAATTCAATACCACATCCCAAGCACAATGCAGAGGTGCAACCTGCTTTATTTCGATCCCTAGCCTCTGCTCCTCCGCTGATCGAGGAAACAAGAAACATTCCAAACATTCCTGTAGATACACCGGCGAACGCTTCATGTCCCGCTGATAACGTTCCTAGCGTATCTCATAACACAGGCGCTAGAAGGAAAACTGTAATGAGCAGAAGAAACGAGACAAACGAATCTCATACGGATTCTGACGATGAAATAAACACAGCTTGTGTGTGGGCGCGAAGAGGAAAGGGATTTAAGATCTATCCGCCTTCAGCATCAGAATTAAAAGACATTATCAAGCTATTGCCTTCGATAAACAACCCAGTCAATTTCGTAGACATGCTCGTAAGAATGTGCAGGCACAAACAAATGGTTGGTGCAGATTATCGCCTTCTCATGCATGCTGTTCTCGGTGATAAATATGATGAAGATGCATTGCTAGCAGCCGTCCCTTGTCTAAAACCGGAAAATGACGATTATGCTGTTACGGAGGTTAAAGAGGAAGAAAACGGTCAGACCACGACCAAACAGGTAATGAGGTTTTACTGGAAAGATATTGATAGAGCTATGAGAGAATTAAGGGAACAATTGACGCGTTATCTGCTCTCACGAAGACAGGCTAGCTGTGATCTTTCACAGGTTACTAATTGTAAACAGGAGAAGGCTGAACTCACTTCCAAGTTTTTGACACGCTTTAGCGAGACATGGACTTGTTTGGGAAATATGCCACTGAACCAGCAGCAAAGCAATCCTCTCTTTATCTCGACATTTCTGAATAATTGTCGTCCTGATGTGCAGAAGGTGTTGAAACATCATTTGAGTGACCGGAGTAATATGATAGTAAGAGCTCTAGGGGAAAAGATTAGAATTTTGGAGGGAGATGATCTTTTGGATACTAAGCAGGTGGCTTGTCTTTCCGTTGCTAGTGGTTACTCACAACAGAATTGGGGTGATCCACAAGGACGGGCGGGGAATAAGGGATTCCCCAGTGATAGATTGTGCTATTATTGTGGTAAAGAAGGACATTGGAAGCGCGAGTGTAGAAAGAAACGGATAGATGAGGATAGGGCACGTCAAAGAGCTGCTTCTGCTTCTTCTTCTAATCTTCAGCGTGGTGTGTCTTTTCCTTCTCCTCCCCCTCCTTCTCCTGCTTTGCCTACTGCAAGCATAGGCCCATATCGAGCATAGAGCTGCCTACAGAGCTGTGACCCCATGATGTTACATTGTTCTTTCGACTCTTATCTAGCTAGTGATTTGCCTGTTGTAGAATTGGTTGTGGATGGAAAGGTGCTCCCTTTCTTAATTGACACTGGTGCTACAATGTCCTCGGTGGGAAAGTCATATGAGGGTCCGATGTCTAACAAAACCGTTCGCTCTGTGGGAATTGATGGGGTCCCTTTTCCTTCCCCTTGCACTCCTCCGTTACTGGTAACCTGTCCCGCTGACCCAGCACTTCGTAAACATCACTCTTTTGTGTTGATGTCACAGTGTCCTTTTAACTTAATGGGACGGGATCTAATGAGCCTGTTACATTTATCCATTTCGTTTCAGGGATCCAAGATGACAATTTGCACTCCTGACTCGCTGCCTCCTGCTTTATCTTATCTTTCTTCACATGTGACTGTGCCAAATATCTCTGCTGTTTGCATAACTTCTGTAAACTCTGTTATTCCCTCTGCTGACCCTTCTACGGCTTTGGCTGAAATTCCCTCCTCTCATTGGGCTGAACAGAAGGATGAGGTAGGCCTGGTTAATTGTGTTCCTTATGAAGCTAAGCTGAAACATCTGCTCCCTGTTTATGTTAACCAGTATCCTCTCTCTGAGGATAAAGTCAAAGGGATTGATGTCATCCTCCGGTCTCTCCTTGAACAAGGCGTGGTGAGAGAGTGTATCAGCCCGTATAATACACCTGTCAACCCCGTGCCCAAGCCAGACGGTACCTGGCGTTTTACGCAGGACTTGCGTAAGATTAACGAACTAATTGTTCCTGTAGCACCTATTGTACCTGACGTTTCCTCTGTAATATCACAAGTTCCTGCTGATCATTGCTGTTTCTCCGTCATTGATCTCTGCTCTGCTTTTTTCAGCGTTCCGGTTGGAGAAAACACACAGCCTTTGTTTGCGTTCACGCACAGACGGAAGCAGTATACTTGGACACGCCTACCACAAGGTTTTATTGACTCTCCAGCTGTGTTTTCAGCTGTAATTCGTAACGCACTTTGTGACCTCTCCCTCCCCCAGGGCTCTGTGATCCTGACCTACGCCGATGATCTTCTGATATCCGCTGAGTCCCCAGAAATCTGCCAAGCCGCATCATTGCACCTGCTCCAACATCTGGCAAAAAAGGGTTTCAAGGTTTCCAGAACCAAGCTCCAGTTCTGCAAAGACACTGTTAAGTATCTGGGCTTTGAACTTTCACAAGGTTGTCGTAAGCTGTCAGCTGATCGGGTGCAGGCGATTCTAGACACGAAACGCCCTGCCACTAAGCATGCCCTCATGTCTTTTCTGGGTCTTATCAATTACTGCAGACAATGGATCCCTGACTGCTCCTCCTATGACAAGATTCTCCGTGCTGCAATCTCTCCTCAAGACCCACAGCGACATCCTTTGACCTGGACTGACACTATGATTAACGCTTATCACTCCCTCAAAAGCGCTCTCTGCTCCGCCCCAGCTCTGGGTTTACCTGACTACTCCAAGCCCTTTCATCTCTACTCCTGTGAACAACAAGGTACGGCGTCTGGTGTTTTGGCTCAGGAGCATGGAGGGGGGATTCGTCCGTGTGCGTTCTTATCTAAAACATTAGACACTGTTGCTCAAGGCTTGCCTGCGTGTCTAAGAGCTGTCGCCGCCTGTGCTATGATGGTTTCAGATGCAGAGAAATTGGTTTTGTCTCACCCACTGATCTTGCACTCGTCACATCAAGTTAAACAGGTATTGCAAAATTTGCAGACTCAACATATGACTGCACAGCGACGCTCCGGATATGAAACCATTCTCCTTTCTACTGATAATCTCGAAATTCGAACCGCATCCTCTAATACTGTAGGTCACGCTCTCGCACGCCTTCTTAACTCTCAGGACGACACCTTAGAGGACACTGATCATGACTGTCTATCTGAAATCTTGCATACTACCAGTATCAGGCCTGATCTTTCCTCCAGCCCTCTGGAGACTGGGGAAGTAATCTTTGTTGATGGCTCTTGTTCTAAACCTTCAGATAATGTTTTCCTCTGTGGCTATTCTGTGTGTTCCCTGCCTGACATTGTACACGAGGCCTATGCTCTCCCGTTCTCTTCCGCTCAGGCAGCCGAATTGTATGCACTAATGCGTGCCTGTATTTTGTTTCAGGGCAAGGACGTCACTATCTACACAGACTCTCGTTATGCCTTTGGGGTGGCTCATGATTTTGGGAAGATTTGGCAGTCACGGGGCTTCCACGCAGCAGATGGGAAGCCCATTTCACACTCAACCTTAGTACAAAATCTTATTGATTCTTGTCATCTCCCTAGGTCACTCGCTATAGTCAAGACTAAAGCGCATGCCTTGGGAAACACCCCTGAACGCATGGGTAACTCTCTTGCTGATCGTATGGCGAAATTTGCTGCTGCTTCTGGTGTCATGTCTCCTGGTCTAGACTCTTCATCATGTAATACATCTTGTCTTGCTAGTAGTTTGATCCCAGATTTAGACCTTATCTCTTTACAGGCTTCAGCTTCTCCAAATGATTCTGCCTTTTGGCAGCTACAAGATGCTTATGTCGCCTCTGATGGCCTATGGTACAGCCAAGATGGCCGTCTTTGCCTTCCATCACATTGCCTTCCTTTCCTTGTGCGTGAATTTCATGGCGTAACACACCGTGCACGAAGGGGAGTAAAGGGGGACATGAACAAACTTTTCTGTATAGCTAATCTAAACAGTTTGGTGGATTCAATTCTCGAGAGATGCCTCATCTCCGCACAGAACAATCACTCCAAAGCAGTCACGAAACACGAGTGTTTACCCATACCGACATCTCCATTCTCAGAATGGCAAATTGACTTCACACACATGCCTCCCTGTGGGCCGTTTAAATATCTCTTGGTGATTGTGGACAAATTTTCTAAATGGGTAGAAGCCTTTCCGTGTTCTAGAGAGAATGCAAAGGTAGTGACTCGTACGTTGGCAAAAGAAATAATACCTCGTTATGGGGTTCCTATTGCCATAGACTCAGACAAAGGTACCCCTTTCGCCTCAAAGGTCACACAAGATCTGTGTAAGTATCTTTCACTAAACTGGCGCTTTCACATTCCATACCATCCTCAATCTTCTGGTATCGTAGAGCGTACTAATCGAACATTGAAAGACAAACTAACTAAGGCTATGCAGACCACGGGTTCCAGAAATTGGGTAGACCTATTGCCAGCCACACTGGCCGAAATTCGCATGACATCGAAGCCTAGTCTCGGCGGCTATTCCCCCTACGAGATCATTTTTGGGCGACCGTTCCCTGTCCCCTGGAGAAAAGGGACTCCGGCTCTGGGTACCTCTGATTTGAAGACACATATGGATGAGTATTCTGCAGCCCTTATCGATAAATTGCATGAAATTTGTAATAAGGTCAATAGTACAATATCACTTCCACCATCGGCAAACACACACCCCTTCCAAGTGGGAGATAAGGTGCTGGTGCAATTTTTTAAACGATTTGGACAATTGGGAAAACCTCGATATAGTGAGCCTGCAGAAATAGTCGCCATTACTCGTACTGCTGTTTTAACTGACCTTTTTCCACAGTGGATTCATGCCACCCGACTGAAGAAGGCTCCGTAATAAAGTTGTGTTACAATCAGTTGCTATTAACGCTTTTTGTGTCCCTATCTAGTCTCTTTCTCTCTCTCTCTCTTTCTCTCTCCCTTTCTCTGTGCTATAGAATTGACCTGTGTGCAAGCGCTGACTGAGTTGTGCAGCCCGGCTGACTGAGAATCCGTTACTGCCCGTGAGACGTTGTGAACAAAGGGGGGAAGAGATCTTGCGCCCAGTCCAGATTTGGAACCGTGGAACCGAACCACCTCACTACAATCCATGATGGTCCACATCGCGGGTCTCATGACATCACTGCTCGGGGCAGGGCTACCCGCCCGAGCCTTCAGGATCACTTCCTTGCTCGGGGCAGGGTTACCCGCCCGAGCATTCGTGTCCGCTTCATCTCTGCTCGGGGCAGGGTTACCCGCCCGAGCCTTCGTGGCTGCTGCATCTCTGCTCGGGGCAGGGTTACCCGCCCGAGCCTTCGTGATCATTTTCCTATTGCTCGGAGCAGGGTTACCCGCTGGAGCTGGACCTCGGGACAACATCTTCTGGCAATTTGCTAACTGGACTGCATGGGCTTACACAAATGAAAGTTGTTATGTATGTCATTTGATGCCATCCTCCACTATTATTACACGCCCACCTTTGCCATTATGCTCTGAAGCTTTATATTATGCTTGGGGGCCAAAAGGCCAACCTTCTAAATTTTGGGGCCCTTTCTGTAATTACTCTCCTCACCCTTCTGTGGTAGCAAAGTTAAACCAGACTTCTTCAGTACATGGCACAAATACCCCCGACATTATATTACAAGATTCTATTCTCACTACTCTGAAAGTAGATATGCCTTCTAATTTCACTTTCCCTCATTGTTTTAGAATGAATTACTCTCAAAAAAGTAATATTTATTTAGGACACATTCCTAAGTCTCAATGTAAGCAGATATATGATCAGAATTCCGTCACCTCTCCATGTCCTCGCTGGATCCCAAATTCATGCCGATGTAAACCTCCGCTAACTGATTGTACACTCAACAGTATCGGATATATCAAAAATACATGTAGAGCTCATCCTAATTGCGTTCCACCACACCCTAATAATTATCCTGGTGTTAAATTGGCATTAAACTGGTATTGGTACTGCGGTAATAGTAATCTCCTTGTTTCGTTTCCCACTAAGTGGTCAGGCATTTGCGCTCCCATACAACTCAAAAACGCTATCACTGCTATCCATCCTCTCTCTGCTCATCGCCCAAAACGAGATGTTATTCATAATTTTCCACCCCTGGAACATCATCTTACTACTCGGTGGCACAGGTTTTGGACATCAATGTTTCCTCATTTTGGTGTAGCTGATCTATGGAAGAATGTAGAATTAACACATTATCGCTTGGCCAGCTTTGTTAATGAAACCATTAAAGCTGTCGATGGTATTAAGACTGAATTGACCTCCCTGCGTCTAATGACTACTCAAAATCGTATGGCCCTTGATATTTTGTTAGCAGAAAAGGGGGGTGTTTGTGCTATGATTGGAGACAGCTGTTGCACTTTTATTCCCACTAATGATAACCCGGATGGTGAAATAGGTGCAGCCGTACATCAAATGAGACAGATTGCTCAACAATTAGAACATGATGAACATGGGGATACGGCAGGGTGGGTGTGGTTTTCTGGACTGTTTGGTAATTTGTCTAGTTGGTCTGCTATTTTTTCTATGTGTATTCCTGTAGTGGTGATTGTTCTTTTGTTTATTTTTCTGGGACCTTGCATTCTGAGATGCTTGATGGACAGAATGCATAAGATGATTTATAGTCTTACCCGCAAACCTCTGCATAGAGAGAATAATGTATATTATCGTCCTGCTAGGGTGTAACACTAATCTTAATCATAACCTTACTTACTTACATATTTACTTAAAAATCTAAAGTTAATACTGTGATTAGTATTAAAGGGGGGGATTGTTGGGTCAAAATTTATTATATGTAGATTATGATCAGAATATGAATCAGAATCAGTAGGTTAAATCAGGATATATGTAGGTGTATATGTAAGTTTAGTGAAATAGTGATTCTTAGCTTATTCTGTGTTAAGATTTAGTTTGAAATGACCTTAGGTCCGGCTGGACATTGTTTGGGAACATTTTGTTTATGAATGTGTATTTTTGAACAGAGACGTGTCTGAAGGTCTGTTTTAGTGTCAGATCGACTCATACCACACTCAGAAATAGTAGAATTAAAGTTCATGATTATGCTTATTCATTCAGTTGAATCTTAGGTCATGGCTTCATAAAGGCTATGAAATACACTGAAATATATTGAAATATACTATGGTAATGATTAATATTAGTTTTATAGATCCCGTAATTAATGAATACATTCCGTGATTAATGTTAGTTTCATAGTTCTAGATTAGTTTCATAATGACATTATAATTATAATTAAGATCTCATGATTCTAAGGATTTTTAGTTTAAGAGCATTAACCTAATTTAGTTATAAGTTTAATCCTGTTAGTGGTTTAATTGTTCTCTCTCTTTCAGACATATTCTCATTGTACTTGTGGTTAAGTTGTTCTTTTTTTTATGTTTATTCTCTTATAACATTCATTATTAAGAGCTGATTGTTATTTGTTAATTACTTATGTTGATGGAATCAAGATAACCAAGATGTAATTTACTGACTGACCACACATTCATGTGTTAAGAATTATTCATGTTAATTATTAAGAATTAGTACGATCCTTTCTGTGCAAACTAGTGTTTTTTGACCTTCTTCGTAGGCAAACATTAAACATTATCTATGTTTATACATTCCAAACTATTCCACGAAGAATCAGACATAACATCTATCTGTACCTTATTGTCAGCAAAAATATGTTATTATATTATTATGATTGATTCAAGATCATTACACACTTCTACATAGACACACACACATAGACACACACACACACACGAAGACAAAACATAAACACAGCAACACTATAAGACATTCCCACAAATGTTTTCATTCAGACGAAGCGAGCGAATAAACTGGCATGTGAACAACCCACACGTGTTCTCCTGTCCGTTTCTGAGCGATTCGTCTCCTTGTCTCCTTCGGGCCCGAAGGGAAGGCATTCACGAAGGAATCCAGGGTCTCTTTCTGGGTGAACCCAACAGGGGTGATACAGCATGATTGAAAAAGAGTGCTTGGCAATCAAGTGGGCGGTCCTCGCCCTCTGTTACTACCTGCTGGGACACCCTTTCACCCTCTGTTCAGACCATGCACCCCTCCAGTGGCTCCACCGCATGAAGGATGCCAAAGCGCGGATCACCCGTTGGTATCTGGCACTCCAACCCTTTAACTTCAAGGTGATCCACAGGCCGGGGGCGCAGATGGTTGTGGCGGACTTCCTCTCCCGTCAAGGGGGGGGTAGTCGCCTGCAGGCCGGACAGCTGCCCGGCCTGAGTCAGGCCATGAGGGTATGTGGCAGTGGGGGCATGGTCAAGCATCGGTCTGTGACAGGAGGGCGGAGTCAGGGAAGGTAAGTGGCAGAATCACTACACCTGATGGCAATTAACCTGTTTGTGTGTCTTCCCAGTGACCGCGCCCTACTTAAGGAGGGAGAGCGAGAGCAGAGGAGACTCTCCCCCGAACGAGACGCCAGTTGTGTGTGTGTCTATGATTACGTTCACTGAAAAGTGTAACAATAAAAAACGCTTCACAAACCTGAACTCTGTCTTGCCATCTTCCTGTGCTCCGCCCCTGTGTGAGAACCGCTACAAGTAGGTGTAGGAATAGAGACGTTCAAAAAGAAAAATGATCAGAGACTGGATTGGAAAAGGAAAAAAATAAACCAGTAGCAGTGAAGGGAAGCACTATAAAGATATGTAAGGAATGGGGGTAAAGTTGAGAAAATAAGAGGAGGGAATGAAAGGAAAAAAATTAGGAGATACTTTTCTTGGGGCAAATTTGATCAGATATGATGGTTTAACACAAAAACTAAATACACGTGATGTGAGTGGTAAGATGGCGTCCAGATGGCTTCACTCGTCTCTACAGAGGGGAATGGGTTCTGAACCCTCCAGATGTTATATAGAGCTGAGGCCTCGTTCATCATCGGTCACGTGGTTTCGTCTGCCACGCCCTCTTCTACTCCATATGCACTTCAGAGCCTCACGACAGACAGGTGTCTCACACACACTTCTTATAAATCCTGTGATTAACATCTAACCTGTGGATATTTTATTGTTTTAGGTTTCTGTTATCTGACTCTGGATCCAAACACAGTAAATCCTGAACTCATTCTGTCTGAGAAGAACAGAGCGTTGACACACAGTGAGACAGAGCAGAGATACTCTGATCATCCAGAGAGATTTGACTCCTGGCCTCAGGTGTTGTGTAAGGAGAGTGTGTGTGGATGCTGTTACTGGGAGGTGGAGTAGAGGGGTGATGGTGTGGAAATATCAGTCTCATATAAAGAGATCAGCAGGAAAGGATGGGGTGATACGTGTATGTTTGGATTCAATAGTCAGTCCTGAAGTCTGGAGTGTTTTCCTTCCTCTGTCTGTTTCCAACACAACAACATTAAGACTGATCTCCGAGGTCCATCATCCTCCAGAATAGGAGTGTATGTGGATCTCAGTGCAGGAACTCTGTCCTTCTACAGCGTCTCTGACCCGATGAGGCTCCTCCACAGAGTCCACACCACATTCACTCAGCCTCTATACGCTGGGGTCTGGATTGGTTCTGACTCAACTTTGAGGTTTTGTGAGCCGATGAAAAAATAAAATGCTGGTTAAAGTTGAAATGTTTAGTAAAATCATAACTGACATGTCAGATTGAATTTCTCCCTGAAATACAAAGACACTTTTGTGTGCAGAAACTGTGGTACTAATGAATTATTTTCAAAGTGCATCTGTTTTATAGATTAATAATAAATAAATTCCACAAATAAGTGTCTTAAGGCAGAATGTAGGATGTTTCTAGAAAAAAAAAGAAATGTTCTTAGACTATTTTAAATGTATGTACTATTAAATGCTGGTAAAAGTTAAATGAGATTTATTACACTGAGATGAAAATTTATTACACTGATATGAAAATTTAGAATGTCTCAAATTCTGTTTATTCTTTGGCAAAATCTGTTTCTTCAGAAATAAAACTTCCTCAAACTACTGCATCTTTCTGTCCTGCTGCTGGTGGAAACACACCCTACTGTGTGTAAGAACATTTTTAAAAATTTTGTGTCTTGTACCATTTTCTGTTAAAAAAAAAATGCACTCAACGTATTCAGACCCATTCAAAAAAATAACATTTAAAATATAAAATAGGGAATAAATACAGACTCATTTTGCAGGTTTGTAATCTATCCATATAGTCCTATGCATACACCTTGTGGTGCAACCTGGACACATCGCTAGTGATGAACCCGGGGTCATCGAATGTTTCGGGTCTTATCATCATACACCCTCTCCTGGGCGACTCAGCTGGGGGTAATCAGGCCACAACTTGTGTCCAGGTAGCTGAGTTCACCACATTTCACCCCTCTTAGTCCAGAGCCATCATGAAGCCTTCTCCGTGGCTTCCAAGATGTTTTTGATGGCTCTCTGTCACTGCTGTCCGCCAATTCCCAAGAGTCCCAGGACCCTGTGCAGGGACTGCCTTGCGAAGCCCCTGCAGTCCACTTCGATAGGCTCGCATCTGGCCTTCCACCCGTCTTCGGCTTTCTGCCACTAGGGATGCATACTTAGCTCTTTTCCTCTCCTAGGCCTTCTCCATTCTGTCTTCCCAGGGGACTTTGGGTGCCAGCATCACCACTTGCTTAGTAGTCTCCGACACCAGGACCATGCCAGGCCTGAGAGTGGTGGCTGTGATCATGTCTGGGAACTTCAGCTGCCTTCCTAGGTTGACCAGAATGTTTCAGTCCCTTGCTGTTGAGAGCAGCCCACCCTGGGACTTTGGTCGGGGTTGTGGCTTCTCTCCAGCCCGCACAAAAGAGATGGGGCGCTTGGTTGGGTGCTGCCACTTGATGGAGCTGATGCCGGTATAAATGGCATCTGCTATTGCCCACAGGACCTGGTTGTGGCGCCACCTGTACTGCCCTTCTCCCAAGGCCTTCGAGCAGCAGCGGAGTATGTGCTCCAGTGACCCCCTCTTCTGGCACAACTGGCAAGCAGGTGAGTCTGCCAGGCTCCAGGTGAACAGATTTGTTGGACTTGGGAGGACGTCATACACTGACTGGACTAGAAACCTAAATTGTTGAGGCTCTGCTCTCCACAGTTCAGTCCATGTGATTTTCCGGCCCGCAGTATGGTCCCACTTTGTCCACGCCCCCTGCTTGCCCATGCCCACCATTCTGCTGAGGCGAACTTCCTCCACTTCTGCCCACACCGCTTCCTGGATAAGCTTCTGCCTCTCCTTTCCCTTAGCTTTGGTGTAGCAGGGTGATGGGATGTACCCAAACCCAGAACGCCTGGTCGCCACAGCGCCCAACAGGATGTTGTGCCGTAGTCTTGCCTCAGCTCGGTTAACTGCCTCCTTGGCGCTCCACTTCCTTCCGGTCCTGACCTTTACACCTGCAGATGCAACCTTGGTGTCAGCAGAGTCTCGGTAGAGCAGGACTTCTCTGGCTCTGGAGACCTGGAACTCCTCCACCACACTGCTGAATGGAAGCTGCAGCTTGGTGTCAGGCCCATAAAGGGCTATGCTGCTGAGACTCCATGGCAGGCCCAGCCACCTGTGCAAGAAGTGGCTTATCTTCCTTTCGAAGCTCTCAATGGTGGTAATAGGGACTTCATAGATTAGCAGTGACCAGAAGAGTCAAGGCAGGATTCCATGTTGGTATATCCAGGCCTTGAATTTACCTGGGAGTCCTGACCTGTCCACGGTGGAAAGCCACGAGCTGAGGTCATCGCTGGCTGCCTGGCATGCTGCTTTGTCCTTCAGGTTGCTGGTAAAGAGCTTAACTAAGCTATTAACTGGCTTCTCTGACACAGATGGAATTCTGGTGTCTCCCAGACAGAAGCGAAACTGGTCAGTTATCTTGCCTTTCCTAAGGACCAGCGACCTGGATTAAAAATTATTTACAAATCATTGTTTTCAGTTTTAATTTCAACATACAATGTCATCTTTTTCTGATTTGGGGCTGTATTTCCTCTTAGATGCCTGATTTAATGTCAGTGACGTGTCCCCCCATGTTCTAAACTCATTTGTAGTAGTTTATTGTACTTTAAAACTAACAGATGATGTAAAGCAATGATAACAATAAAATAGTGTTCATTTTAATTACCAGGGCATTAAAACTCCCTTTGTGTTTCTACTTTTCTATTTCCATTTAAAGGCCAAATGACGACTATTAATCAAACTCAGGTTTATAAAAGATGCTTCATAAACTCAAGATCCAAACACTGTGTTAAAACAAAGCTTTATTAAACAGAGATCAGTTTAAATCCCAGAGGGAGCGCTCGTGTCTCTCTCCATCACTACACACTGAGAACTGCACACACTTCAGGCCTCACACATCACAAACTGGTTTCCTGTGAGGCCTTCACTAATGTGCAGCTCCACAGTATAAATAGCACCGAGGACAACACAAAGTATAAAATACACTTATTTCCAATGTGGTCCTCTTGATGACAGCAGGAAACAATAAAATATACCAGACAATAATAAATTGACAAAATTCTATAAACAATGCTGAAAAAAAAATCATAAACAAAAATATGCTAACTGTAATTATCACAGAGTACAACTAGATTACAGAAGTAGCACCAAAATGATTAAAAATTAGTTACACACACACACACACACACACACACACACACACACACACACAAAACAAACAAACAAAAAAAAACTGGGTTTGGAATTTACTCCATAAAAACTGTTTCACCTCTTTCTTAAAATTATCACGTGTTTGACGTCACTTCCAATAGACAGTCATATTCGACAAAATGGACCACAGTGCTAGCAACATTTCTTCACTGATTTCCTCGAGTATTTTGGACAATGACATGAATAACGATGAGGATCATGATAAACAAGCATTACTGTATCAATTAGTTACACACAAGTGAACAACATTTATAGAGTCGTTTGAGTCAGTCATTACTGAGGCTTTTCTGAGAACACTGAATCAAAGCAAGACACCCAACAAACATCGAGCTGCTTAGCTGCATCAGCAATTATTGCGTTTATGCCCAAAGGAACTCAAAATAGCATCATGCTTAATAAAAACTTAGGGAAGCCATAAAGTGTTTTCTTACCCTTTGAATTTCTCTTTCGCGGACTACTGACCGTGTTGTCTCGTTTGTAAGCTTCAAGTCTTACTCGCTATGCGGAGCTTCCGTGTCTTGCACCCAAACGATGTCAGAATTGCCGGAAACGATTGGGGGGGATTTTTCTGATTGGTTAAAATACTTTCAATGGCGGTATCCATGAAATCATCCATTCTGCATAGAAACTGACTTTTGGAGATGGAGATCTTTGTTGTGTGAGCTCCTAATTTTCAATTATTCACATGAATCGTTAGTTTATATCATAATCTATCTTCATAAATGGATTTTATTTTCTTTTAAACTACCACTGGCAAGATTGTTCAAGTTTATATGCCCTGCAGGAAATACACTCACACTCACTGTTTCAAATCTCTTCACGCCGAATAGCAATTTGCTAACATAGCCAGGCCACGACTTACACATCACAAAAAAGGAGCTCTCTCTTTAAAGCCACGCCCACTCTCTCTGCCACACAGAACCAGGAAGTTAATTTCAGGAAAGAGGACAGGGAAGAGATCTGAAGGGGGCAGGGTCATGGCATGCGGCTGGATTGTGAATGGACAGAGGATGGCAGAAGGTAGTGACGGATCAGGAAGTGAGCTAGGAGGAATGGATGAGGGTGGCGGGAAAGACGAAGGTTGGTGGACTGCAACTTTTAAAAATAGTCGTAAATGAAGGAAGCATAAGCAACGAGGGAAAAATTTGAGTGTTGAAGACACGGACAGTGATCAAAGCATGGTAGCTGCAGGGAAACAAATTGAAGAGTATAAAGTGATAATTAAACTAACTCAAGAAGGAGCGTCATTCAGTGAGTGGAACCCGATTCAACTAACCAAAGTGATAAACAATGTGAAGAGTGCCAAGAAACTACGAAGTGGAGTACTTTTAGTTGTGTGCAGAGATAGTACTCAGTAAGGGAGGGCCATCAAACTGAATAAAATTGAAGACAAAAGAGTGCAATGAACATTGGTCAAGGACAAGAAGTTTGTACAAGGAGTCATTTCAGGGGGACCCACAGCTGCATCAGTGGACCAGATTAAAGAGAATATGGTAGGGACAAAAGTGATTGAGGCAAAACGACTGAGAACGACAAGAAACAGGGAGAAGTGTGATAGTTTAGTGGTAATGATAAAAACTGATGAGGAAAAGCTGCCAGCTAAAGTCTATTTAGGTTCTATGTGCTATGATGTTAAGCCTTATGTTCCCCCGCCACCGAGGTGCTTCAAATGCCAGAAATATGGACACGTAGCAGCCATATGCAAAGGAAAACAGAGATCTGGAAGATGGGCAGGAGAGCATGAATACGGAAAGTGTGAAAGTGGAGCCAAGTTAAAGTGCTGTAACTGTGGAGGGGAATAGAGCTCAGCCTCTGTCGGATTTGAGGCCAGTAAGAGAGCAGCAGAGGTGCAAAAAGTGAAAATCTCACAAGGGATAACACACGCAGAAGCAGTAAGGAGGGCGTCTGGTCAGACAGAGAAGCCAAAACAAAGTAACACAGAAAGCTACAAAACAAACCCATGTGAAAGCTGTGATAAAATAAAGGAGGAGACGCTGACTGTAAGGAGAAATGATTTTGTGTTATTCATGGTGGAGGTGATAAACTGCTCAGCACAAACAGACAAGAAAACTGAGAAAATCAAAATAGTGAAGTCAGCAGAAAAATATCTTGGGGTTAATGGTTTGTGTTGGGAAGCGGTTGAGGAAGTGCTAAGTGGGGAAGGCCCCCCTAGTTCACAGGCCCCGAGGCTTGGTGATTCATGGCACTGATCATTCTGCAGTGGAATGCAAGAAGTCTCCTTGCTAATGGTCAGGAGTTTAAACATTTCTTAGTAAATTTACAAGATAAACCAAACATAATCTGCATACAGGAAACCTGGCTGGAACCAAAATGGGATTTTATTCTACATGGATACACTGCTATTAGAAATTACAGGAAATATGGTAAAGATGGAGGGGTGCTAATATTTGTGCAGAATGGAATGAGGTACAATGTAGTCAATAAAGGGAAAGAAGATGAACCAATAACGGTTAAGATCTGGACAGGACAAGAGGAGATTTCAATCAATTATTATAACCCTTGTGATGGCCATGAGCTTTTGAGTAATGATTGTTTTTTTTCCTGTTTAGTGCGTCTCTTTAATCTGTCCAGAAGCGCAGGTGTGTGCAAGGGGCGGGCCGCTTCTAATGGATTATGGCTTCCACCGGCGCGCAGGTGGAGCCTCTCCTTCAAAATGAGCGTCACCCGCGACCGAGAGGGGCTTCCCTTCTTTCTTCTCACCTGGACTCTACAGACAGACAGCACGTTTCACTCCACTCCTGCGTTTGCATGCACTGCTGGTGGCCTGCCGTTCCTCTTGACACTATTGACTTTGATCGCAGTTTTTGATGGAACTGAGATTTTGGGGCTTTTAAAAAATAAATATGTAGGATTTTTCCTTGCAAACGTCGTGTCGTCTCCCCTATTCTTTTTGGTATTGTGGTGACTCCCCTAGGTCACAACAATATGGGGGCTCGTCTAATTTCTTTTTGTTGCTGACTTTTTCTCTCTCGCTTCTCCGTTTTTGGTTTGCCACGTGAATATCTGGGTTTGTTTGCACTTTCGACATTTGTTTCGTTTCACTTCACTTCTTTTGTGGGGGGCGGCGTGCGTGCGTTTGCCTATTTTCACTTTTACCTTTCGGTAATTGTTTGATAGTCGCCTAGGTGGCGTTTGTAATCGTTGGGGTATTCCCCACTTGCGGATTGGCTGTTAAGATAACCCGGTACTGCTGCTCTTTTGGTAGTCTCACCACAGCGTACCTTCCCTGATAGGCTGAGGGTGTGCTCTCGGGCGCACCATTTCTTTTTTTAGTTTGTTTTTTTCGCGGTGAAGGTGGGTAGTAGCAGTTGTCTCGGGTGCACCTCCGGGGTGCGCACCTTACGTGCCCACTGGTTTTGTGTGCTTAAAATCCCCCCATTGGTAACCGCAGAAGACCTAGGGTCTACTTAGTTTAGTTTTGGAAGTGTTTTAGTTGGGTAGATGGGGATGTAAGCGTGAGACTGCTGATAACAGTTGTGTGGTTATTTGGTTTTGGATTTTCGGTACGCCTTGAATAAAGCAGGCTGTTTTGTTTGGATATGTCGATCGTTGACGATTTCGTTGCCACTCCCTCTGTGGAGACGTTTAATTTATTAACTAAAATCCAGCTCTTGGACATTGCCGAGCGTTATAAGGTTCCTCTAATTAGTGAAGACAAACGTTCCAAGTCGCTCATGCAACTAGTTGTTAAAGCGGCGTTGATTAAAGCGCAGGTGCTGCCCGAGGAGGAGGCGACTCCTCCCTCTCCGGCAGCGGCGGCTGAAGTGACATACGAACAGCAAAAAGAGCTCCTTAGGCTTCAAATGGAGAAAACTAGACTGGAGTATGATAAAGAAATAGAAAAACGACGCCTCGACCGGGAAGTGGAATTGTTTAAATTGGATGTCGAGCGCCAGCGTTTAGCTTTGATTGAACGTGGCAAAATGCCTGCTGGTACTCCTGGGGAATTTGATGTGGCACGTAGTTTAAAGCTGGTGCCTAAATTTGATGAAGCCAAAGTGGAAACTTTTTTTACTCTGTTTGAGCGTGTCGCCAATGCATATCACTGGCCCGACGTTGAGCGCACACTGCTACTGCAGTGCACCTTAACTGGCCGCGCCCAGGAGGCCTATTCCGCGCTGGATGGCACCGAAAGCCTGAAATACGACTCTGTTAAACAAGCGGTGCTCAAAGCTTATGAGCTCGTTCCTGAGGCCTATCGCCAAAAGTTCCGTAGCATGCGAAAACGACCTACGCAAACCTATACCGACTTCGCCCGCGAGCTTGCCGTTCAGTTTAATCGTTGGTGTGTAGCGTCTGGCGCTGAAACACAAGCTGGCCTTACAAACCTAATTTTGGTTGAACAGCTAAAAAACACACTACCCGAAGCTATGGCCACTTTCCTTAGTGAACGTGAAGCGATCACACTGACTGCGTTAGCTGCGTTGGCCGATGATTATGCCCTCATTCATAAAAGTAGGTTCTCTGCTCCACCGAGCCGTGACATTCGCTGGTCACGGAACACCCGAACACCCCGCGATGCTGTACCTTCGAATAGGGGCGCTCCTCGCGCTCGTAATCAACCAGATCCAAGCAGCGTTTGTAATTACTGCTTGGGGAAAGGGCACTGGAAGTTTGAATGTCCCGTCTTACGGGGTAAAGAGAAATTTAAAATTCCCGTTAAGGACAATGCCTCGGCTCTGCCAGTTGGTCATCTTGCTTGCGTGGATGAAAGTTTCTCACCCTTTGTGTTTGATGGTTATGTGTCACTGCGTCGTGGCAGCGATAAAATCGCAGTGAAAATCCTGAGGGATACGGGCTCCGTAGAGTCTTTCATTTGTAGGTCCACCTTGCCCTTTTCAACGTCTTCTGATACCGGCCAGTGTGTTTTTGTTCGTGGCATTAATTTGAATGTCCTGACCGTGCCCTTACACAGCGTGTACCTAGAGTCCGTTTTAGTCAGTGGAGATGTTTCACTCGGTGTGCGCCCTATGCTCCCTGTCCGTGGGGTTTCTGTTATTCTTGGGAATGGGTTAGCTGGGGCTTGTGTATGGGCAAATGGGGTGGTTGAATGTGGGGGTGTCCAAAATTCAAGTAGTGCTCTCTCAGACCGTGAAGTTGCGCCTGTGTCCGTGGTAACGCGCTCGTCCAGTAAAAGGACAGCTGCGCTGGAGAACGATGATGCTCATTCTTTAACTGGTTTGCCGACCTCGATCTCTCGCCAGCAGGTGATTGACGCGCAGCGGTCGGATGCTTCCCTGCAGATGCTGTTTCCCAAGGTTCGTGGCTGCGACGATGACGTATCTGAAGGTTATATACTGAAGGACGAGGTCTTGATGCGTAAACGCCCTTCAAGCGGCCCAGCTGATGAACATGCGTGGCAGGTAGTGGTGCCAACCACCTTGCGTAGCCTGGTGTTAAAAACTGCCCATGATGACGCCGGGCACATGGGTGTCCGTAAAACCTATGACCAAGTCACACGCTACTGCTACTGGCCTAGGGTAAAACGTGACATTACGGAACATGTGCGAGCCTGCCATGTCTGTCAACAGACTGGCAAGCCTAATCAAATGCCAAAACCGGTTCCTCTGCGACCCATCACCCCTGCGTCAAAACCGTTCTAACACCTCGTCATTGATTGTGTCGGGCCACTTCCTCGGTCCAAATCTGGATTCAATTATTTGCTAACTGTCATCTGTCAAACCACCCGTTATCCTGCGGCGTACCCGCTTCGGTCCATTACAGCCAAACCCGCTGTCAAAGCGCTGTCTCAGTTCATGTCAGTGTTTGGTATCCCAAAAACCATACAGTCAGACCGCGGAACGAATTTTACCTCCAAAACCTTTGGCCAGGTGTTGCGCTTACTGAACATCCGTCACAACAAGGCATCAGCGTACCACCCCCAAAGCCAAGGGGTCTTAGAACGGTTCCACCAAATGCTCAAGTCCATGTTGAGAGCGTACTGTGTGGAGCTGGGAAGTTCCTGGGACGAAGGACTGCCCTGGTTGCTGTTGGCGGCCAGAGAGGTGACCCAAGAAAGCACTGGCTTTAGTCCAAACGCGTTGGTGTTTGGCCATACAGTGCGAGGTCTGGTAGCAACGTTGATGGGCGATGTTGACTTGTCTAACGGTCCTCCGCAATCTTTAACTGACTACGTCAATGGGTTTCGCCGTAGATTGTATGAGGCGGGGAAAATCGCACGGGAAAAACTGTTCTCCACGCAAACTAAAATGAAAAAAGCATATGACAAAAAGACTGCACGTCGTGTGTTTAAAGTTGGTGATCAAGTAATGGCCCTTCTCCCAGTCATGCATTCGCCTTTTCAGGCTAAATTTGCTGGCCCTTACAGGGTTGTTCGCGTAGAGCAAAATGACAATTATGTGGTGGCAACACCGGACCGGAAGACCATAACCCCCTTACCTTTCTCCACTCCCTCCAAAATCCCAACCAAAGACTAATGCGCTGGTGTATTTTCTTACAACCTTTCCATCTAAACATCAAACACATCCCAGGGAAAGAGAATGTGGTAGCGGACGCGCTGTCACGCTCTCCAGTCCCATAGATCTATCCACTGTTTGTAATGGTGTTATACTGTGTTTTCTATTCCAGGGCCCGGAATTTGAAGGCACCGCTGGGTTGCCACCAGGCCAAGTCGGGTTGGTAATGTAGTACGAAAATGGTGAACATGGATTTGTGACTGTTTTGTGTGAATGCCTTTGGTGTATGGTGTTATATCCCCTTGATATTTGCAACTTAGAAATGCTACTAAATGTGGACTAAAGTGGCTTGAGAAAGCAAGAACCAAATACGCTTGTGTTGATTGATAACCATGGTTAGACTGTGAAATGTTTTGAGAATTTAGAAATTGTAAGTGCACTAACTATTTTGTGTTTTCGGAGGGTATTCATTTGCTGGAAACCCATGGGGTTTCTTTTAAAGGGGGAGGTGTGACGGCCATGAGCTTTTGAGTAATGATTGTTTTTTTTCCTGTTTAGTGCGTCTCTTTAATCTGTCCAGAAGCGCAGGTGTGTGCAAGGGGCGGGCCGCTTCTAATGGATTATGGCTTCCACCGGCGCGCAGGTGGAGCCTCTCCTTCAAAACGAGCGTCACCCGCGACCGAGAGGGGCTTCCCTTTCTTCTCACCTGGACTCTACAGACAGACAGCACGTTTCACTCCACTCCTGCGTTTGCATGCACTGCTGGTGGCCTGCCGTTCCTCTTGACACTTGACTTTGATTGCAGTTTTTGTTGGAACTGAGATTTTGGGGCTTTTAAAAAATAAATATGTAGGATTTTTCCTTGCAAACGTCGTGTCGTCTCCCCTATTCTTTTTGGTATTGTGGTGACTCCCCTAGGTCACAACACCCTTGTAAAAGGTTGACTAAAGACACGTTAAATATTATTGGTGGAAGGCTGCAGGGTAAAGTAATGCGGTGTGGGGACTTTAATGCTCATAGTACACTGGTAATAGGGATACAGATGCTAATGGTTCAAGTATCGATGATTTTATTGATGAGAAATGATTAGTGTGTTAACGATGATAAAGGCACAAAATATAACACAAAGTTCAATCAACCTCACTGCCATCGCAGGAAATAACAGGTATCACAACATGGGAAGTGATTAATAAAACACCTGTCAGTAGTGATCATTATCCTATAGTGATCAAAGTTGGTACAGAAGTATGTCAGGAAATATCAATGGGGATGCCAAGATGGAATTTCAAAGAAACCAACTGGGACAAATTTCAAATTTCATCTCATTATCTCTAGCCGCTTTATCCTGTTCTACAGGGTCGCAGGCAAGCTGGAGCCTATCCCAGCTGACTACGGGCGAAAGGTGGGGTACACCCTGGACAAGTCGCCAGGTCATCACAGGGCTGACACATAGACACAGACAACCATTCACACTCACATTCACACCTACGGTCAATTTAGAGTCACCAGTTAACCTAACCTGCATGTCTTTGGACTGTGGAGGAAACCGGAGCACCCAGAGGAAACCCACGCGGAGATGGGGAGAACATGCAAACTCCACACAGAAAGGCCCTTGCCAGCCACGGGGCTCGAACCCGGACCTTCTTGCTGTGAGGCGACAGCGCTAACCACTACACCATCGTGCCGACCAAATTTCAAATATTAAATAAAATAAGATGTGAAGAACTGGTTAGGGAGGATATTACTGGTGTAGAGAAGTTTAACAATAAGTTGGTGACAGCAATCATACAGACAGCAGAGGAAACAATTCCAAAGGCAGTAGGAGGCAGAGAGAAAAAGATGGTTCCCTGGTGGGATGAAAATTGAGGAAAGGCTATCAAAAGAAGAAATGGAGCTTTCAGACAATTAAAGAAACATCATTCATTAGAAACATTAATTCAGTATAAAAGAGCACAAGCAATAGTTTGAAGAATTATTAGAATAACAAAATGTGCATATTGGAGACACTACTGCCGTAGCATAGGCAGGGAAACACAGCTGTCAGATGTATGGGGAACGATCAGACAAATGAGTGGTATAAGAAGAAGTTATGAAATACTAGTGTTAAACCAAAATAATAAAATAACAGTTACAAACAGACAAAGCAGAGCTATTGGCACAAACATTTGTTAAAATTCATAGCTTAGAGAATCTGTCAAATACAGCTAGACAATCTAGGGATAATACACTGGCATTAAATCCAGGTGTTGAGGTGAGGAAAACTACATTAGGACGGTGATAGTCTAGATTTACCCTTCAGCAGTGCTGGGGAGTAACGAGATACATGTAACGGCGTTACGTAATTTAATTACAAAATAAATGTAACAGTAATATATTACAGTTACTGGAGAAAAATGTGTAATTCAATTACAGTTACTTATGAAAATATTCAGAATTACAATTTGAATTACATCTGAAGAAGGCAAGAATTTCGCCAGGGCCATGGCCCCCCTCTCAATTTGGCCTTGTGCCCTTGGAAAAAAAAATCTGCCATAAGGCCACAATGGCCTTGATGCCCTGCAGTTTTGTAGTCTGCCTCATGACTGCCAATAGGCTTTAACATCACCTGCGTCTATTGAGAAAAAAATACGTCTTCTGATGACATTCTGGATTCTTATTGGGCAACTCATCGGTAGTGGCTCGGACTCGAGCCTGGCATGAACCACTCCGACGCGCTATAATGACACCAATCTATCACCAGCCAATCAGGAGACTTAATCAAATGCATCCCCCGCCCACCAATCTATCACCAGCCAATCAGGAGACTTAATCAAACACATCCCCTGCCCACCAATCTATCACCAGCCAATCAGGAGACTTAATCATACGCATCCCCTGCCCACCAATCTATCACCAGCCAATCAGGAGACTTAATCAAACGCATCCCCCGCCCACTTGTGTCCGAGTCGTTGAATTTTCACAGAAGGAGGGAAGAAGCTGACTGAGGTAAGACTGTGTGATAAATTAACGAATGAATAAGAGAGGAATTTCAACATATAGGGCTTAAGTTTGTTACCGTTAAATAAGCATTGCTTGTACAGTAACGTTACGTCGTTACAACGTTGACCCACTTTTAACGTGCCGAGTACCGACTGTAGCCGCTAACATGCTAATTAGCTTGCTGTCAAAAGTGCAAAGACCTTAAATTGCTCTGTGTAAATTAGAAAATGGCGCAACTTCCTCTGTAGCCATCAACTCAATTTGTCTTGAGTTTTAAGCCAATCACAACAGGGCAGCACTGTGGCCTGAGGTAAAACAGGATAGTTTAAGTTTGTTTAAATTACAAAAATGAGTAACCCAATGACTGTCTCATATATTCTTCATATACTCCTACTGTTTAAGTAATGCAATAAAACTAATCTTTAAAAGTGGTATTTACTCAAACTGTTTGCATAGAATGAACTTTCACGTTAACAGTCATTGGGTTACTCATTTTTGTAATTTAAACAAACTTAAACTATCATGTTTTACCTCAGGCCACAGTGCTGCCCTGCTGTGAATATTTCAGATCTTGAGACATGAAAGTGCTATTTTAAAAAAATAAAAGGTCAGAAATGTTTTCTTTGTCATCTATTTAGTTCATTTTATTTCCTCAATAATTTTCCTTGAGAAATCGGTCTGGGCTCTTATGGGTTAATCAGTAGCCTGCATGCTAGTATATGTTCCATTTACAGTCAAACATTTTGATGAACTCCAGGCAAAATTTTGATTAATCAAAAATCTGCGTAGTAGTACAGTCTGAAGATGCTCTTGCACATTTGGTGTCAATTGAACAAAAATTATGGGAGGATATAGGTTTAATAAGTGTTACAATTTTTAAAGTGAGTGATGGATTGATAAGTTTAGATGTGTTCAATATTTTCTTATCTTCAGACATAATAGTGTAGATGTTTCTTTACCTGCTTGATGGTTTCGAGTGGGACTCCAATCTTCCTCAGAAGATTCAGACATTAGTCCTTAAATTAAATTCCTTATAGATGTGAACTCATAATCATTGTTTTATTTTATGGTCTCGGTGCCCTGGCTTTTGGCCTTCGTGCCCTCAAAAAATTGACAGCACAAAAGGCCAAGTGGCCTTGCCCCTAAAATGACGAAATTCCAGGCCTGGTTGTGACTTTGTACCTGTATGTCAACTCAGATTGATTTTACAGTAAAATGTCTTGAAGTCTGACCTTGTGGTGGTTATTATTATATTATCTTTATAAAAGATGTGATGTTAATTAATGTATTAAAAGGGGTTCAGTAGACAGTGTTTAGTATTGTTTTGAGCTTAACACTGCCAGGTTTTAAAATTTGAAAATGGTTAACGGCACAGAATACTCATTCAAAAATTAGAAAAGTAATCAAAAAGTAATTGAAAAGTAATTAGTTACATTACTCAGATATAGTAATTGAAATAGTTACACTACTGTTACATTTTAAACAGGGTAACTTGTAACTGTAACAAATTACTTTTCTAAAGTAACCTTCCCAACACTGCCCTTCACTCTATTTGAGTTAAATAGAGCAATCATGAAGGTAAAGCAAACTTCCCCAGGGAAAGATGGTATTAGCTATACCATGCTGGAACATCTGGATAATCGGTCACGTGATGTAGTTTTGAGACTATTTAACATGGTTTGGGAAACAGGAATAATTCCAACATCTGGAAACAGTCTACTGTATCATTGTGCCAATTTTAAAGCCTGGAAAAGACCCTTCTGACCCTTCAAACTACTAGCATGAACATCACAGTTTGGTAAAACAATGGAGCGGATGACAACTGAGAGGCTTAATTACTTCATGGAAAATAAACACCTGTTCGCACCTTATCAAAGCAGATTCCGTAAAGGAAGAAAAACATTGGACTCTGTCTTATGCTTGGAATCAGAAATCAGGAAAGCCCAGACTAATAAAGAAATAGTTGTCGCGGTCCTGTTTGATGTAGAAAGAGCATATTTTATGTTGTGGAAAGGACGACTTCTTATTAAATTGAATAAATTAGGTATAGGTGGTAAGTTATATAACTAGGTGTTAGACTTTCTATTTGGCAGAACAATAGAAGTAAGAGTAGGCGTGGAGTATTCGAACACGTATTTAGTAGAAAATGGAACTCCACAAGGCAGTGTGTGTAGTCCGGTGTTATTTAACATAATGATCAATGACATTTTCGAGCAGGTGGAATATGGTATTGGGAAAGCACTGTATGCAGACGACGGGGCCCTCGGGATTAGGGGCAGAAATTTAGGATACATTCAGAAGAAAATGCAGACAGCAATAAAAACAGTAGAGGAATGGTCAAAGAAATGGGGGTTTAAGCTATTAATATCAAAGTCCCAGGTAATATGTTTTTCTAAGCAGCAAAAATCACTTTTGCTGAAACTATATGGTCAAACACTTGAGCAAGTCAGAGTGGTTCGGTTTCTTGAGGTTATTTTTGATGAGAAACTCACATGGAGACAGCATATAGAACAAACGAAAGGAAAATGTAAGAAAATCAATCTTCTGCGTTGCTTGTCAGGATGGGACTGGGGGTCAGCAAGGTCGTTATTACTAAACATTTACTGGGCACTCATGAGAGCAACATCAGATTATGGTTGTGTAGCCTGTGTGTCAGCGTCAAATAGCAACCTTAAAAAATTAGATGTAGAGCAAACACAGGCCCAAAGAACATGCTGTGGGGCATTCAAAACCTCTCCAGTAGCTGCCACGCAGGTAGAAATGGGAGAAATGCCATTACATATTAGGAGAGTTAAGCTTATGTTGGCATACTGGGCTAACTTACAGGGGCACAATGAATTGCACCCAACAAAGGCCATCCTGCAAGGTGCTGGGAACACAACAAATCAAACTTACAGTTTTGGATGGATTGGTGATGTCAAGGCAGGTGAAGCAGGTCTACACAGTCACCAGTACAGCAGAACAGTTCCAATTTCAGTGATCCCTCCCTGGCTGTTTGTGATGCCATCTGTCGATCTGAATTTACAGAAAGAAATGAAAGACAAGTCCAAGCTAGTGCCTGCTTGTTACATTGTCCAAAGCTACATACAACAACACTTTGCAGATAAGATAGTGTTATTTACAGATTGTTCAAAAACCCTGAATCTGGACATACTGGTGCTGCAGTATATATCCCACAGTATGGCACAGCTATAAAAAAGGAGAACATCATAACACCTTTCAGTATACACAGTAGAGCTTGTGGCCATAATGCTAGGATTACTATAGGTAGAGAAAAAAACACCAAAACAATACACTAATAGCAACAGACAGTTTATCAGCACGCATGAGCATCAGGTCAGAGAAATCATGCAGGGAATATATCATAAATGAAATATCATATATGCAGAATACACAGAGTGGGTTTAAGTGGATGTTTCATTTGGGTTCCTGCTCATGTAGGGGTAGAAAGAAATGAGGATGTAAACATATTGGCAAAACAATCAGTGAAATCGCAAACAATTTATCTGCAAGTTTCATTATGTAAAGCTGAGGCTAGAACCATCATTAAGAGTCAAACAGAAAAAGTAGGTCAGGAGAACTAGGACACCAGTGATACAGGAAGACATCTCTACAATATACAAAAGCATGTGGGTGTTAGGAGAAACAGAAGAGAGGAAACCATCATCACCCATCTAAGAATAGGCCATACAACACTCAACAAGACACTTCATGTACAACCCCGATTCCAAAAAAGTTGGGACAAAGTACAAATTGTAAATAAAAATGGAATGCAATAATTTACAAATCTCAAAAACTGATCTTGTATTCACAGTAGAACATAGACAACATATCAAATGTTGAAAGTGAGACATTTTGAAATTTCATGCCAAATATTGGCTCATTTGAAATTTCATGACAGCAACACATCTCAAAAAAGTTGGGACAGGGGCAATAAGAGGCTGGAAAAGTTAAAGGTACAAAAAAGGAACAGCTGGAGGACCAAATTGCAACTCATTAGGTCAATTGGCAATAGGTCATTAACATGACTGGGTATAAAAAGAGCATCTTGGAGTGGCAGCGGCTCTCAGAAGTAAAGATGGGAAGAGGATGACCAATCCCCCTAATTCTGCGCCAACAAATAGTGGAGCAATATCAGAAAGGAGTTCGACAGTGTAAAATTGCAAAGAGTTTGAAAATATCATCATCTACAGTGCATAATATCATCAAAAGATTCAGAGAATCTGGAAGAATCTCTGTGCATAAGGGTCAAGGCCGGAAAACCATACTGGGTGCCCGTGATCTTCAGGCCCTTAGATGGCACTGCATCACATACAGGCATGCTTCTGTATTGGAAATCACAAAATGGGCTCAGGAATATTTCCAGAGAACATTATCTGTGAACACAATTCACAGTGCCATCTGCCGTTGCCAGCTAAAACTCTATAGTTCAAAGAAGAAGCCGTATCTAAACATGATCCAGAAGCGCAGATGTCTTCTCTGGGCCAAGGCTCATTTAAAATGGACTGTGGCAAAGTGGAAAACTGTTCTGTGGTCAGACAAATCAAAATTTGAAGTTCTTTATGGAAATCAGGGACGCCATGTCATTCAGACTAAAGAGGAGAAGGACGACCAAAGTTGTTATCGGCGCTCAGTTCAGAAGCCTGCATCTCTGATGGTATGGGGTTGCATTAGTGCGTATGGCATGGGCAGCTTACACATCTGGAAAGACACCATCAATGCTGAAAGGTATATCCAGGTTCTAGAGCAACATATGCTCCCATCCAGACGACGTCTCTTTCAGGGAAGACCTTGCATTTTCCAACATGACAATGTCAAACCACATACTGCATCAATTACAGCATCATGGCTGCATAGAAGAAGGGTCCGGGTACTGAACTGGCCAGCCTGCAGTCCAGATCTTTCACCCACAGAAAACATTTGGCGCATCATAAAATGGAAGATACGACAAAAAAGACCTAAGACAGTTGAGCAACTAGAATCCTACATTAGACAAGAATGGGTTAACATTCCTATCCCTAAACTTGAGCAACTTGTCTCCTCAGTCCCCAGACGTTTACAGACTGTTGTAAAGAGAAAAGGGGATGTCTCACAGTGGTAAACATGGCCTTGTCCCAACTTTTTTGAGATGTGTTGTTGTCATGAAATTTAAAATCACCTAATTTTTCTCTTTAAATGATAAATTTTCTCAGTTAAACATTTGATATGTCATCTATGTTCTATTCTGAATAAGATATGGAATTTTGAAACTTCCACATCATTGCATTCCATTTTTATTTACAATTTGTACTTTATCCCAACTTTTTTGGAATCGGGGTTGTAATAGGAAAACATCCGACTGGGTTATGCAGATGTAACCCACTCCTGGTAAATACACTGCTAGTCTCAGTTCATAAGAAGCTGAGGGACAGACCGTAATGACCATAAATTAAAGTATACAGACAACAAGGGAAACTGTAACTATTACTAACTTTGCAGAATAACAAATAAATTAAAATTTTAAAAATGGGCCCTTTAAAAATAATGAGTTGTTTGCCAGGAGTCAGAGTCTGTATTTGTCCTGTCAATCCACTGTAAGTTTCTTAATGTTTGTATCTGCTCATGTGGCAGTTTCTTGTGATAAGAGTGCACTCTTAAAGGATGTGTGTAGCCGTTCTGGAAACTGGCACCACTCAGCCACCAGGTAGAGTGTTGGATGAGTATTTGACGAGTCAACCTGCAGTCCACGAAAAATCAGCTGGGAGGCTCGTCATCAACTGATCTTCAGAAATGGCACTCACTCCGTCCTTAAGACCGGACCTGTTTGATTTTGCAAACAGGACTTTAAGAATTCGTCGGATCTATTTGTTGTACATCATTGGCATCGCAGTCTCGGAAGACCATGGATTTCTTGTGCCTGGAGTTAGGTTTTTGCACAGTGTCTGCTGTGGCTGAGAAGACCAATCCGTGAGAGGCAGACTCGGCCGCAGATGTCACATGTGTAGATCAGTTCCGTTGATGCTGGTGTCCTGTTGTTGCTTCCCCCTTGTCCTCTTTGCTTCCTGGTGACGAGCCAGGGTGGTTTCATATTCTAGCAGCCCTCTGTGGAGTGCCTGCTGCCACTGAAGGCGGTCCTGAGCTGCATTTTCCCAAGTGACAGGGCTGATGTTGAAGCACTTGAGGTCTTGCTTACAGACATCCTTGTAGCGAAGCTGGGGGCAACCAGTTTGTCTCTTGCCAGATGACAGTTCCGCATAGAGGATGTCCTTTGGGATTCATCCATCGTCCATCCGCTGGACATGGTCCAGCCAGCGGAGATGTCGCTGCCTCCGAATAGAGTACATGCTGGGAAGCTGCACTCTCTCCAGGACTGCTGTGTTGGTGATCCTATCCCTCCAGATGATACCCAGTATACGCCTCAGGCAGTGAAGGTGGAAGCCGTTTAGCTGCCTCTCTTGGTATGAGTATGGTGTCCAGGTTTCATTACTATACAGGAGTGTGCTGATGACACAGGCTCTGTACACCTGCACTTTTTTATGGACAGTGAGTTTTCCATTGTCCCATACTCTCTCTGTGAGCTTCCCAAAGGTAGAGGCAGCTTTTCTGATGCGGTCGCTGAGTTCAGCATCGAGTGACAGGTTGTCGGTAATGGTGGACCCAAGGTAGGTGAAGGTGTTCATGGCTTCCAGAGTGTAGTTTTTGATGGTGATAAAGGGGGGTTTTACAGTGCCTTGTCCCATTGTATTCATTTTAGTCAGGCTGATGGTCAGGCTGAAGTCCTTACAGGCTTTGGTGAACTGGACCATGAGAGTTTGCAAGTGCTCCTGGGAGTGTGCTACCACTGCTGCATCATCAGCAAACAGCATGTCCCGGAGGAGGAGGGAAAAGAAGATTCCAAACAAGGTGGGTGCCAACACGCATCCCTGCTTGACACCACAGCAGATTTTGAAGGGGTCTGAGGTGGACCCATCGAACTGTATGGTACCTTGCATGCCAGTGTGAAAGAACTGGAGGATGCAGAGGAGTTTTGGGGGGCAGCCTATCCGTTCAACCAGCTGGAAGGGGCCACTCCTGCTCACTAGGTCGAAAGCCTTAGTCAGGTCAATGAATGCCATGTAGAGTGGTTTTCTCTGCTCTCTACACTTCTCCTGCAGCTGTCTCAGAGAGAAGCTCATGTCAGTGCTAGATCTTCTTGCTCTGAACCCTGCCTGCGATTCTGGGTAGATCTTCTCCGCGAGAACCTGGAGTCTGTTCAGCACAACTCTTGCAAAGAGCTTACCGGTGGTGCTGAGTAGAGAAACACCATGGTAGTTGTTACAGTCACTCCTGTCTCCCTTATTCTTATACAGGGTGACGATGGTGGCATTCTGCATGTCCTGTGGTACAGCACCTTCACTCCAGCACAGACAGAAGAGCTTGTGGAGTTTGTCAAGAAGAGCAGACTTCCCACATTTTATGACTTCAGCCTGTTATCCCATCACTGCCTGGTGCTTTACCGCAGGTTAGGCTGTCGATTGCTTTGCTTAGTTCCTCAGTTGTTGGCTCCATATCAAGCTCTTCCATTACAGGTTGGTGCTCTGCATGACAGAGGGCAGCATCAGAGACAGTGTTGTCACTGGCATAGAGCTCAGAGTAATGCTCTACTCAGCGGTCCAGTTGTTTAGAGCGGCCAATGATGATTTCTCCCGAGGCTGATTTCAGAGGAGCGATTGCATAATGTTAGAGTCCAAGCACCTTTTTGATGCTGTCATACATGCCTTTGATGTTACCAGAGTCAGCACCTGATTGGATGTTGCTGCAAAGCTGTAGCCAAAAGCTGTTGGCACAGCATCGTGAAGTTTGCTGGAGTTTCCTCCTAGCTGTCCTGAGGGCATGCAGGGTCTTGTCAGTTGGCATGCATTTATAGTTGGTATGAGCAATACGCTTTTCTTCCAGGATCGGTGCCAAAACAGATGCATTGGCTTTAAACCAGTCACTGGACCTTCTCAACCATTTGCCAAAGACCGAAATATTTTACAAGACATTTTACAAAGCTTTTTATCTCGATCACCTTTTTTTTGCTGAGCTCAGATGTTACCATGCTGTGGATGATGTCCCTTAAGCCATCCCAGAACTGCTGAGTGTTGTGTAACACTCATATTAAAGCATAACAATCATGAAGAGCTGGGCGATATGGCCTAAAAAAAATCTTCGATTTTTTCAAAAAAAAATCAGATTTTTTATTTTAATCGATTTTCCCCCTACTAAAAATCAAACTACAGATGACAAAGAAATGGTTCAAAGCAAATTTTACCTTTATTTTGTTTTCACTTAAATTTCCCCTTGGGGTTAAAGTGCAACCAGAAACCAAAAAGAAGCCAAAAAACAAGCTTGTAGATGAGATAACAGCGCGATAGCATCTGTGATTGCCTTCCAACATGCCCCATTCTTATCATAAGGCACACAGTTCGAAAATGTGTCGTCAGCTGTAAAGGTGGACAACAAAGCCACGTGGGTACATGCCAGCCACTGCAGAAGAGTACCTGAACCAATGGACAAGCAGCACAAGAAGGCCCTGGTACAGGAACGCGATTAAGACAGCATCCAAGAAGCCCTCAGGGGGCCTCATCACACCGTGAGTGGACACTCTGCTATCAAGAAGCCCTTAGAGGGACTAACAAACACGAGAAATGACACATCAACACACACAGCCACATGACAGACTGTGCATTCCAACACATTCTTCATTCTGTACCTAATTGTGAACCTCATACATGCATACCTGCAAACTAGTCACCTTTCGGCGAAATTCGCCGTTTTGATCCCAAAATAGGTCACTTGTGTGAATCGTGTAGATCCGAAGAGTTTTTTTTTTTTTTTTTTGGGGGGTGCGCGAGGCTACGTTGCCGAACATTTGGTTTGAATGTACTACTACTTCAAAGTATTACTCCTACTTTTCTCCTCACACCCACATTCAGACCATTTCCGCCTTCTTCATACTTCAAACGTCTCTCTGATTGGATGACATTCCAACGAGCCAATAGTCTTACAGAACGCTGGACAGTATCCGCGAATTGTAAGTGAATAGAGGTGGGGTTTTCTTGAATACGGGTGTGTATAGGAGGATGGCAGAGATCATCCAAACGCAATGCAGAACAGGACACTGAGTCTTGAAAACACTCTATATTACATCTGGAGACGGAAAAACATTTTTAATATGCGGAGAAAGCTGTGTTACGATGAGTGCGATTTAAAGAGGCTTTAGGGTGGTTTTTTGCTACCTGTGATTTGGTGGTCTGTGAGTCGCGTTTTTATGACGTAAGACGCAAGGGGCGGGGCTGTTACGTTTGAACCAAACGCGCGACACGGAAGATGTTTCTGTGGGCTGAAACAAAACAGAAAAAAAAAATGTCAAATCAGTTTGAATAAAGTCATTTTTTGTTGAACATAAGGATCTATAAACGCGTGTTTTGGGTAAGAGAAATCATTTTTATGTGAAACTGTTGGTGGGATTGTCAAAATTATAACGTAATGTGTGTTGATCTCGGTTGTATTCAGAGAACCAGTTAGTTGTGTGTGTGAGTGAGAGAGAAAGAGTGAGTGAGAGAGAGAGAGAGTGTGTGTGAGTGAGTGAGAGAGAGATTCTCTCTCTCTCACTCACACACTCTCACACCATGAATTTGGCAGCACTGAAGGAAAGGAGGGCTGAATTTGGTGTGCTGCTGGTAATGGGGCAGAGGTGGTGAAGAAGGATAGCATGGCGTGAAAGAGGCACATGGCAGGGCAGCATAAACGTGCCCTTGAACGGCTTGTTCAGGCCAAAAGGTCTAAAAAATGATAAACTGGTCTGCTGAAGAAAGTTTCCAGTGTCACACTTCAAAAATTACTTTTTTTAAATTCAGATTTTACTTTTTATACTTTTCCTTCCTTAATGGTAATGTAATGAGGTGTCAGATGCAAAACTGAAAATTGCAAAGCTAAAAATGAATAAATCTTTGTTTTAAATGTTGTCTTTTCCCTTTATTTTCCTTGATCGTGCGCTGTTTAAGGGGGCCGGGGGGTTACCGGTAGTTTGTCACCTTTTTCAACCCTCATGAGTTTGCAGGTATGTACATGGTATACCGGTAAGTAGTATTTGGTAGTTTGTCCAGTGACAGAGATTAATGCACGTATTACAGGAGTAGTGTCTGACACCACAGGTACTCCAGGGGGCAGACTTCTCAGCTGGAAAAATAAGATAGAAAGAGATCAAACTGTTAACTGGGTTCATGACATATTGACTGATAATACCAATCACATGGTGATTGCTGAAAGAATCCATTCTGACTACACATACACTAGCGTACGATGCCTAGCTGATTTAGGGAACAGGACTAAGTGCCTTAGGTGTAGAGACTTCTTTAGAAAACAACCAATACCACGTAGTTCGTTAACTGACTATTGCCACAGACTGGACAGTAACCAGTAGGTGAACCCTGTATGACGACAATATTATAGATTTAATGTTATCATTTAAATGATAAGAGGGGGAATTGTAGAGTAAATTTTAGTGTCACACTGTCTTGTAATTTTCCTTTTCACAGAGCATTTCCTCTTTAAGGACTAACGACTCAGAACATTCAGCACCGCAACATGTTAATCTTATCATGCGCGTTATGTGCATAGCAGATGTGCGTACAAACCAGCGATTAGAGAAGATCCAATCAGCTTTCGAGCTGATCATGCTCCCGGAGCATGATCAGGGCATGTACGGTAACTGCAATAAATGTAATGCAATAGATGTCTCCTTTTTATCTAGTAAAGAATATATATAGATTTGAGAACAAAGGGACGGTATGAGTGGTGTGCTGAACCCTCATCACTATGTGTCTGTTTCTGCAATAAACCTTCTTTAACTTACAAAAGGACAAGGCTGGTGTTGGTGTTTGTCATTTTTCAACGACATGTGTTGGAAAAATCTTCAGGAGCAGCATCAGGGCCATTTCTGATTTTCATTTTAGTATAATGTGTTAAATGGGTTTGAATGTACTTACACACACACACACACACACACACACACACACACACACTTTTCCCCTTCTGCTTTTTCATTTTATCCTTGGGCATTTTTTGTTCATTTCATTTTTACTGCTTGACCATTTTGTACTTTATTAGATTATTATGGTTTCAGAATGGGATCAGAAATTTAAACATAATGTAAGTAAACTATGTGCAAACATTACAACAAATTCAATATAAAATGTTTTTAATTACAATTACAGAGAATGGATGGATGGTCAGATCAATTAATCACTTCATAATCCTGTTCATGAGAGAGAGAGAGGGAGAGAGAGATGTGTTCATTGTTCATTTAAACTATCACTGGTAAGATTGTTCAAGTCTATACGCCCTGTAGGAAATAGACACACACTGTTTCAAATCCCTTCACAGTGAATAGCAATTTGCTAACATAGCCAGGCCCCTACTGACCCATTACAAAAAAGGGGCTCTCTCTTTAAAGCCACGCCCACTCTCTCTGCCACACAGAACCAGGAAGTTCATTTCAGAGAAAACAAAACTTAACAGAAAGTTCAGTCTTTCTCTCTCTCAGTACAGGAAAATGGCAGAGGCTGGTATTTCAGTAGATCAGTTCAGTTGTCCAGTGTGTCTGGATCTCCTGAAGGATCCTGTGACTATTCACTGTGGACACAGTTTCTGTAAGGTGTGTATTAATGGCTGCTGGAATCAGGAGGATGTGAAGGGTGTCTACAGCTGCCCCCAGTGCAGAGTGACTTTCACTCCAAGGCCTGTTCTGTGCAGGAACAACATGCTGGCTGAAGTGGTGGAGAAACTGAAGAAGACTGAACTCCAAGCTGCTTCTCCTGCTCACTGTTACGCTGGACCTGGAGATGTGGAGTGTGATTCCTGCACTGGGAGAAAATACAAAGCTGTCAAGTCCTGTCTGGTGTGTCAGGCCTCCTATTGTGAAGATCATCTTAAACCTCACTATCAGTTTCCTGCCTTTAAGAACCACAAGTTAGTTGAAGCCTGTGCAGAGCTCCAAGAGAAGATCTGCTCTGAACACAACAAAATGAATGAGATCTTCTATCGCACTGACCAAAGCTTTATCTGTTATTTGTGTACGATGGATCAGCACAGAGGCCATGATACTGTTGCAGCTAAAGCAGAAACAAATGAAAAACAGGTGAGAACTGGACATCATTCTTCTTTTCCAAGTTGTTTTATAAAATTCTATTTCTAATCTAATTTCTATATAGTGGATTTAATTGGTTCTGTGACTGTCATTCTCTGTGAAGTAAATTTTTATTTCCAGTCAAACAGTAACATGTAAAGAAATGTTAAAGAGGTCAGACCAGTCAATGTGCCTTAAATAGCCAACACCCAACAACCTTCTTCCAGCATTTTACAGCTAAAGTGCTCACGTGACTGTGTTAAAGCTCTGTAACTGGAGATCATATTTCATAACATTTTAATGATCTACAGGTAAAAAAAAAAAAATCTTTATCTTTCTGAATGTGAGTGGATTTGTGGTCCATTTCTGAAAACTTCTTTGGGATGAATGATCCCGATTCTGGAAAGTTCAAATCTCTGCAGAGATTCTGGTCAAAACTCTGCATTAATGTCAACATTCACCAGATTGATGAAGTTCAATCCCAATGTTCACTGATGATTCCTTTAATCCGGTGGAATTGGGTGTGGTTTTGAATGTACACACAGCACCTTAAAGAAGTAAACCTGACTTTGACTCTGGATTTTACTGCTGAACAAATAAATAACTCTGATGAATCCAGATGTGGGCGGCACGGTGGCGTAGTGGTTAGCGCTGTCGCCTCACAGCAAGAAGGTCCGGGTTTGAGCCCCGTGGCCGGCGAGGGCCCTTCTGTGTGGAGTTTGCATGTTCTCCCCGTGTCCGCGTGGGTTTCTTCCGGATGCTCTGGTTTCCCCCACAGTCCAAAGACATGCAGGTTAGGTTAACTGGTGACTCTAAATTGACCGTAGGTGTGAATGGTTGTCTGTGTCTATGTGTCAGCCCTGTGATGACCTGGCGACTTGTCCAGGGTGTACCCCGCCTTTCGCCCGTGGTCAGCTGGGCTAGGCTCCAGCTTGCCTGCGACCCTGTAGAACAGGATAAAGTGGCTAGAGATAATGATATGAGAATCCAGATGTGCACTGTGCATGTCTTCCCCCCTCTAAACTCATGGAGAAATAAAAGGGAACAGTGATGACGTGCACTGCTCTCAGATCAGTCTTCTTCGGCCGAATCCCATTTCACCCCTTGGACCAACCCCTTGGCCCTTCCCCTCCATTTTGCGCGTTCACGTGAAGGGGTAGGGGTATCCCAATCCCAGTTAACGCGGAGGGGTAGGGGGAGGGCTTCTGTACCCCTCCAAATGGAGATTTTCCTGGAGCTGACTCCGAACGAAGGGGTTTGAGTGATTTCCCACAATGCCATGCGGATTTCAGCGAGATTTCATGCGGATTTCAGAAAGATGGCGGCTCCCGCGGCGAAAGATTGTCATAAATTGTATTTTCTCCATTATTTACGTGTTTTAAGTTGTTATCCAGAGGAAACACGCCGCTTGATTCGCTTTCGAGCTGAGAATGAGCGGCGATTTCTGAAATCCAGGCTGCTGCTAAAAAGCTTTGGGAGTGAGTATTGTTTTCGGTTGCTTTACTGCGTACATTTTGTTCTGTTATTCTCGCTTTTATTGTTTACATGAGTGTTCTGACACCTCATTCTGTCGGATGTGGTGCACGAAGCGCCAAAGATATCCCATTCAGTGGTGTCAGTTAACAAATCACACCCTGCCAGCAGAGATTTCTGCCTCTGGCTCTGACTGTAGCGGCTGGTCGCAGCCAATGACGCGTCGCGTTTTGCTAACGTAAACGCTGACGGAGGTACGCGATGACGTATGCGATCGTTGAAGGGCTATCCCAATACGTAAGGGTTGAATTTCAAGCCCTATCCCTTGTAGCTCAGTTTCAAGGGGAAGGGCCAAGGGGAAGGCGGAGGGGAAGGGGTAGAAATTAGAATTGGGATTGGGCCTTCTTCTGTCAGGTTTTATGGCAGTTTACAAGCAAAGTGTTTTACCGCCATCTACTGGACTGAGGTGCAATCAAATGGATGTCATTTCAAAGAAAAAATTGAATAAAAAGGAAAAACAACACAAAACAACAAACTACATCCTATTTGCTAATTTTGTTTTTTTGATAAATGTTATCATAGCACAAGTGATGTTTTCTGATCTAGCCTCAACTTATAAGGTGTTTAACGAAAAGGCTTTCTTGACTGCGTTCACTTCCCTCTTCAGTTTTTCTCTTTGTCTGTAGAATTTTAAGCACCTTAAAAGAACATGATCTACATCCTCTCTCACTCCACAAAGTTCACATTTTCCAGATGGATGTTTGTTTACAACGTATAAGCTGTTATTTAATCCAGTATGGCCTATTCTCAGTCTTGTAAACCAAACCTCCTCCTGTCTGTTTGGGTAACTCGGTTTGCTACTTGAGATCTTTTTGTATATTATATAAGTGTCTACCTTTCTTCTCCTTATCCCATTCAGCTTGCCATATGTTAACTTTATGTTTAATGAGTACTTTAAAGTGCATATCGTGGGAAAATTCAGGAGCAAGATCAATGTAATTCTCCTATTTTATATTAAACTTTGGTCAAATATCTGTAACATTCTGCATTCTCTGCATTTTTTTTTTTTTTTTTTTACCTTGTGCAATACCAGAAAAATTCAGTTGAAATCAAGCCTTTTGAGGAGAATTGGTCCGCCTCTGAAAAAACTTGGCATTTGAATTTCCCAGGAAACATTGATTTTCATGACATCATCTGCGGGACACCTCCCTCTGAATCCTACATCAGTGCTGATTTGTTTCTGAGAAAACGACCTGGTGGTTTTCTGCAAGTTTCTTCAACATTATTGTGTAATTATTAAAATGGTTAACAGATGTATCATAGGAGGGTGTAGCAACACCAGTCGTGATGGGATTAGTACTCATCGTTTTCCAAAAAAACGGACAATGAGAGAGAAATGGGAGCACTTGGTCTACACAGGCTGTGCACTGAAACCACACAAGCTCTCGCAGCCTGCTGGCACTTCTGCAGGTGACGTCACGATTCTGGCTCCAGACTCCCTTGGGTTTTTTCCAGACGCGTTTTGTTTTTTTATTTTTTTCTGCTGTAGACAGATAGCCTTGTGCAAAATTACCCTTCTGGATGAGTGTATAAAGGGACATACTTTCATATAAAAAAACTAAATTGGTCCAGAATATGCACTTTAACTTCTGATCTACTGAGTGGAATACTTAACTGAACCTCCTCTTCTTTGGTTGCCTCTTTTGCCAGCTTGTCTGCTTCCTCATTGCCACCGACTCCTTTATGGGCTGGAACCCATACAAACTGGATTGATATTCTCTGTTGACTGATTGCAAATAAGATATTAATTTCATTCAATAAGTCCTGTCGGTATGACGATTCTCCACTTTGAATGGATGTGAGAGATGACATAGAATCAGAACAAATAACTGATTTAGGGGGCCTAGTTTCTTCTATCCACTGTAATGCAATGATAATGGCTGTCATTTCAGCTGCAAATATAGACAGATGATCTGATGTTCTCTTTTTAATAGAGATTTTGTAATCAGGGATATAAACTGCAATACCTGTTTTACCCTCTGAATCTTTAGATGCATCTGTATAAACCTGTGTTGTATTATAGTACCTACTTCCTAAATATTGCTCTACGTTCTGATCCGCTCCTCCAGATTTAGCTATCTCTTTGGTTTC
Source organism: Neoarius graeffei (assembly GCF_027579695.1). Lineage (NCBI taxonomy): Eukaryota > Metazoa > Chordata > Actinopteri > Siluriformes > Ariidae > Neoarius > Neoarius graeffei. The sequence continues at coordinate 65,412,087 of NC_083585.1, forward strand.
CTTGATCACCGTAGGGGAGCAAAACAACCAAGGTGGAGTTGTTACCAGGGGCACAGTCTTACTACAAATGATATTGTCTATTCCCAATTGATTTGCTAATTTGTTACCATCCCATCCAAAGCTACAAATCTGGGATCTACCATACGACCAACATTCATTCAGAACTTTTTTAGTAGGGTGTGATGCCTCATGTCCATTTAAATTAATCCAGTAAGCCATACTCAATTTAAGATGTCTGAGGCTTAAGGGCATTTCTCCTGATTCTACTTGCAATGCTGGAATGGAAGAAGTTCTAAATGCACCACAACATATCCTGAGACTTTTAGTCTGCATTCTATTGAGTTCATTAAGCAATGTCTTAGATGCTGAAAGATACACAATACAGCCACAAGATGAAACTGATCTTATCAGTGCAATATAAATTCTTTTAAGGTACATCCCTGAGGCTCCCCAGTTGTACCCTGATAAACATTTCAAAATATTAACGCCCTTTTTGCATTTCTCAGTTATTTTCTGAATATGTTCCTTAAATGTTAACTTGACATCAAACCAAACTCCCAAGTACAGTACCTAACAATATTAACTTGCTCTAAGGACTGGTTATACAACTTAAGCTGTAGTGTGGGACTTACTCTTTTCTTTGAAAAACAAATAAATTGAGTCTTTTCTACAGACAAATGAAAACCCCACTCACATGCCCATTTTTATACCTTGTTGATAGTTCTAATATTGCATCTTGCATTTTAGTTCTAATATCAATATTTTGTCCTTTTATCCACAAAGCTCCATCATCAGCATATAATGCTCTATTGATTCTAATGTCATCTATTTTATTAAAAACATCATTCATCATAATGTTGAACAGTACTGGACTGCATACACTACCTTGAGATGTTCCATTTTCTATTGAATAGATGTTAGAGAAGTTAACCCCAACTCTTACTTCTATTGTTCTGTCCTTTAGGAAGTCTCTAATCCAGTTAAACATCTTGCCACCAATACCCATCCTATTCAGCTTAATTAACAACCCCTCCTTCCATCGCATATCATACGCTTTCTCTATATCAAAGAATGTTGCTAAAACTGATTCTTTATTGACTTGTGCTTTCCTTATTTCATTTTCTAAACATACAATAGGGTCCACTGTAGTACGTCCACTACGGAACCCACTCTGGTGTGGGGAGACAAGACCTCTTTTTTTCAGTTTCATACACTAGCCTTCTAGTGATCATTCTTTCCATAATCTTACATAAATTAGATGTTAATGCTACTGGCCTATAACTTTTAACTTCAGTTTTATCCTTCCCTGGTTTTCCAATCGGAACCACTACAGGATGTTTCCAACACAAAGGCAATCTACCTTGCTCCCAAATCTTATTAAAAAGGCTTAAAATTACATATTTAGCCACGTCATTGACTTCATTAATCATTTTATAACATATACCATCTTTCCCTGGTGAAGTGTTCCTAACCCCATTTAACGCTCTCCTAAGCTCAAATAATGTAAAATCCTTATCAAGTACACTCTCACTTATTACCTGCTTTTCCAGTAATCCTTTAGTCTCATCTGTTACTTTAACTCTCCAAGACAATTCTTCATCAGTTAAGTTCTCTGAACTATGAACCTTAACAAAACTTTTTACAAGCATCTCTGCTTTCTCTTGATCAGTTACTGGCTCCACATCATTGTTTTTAATCACAGGTAAGGAAAACTCCCTTCTAATGCCTCCCATCTTTTTAATATCATGCTCCAATTATCATCCACTTTGACTTCCACCCCTATTTTAGAACAGAAATCACGCCAATATTTCCTTTTAGCTTCTTTTATAGTTCTTTTAACCTTTTAAATGTGATTTTTTTTTTTTTGTATTCCATTAAATTGGTATAGGAATGGTTTGATTTAACAGTTTTGAAAGCTTTATTTCTAGCTTTAATTGCTTCCTTACAATCATCTGACCACCAAGGTACCATTCTCTTTTTCCTCATCCCAGAAGATTTGCCAAGAACCTCTTCTGCTGACTCACATAATATATTTGTAATGATTTTAACTCATCAACATCATTACTCATATCTGACATTATTCCCATCAGCCTACCGCTTGCCTTCATGCTTTATAACCCCCAATTTGCTTCTCTCATTTTCCATCTTGGAAACCCATTTTCTTCAAGGCACACATTTTAATTTCTAATACTTAACCAAATAATATAGTGATCACTACCTAGAGAATTTTCATTAACCTCCCACTCACTTACCCCTGATATCTGATCAGATACTATTGTAAGATCTATTGCTGATTCTGTTCCATGAGATGCATCAAAGCTAGTGTTCCTTCCATCATTTAAACAAACCAACTTGTAATCATCCATAAACTCCTCAATAGTGCTCCCATTTTCATCCACCTTAGTACCTCCCCACAGAGTGTTATGTGCATTAAAATCTCCACACAATACTAACTTTTCATTTATCCCCTCACACATACCATCGAGCATCTCTCTCAAGATTCTTTTACCAGGGTTATAAAAGTTGATAATTTTAATCTTAGTTTTACTGCCCCAAATCTCAACCAGAACTGCTTCAACCTCTTTATCTATATTTAAAGCTCTGTAATTAATCCCCTGCTAAATACAACCCCGATTCCAAAAAAGTTGGGACAAAGTACAAATTGTAAATAACAATGGAATGCAATAATTTTACAAATCTCAAAAACTGATATTGTATTCACAATAGAACATAGACAACATATCAAATGTTGAAAGTGAGACATTTTGAAATTTCATGCCAAATATTGGCTCATTTGAAATTTCATGACAGCAACACATCTCAAAAAAGTTGGGACAGGGGCAATAAGAGGCTGGAAAAGTTAAAGGTACAAAAAAGGAACAGCTGGAGGACCAAATTGCAACTCATTAGATCAATTGGCAATAGGTCATTAACATGACTGGGTATAAAAAGAGCATCTTGGAGTGGCAGCAGCTCTCAGAAGTAAAGATGGGAAGAGGATCACCAATCCCCCTAATTCTGCACCGACAAATAGTGGAGCAATATCAGAAAGGAATTCGACAGTGTAAAATTGCAAAGAGCTTGAACATATCATCTACAGTGCATAATATCATCAAAAGATTCAGAGAATCTGGAAGAATCTCTGTGCGTAAGGGTCAAGGCTGGAAAACCATACTGAGTGCCTGTGATCTTCGGGCCCTTAGATGGCACTGCATCACATACAGGTATGCTTCTGTATTGGAAATCATAAAATGGGCTCAGGAATATTTCCAGAGAACATTATCTGTGAACACAATTCACCGTGCCATCCGCCGTTGCCAGCTAAAACTCTATAGTTCAAAGAAGAAGCCGTATCTAAACATGATCCAGAAGCGCAGACGTCTTCTCTGGGCCAAGGCTCATTTAAAATGGACTGTGGCAAAGTGGAAAACTGTTCTGTGGTTAGACGAATCAAAATTTGAAGTTCTTTATGGAAATCAGGGATGCCATGTCATTCGGACTAAAGAGGAGAAGGACGACCCAAGTTGTTATCAGCACTCAGTTCAGAAGCCTGCATCTCTGATGGTATGGGGTTGCATTAGTGCGTGTGCCATGGGCAGCTTACACATCTGGAAAGACACCATCAATGCTGAAAGGTATATCCAGGTTCTAGAGCAACATATGCTCCCATCCAGACGACGTCTCTTTCAGGGAAGACCTTGCATTTTCCAACATGACAATGCCAAACCACATACTGCATCAATTACAGCATCATGGCTGCGTAGAAGAAGGGTCCGGGTACTGAACTGGCCAGCCTGCAGTCCAGATCTTTCACCCATAGAAAACATTTGGCGCATCATAACACGGAAGATATGACAAAAAAGACCTAAGACAGTTGAGCAACTAGAATCCAACATTAGACAAGAATGGGTTGACATTCCTATTCCTAAACTTGAGCAACTTGTCTCCTCAGTCCCCAGACATTTACAGACTGTTGTAAAGAGAAAAGGGGATGTCTCACAGTGGTAAACATGGCCTTGTCCCAACTTTTTTGAGATGTGTTGTTGTCATGAAATTTAAAATCACCTAATTTTTCTCTTTAAATCATACATTTTCTCAGTTTAAACATTTGATATGTCATCTATGTTCTATTCTGAATAAAATATGGCATTTTGAAACTTCCACATCATTGCATTCCATTTTTATTTACAATTTGTACTTTGTCCCAACTTTTTTGGAATCGGGGTTGTAAATGTGGCCACTCCACCTCCTGCAGTATCCCTGTGTTTACGCACTGCTATGTATCCATATATTATTAAATCAAGTGATGGTTTTTGTGGTGTAATCTAATAAATATTGTATTGTTTTTGGATTTGACCTGTGGAGGTTACGGGTAATAGGTTTCTGGGTCACTAGAGGGCGACCTCATGTAGATATGCGGAAGTTGAATTGAAACGTTGTTCAGTAAAGCTTATGGAATGAGAACCAAGTCATCATTATGACGGTTGCCTCGGTACTTCACTCTCTCGTGCTTTCTATATTTTTGTGTATTTGTTGTGTTTCTTGCGTTTCGTCACTTGTCACATACTCTAGAGAAGAACTCATAAACTTTGGATTAACCACCAGTAAAGTTCTTTCATCGGCTTTCATCAATCTGGAAATTTTTTCAGAGTTACTTGTTGGAGGAGCAGCAGCTCTCTTTGGATTACGCCGGGGACGCCGGACACACCGGGGGAAGCGAGCCAGCGCGCTCGTCAGACTGAGGCAGCGGGGGTTTCGCACTGCGCTCCCATCTATTAACCTGGCTAACGTCCGCTCTCTGGCCAATAAGGTGGACGAACTGCTGCTCCTCAACTCAATCAACACGGATTTTAACAGATCTGCTGCCTTGTGCTTCACCGAAACCTGGCTCGGTGAGCACATCCCGGGCACTTCTCTCCACCTGCCTGGATTTCACCTGCACCGAGCGGACCGCAAAATGGGCGGAGCTCACGGGGAAAATGAGGGGAGGCGGAGTCTGCTTTTACATTAACGAAGGTTGGTGTACTGATGTCACAGTTCTAAATAAATCATGCAGTCCTCATCTGGAGTCATTATTCATAAACTGCAAACCGTTTTATGCTCTGTGAGAGTTTTCCTCATTTATTCTGGTTGGAGTCTACATCCCCCCTCAGGCGTGTATTAATGAGGCATTACAACACCTGGCTGACCAGATAAACAATGTGGAGAAAAACCACCCAGACTCTTTGCTCATTGTTTTGGGGGACTTTAACAGAGCAAACCTCAGCCACGAACTGCCAAAATATAAACAGCACATTAAGTGTCCCACCAGGGACACTAACACTCTGGACGACTGTTACACTGTTTTAAAGGACTCGTACCACTCTGTCCCCCATGCAGCCTTGGGACTATCTGATCACTGTATGGTTCATCTTATCCCGTCCTACAGGCAGAAGCTGAAATCTGCTAAGCCTGTAGTTAAGACAGTGAGAAGATGGTCTGATGAGGCCAAAGCAGAACTACAAGCCTGCTTTGACTGCACTGATTGGAGTGTTTTTGAGGCTGCAGCTTCAGACCTTCATGAACTGACTGATACTGTGACATCTTACATCAGTTTTTGTGAGGATGTGTGTGTGTGTGTGTGTGCCCACCAAGACCTTCCGCACATACAATAACAACAAACCCTGGTTCACTGCAAAACTCAGACAGATTCGCCAGGCCAAGGAGGAGGCCTACAGAAGTGGGGACAGAGTCCTGTACAAACAGGCCAGAAACACACTGACAAAAGAGGTGAAATCAGCTAAGAGGAGCTATGCTGAAAGGATTAAAAACAGCCTTTCAGCCAACGATCCAGCATCAGTGTGGACAGGCCTGAAGAATATCACTAACTACAGGAGACCATCCCCCTTCACTGCAATGAACCATCAACTGGCTGATGAGTTGAATGTGTTCTTCTCCAGATACAACAAATTCACACCTCTCCCCCCCCTCAGACATTAAAGACCCATTCACACCCCCTGCTATTGTGCCTCCTCTCGCCTCTGACCCCACACCAGCACTCAAGATCTGTGAAGAGGATGTTTGTCAGCTTTTTCGCAGACAGAAGATCAGGAAGGCACCTGGCCCAGACGGTGTGTCACCCTCCTGTCTAAAGGTCCGTGCTGATCAGCTGGCTCCCATCTTTACCCAGATCTTCAATGGAGCACTTGCATGTGATGTCACAGCCGATCCAGATTGTGACGGACGCCATCTTGTCGGTCAAACGCCATATTCCGCCTTCTACTTCTGGTTCTACTTCTGCTTTTACTTCTACCTTTTCTTCTGGAAAACCCTACTATATACAATTCTACTACAATGGCTGCGGCTACAAGCTCTCCCTACCTGTGCACGTTTTTTTGTTTTTGTGTGTATTTTTGCATGTTGTTCATCTGTACCGGACTTCAATATCCACTACAACCGTATGGACTTACTGGACATTGGTTTCCAGCAGAAAATGATGGGTTGTAGCGATTTCCATCGCATGGACAACATTCCGGACGAGATAGCGAGACCAGTGGGGTCTCCGTGGATTGTTATCGGAAGCAAAAGTGAGGCTGCAGAGCCGGCCTGTTGACTAAGCTCAGAAAACAGCCACTCAAACCTCCACTGCTAAGCCTCTATCTCTCCAACGCCAGATCCATGTAAAGACGGACGATTTGGAATTACAGCTGGAATTACCTTATTCTATTCTATAATCAGCTGGTCAGTGCTATACTCAATACTTAAGTGACTTACCCATCCAATGAGGATTCTTGTTTACAAGATGCCACATCTGAGTCGCTGACACATCCTGAATTTCTGTAAAGATAACTGTCCAGAGATTTATAAGCATGCAGTGCTTCACCACTGAACAGCGAGGGAAAGTTAATGTGGTAATTATACACGTCTGGGTATTCCACTGGCAGTTCAAAATCCGGTTGTGAAAACTCCGTCCGGAAAGCCATAAGGGTCACTAATCTGTAGATCGTTTATTCTAGACACATATCTAGTTATCTGTTCATTAGAAAAATGAGCCGTGTAGTCCGTCGGTTGAAATTGATCCATTCTGTACATGAGTGCAGCAGTATTCAGCAGTGTTTTTGACCGACAAGATGGCGGTTGTGTACTTTCTGGTCACGTGACTGCAAGATCTCTATAGATCCCTGGAGCTGTGTGAAGTCCCCTCATGCTTCAAACGCTCCACAATAATCCCGGTTCCCAAGAAAACCACCATCACAGGACTGAATGACTACAGGCCTGTAGCTCTCACATCTGTAGTCATGAAGTCCTTCGAGAGACTGGTGTTGTCACACCTGAAGGACATCACAGACCCCCTGCTGGACCTCCTGCAGTTTGCCTACCGGGCAAACAGGTCAGCGGATGATGCAATCAATATGGGACTGCACTACATCCTGCAACACCTAGACTCTGCAGGGACGTACGCCAGGATTCTGTTCGTGGACTTCAGTTCAGCATTCAACACCATTGTTCCAGACATCCTCCACACCAAGCTCACCCAGCTCACTGTGCCCTCCTCCACCTGTCAGTGGATTACAAACTTCCTGACTGACAGGAAGCGTTAGGTGAGGATGGGGAGCCTCATATCCAGCACTCGGACTGTCAGCACTGGCACCCCACAAGGGTGTGTGCTCTCCCCACTGCTCTTCTCCCTTTATACCAACGACTGCACCTCAAGAGACCCGTCCGTTAAACTCCTGAAATTTGCAGACGATACAACGGTCATCGGCCTCATCCGGGACGGTGACGAATCTGCATACAGACGGGAGGTTGAACGGCTGGTCTGGTGGTGCGGTCAGAACAATCTGGAGCTGAACATGCTCAAAACTGTGGAGATGACAGTGGACTTTAGGAGGAGCCCCCCCCCCCCCCCCCCCACTCTGCTGCCCATCACCATCAACAACAACACTGTGACTGCCGTTGAAAGCTTCAGGTTTCTGGGTTCCACAATCTCTCAGGACTTGAAGTGGGAGACCAACACAGTCACTATCATTTAAAAAGGCTCAGCAGAGGTTGTACTTTCTGTGCCAGCTCAGGAAGCTCAACCTGCCTAAGGAGCTGCTGACACAATTCTACTCTGCCATCATTCAGTCTGTTCTTTGCTCTTCCATCACTGTTTGGTTTGGATCGGTCACCAAACAGGAAAAGAACAGACTGCAACGGACAATAAGGTCTGCAGAGAAAATTATTGGTGTCAACCTGCCCTCCATTCAAGACTTGTACTTGTCCAGAGTCAGGAAACGGGCAGGTAACCTCTCTGCGGACCCATCACACCCTGGTCACAATCTGTTTAATCTTCTCCCCTCAGGGAGGCGATATAGATCTCTGTATGCAAAAGCAACCAGACACAAGAACAGTTTCTTCCCTCAGGCTGTCTCTGTGATGAACAGTTAAAATACAGATTCATAATATCAGTAATATCACTTGCAAAATATCTGCACACTCATACTGTCATTCTGTGCTCACTGTTACTTATATTTATACTTATTTAAATTTACTATCCATCTTTGCACTATGCACCATATTGCACAAAAAGGGAAAATCCTTTCTGTGATGAACAGCTAAAATCCAGATTCATATCTTAGTAATATCACTTGTAAAATATCTGAACACTTATACCGTCATTCTGTGCACACTGTATACTTTATATTTATTTAACTATTCCATACTTGACTTACCTGGATTACTTTGCACTATGCACCTATTTTTGTTGTTGCTGTTTGCTTGTTTGTTTGATTTTGTGTCTACACTTTATCTGTTTTGTACTATGAGAGCTAAGTGAACCGGAGTCAAATTCCTCGTGTGTGTCCACATACCTGGCAATTCAAGGCAAGGCAAGTTTATTTATATAGCACATTTCAGACACAGTGGCAGTTCAATGTGCTTTACAGAAGTAAAAGCAAAACAGTAAACAATAGAAAATAAAATTACATAAAATAAATGGGGAAGAAAAATAATAAGAATTAAACAATAGTAGAAATAAAATAATAAAATGAAGTAAAAGTTCAGTAAAAAAAAAAGCAGCAGAATAAAATAGAATAAAAGTTAAGTAAAATTTAAAACATGCAGAGACTGTAAGAGTTTAAAACATGTAGAGATGACAATATTAATAATTTAGCAGAAAGCATCTGAAAACAGCTTGGTCTTTAATCTAGATTTGAAGCTGCCAACAGCAGGAGCATTTTTGATGTCCTCTGGCAGTTGGTTCCATAGCTGTACTGCATAGTAGCTAAAAGCTGCTTCACCACACGTTGTTTTAACAACAGGTTTTACCAGTAAATTTTGCTGCTGCGATCTGGTAGATCTGATTGGGTTAGGCCACTGTAACATATCAGAGGTAATTGCGCCCTGTACCATTTAGAGATTTGTACACCAGCAGCAATGCTTTAAAGTCAATTCTGTAGCTTACTGGAAGCCAGTGAAGGGACCTTAGAATTGGAGTAATGTGCTCTCCTCTTCTTTTTGTTCGTGTGAGAACCCTAGCCGCTGCATTTTGAACCAGCTGAAGTCGTTTGATGGTCTTTTTTGGCAGGCCTGTGAAAAGGCCATTGCAGTAATCAACCCTACTAGAGATGAAGGCATGTATAATTTTTTCCAGATCATTTTTTGACATAAGTCCTCTTAGTTTGGAAATGTTTTTTAGGTGATAAAATGCCGTTTTAGTGATTGCTTTCATGTGACTGTCAAAGTTTAGCTCGCTATCAATGAAAACACCAAGATTTTTAACCATTTCTTTTGTTTTAATCCCCTTTGTGTCAAGAATAGTGGTAATCCTGAGTCTTTCATCTTTTTTCCTAAATAGAATTACTTCTGTTTTATCTGTGTTCAGCTGAAGAAAATTTTGTGACATCCAGTTATTGATTTGGTCGATACACTGGTAGAGACATTCAAGGGGGGTATAATCATTAGGTGATAGAGCAAAATAAATCTGGGTGTCATCTGCATAGCAGTGATACAAAATTGAGTTGTTCTTGATAATTTCCCCAAGTGGGAGCATATAAAGGTTGAATAGTAATGGTCCAAGAATCGACCCCTGGGGGACACCACAGGTCAAGGACATTGATGTTGAGGTACAATTTCCCATGGTAACAAAGAAGCTTCTATCTTTTAAGTATGATTTTAACCAATTGATAACTTTACCAGTCAACCCAGCCCAGTGTTCAAGTCGATATAGCAGTATGTTGTGATCAACAGTATCAAAAGCTGCACTGAGGTCCAGTAATACCAGGATCGATGTTTTGCCTGCATCAGTATTAAGGCGTAGGTCATTTATAACTTTAATCAGCGCTGTCTCAGTGCTATGATTGGCACGAAATCCTGACTGAAAGTTATCAAAACAGCTGTTTGATATCAAGAAGGCAGTTAATTGATTGAAGACAATTTTTTCAAGGATTTTCCCGATGAATGGTAGATTTGATATTGGCCTGTAGTTGTTTAATACTGAAGCATCCAGATTATTCTTTTTTAAGTAGAGGCTTTACAATGGCTTTTTTCAGGGACACAGGAACAATGCCCGTCTCTAGGGATGTATTTATGATTTGAAGCACATCTGTAATTATAAGATGAAGAACAGACTTAAAGTTGGTGGGCAGAATGTCCAATTCAGATGTTGAGGAACTGAGATTTTGTACGGTTTTTTCAAGAGTCTCAATCATTTAAACAAAATTCTGACATTGTGTTGAAGTTATCTGTCTGTGTCACTGGTGATTGCAGTTTTTCAATTATTTGCAACTGAGATATATTATGAGCAATATTCTGCCGTATTTTATCAATTTTACCTTTTGAAGAAGGATGCAAACTCATTGCATTTATTAACTGAGAGAAGTTCAGGTGCTAATTGTGGTGGGGGATTAGTTAGCTTCTCTACTGTTGAAAATAGCACACGGGCATTGTTCATATTCCTGTTGATGATGTTGGAGAAGAAAGACTGTCTTGCTTTACGAATTTCATAATTATATTTATAAAGCATCTCTTCATGGATTTGATAATGGATGTGAAGTTTAGATTTGCGCCATTTTCTTTCAGTCTTTCTACATTCTCTCTTTAGCAATTTAACAGCTGGGTATTGCTTCCATGGTGCTTTCTGCTTGTCATTGACTTTTTTTTTTTTTTTTTTATTTTGAATGGAGCAATATCATCCATAATTTGGGTCATGTTTAAATTAAAAATTTCCAGTAAATCATCTACAGAGTCTGACATTTTGGTTGAGATCCGAGAGAGAGCTTGCTCAAAGAGAACACGTGTTGTCGTTTATGACTCTCCTACCCATAGTCGTTGAGCTGTTCTGAATGTGAGGAGACATAGAAACATCAGAGAAAACACAAAAATGATCAGATAAGGCCAGGTCAACAACAGTAGTAGAAACAGTAAGACCCTTTGTGATGACGAGGTCAAGGGTATGACCACGAGAGTGGGTCGGCCCCTGTACATGTTGTACTAGGTTGAAGTTGTCAATAAGTGCAAGTAGTTCTCTGGCATAAGTGTTTGCAGGATTATCTACATGCAAGTTAAAATCCCCAGATATAATAAGACAGTCAAACTCTAAGCAAATGACTGACAACAGTTCACCAAACTCTTCCAGAAAAACTTTGGCTGAATGTCTCGGAGGCCTGTAAATAGTTAATAACAATATGTTAGGAGAGCATGTAACAAGTGCACATAAGTGTTCAAAGGACATAAAATCACCAAGTGAGGATTGTTTACATTGAAAAGAAACTTTGAATATATTTGCGATCCCTCCACCTTTCCCCTGTCGGGTAACATTCATCAAATTAAAATTTGGGGGAGCTGCTTCAATAAGGGTGGTAGCACTATTTGCTTGATCCAGCCAAGTTTCAGTTAGAAGCAAAAAATCAAGATTGTATTTGCAGATAAGATCATTAATTAAAAATGACTTGTTTGAAAGTGATCTAACGTTCAGAAGAGCTAGCTTTACAGAAAGTCTAGAAGTAATATCCGCTTGGGCACTCTGATGTTGTTTTGAAACAGGAAGGAGACTAGACTGGTTTACCCCCTGGGTTAAATATGCTCTATGTTTTCTATTTCTTATCAACACAGGAATAGAGAATGGCATAGGCATACTGGGTCCCAGCTTGTTTTCAAAACTACACCCAATGCAGGGACCCACAGCACATCATACAAGACTCTCTGTATGTTCCATTTGGTTTGAGGGTGGAAAGATTGGAGATGTCATGCATCTTTTAGATGGTGAAAAAGATTGGTAGCCAGCTGAAAGTCCTGGGCGAACACAGTTCAGTTTGTTTGGTTGATTTTTGATGAACTGGGTACACTGCTTGTCGCGACAGATTTGGGCTGGAAAAAGAGAGTGTAGCCATTGGCAGCAGTCTCTGCATACTATTAGGGAAATCCATGCAGGGGGGAGACGGAGATGGTACAATAAAATCAGAAGAGCGAGACTTTTTGGTGAGGTCTTTGTGTTTCCATGACTGTCTCTGTGGTGACTGTCTCCCTGATAGTCTCTGTGATACTTGCATGGGGTCGAGATGTGGGTGATGCAGCCTTGACATGATTATCTTTGGTCAGGTCCTCAATCTGGATGGAATCGCATGCTCACATTCTCCGTGTGATTGTTGATGTCCTTGGCAGTCTGCCCCAGATGGCTGTGTGTCCTTGGTGAAGACTTGCATAGATGATTGTTTTGGCTTTGCAGAGCTATTGTTGATATTTGTAACTAGGTCAGTCTGCGACATCTTATCAACTGTTTTCCTCAATGTTGGCTGAGAGAAAATTGCATGTTGTAGAGCAAGTCTATCATGATCCGCTAAGACTTTGGTCCCAATCCAGCTGAGTTCAGTGCTATTTGGCTTGAAGAATTTTCTGCGATTCCAGAAAAGGTTAAAATTGTCTATGAAGTTCATACCAGATGAAAAACAAGTTTTTCCAAGCCAGGTGTTAAGACTGAAGAGTCGAGTAAATGCAAAGCTTCCCCTTGCAGGGACTGGGCCACTGATAAAAGATTGTATTCCAGTCTTATAGAGATCAGAAAAAAAGTTTTCTGAAATCATCTTGGACAAACAGCTGTTCTCTGAAAACATCATTTGCTCCCACATGCACAACAATACGTTTGATAGTTTTATGCACGGACATGAGTTTCAAAATGCTGTCTTTGGTGTCAGAGATGGATGCATTTGGAAGGCAGCAAATAATCATCCCATGTCCTTTTAAATGTCTTGCAGTGGAATCACCAAGAACAAGGGTTGTGGGATCAGGTGGTGTTACGAGCTGCTTTTTGCCTCTTCCCACAGCTCTTCGGTTATGGTGCGATCTCTTTCTACGATGTGTTTGTCCGCCTGAAAATTCTGCTTCCACATCCCTGAGGCATTCAAATTTGTTCTGAAGCCTTATGGGCTGTGGATTTTCCATAGGATTGTAAATCCTATTGTAATTTGTAGACCTAGCTCTAATTTCTAATAGCATGGCTGTGGAGCATGGGTTGCATAGTATCAGAACGAGCTGGTGTTGAGGTAATTACTCTTCTGTTTTTATTTTTGGGCCTGCCACCCATCATGTGCCAGTTTTCTGTACTCACATTTTGCCTTGTTAGATCGATGAATTCATCCACTCGATCTGCAATGCCATCGGCCTGTCGGGGTGCAATCTCTGCATTCTCAGCCACTGTTTCTGTACTCCTTTCCTGAGATATCGCTCTTAATTCGTCCGTCTTTGGCAGAGCATCAATCTTTGATTCCAGGATAGAAATCCTCTGTTCTAGTTCTGTGCATTTTCTGCAGGATCTCCTGGATTTTTTGCCCCCTGGCATTTTGCTTTAAAAACTAACTTATAAAGATGAAAAATAAAATGAAAAAATAGTGGAAGTTAAATTAAAATTAAATTAAAAGTTTATGAAATGAAAAAATAGTGGAAATTAAATGAGAAAGTAAAATAAAGATCAAGCAGGAGCAAAGCAAAGAAGCGTCCTTCTGATCATTATTGTCTTGAACAACACAACATGGTGTCAGAAGTGGCGACATTGAGCTACGGACGATCAGCAGCAGCGCGTTAATATCACAATCCCGGAAGGGTCGATGAAAGCGAAAGTTAAAAAAAAGGGGAGAAGTATGGAAGACGAGCAAGCACTTGCTGCGCCCAGCGGGCGAGGAGTAGCTGATGTTATACCCCCCACAGCAACGTTTACAATCAAGCCTCCGGAACCGTTTGATTTCGCCAAACCACACGGATGGGAGAAATGGATTCGGTGGGTCGAGCGTATCAGACTGGCAAGTAACCTAAACAATTCTTCTGAGGAAAATCAAGTAAATACGCTGGTGTACTGCATGGGTGATGAGGCCGACAACATGCTACGAGGGCTAGAGCTAACTAGCGAGCAGCGTCAGCAATACAACGCAGTAAAAACGGGATTTGATAAATATTTCGTCCTGAAGAAAAATGTGATTTACGAATGGGCCAGGTTTAACAAAAGGGTGCAGCAGCCCACAGAAACCATGGATGCATTCCTCACGTCACTTTATGCACTAGCAGAGAGCTGTGAGTATGGTGAATTGCATGACGAACTTTTGAGAGACCGATTAGTGGTTGGACTAAAGGATTCAACACTGTCAGAGAAAATGCAACGCGACCGGGAACTCACTCTCACGAAAACGATCACCATGGCTAGGCAGTCAGAGGAAGTAAAGTGGCAACAAACTGATTGAGGGGAGAGTTGAGCACTGTTAAAGCAACTGTAGATGCACTGCACAAAAACAGAGGGAAACTGCCCAATGCTAAGCAAATGAAAAGAAAAGGACAGACTCCGGGAAATCTGAAAGCTAAGAAAATGGCACAGAGTGCAACTGAAAGCAAAGCATGCCACAAATGTGGTACCGTAAATCTCCATCCCATCCAGCTGTTCAGTGTCCTGCTAAAAACGCTGAATGCCACAACTGTGACAAAAGAGGACACTATGGGAGAGTGTGTAGACTATCCACCACAGTGAATGAACTTGCAGAGGACATGGATGGACTCTTCCTATGAGTGGTGTCTTCTGGTGAGGAGCCATGGATGGCGGACATAAACTTACGAGGCAGCAAGGTAACTTTTAAAATAGATACCAGTGCCGATGTAACAGCCATACCCGAGCAGGTATATAAAACAGTCATGCACAGAGATGAAAAGCTACAGGAAGACCCAAAACAGCTGTATGGTCCTGGTGGTGCGAAACTGATGGTCCTGGGGTCAGCCACTGAAACACTCACGTATAAGGAGAGGAACACCACAGAGAAAATCTACGTGGTTGGAGACCTACATGTTGGTCTATTGAGCAGGCCAGCTTCAGTGAGACTTAAACTGGTAGCTAGAGTCGACAGTATAGACCAAGAGACAGTTAGGAAGACATATCCTAAACTCTGTGATGGGCTGGTCCAGAAGCCCTACATGATAAGACTCAAGCCAGATGCCAAACCTCTCTCTTAAAGTCCCACGGCGAGTACCATTGCCTCTCATGGGCAAGGTGAAGCAGGAAGTAGAGAGGATGGAAAAACTGGGGGTCATCAGCCGTGTCGAGGCACCGACAGAGTGGTGTTGTGGAACGGTGGTAGCTCCAAAAAAGAATAAAGATGAAGTCCGAATTTGTGTGGACATGACACCCCTGAATCAGTCAGTATGCAGGGAAAAGTTCATTTTGCCATCCGTTGAACACACCCTAGATATGCTGACAGGGGCACAGTACTTTTCCAAGCTTGACGCCAATGTAACGGGTACCATAGCAATGGCACTGTGGTTGACAGATTAACTCCTGTCACCCTGAGATGCAGGAGAGGAATGAGGACACAGCGCGTTAGTTTCGCAGGTCTTGCAGTAATTTATTAATAAACATATTCTCTTTTCAAATACACTCTTGTGTTTAGACTCTTTTTTTTTATGTTTCACATAGCACTTATTAAATGTCCTTTTAGAATTGTCCATGAATTTCAGTGTCCATGTCAAAACAAAGCTCTTGGTATCATGTCCATCCAAAACTCAAAATACTCTTCCAATACAAAATCACTATCAAAATACATCACCAAATACATGTTCACTTACTCTTCATGTTAGTATGTTTAGCTATTTATCAAATATGAAATGCATAGACAATGGTAGTATTAACCAGCTTAATGTTGAAGTTACTTATAAACATCTATTTAAAGGGTTTTACCTCATACTGAATCAATACTGTACTGCATTTCCCCATAGAACTCATTAAGTGCTTAAAGTAAACAAAACTCGTTTTAAACCGTCACCTTTTTTTTCCTTCTGAACCTTCTTATCAAAACTCGTTTGAAAACTAATGGTTGGGACCTTCTATTCAGCATAATAAACAATACACATCAACATTGTACACTTATAAAACATTACTCAAGTGTACGTTCACGTGGGACAAGCGTGTGAATTAAACCGGCTTGGTTTCTAGTACCATGCTCTGCGTGCGTGATCACTGCAATGCTAATTTGGCTAGGCTTTGCCTTCGACATCCAAACTTACTTTAAACAAAAATACAGAAAGGCTCCAGTGAAAGTTACATGACTAAAACAGTTACATATCACCCCAGATGTATTTTAACACGGTTAGTTCCCAATTTCAAGGCATATTTGCACATTTACTGACCTGAGATGCAGGAGAGGAACGAGGACACAGCGCGTTAGTTTCGCAGGTCTTGCAGTAATGAAGCAAGAAACAATGCAAGTCACTAAAACTCGCCACCCGCCCCCGCCCTCTGCTGGCCTGGTGTAAACATTACAGCATACACATGAATTTAGAAACCATACCAATGCCAAAAGGGAATGCAAAAACTCATGGGGGTACCTTTCAAAATAAAATACAAATATCAGTTGTAGTCAAAATAAAAGACAATATTTCTTTTTCACACTTATATTCAAAAACACAAAAGTGACCCTTTTGTGGTCGTCACACACTCCCCGACAAAAAGAAATGGGTCCCACCATTTTCTTCTCAACTAATGTTCTTTTTTTTTTCCTAACAGGTGACAGGAACTGGTAAGATGTATGAAGGGGGTGGAGGTAAGTGGTAAGGCATGTAGGTAAAGGGGGCATAGAGGGCGAAATAGGGGTTAAAGGGATATGTTGGTGTTGTGTATGGAATGCTCGAGTGTAAGGGTTGTGTGGTGTGAGGTGTAGTGTAAGCAGGCGAGTATAGGTTTGTGTTTGCCATGTTAACTCTAGCTTGTGTTGTCAGCGTGGGCTGACCAAGTCTCTCATATGTAAAGATTTGTCTCGGCTGTCGGTTCCGACTTGACCTCCTGACCTCTGTCGGACGGTCTGGCATTGCATTTACAACAGGCTGTTCCTCTTGGATGGGCTCTGGAGCCTCGTCATATCCATCTTGCTCCTCAGGTCCCACTTCAACAGGCTGGACTTCATCTTGTTCATGTTCTCCTCGCTCTATTTCTCCTTCAGGTACCGGATCCACTTCAGGTAAGTAGTCTGTGTTCGTTCTCACCTCTTCTCTTACTGGGACTGGGCGACCCACAGGGATGGCTGGTCGTTGTGGTGGGACTACAGAGGGTACCTCCTGTATCCTCTCAGTTGGTATCCTCAGCCAGTAACGAGGACCATCAGAGTCCGAGTCTGAGTTAGAGTCTGACTCCGCTTCTTCTGGTGGGTCTACATGCTCTGGGGTTGTACGTCGGGTCTGGCGCTTACTTTTCTGTGGTCTCTTCTCAGGAGCGGCCTGCCATGGAGGTTCTTCAACTGGAAGGTTATTCACGAGTAAGAGCAGATTGCGATGTAGTGTTCTTGTCTTTTTCTGGTCCCCAGACTCAGGATACACTATGTACACAGGGTTATCAGCAAACTGTTCCTTCACGACATAGATGGCCTTCTCCCAGTATGACCGTAGTTTTCCTGGTCCACCACGCTCACTGAGGTTCCTGACTAAGACTCTATCGCCAGGCTGTAGCACCACTCCTCTTGCTCTCTTGTCGTAGAGGACTTTGCCTTTGGCGCTGGCCTGCTTGCTATTCTCACTGGCAATTCGATAGGCTTCAGACATCTGCTTTGCCCCCTTCTTTGCGTATCCCTTTGGCGAGTCTGGCTCTGTGTCTTCAAGCAACCCGAACAGCAAATCAATGGGGAGATGAGGATGACGGCCATAAAGGAGAAAGAAGGGCGAGAAGCCTGTCGAATCATGTCGAGTACAGTTGTACGCATGCACAACTCTCGGGATCTGATCTTTCCATCGCTCTTTCTCTTTGTCAGTCAATGTTCTCAACATCTGCGGTATCGTCCGATTAAACCGTTCCGCAGGGTTCCCCTGGGGGTGGTATGGCGATGTTCTTGAATGGCGAATGCCTGACAGTTGCTGGAGTACGGAACAGTTCATTCTCGAATTCGCGGCCTTGGTTGTGGTGCAACTTTGAAGGATATCCAAAGCGGAGGACGAAGTTATTAAAGATGCGCTCAGCCGCTGTCTTTCCACTCTTATTCTTTGTCAGGTAAGCTTGAGCGAACCTTGTAAAATGATCAACGACCACTAGGATATATTCATAGCCACCACGGCTGGTTTCCAGATGCAAGTAGTCGATACACACCAACTCTAGTGGTGAGCTTGATGTGATACTACCCATCGGGGCACGAACATGAGTAACCGGCTTCTTTGACTTAATGCATGGACATCTCTTGGTGATATGGTCTTTGATCTCTTTTGCCATGAATGGCCAATAGACTCTCTCTCTGGCGAGGTTCAGGACCCTTTCTGTGCCAACGTGAGCCATGTCATTGTGGAGTTTCTTCAAGACAAGATCTCTGTACTTGGCAGGGAGTACCAACTGCTTTCTGCCATTGGCACGCCTGTACAGGAGACCATTCTCCAAGACGAGCTTTCCCCATTCGTGGAAGAGCCTTTTAGTAGCTTCACTAGCAGCTTTCTGTATCTCATCAGTCAAAGGTGTTCCTGCCTCTTTCAACCTAATCAGCTCACTGATGGCTTCGTCTGCACGTTGCATTTCCACAAGCTCATCATGACTGATTGCATTCAAGTGATCGAAGGAAGGAGATGGGTCGGCTTGGGAGATGTTCAGGGCTGCCACCCACGCTACATCTTTCTGCTTGGCTACTTTACTCCCATCCCATACAGCGCGAACCACATCCTGAGAACACTCTTTGGTACAGGACTCTGTATAGGCTTCAATGTCTAAAGGTAGACATGACAGCGTGTCAGCATCTATGTTATACTTTCCAGGTCTGTACTTTATGTCAAATCTGAAGTCTGAGAGTTCCCCAACCCACTGATGGCCTACAGCATTAAGCTTTGCTGTGGTCATAACATGGGTAAGTGGATTGTTGTCTGTATATATCGTGAAGTGAGGTGCGTAAAAGAGAGAATCCCTGAATTTTTCACACACCGCCCACTTCAGGGCAAGGAATTCTAGCTTTCCACTGTGCAGATGGTAGTTCCGCTCAGCTGCAGTTAAGGTCCTAGACCCGTACCCGATGACTCTCAACTTGCCATCCTGGTGTTGATAAAGGATCGCGCCTAGCCCCTGGTCTGAAGCATCCGTGTGTAATATGAACGGCGAGTTGAAGTTGGGGTATGCCAACACAGGGGGGCTAACAAGGAGAGAAACGAGTCGGTCAAGGGCTTGCTGGTGTTCAGCGGTCCACTCCACAGGTGTTCTGGATGGTAGTTGTGGACCTTTGCCTTTACCACGCTCTACAGCGGCTTTACCTGGCTTGACTTGTAGTAGCTCACAGATGGGCTTCGCTATCCTGGAAAAGTCCTGGATGTAGGAGCGGTAATAGCCCAGGATGCCTGTGAGCTTTCTCACATCTCCGACTGTCTGTGGCATCCTCCTGGCCAACGATCTCACTGCATCCAGGTCTCTGGGATCGATTCTCACTCCTTGAGCTGACACAAGTCGACCAACGTACCTGACTTCTCTTTGAAACAGCTCACACTTTTCAGGTCTTAGCTTCACTCCGTGTCTCTGAAGTGCTTTAAGTACTTTGCGGACCCCTTCCACGTGCTCATCAAAGGTCCTCGCATAGCACAACACGTCATCGAGGTACGGGAGGCAGCAGTCATCTCTCAAGGGACCCAGCATCTCTTCCATACTCCGCTGGAAAGCTGCAGGGGCGTTTGAGAGGCCAAATGGGATACGGACCCATTCATACAGCCCCCAGGGGGTAATGAAAGCGGTGAGGTGTTAAGAGTCTTTGGCAACAAACCCTTGATGGTAGGCTTTCCCTTGGTCGAGAATACTGAACCAGGAATAGCCACCAAGCGTATCAGTCAGATCTTGTATCCTAGGTAAGGGATGTCGATCAGGGATGGTTTTCTGATTCAAGAGGCGATAATCTATGCAGAGGCGGAGCGTGCCGTATGTTTTTCGGATGCAGACCACTGGCGCAGCATAAGAGGACTTTGACTTGACAATCCAGCCTTTCATCAGCAAATCTTGTATGTACTCTTTCACTTCTTTGAAAAGTGGCTTGGGGACTGAGGAGTATGCTCTCTGCACTGGAATCTCATCCTTGAGGTTGATCGACATCTGCAAACTAGGAATGCAACCGATATCATGACTGTCTCTAGCAAAAGCAGCTGACTCTTCCCACAGCATCATCTTTACTTTGTCTTGCTCTTCATCACTAAGGTGGCTGAGGTCCACGGGAGGCTGCCACGGGGTCAGAGCAGTTTTAGCGGCTGGTGTCGTTGCAGCATTAGCCACTACCCTGGGCCAGGACATCTCCTGTGAGCTGGTCTCAGTCACCCTAGCAACAGTCTGGACGCTACCCAGGACGGTCTTCCTAGGTATAATGACAGGATGTTTTGTGCCATTTCTTACTGGAATTGTGACATAAGGTCGCTTTGTAGATTGCATTTCAAGCAGGTCCTCTGCAATCTCAAGCTCTGTCAGATGAGCATTGTTTTCTTCAGGCTCAAACAAAAGAAGAGGGTCTGACTGGTCTGCAGCTGGTGGGATCTGACACTTGACCCAGGCTATCTGCCCAGCTGGAATGGCAGTGTCGTAGTTTCCAGTTCTTACCCGTCTCAGACACATGGAGGGTCTGTCTGTCTGAATGTAGTTCACCAGCAGCTCCACCTGATCAACAGAGGCAGATATTGAATCAGAGAGGAGAGTGGTGAGGGCTGGCACAAACTCTGCGGGTCTATTCTGAACCACTTCCTCGAGCACATTGAATCCAAGTATTGGCCATTCAAGCGTGATGCTACTGATGAGGAAAGGCACCATTATAGACTGGCTTAGAGTGCAATTTCCGGAAAAGCTGACTGCGATGAGGACCCAGCCATCAAAAGGAAGGACTCCTCCATTCACAGCTTGTATTTCCAGCTCTTCGTTATCGAATATTTCACTGAGGGGTCTCACTGGTGCATCTGACAGGTACTTCTTTTTCCAGCTTCTATCGATCATGGTCACCTGCGCTCCGGTGTCTAACAGCGCATTGACTGTCAAGCCATTGAGGTCACATCGTGCGATGGCCTTGGCGCCTATAAACTCGGCTAGACGCCTGCTCGTTTGAGTGGGTAGTGAAAGGGGAGACTGGGGGTTGTCTTCAACGCTTACTTTTGGCCTTTTATCCAACAAACTCTCCCTTGCACGACTCTCAGAGCTAAACACATCGCACTTCACACTGTGGGACTGAACGTGAGGCCCGGTCACTGCTTGTCCCGTGACAGCGACCGGCTCCAGTTTTCCTGACGCTTTGGCTTCTTCAGGCAGCCTACTGCTCTGTGACCATCTTCGCCGCAGTAAAAACAGTGAGTGCAACCTGGGAGATTCTGTGCGAGGCAGTTCGCACAGCTGTACGGTCTGGGTTTCTTTTGGTCAACTTGAGCTTTGCAATGATGGCAAGATTCAGGATTTTGAGTCTGCTGTGGCCGTTGCAGTAGCTCAACTTTAGTCATTAACTTTGCCACTTTCTCTGTTAACTGCTGAAGTGCATTAGTCTTTGGCTGTTTATCTGGAGCATCTCTCTTTGCTCTACTGCCTTGTGCAGCTGCGACTTCAATCTCCACTAGCTCTGTACTATGCACGCGTACTTGCTTCTGCTTCACATCTGACCCCAAACGTCTCTGTCGCTCATTCTCCGTGTTTATCATCTTCATTTGCTTTAGAATTGTCTCATCAGACACAGTGCTATCCAAAAGCAGTACTTTAAGTTCTCTACGTATGTCATTATGCTTCTGTGTCAGCGTGTTTTGAAGCAAAGAGGATTTTTTGTTTCAGACCTATGACACGGTACAAGAACTGTTGGGGGGTTTCACTGTCATTTTGTTTCATGCACATCAGCTCTTGGAAAAGCTCTGTGTTGCTTCGCCCACCTAAGTGGGACTGCAGGAAACCTTTCAGCTCGTCAATTGTCAAATCATCTTTGTGCATTAGCATGTCTTTAAAGTGACCTGGTTTGATAATTCTGAGAACACCTCTCAGGATTTCAGTCTCACTAAATCGGTCTTTTACTCCATCGTCAATTTGTCTGCATATGTTATTGTAGCTTAGATCTGAGCTCTGGTCACCGATCTGTCCGCCTTGAACCTTGAACTCACGTCGAAGCATGGACAGATCTCGAGGAGGAAAGGCTGAGTCGTGTTTGTCATGTACATGTTGTTCAGGTGTGTGTTTTGTGTCAGAGGAAGGTGTAGAATGTACTTGTGTAGATTGTACTGGTGTAGGCATGAGAGTACACGGTGATGTGAGGTTGTTTAGGTATTGTAGGAGGCTAGAAAGCATTCTATGTAACTCTGTCTCAGTGTCTTGTGTGGCGTTGACATCAGTTTGTAAGTGTTGTGGACAGGTGATTGGTGAAGGGGCAGCTACGCTAACCATAACTGTATGGGTTATGTTAGTGTTAGGAAAACTAGCTGGCACATTATCAGTACTCACATCATCAGTGACTAGATCTTGCTGACCTGTTGTCACATTCTCACTCTGCACTGGGATTGAAAATACATTGTGCACCTCAACATCTGCAACTGCCTTAGACTGAACATTACGACTCTGAATGACATTATTCACAGTATCATTAAGCTCCAACAACACCGCCATACCTGAATCCTCAGAGTCCACGAGAGTGTCACTGTTCATAAAAGCTACGATGTACTCAAAGCAACTGTCTTCCTCACCAACCTGAAGCGTGGATGAATCTTTCCCTGGCACAGGACCAACACTCTGGGCTAGTTGGAAAAGTTCATCGGCCGTCAGAGTGAGCAGAATCTTGATGTCCCACACCAAGCCCTTTCTCTCACTGTCCACCATGACTGCTTTTCCCTTTTCCTCACTGTTGGTCTCTCCTCCAGGCACCTGTTTCACCCATGGCTCCAGGTCTGGCTCCACTTGCACAGCACAGCCGTCACTTCACAGGTACTCGGTGTGGTGGATGCACAGCCTGTGCATCTGTGATGATGGATTGTTGAGGTAGGTTGTGTCTTCACATGCTGGAGGGCAGGGGAGGTGCTGACATCATGGACGCAGGACCCAATCTTCCTCCAGGTGCATGGGCTGAAGAGTCATCAACTCCAGGAACGCTTCAAACTGCTGGCTCTGATCGTGCTTGCAGCCTGCGCATCTGACGCTGATCCCCGTACGGGCCACCAAAAATCTGTAACGGGTACCGTAGCAACGGCACCGTGGTTGACAGATTGACTCCTGTCACCCTGAGATACAGGAGAGGAACGAGGACACAGCGCGTTAGTTTCGCAGGTCTTGCAGTAATTTATTAATAAACATATTCTCTTTTCAAATACACTCTTGTGTTTAGACTTTTTTTTTTTTTTTTTTTTTTTTTTATGTTTCACATAGCACTTATTAAATGTCCTTTTAGAATTGTCCATGAGTTTCAGTGTCCATGTCAAAACAAAGCTCTTGGTATCATGTCCATCCAAAACTCAAAATACTCTTCCAATACAAAATCACTATCAAAATACATCACCAAATACATGTTCACTTACTCTTCATGTTAGTATGTTTAGCTATTTATCAAATATGAAATGCATAGACAATGGTAGTATTAACCAGCTTAATGTTGAAGTTACTTATAAACATCTATTTAAAGGGTTTTACCTCATATTGAATCAATACTGTACTGCATTTCCCCATAGAACTCATTAAGTGCTTAAAGTAAACAAAACTCGTTTTAAACCATCACCTTTTTTTTCCTTCTGAACCTTCTTATCAAAACTCGTTTGAAAACTAATGGTTGGGACCTTCTATTCAGCAAAATAAACAATACACATCAACATTGTACACTTATAAAACATTACTCAAGTGTACGTTCACGTGGGACAAGCGTGTGAATTAAACCGGCTTGGTTTCTAGTACCATGCTCCGCGTGCGTGATCACTGCAATGCTAATTTGGCTAGGCTTTGCCTTCGACATCCAAACTTACTTTAAACAAAAATACAGAAAGGCTCCAGTGAAAGTTACATGACTAAAACAGTTACATATCACCCCAGATGTATTTTAACATGGTTAGTTCCCAATTTCAAGGCATATTTGCACATTTACTGACCTGAGATGCAGGAGAGGAACGAGGACACAGCGCGTTAGTTTCGCAGGTCTTGCAGTAATGAAGCAAGAAACAATGCAAGTCACTAAAACTCGCCACCTGCCCCCGCCCTCTGCTGGCCCGGTGTAAACATTACAGCATACACATGAATTTAGAAACCATACCAATGCCAAAAGGGAATGCAAAAACTCGTGGGGGTACCTTTCAAAATAAAATACAAATATCAGTTGTAGTCAAAATAAAAGACAATAATTCTTTTTCACACTTATATTCAAAAACACAAAAGTGACCCTTTTGTGGTCGTCACACCAACATGGGCTTTTGGCAGATACCCCTGTCTAAAGAATCAGCTCGCTTCACCACCTTTATTACACCATTTCGGCGTTACCACTTTAACAGACTACCCTTTGGAATAAGCTCTGCCCCCAAGCATTTCCAGAATAGGATGACATCTGAACTCACAGCAGGCTTGGATGGTGTGGTCTGCCATGTGGACGACATCCTTATCTAGGGACGCTAGAGTACATGCAGTCCTGGATCGAGCGGAAAAAGCTGGGGTCATGCTCAACATGTCGAAGTGTGAATTTGGGAGAAGAGAGGTGAAGTTTTTAGGGCACATCATCTCAGCGGACGGGGTGAAACCTGATCCAGATAAAACAAAAGCCATACAAGACATGAGAGAGCCAACGAACATAAGTGAGCTGAGGAGCTTTCTTGGAATGGTGAACCAACTTGGGAAGTTCATCCCAAACCTGTCTGAAAAGGACAAGCCACTAAGAGACCTCCTATCCAAGAAGAACCTATGGTGCTGGGGTCACGAACAGCAGAGGGCGTTCTGCAGTCTGAAACGTGAGCTCTCCATTGCACCAGTTCTCCAACTGCATGATCCCAGTAGACCACTGAAGATCTCAGCAGATGCCTCATCCTATGGGCTAGGGGCAGTACTGCTACAGAAGGATGCAGAGATGTGGTTTCCAGTCGCTTATGCTTCCAGGTCGCTGACTGGGACAGAACAGCGATACGCCCAGCTAGAGAAGGAAGCGTTAGCCTTGACATGGGCCTGCGAGAGATTTAGTGACTTTATATTCGGACTACACTTTGAGCTCGAAACTGACCATAAACCTCTGGTGAGCCTACTTGGAGGTCAGGCTCTGGACGCATTGCCACCATGAATTCAGAGGTTCAAGATGTGTCTGATGAAGTACTCCTATTCAATCTATCACACACCTGGAAAAAGCCTCACCACAGCTGATACTCTCTCACGTTCCCCACTGAAAAATGCAGTTACCAGAAGTGATACTGACTTAATGGAGGACACAAATATCTATGTGGAGTCTTTGCTGGAAAACCTCCCGACCAGCAACAGATGCCTGACAGAGCTCCGTGAACAGTTACAGGATGATAATGTCTGTGCACAAGTCATGAAATATTGTGTAGAAGGTTGGCCAGACAGGAACCATCTACAGGGGCCAGTCAAACACTACTGGCACGAGAGAGCAGCCCCAAGTGTGCATAATGGACTACTCCTGCGTGGCTCAAGGTTAGTCATACCCGCTAATATGAGAGATGGGGTTCTTGAGAAAGTACACGAAGGCCACCAGGGTGTAGTAAAATGCAGGGAGAGGGCAAGCTGGCCTGGACTGAGTAGTCAGATAAGGGAGATGGTACTCAAATGCAGAGAATGCATCAAAGAGAGGGTAAATTCAAAAGAGCCCCTGATGCCAACCAAACTTCCAGATAGGCCTTGGCAAAAACTAGGTGCAGACCTTTTCATCTTAAAAGAAAAGACTTACCTGCTAGTGGTTGACTGCTTTTCTAGATATATAGAGATAGCCCAACAAGGTCCATGGATGTTATCGTTCATCTGAAGTCAATGTTTGCATGCCATGGTATCCCAGAGACCTTTATAAGTGACAATGGCCCACAGTTCTCTGGACATGAGATGAAGGCATTTGCAACCAACTATTGCTTTTAGCAGTCCTAAATATCCACAGAGTAACGGTGAAGCCGAACGTGCTGTGCAAACGGTCAAAAGCTTGCTTAAGAAAGCCACAGACCCCTATCGAGCCCTGTTAGTATACAGAGCGACACCATTGAGCAATGGTTACAGCCCTGCTGAATTACTCATGGGACAGCGCCTGCACACCACATTGCCTATCTTACCTGAGAGGCTGCAGCCGGTGCTTCCAGACCTCCAAGTGCTTCAGCATAAGGAGAGGGAGAAGAGGTGGGCAGGTGAAAAATGCTTCAACAGCAGACACAGGGTACGAGATCTGGGTAAGCTGTCACCTGGAGACAATGTCTGGATTTCAGATGCAGTGGAAGAGGGTAAAGTGACATCCATACACAGCAGTCCATGATCCTACCTGGTCAAAGGACCAGGTATCGTTGGCACCTGATTCCAATGCCGGAGTCAGGGTCACAGTGTGAGCAACAATCTGACCAGCCACCAGAATCAGATGCTGGTGTAGAGACTCCTCCATTAGTCACAAAGTCTGTGAACACACCTGACATTATAAGATCAAGGTCAGGCAGAAAAATAAAGAAACCAGATTAAATCTGTGAAAAAAAAACGTATGAGGAAAAAACAAAGGCACAAGTTTGAATTATATAAAATGCCAAGGCATCCAAGATGGCGGACACAGCAGGTAAAGGTGGTGCTGCTTTGAGAAAAGCTCGACTAAAACCAGAGATTTACACTACAGCAAACGGTAAAACTCTGGTGGAGGATGAACTGCTGAACTTTCTTGTTGTGAAAATGAAGACACTGAGTCAGGACGATATAATATTGGTGGCTGTGAACCACTTTGGATCCGAGTGGATTGAGAATTCAAAGAAGGCATTGTTTGAACTCTGCCCCCACACAACTCAGCGTTTTGTTACGCACAAGGGGCCACAGAAAGACGTAAACAACATTAAAAGCTGTCTTAAAGTGCTTAACGAGGCTGGGGAAAACATCCCTCACTTTGTGTCGCATCATTTAGATGAACTGCCTCCTGTAACTTTTAACAGTATTGATGTGTCATGTATGTTGCGGACTTTGGAGCGTGTCAGTGCGGATATAACATCCCTGAAGCAAGCGGTGTCTGTGCAAACAGGGCAATGCGATGATCTTCGGATGATAGCAAGTGGACTAAACCAGCGTTTGTGTGCTGTTGAGAACTGCGAACCCGTCTTGAATAATGTGCCAACGCCATCAGACAGCGGTGAGGCCGCCGCAGGGCGAGATGTGGATAGCGCGGTGATGGTGATTGAAACCTTGAATCCTATTATGGATAGGCCTACTGCCAGTACAGCGGATGGAGTCGCTGACCAATCTCCCAGGCTATCTGCTTCTTTAACATATAGCAGTGTAGTCAGGAGGGGCCGACGACAACAGCAACAGGCTGGCAGACTGACCCAGCTTCAACCCAAACCGCGCCTGAATTCGGCTCGGAGGGTGAAGAACAGTGGTATTGTTGGAACCAGTGTATGCGGATCTTTACGAGCCATAAAAACTAAGTTGGTGAGTGTCTTCGCCTCGAGATTTTCCCCGGATGTAGAATCGGAAGCATTGACTTGTTATCTTAAAGATAAATTGCACCGAGATGTGACTTGCCAAAAGATAGACAGTGTTCAAAAGCGATATAGCTCATTTAAAATCATGGCAGAATGCGAAAAGGTCGAGGAAATGTATGATCCGGAAATTTGGCCAGATGGCATCTTTGTGCGCCGCTTCTATGAAGCACGGAAAACAGTGGACATAAAAACTCCTGGAGTGGTGAGGAGTAGTGTTGTGTCTGGGGCCGGGACATCTGCCGCGGCTGAGGATGGATTGTAAACATGAAAGTTGTGTCATACAATGCGCGTGGCCTGCGCTTAGGGCAGAGTGATAGTGATAAAGTGCGTCGCATTGTGATTGACCAACTTTTAAACAGCGTGGATATTCTGTGCATACAAGAGACTTTATTGCCCAAACAAGACCTCGACAAACTTAACTCTGTGCATAATGATTTTTATGGGGCAGGGGAGTCTACAACTGATTTGAGTTTGGGCATTATACGGGGTAGAATACCTGGTGGTGTGGCCATATTCTGGCAAAAGAAGTATGACTCACTGATAACTGTCTTGCGGTTGCAGGTTGACTGGGCTATAGCCATCAAGGTGGTCTATGAGAAAAATGAGTTTGTTATTTTAAATGTTTACACCCCCTATGAATGTAACCAGAATGAGAACGAATTCCTTAACAGATTAGCATTCATTAGTTCTTTTATTAAAGAAAATGAGTGTACAAGTATATTTGTTATGGGTGATCTGAATGCTGACATTTCGGATAATCAGTCTATGTTTGGACAATATTTACAGGACTTTTGCCAAAATAGTAAACTGGTGTTATCCAGTAAAATGCTGTTGCCTGATAATAGCTATACATACATTAGCGAGGCATGGCATACAACATCCTGGCTGGACCATTGTATATGCACAGCTGATGCCCATGACTGTATATCTGACGTTAACATTCGATATGATCTGGCTATGTCAGACCATATTCCTGTCTCAATGACATTAAATTTGAGCTGCCTACCAGTATTGTCTGACAATAATAGATGTCAACATACATATAATAAAATAAAGTGGGATAAGCTCTCTGAGAGTGATCTTTGGAATTATAATGCACTAACTGATACTAGTCTCAGTAGTGTATATATACCATATTTAGTATTTTCCTGTGACTCTAATTGTAAAAATCAGGACCACTGTAATTATTTATTTGATATGTATGAAAATATTGTTAATTGCTTGGTTAATGATGGGAAGTATTTTATTCGAGATAAGAAAAAACAAAAGATTAGGCCTGGATGGAGTGAATATGTGGCTGATCTCCATTCTGAGGCTAAACAAGCATTAAGAAGCTGGGTAGCTGCTGGAAAAGCCAGACATGGCCCAGAGTTTCAGAATAAAAAGGCCGCTAATGCTAGATATAAATATGCCATATGCTATGTGAAAAAAAATGAGCAAATGATGAGGGCTAACTCAATGGCTAGAAAACTTCAACAGAATAGTGTTCAGGAATTTTGGAATGAAGTGAGGGCTATTAACAACAGCAAGATTCCCCTTCCCTCCACTATAGATGGTATAGTTGGGGATGGGAATATTGCTGAGTTTTGGGCTATGCATTTTGGGGAAATTTTTAACTGTGTTGATAGTGCTGTTTTTAAAGTTGATGATTATGTTGTTCCTGATGACATTATGGTTATTAGACCAGATGAGGTGTGTGATGCCATTGGTAAGCTGGCAGTAAATAAAGCCAGTGGCCCTGATCAAATCTCTGCAGAGCATCTGAAGTATGCGAGCTACAGACTTTCTGTGTTGCTGGCTTTGTGTTTTTCTGGCCTGTTGGCACATGGTGTATTACCAGACTCCCTTTTATCTGTATTATTGGTTCCAGTCATTAAAGATAAAACTTGTAAAGCATCTAACTCGGGCAACTATAGGCCTATTGCACTTGCAAGCATTATCTCCAAAGTTTTGGAGCGGATTATTTTGGATAGGCTCCAAGGATATGTGATAACAACTGACAATCAGTTTGGTTTTAAGCATAAACATGGAACAGACTTGTGTATATATGCATTGAAAGAGCTTATATCAAAGTATACGAAAAAGAACTCTACCATATTTATGTGTTTTTTAGACGCATCTAAGGCGTTTGACCGTGTTAATCACGGGAAATTATTTTTAAAATTATATGAACGAGGGGTTCCTTTATATTTGATCCGCATCTTGCAGTATTGGTATTCTCATCAAACCATGCAGGTCAAATGGGGTGAGGCCTCCTCTAGTTATTTTTTTGTTTCCAACGGGGTCAGACAAGGTGGTATTCTCTCTCCTTTTCTTTTTAATTTTTATATGGACGAGCTGTCTATGAAGTTAAAAGACTGTAAGACTGGATGTATGATTGGGGATAAGGTTGTCAATCATTTATTATATGCTGATGACTTAGTTGTGTTGTCTCCTTATAGTGCTGGTCTGCAGCAACTGCTTAGAGTCTGTTCAGATTATGGCATAGAGTATGACATCAAATACAACCCAAAAAAGAGTGTTATAATGATTGCTAGGGCTAAGGAGGATAAAAAGTTACATTTTCCTTCTTTTTTTCTAAATGATAGTGAGCTGACAGTTGTTACGAAAACAAAATATTTGGGACATCTACTAAGGAATGATTTAAGTGATGATGATGATATCCAGCGCCAGTGCTACAAATTGTATGCTCAAGCGAATATGCTGGCACGAAAGTTCTATATGTGTACATATGAAGTCAAAACATGTCTTTTTAGAACTTATTGTACATCACTGTATACAGCTCAGCTTTGGTATAATTATAGCAAAGCAAAGATAAATAAGATTAAGGTGGCTTATAATGATGCACTGAGAATATTGCTTAAAGCCCCGAGGTGGGAAAGTGCAAGTGCTTTGTTTGTAAATGCTAAGGTTCCTACATTTCAGGCTCTGATGAGGAAACTTATGCACAAATTTATGTGTAGGTTATATGAATCTAGAAATGTTATCGTCATGAGTTTGTGTAATATAAAGGAGAGTGATATTTTATATATTTCTGACATGTGGAAACATTGGAAAAGCCAACTTTATGTTGGCCTATCTTAAATGTTTTTTTTTTTTTTGTAAGTGTGTATTTTTATATGTATTATTTGGACCTTTGAGTCTGTAACAATAAAGTGTATATATGTATATAAGGTTAGAAATGTGGTTTAAATGTTATGTTTAAATAAGAGACCAATGTTATGGAATGCTACGTGATTTTATTTGAACATGTGAAAGGGAAAAGTTTTGTAGGCTAGTTTAAGGAAAATACTGATTGTGATTACCTTATGTTGAGAGGAACTTTAAGGAGACACAACTAATGTTCTCGTCAACTTTAAGGGGGATGTGGTGTAATCTAATAAATATTGTTTTTGGATTTGACCTGTGGAGATTACGGGTAATAGGTTTCCGGGTCACGAGAGGGTGACCTCATGTAGATATGTGGAAGTTGAATTGAAACATTGTTCAGTAAAGCTTATGTAATGAGAACCAAGTCATCATTATTGTCTTGAACAACACAACAGTTTTAACCAGGTTTCCTGTATACAGATAATGTTTGGTTTAACAACTTGTTCCTCAATAAAGTGTTTTAGTTCCTGACCATTAGCAATTAAGCTCCTGGCATTCCACTGTAGAATAGATAGTCATTATTAACTGCCACATGGTGCTTGACTATCAGATACCCCTAATACCATATTGTGAATGGAATCAACTGACAATTCATGAATCTCTAGATAATTTTCCGCTGCTTTTATAATTATTTTAATTCTATCAATTCTACTTGGGCTGAGCAATTAACCACTTCCACCATAAAAGCAATGAAATTTTTCTTATCCACAATTAAAGTCTCTTCAGTTACTTTACAGCATTTCAGAGTCGTTTGAGTTTGACTCAAACGACTCAAACTACAGGAGTCATACTTCCTTTAACCCTTGATTTTGCTTGGTTTTCTTTGTCAACCTTTTTAATAGCTTCGGCATAAGTAACGCTCTCTTTCACCTTAACACTTTGCACTTGAATTGCTCTTTTATACATCTCGCAGCCTTTATAGGCCGCACTGTGTTCACCTCCACAGTTACAGCACTTGATTTTTGTTCCTTCCTCCCATTTACCATATTCATGTTCACCTCCACATCTAGCACACCTAGGTTTTGACTTGCACACAGAAGAAATGTGTCCATATCGCTGACATTTAAAGCATCTAATTGGTGGGGGGATGTAAGGCCTCGTTATATAACTTAAATATCCAATCATGATCCGCTCAGGCATCTTAACCTCATCCAACACTAACAACACAGACAAACTTGGTCCTTTAGTTCCATTCCTAATTACTGGCAAATGCTTGACTTTGTTGATTTTAACTCCTTTAACATTGCTTTTAATATCGTCCTCTAACAAGTCAGTCGGATACACCTGATATCACCGCCATTACTTTACCTCTTTCTTCCCAGTCTTGGGCTTTAACGTGTTTCCCCAGTAAAGTTTTAAGCTTCATTAATCCCATTCTCTGATCTCTATCTTGACAAACAACTAACAGGTTACCATCTTTTAACATTGTGACGGAGCGAACTTCACCTACTTGCCTATAAATGGCTTCACTGACTTTCAGTGGGTTTAGTATACAAGGGGTTTGAAATCGGATCACAACTTTAACATCAGTCCTCGATCTTTTTACTTCATCTTGTTTAGCTTTCACCTTTCTTTTCCTTGATGCTTGAACCAAATTCCATTTACCTGACTTATCTTCACCTTCACTTTTATAGTACTCTCACTGTCATTCTCTTCTGAAAACTCCTCCAAATCATTAGTTTCACACTCATCTAGAACTCCTTTCAATCCATGATCGCACCCCAGTCCACTAAACGCCAGTTGCAATGAATCTGGCGGCTCTTTCACATTCCCAGAAGCACTCATCGCGTTTTTTCTCAGATCAGTCTGTCTGTGAATCCCATTTAAAGTCACAGCTGCCTTTTGAACAGTTTCACTATGGAGAATATTGCTGAACTACCTTGATGTTTCTGTCACACAAATAACATTGAAATAACAATCAGTTGACATTTTCACAGAAAACTAAACTTATAATATCATAAGTGGTGCAAACATATGAAGATAGAAGTTACTTCATTTTGGGTGTCTTTTAATTTTAGTTACCGTAGTTCTAGAGGCGATATTTCCAGTTTTCATTGAACTATTTTTATTGACTTTTTTTTAGTTTTTTTTTCTTTTTGGTTATAATTGTGTAGAAGATGATAATGTATTTAAAATGTATTTTATTTGGTCTCAGAATGAGCTAAAGGAGGAGCAGATGAAATCCCAGCAGAGGATCCAGGAGAAGCAGAAGGAGGTGCAGGAGCTGAAACAGACTGTGGACACTATTAAGGTGAGGAGTGAAGAGTAGCTGTTTCAATTAACCTGCTTAAAGGAGATATGCAGAATCATGGCCTCATTTTTTTGTTTATAAATGCCTTGAGAACAGTGGCGGTTGGCCCATAGGGGGTGCTCGGGTGCCGCCCTTCCAGATGTGGAGGGGAAAAAAATATATATAAACAAATGTTATTAGCAATGTCAGGTTTACTTTATAGTGTGTGCCTACATGCAGTCTGAATTATTTAAACAACATTTCCACCAACTGACTCTCATTCAACAGTGAATTTCCACCGACAGACTTGTATCATTTCTCTTCTTGGGCGCTCGTCAAAGCACCCCAGAAGTGCAGCGAAATAGCCAATCGTGTATGGTTGCTTGGGAAAAATAATAAATATTTGGCCAATCAGCATCGCCGAATTTAATGGTTTTGGGGCGCTGGAAATTTCGCCCCGCTACAGAAAATGTGGGAAAGTTTTGGTTGCTATGGTGATAAACTTGAGGTCTCAGGTCAGTCAGTCAGAGAGATGATGACGATGACTACAGTTGAGGGGCAGCTTCCACCAAATTCGGTGAGATCTTTGTTGAACTACCCTTTCGCAAGAAGGACGATGGTGGAAAAAATCCATGTTAAGGAGCTGCGACCCGACAAGCCCGACATAAACATCACCCAGCCAACCAAGGAGAAAGTTAAAGCCTACAACAGGACTTTTTGCAGGAGTTGGTTCCAGCGTAAGTCGTGGCTGACAGGCTGTGGAACAGCCAATGCACTTTTTTGTTTCCCCTGCATCCTTTTCAAAAGTGACAGGTGTGATTTGACGTGGACACAGTCTGGACAAACTGACTTAAAGCAGCTCTCCGAACGCATCAAGAAGCAGGAAAGATCAAGAGTTCACATGGAAAACTGCGTAAAGCTAGCTGTGCTTGGAAGGATTAGCATAGTGGCGCAGCTAGACGATGGGCACTGCATTGCTGGAAGAAGGCATAATGAAGAGGTCGATAAAAACCGTCATATTTTATCTAAGATCATCGATTGTGTTAAATTTTGTGGTGCTTTTGAACTAGCAATGTGGGGACAGACAGACGAGCAAAGTTCTTGTACAAATAAGAACTCTCCACCCCATTCACTCACTCATTTCATCTACTCTCTCTCTCTCACTTGCATACAGACATACAAATACTCACCTACTCAGACTCGCACTCACCCACTTAAAAATCACATCATACTCTCTCTCCTCAGAACTTGTCTTTGTTATTATTGTTAGTTTTGGTTCGTGTTGTCTCTCAGTTCTGAACTGGACAGTAACTTCAAATCCTTCACTCTCTCACACAGAAATCTTACCCTCATCTCAAACACACACACACACACACACATCTATCTCTCCCTCTTTCTCGCGCTCTCTCTCTCTCTGTCTTTGGTTAGAGGTGATGTTCAAAACTAGACCCTTGGTTCAATACAATATTGTCAAAAATTGGACAATAATCACACATCT
Source organism: Neoarius graeffei (assembly GCF_027579695.1). Lineage (NCBI taxonomy): Eukaryota > Metazoa > Chordata > Actinopteri > Siluriformes > Ariidae > Neoarius > Neoarius graeffei. The sequence continues at coordinate 65,447,015 of NC_083585.1, forward strand.
TTCTTGTCATAGTTTGTATTCACAACAAGAGTGTCAACACTGTGTTTCACTCCCCCTCTCTCGTTTCACAGAAATACACCCAGCTCAGAACACACACACGCGCCACCTCTCTCTCTTTCTTTTGAATGACCTTGACGTCCGTAACGTCACAGCAGGAAGGCTATCGGTCTCATCGCCATTTCCACCATACTAAAACACAGAGCTAACTGCAACTTCCAGCTTCCATTTTGAGCTAATTTATTGCCATGCCACGTAGATGTGTTGCTGGCCAGTGCAGCAACATGACAGAAGGTGGATTTATGTTGCATTCATGGCCCAAGAATTTTCAAACTGCAAAGATTTGGATGCATTTTGCAAGAAGTTCACAGGCACATTGGGCGCCTATAAAGTGGTCTCTCCTCTGCTCTGCACATTTTACTGAAGACTCGTACGAAACCTCTGATCTGTTGAGGAGCGTTGGCTATAAGCCTGTTTTGAAAGAGGGTGCAGTACCATTAATTAAATAAAACTACAAGAAAAGGAAAACATTTATTTTAATTTGATTTTTTTTAAAAGGAAAGTAAGTTCAGTGGCACCAGCTCTCCCACAGTTTGAGCCGAGGGTTGTTGGTAAAACCCAGGATGGAACGGGACATGACATATTATCGCTCAGGCAGTGACCTCCCCGTGGTTGTTGCTAAAACCGGCGATGTCGCGTCCCGGGTTTTACTAATTGCCTGAGCCGAGCAGTAATGGTGGAGTACTCTGTATGGAGAAAACGGAGAATGAGTGGACCAGCCGTCTGATTTCTAAACTGGATATTGCTGCCATCTCGCCCTTACGTGGAAGACGCGAATGAACGGAGAACTGAATGAACAACTGAACGTCAGATTGTTTTGAAACAATCGGCCACAAGATCGGCCTTCAAGAAGCAAGAACGCAGACGGGCAAGCTCCAACTCTCATTTGGATAAAAACAATAGAAACAACACGTTGTTTATCTGCATTTTACATGTAACTTGTATTGTGTGTTTTAAGGTACTGGGATAAGATTTCTTTAATTTGCTTCAGAATGTGATTGTCTCAGTTCAGCTGATTTATTTAATGAGCCTTTTACATTTTATCAGTGAAAATGCATGCATGTACATGTATGTTGCATAAGTTATAACACCTATCCTGTTTTAATGAGAGTCAACCCACAATCAGTGAAGTCAAATCAGTCTTGGTTGAGCAAGTCAGTAACGGTATTTCTTACTTTCACCATAAATTTTTATTTATGTGACTTTGGTCTATAGCTGTCAAAGGCCTCGGCCTTAAAACTGGTTCCCGCAGTGACGTCACGCGCTCAGGGCTGGCTGGCTCAGCGGGGCAGCTCCAATGCCAAATTTGTGGTCGAGTTTAACTCAGTTGTTTTTTATTCCCATTTATGCACCATACAAGAGTCAAGGATGGAGATACTATCCACTCAGAAATGTATTTAAAAATAAAGGTTCTGTGTATCTCCTTAAAATAGTGAACTAAAAAAACAAGGAATGAAAACCCGGGGTTTAGCAAAAACAACTCAAATACCTCGAGAGAGAGTTTATTTTTACAGAGTATCCGATTAGACCTCCCTTTTGTGTGTGTGTGTGTGTACTAACAGATGCATTATCAGTCAGCAGTAGATGACAGTGAGAGGATCTTTACTGAGATGATCAGCTCCATGGAGAAAAGGCGCTCAGAGGTGACGGAGCTGATCAGAGCTCAGGAGAAAGCTGAACTGAGTCAAGCTGAACGACTCCTGAAGCAACTGGAGCAGGAGATTGCTGATCTTCAGAGGAGAGTCACTGAGCTGGAGCAGCTTTCACACACACACGATCACATCCACTTCCTCCAGGTAACACTCACTGTCTGATCTACAGAGGGCGCTGTTCCTCACAAAGTTTCCTCCTAAAAGCTCATTACAGCAATAATAAATGTTCCTGTCTGAGATCCCAAGTGTGCCTTTGGTCTGATTCAGTCTGAGATTCATTCGTTCCTCTCCTACACTTTTCTCCTTCTCTATTCTGTGTTTCCTCTCTGTAGAGTTTCCCGTCTCTCTGTGTTTCTCCTGGATGTGACGACTCACCCAGCTTCACTGTCAATCAACATCTCTCATTTGATGGAGTGAGGAACTCTCTCTCAGATCTGAAAAAACGAGTTAAGAAAATCTGTGAGAAGGAATTCAACAAAATCCATCCACAAGGTAAACAAACAAACATTTGTTCTGTATCACAGTAAAGAGAGTCATAAAATTAATGTAACGGAAATAAAACGGAAGCAGGAACAAAACTGCATCAAATCACAAAGCATTAGTATTAGCCTCAGAAATTACATGTGCAAATTACAAATAAATTTCCCAGATAAACAGAACCTTAATCATAAATCCACACTGCTGCACAGTGTGATGACATTTTGGCCGATCTCTAAATCGTGTCTGACTGAGAGCAGTGAGGAATCTAATTTTTCATTTTCATGCTTTAAACTGTTTTTGTGTCGTTTTTCAGTCTCCATTTTGTCTCTGTGTCTCTACAGCTGCAGCAGTTCACATGATTTTACCCTCAAAACCAAAGAGCAGAGAAGATTTCCTGCAGTGTAGGTGTAAAACACACACACACACACTCTTCAACTCAGAGGAGGACCGCCCACATGATGGTCGGTCTTTCTTTCTTTCTTTCTTTCTTTCTTTCTTTCTTTCTTTCTTTCTTTCAACCTACAACACACAATGTGTATCAATAATAGTTTATTTATATCACACACAGAAATCGAGTTACACACACAGAAATCTAATACATACGAAGGATAAAATGCTGCCTAGAAATAACTAGTAATCTAATTTCACTAGGCAGAAAAAAATAATGGATTACTGTTATAAAGAAGAAAGCTAGTCGCATAGAGGCACAATGATAAAAAACAATAAAAAGAGGGAAAAAATGAAATGACAGTGTGAGGAAAAGAGAAACGAATGCTGATCTGAAGCGATAATTGTACTTTTGATAGAACGCTTGAAACTGCTGAAGCTAAGACTCTGGAAAGATTCATCAATACTGTTCCAGAGAGCAGCAGCTTTGAAGCGAATATTAAACTTGCCATCGTTAGTTCTGGCTGAAGGAACACAAAATGAAGATCTCGAAGCCAGTCAAGTTTTATACTTGTGCCTTGATGCTAAAAGTGTCAAAAAGTTATCAAAGGCAGGCAGCAAATAAACTAGAATGAAATTTAAATGTAAAAATACTGTTTGAGTAATCTATAAAATCAGAGAATGTCATCATCTCCAGCTTTTTAAAAATAGGAGGTGTGTGTTCATTAAAAGAAGCTAAATTAATAATTCTGACAGCTTTCTTCTGGAGTCCAGTTATCGGTCGAAGGGTAGTCTCATAAGTTTTACCCCAAACTGTAACACCATATATTAAAAAAGAATAAATAAGAGAGTAGTACAGCTGAGTTAGAATACTTTGAGAAACATAGTGATGAAGCTCAGCAATAATTCCAAAGCCTCTGGAGATTTTCTTGCTCTACTGGTGGATGTGTTTCCTCCTGATGAGGTGAGAGTCAAAAACTACTCCAAGATACCTGATGTGGTTCTTCTGTTTAATTGGCTTATAATTAATTTTCAGGAAATGGTTCTGCTCAGTTTCTTTTGGGGTGGATTAAAAAAGAACAAAATTTTTGTCGACATTCAGAGAGAATTTATTTGCACAAAGCCACGCGATGATATCAGAATTACTTTATTAATCCCTGGAGGGAAATTCAAATTTGCAACCAAGCTCCCGAATATCGACTAATTCAGAATTTACCCTGGCTTCTAGAGAATCTAAAGATGAATCTGCCAGGAATAAATTTGAGTCACCTGCAAAAAGATGAAAATCAAATACTGTATATTGGAGCAGTTCATAAAATCATTTATGTATAAGAGAAATAGAAGGGGGCCATGAAGCGAACCCTGTGGTACTCCACATGAAATTGGTAAAGAGCTGGATGAAATATTACCGATTGAAACAAACTGATGTCTATTTGATAGATATGAGGCAAATCAATCATGGACAATCCCACGGATGCCATAAGAATATAACTTTGCTTACAAAATATCATGATCTGTGGCATCAACAGCTTTACTCAGACAAAAAATGATACCACAGGAAAATTTGCCATCTTCAATTGCTCTTTGGATTTTATCAGTGATTTAGTAAAAGTGCATGTTCTGTAGATCTGTTGTCACGGAAACCAAACTGACCAGAATATATTAAATCAAACTTCTCTCGATATGTATTCAGCCTATTTTACATGAGTTTTTCTAATATTTTTGATAAAAATTGACAAAAGAGAAATTTGTCTATGATTAGAAGTTAACAGTTGAGTTCCTGCTTTAAACACGGGTCTGACACGAGCAAGTTTAAAAGAATCAGGAACAGTACCAGAAGTAAAGGAGAAGTGATAGAGGATCTCCACAGGCTTTGAGATTGAGTTTAATATCTTGAACAGGGCTACAGAAATACTAAAGGGGCCACAAGCCTCGCCAGACTTGAGCCGGAGAAAAATGTCTTGAATTTCTTGTGTCCATGTAGGACTAAGAAGAAAGCTGTCGCTTGTCAGAGAAGCAAGAAAATCTGAAAATATTTTGTTGACCTTTGGTATTGCTTGGCTGATACTTTTACCAATGTCTGCAAAATAAACATTGAACTCATTTGCTAGATCCTTTTACCTATAGGAGTCAAATGGTTTAGCTTATTTCTCTACACTTTGTACTGAGCATACAGGCACTGATTTCTCATCTTGATCGATTTTTCTATACAATTTTTTAATTTTATAATTCATTGTTCTAAGACTGAAGGGAAATCCAAGGTTCAAATTTGAGTTTGATTTCCTTCCTTGACATGGTTTGTCAGAGGAACATGAGTGGTAATAATTTCACCAGAGTTTTCAAGAAAGCTGGAGAATGTCATGAATATCAGGCTCACCATCGGACTGGGTAGAGCAGTCAATTTGTTGAAAATCATAAATGAATGCATCTTCATTGAACCATATGAAATCCATCCATTATCCATAACCGCTTATCCTGTACAAGGTCGCAGGCAAGCTGGAGCCTATCCCAGCTGACTATGGGCGAGAGGCAGGGTACACCCTGGACAAATCACCAGGTCATCGCAGGGCTGACACATAGAGACAAACGACCATTCACGCTCACATTCTCACCTACGGTCAATTTAGAACCAACAATTAGCCTAACCTGCAGGTCTTTGGACAGTGAAGGAAACCCACACAGACACAGGGAGAAGATGCAAACTCCACACAGAAAGGCCCCCATTGCCCACTGGACTTGAACCCAGAACCTTCTTGCTGTGAGGTGACCGTGCTAACCACTACACCACTGTGCCACCTGCCGTAGGAACTCTCTTCTCTAAACTTGCTTATTCAATGGGGAGGGTGAATTGAGTCAATAGACAAAAAGTTGGGAAAATGGTTAGTTAGGTCATTATAAAATATTCCCACTATTTGTAGCATATTTAAGTCATCCAACCATCCACTATCCTTAACCACTTATCCTGTGCAGGGTCAGCTGGGATAGGCTCCAGCTTGCCTGTGACCCTGCACAGGATATAGAGAAGAAACCTTTATTTGGTCACATGCACACTTCAAGCACAGTGAAATTCATCCTCTGCATTTAACCCATCTGAAGCAGTGAACACATGCGCACGCACACACTCCGAGCAATTGGCAGCCACACCAGAGCACCCGGGGAGCAGTCAGTGGTTTGGTATCTTGCTCAAGGGCACCTCAGCCCAAGGCCGCCCTACGTCAACTTAACTGCATGTCTTTTGGATTGTGGGGGAAACCGGAGCACCCAGAGGAAACCCACGCAGACACTGGGAGAACATGCAAACTCCACACAGAAAGGCCCTCGCCGGCCGCTGGGTTCAAACCTGGAACCTTCTTGCTGTGAGGCGACCGTGCCTACCACTACACCACCGTGCCACCCCAATATTTAAGTGAATTAAAATATATATTGTCAATAAACATGGTTGAAAAGAATAGGAAGATAAAATATTGAAAAATTCACCTGTAGGTATCCGAGTGTCTGAATTCATCAGATTTAAGTTTAGGTTGCTCATAAAAATACAAAGCTTTGACTCCTCATGGATTTTATCAATTATTATGGAAAGATTATCCAGAAATGGCTGAAAAGAACTGTTTCAGTGTCTGTATCTCACACCACAAACTATGTTCTTCCAGCCTTCATTATGGAGCTCAACACAGACTGATTCGTCTTGATCAGAAGAAGTATTAAGGTCATCTCTTAGATTATAACTTCAGGAATTTGTTAGGAAGAGTCCAATTTAGAGTGTTGGGAAATGTAATTAAAGCCAGGTAAGTAAAAATTGACAAAACTATCTTTGAGTTGAATGCCAGGTTTCTGAAAGGCAAAGGCTCTTCAATAGATGATCTAAAATACTGAGTATGTCTTGAAATTCATCAAATTATCTGAGAGGCTCCTGATAATATAGTGAAGGAAAGAGAACAACTTGTCAGATAAACAAGAAGACAGTCATCTATATCCCCCGCCCTATATACCAACTATATACCAAGTTTCAAGATATTGTCATGTTTTTCAAGTTCTGCTGCAGGAAGCCAACCCTACCTCTTTACACTGACCTCAGCAGCCCATGGCATAAACCCACTGGAACTTTGGTCCAGCTGAGCTAAAAATTTAAATTTCTCACATTTCTTAGTATCAAAAAGCACATATACATTACTTAATCAACACATATACCAACTTTCAAGACCAAACCACTCATAGTTTTCAAGTTCTGCTCTGGAAACCAAACCTACCCCTAAGACTAACCTGAGAGACTAAGTCTGAAATTGTTTCCATGGAAACATGAAAAATTAAAATTTCTCAAATTTCTTCGTATGAAAAGGCACATCTACATCACCTTGTTAACATGTATACCAAGTTTCAAATCTATATCATGAATAGTTTTGTATATATGCTCTGGAAACTAACCTTGCTCTTAGAAACTAAGTCAAAATCTATTATTATTTAAACATTTGAAAAATACTTTTTTTCCAAAAATCGAAAATGGCAAAAGGCACCAGTTCACATGTTGCTTGATATGTATACAAAGTTTCATGAAGATATCTTCAGTAGTTTTAAAGATTTGGCCCAGAAACTAAAACGTGACCAGACGGCCAGATGGATCGACAGAACCTGTTTCTATATCCTTCTCCAACCTTCGTTTGGCCGTGGGATAATTACAAAATTCTTGAGAAGAATGAAATTTGTGTGGGGAATAGTACCTAGAATTAATATGACAAGGAGTATTAACATCAGGATTTAAATAATTTAGGTTTGGTGATAATTCTAATAATCATAATTAATCTAATAATAATTCTAAGCAGTAACGTCAGCTTGATTCACACACAATTATACTGACAAAGTTGAGGTCAAAACAGAAAAAGACGCCACGATACAACACTAAAGATTGAAGTATTTTGTGTGTACAGAATGCTGAGGGGGTGGCACGGTGGTGTAGTGGTTAGCGCTGTCGCCTCACAGCAAGAAGGTCCGGGTTCGAGCCCCGTGGCCCGCGAGGGCCATTCTGTGCGGAGTTTGCATGTTCTCCCCGTGTCCGCGTGGGTTTCCTCCGGGTGCTCCGGTTTCCCCCACAGTCCAAAGACATGCAGGTTAGGTTAACTGGTGACTCTAAATTGAGCGTAGGTGTGAATGTGAGTGTGAATGGTTGTCTGTGTCTATGTGTCAGCCCTGTGATGACCTGGCGACTTGTCCAAGGTGTACCCCGCCTTTCGCCCATAGTCAGCTGGGATAGGCTCCAGCTTGCCTGCGACCCTGTAGAACAGGATAAAGTGGCTAGAGATAATGAGATGAGATGAGAATGCTGAGGGAAAAGGGAGGAAAATGGAAAAAAATGGCTGAATGTCAAAGCTGTTTGGAGTGGTTCCATCAGGAATGTGAAGCGACCCCAGGGCCTGTTTTTCACGATGGGGGGCAGCAACTGCAGAATCTAAAGGGGATGAGGTTCAGTGGGTGAAGACGGACCACCAAAAGCGAGATTTTGTTCATTAACTTGGTTATTAATGCATAAACACCATTTGATTTTTTTTCTTTCTTTCACCTTGACTGTCGTGACATGCGTGGATTAAATGTACATTATCCTCGATGGGTCAAATTGGAGCTTAATCTTATTTTTATGTAATAAAAAAGGGCTTCATATTTAACAACAAATGCACTGGACTTGGAAAACTGATCTACATTCCTCGCCACAATTTATTAACACATCAGTACCATCTTTTAAACTTAAATGGTCTTCAAAAATCGCAAATCTAAGCTTGAAGGTTGATTTTATAGACATGGTATCTACATTTTAAGCTGGGATTTTATAAAGCTCATGAGCGGACATCGTTACTGCTGAGAATTATGGCAATGACACGATCAATCTCAGAATTCCAGACATGATAAACAAAAGTACAACACTTATTCAGAAGGTCATTAAAGGAACTGCCTCGATCCAAACACAGTGAGGAGAAATCCTGTTCCTCAATAAAAATCAGTAAAGGTTCTCTGAAATGTTACTACGGCTACAGAAGGACTCTGAATCCAACACACACACACACACACACGTTATCCTCTTCATGTTTATCTAAACCTTTTGCTGTGCAGACACAATTATACTGAGCATAAATTCATACAGAGAGAGTGTGTGTGTGTGTGTGAGAGAGAGAAAATAAGAGTACTGAATAACAAAGGTATATAAAAAACTAATGTTTATAAGTTATTTTAAAATGGAAAACTGTGTGAATAATAATGTAAAGTGTCAGAACACTGTTGTGATGTAGGAATTAAAACATGCTGTACATTTCTCTGAACAGTAGGTGTCGCTAGTGAACTCTGTTGAATGAGACTCCGAGCCATGAATCTTTTCGTGAATCACAACCACTGAGCTCTATATAAAACCTGGATGGCTCCGAACCCATTCCCCTCTGTAGAGACGGGTGAAGCCATCTGGACGCCATCTTGCCACTCATATCGAGTGGATTTGGTTTGTGTGTTAAACTGTTGTATCTGATCAAATTTGCCCCAAGAAAAGTATCTCCTGAGTTTTTTCCTTTCATTCCCTCCTCTTATTTTCTCAACTTTACCCCCCCCCCCCCCCCCCCCATTCCTTACATATCTTTATAGCACTTCCCTTCACTGCTACTGGTTTATTTTTTCTCTTTTCCAGTCCAGTCTCTGATCTTTTTTTTTTTAACGGCTTTTACTACTATAATTATCTTTACGGAGATTATTTTAGGTTTTTTTCCTTATACAGTGTATCTTTCTCTTTTGTATATTTATTCTATCTATTTAAATAATAATAATATCAACACAAAAGTCTGTACAATACTTCCTTTCTATTTAGGACAGCTGTTGAAACAGGATTATTTTCTCATGTTATTTGCCATTTTCACTTCATTCTCACAGTCATGTCTTAACAGTATTTATTCATCACATAATTCACTGTCATTTTAGACACAAACGATTCAATTTTGATGCTTTTTCTTTTTAAGATGACACAGTGTTTAGCAAATGGGGTAACGTGGTAAACAAATGTAATAAGAAACACAGCGTCTGACAGTATGGATGCCGGATGCACCATCTGGCCAAATGCTTCAGTGAGATGACGACTGGACTGAACCCACACTCCACAAGCAGTTAACAAAACTCATCTTGCATAGGCGTGAATTATTTTATTTTCCAATGCATACATCATTCATAATTCTGATTAAAGTTGCATTTGTTTGTCACATTGTTTGCCAAGTTGTATTTCTTATTGCATTTGTTTACCACATTAAAAGTTACCCCATTTGCTGAACAGTGCATCGGCTTAAAAAGAAAAAGCTTCATTCTCACGTTTTAGCAGTATTTATTGGTCACAATTTTGATAACTGAATCATTTGTGTCTAAAATGTGACCAATAAATACTGTTAAAATGTGAGAATGAAGTGAAAATGGCAAACTAGACTGCATTTCCACAGAGAAAATGCAGTGTGCTTGCTGAGCTGTAGCAGAACAGCTAGCATACTAGCATGCTAACAGCTAGCATGCTAACAGTTAGCATGTTAAGAGCTAGTATGCTAACAGCTAACATGCGAGCATGCTGACATGCTAACAGCTAACATGCGAGCATGCTGACATGCTAACAGCTAGCATACTAGAGTGGAGGAGCTCCTTATGACATCACTCCAAAGTTCTACCCATTCATTTCAATGGCATGGAATTTTGCCGAAAAGTGGGAATACCAAACGAACGACAAGGGGTAGTGCAACCATTTTAATAAGCATGCCATTCCAGATCGCGCCCTACGTTTCAGCGTTGGAACGGTGTCTCTATCTCGAAAGCTCTAGGAGGAGTAGTGGATCCAAAAAACGGGTGAAACGGAATAATAATAACTAGACTGCATTTCCGCAGAGAAAATGCAAAGTGTGCTTGCCGAGCTGTAGCAGAACAGGTATCATGCTAGCATGCTAAAAGCTAGCATGCCAACATGCTAATGTTAACAGCTAGCATAGTAACATGCTAACAGTTAGCATACTAGAGTGGAGGAGCTCCTTATGACATCACTCCAGAGTTCTATCCATTCATTTCAATGGCACGGAATTTTGCCAAAAAACGGGAATACCGAAGGAACAACAAGGGGTAGTGCAACAATTTTAACAAGCACGGCATTAAAGATCGGGCCCTACGTTTCAGCGTTTGAACGGTGTCTCTATCTCGAAAGCCCTAGGAGGAGGAGTGGATCCAAAAAACGGGTGAAACGGAATAATCTCATCTCATCTCATTATCTCTAGCTCCTTTATCCTGTTCTACAGGGTCGCAGGCAAACTGGAGCCTATCCCAGCTGACTACGGGCGAAAGGCGGGGTACACCCTGGACAAGTCACCAGGTCATCACAGGGCTGACACATAGACACAGACAACCATTCACACTCACATTCACACCTACGCTCAATTTAGAGTCACCAGTTAACCTAACCTGCATGTCTTTGGACTGTGGGGGAAACCGGAGCACCTGGAAGAAACCCACGCGGACACGGGGAGAACATGCAAACTCCGCACAGAAGGGCCCTCGCCAGGCATGGGGCTCGAACCCGGACCTTCTTGCTGTGAGGTGACAGCGCTAACCACTACACCACCGTGCCGCCCCGAAACGGAATAATAATGATCATAAAAATAAAACTTAAGAACAATAGTGTGCTTTTGCAAGCACACTAATAACATGAGAAAATAATCCTGTTTCAATAACTGTCCTAAATAGAAAGAGAGTATTGTACAGCCTTTGTGTTTGATTAATTAATAAATTGATTGATTGATTGAAGGGAAGAAGAAATATACGAAAGAGAAAAATACACTACAGCCCCTTTCCAAAAAATTAGAATCTCATCTCATTATCTCTAGCCGCTTTATCCTTCTACAGGGTCGCAGGCAAGCTGGAGCCTATCCCAGCTGACTACGGGCGAAAGGCGGGGTACACCCTGGACAAGTCGCCAGGTCATCACAGGGCTGACACGTAGACACAGACAACCATTCACACTCACATTCACACCTACGCTCAATTTAGAGTCACCGGTTAACCTAACCTGCATGTCTTTGGACTGTGGGGGAAACCGGAGCACCCAGAGGAAACCCATGCGGACACGGGGAGAACATGCAAACTCCGCACAGAAAGGCCCTCGCCGGCCATGGGGTTCGAACCCGGACCTTCTTGCTGTGAGGCAACAGGGCTAACCACTACACCACCGTGCTGCCAAAATTAGAATATCATGGAAAAGTTGTTTAATTTCCATAATTCCATTCAAAAAGTTAAACTTTCATAGATTATAGATTCAGGGCCCAGAATTTAAACAATTTCAAGTATTTATTTGTTTATTTTTACATAATTTGGGCTTCCAGCTCATAAAACCCACAAAAACAGGAATTCAAAAAATTAGAATACTGTGAACAAATCAGCCCAAATTTTGCAGGGCATGATTGTTTTAAACTAAGTGTCACACACTAATCATCTACTAAACTCAAAGCACCTGCACAGGTTTCCCCAGGTGTCATTAAATTGCTTCAGTTTGGTTCAATTGTCGCAGTTCGGTTCAATATGGGGAAGACTGCAGACTTGACAACTGGCCAGAAAACCATCATTGATACCCTCCATAGGATGGGTAAGACACAAAAGTTCATAGCTAAGGAGGCTGGCTGTTCACAGACTGCTGTGTCCAAGAATATCAATGGAAAGTCTAGTGGAAGGGCAAAATGTGGCAGGAGAAGACGCACGGGCAAAATGTGGCAGGAGAAGATGCACCAGCAAAAGAGATGACCGTGGGCTTCAGCGGATTATCAAACAGAGAAGATTCAAGAATCTGGCAGAGATCCAGAAAGAGTGGAATGAGGCAGGAGTCACAGCTTCAAAAACCACCACATTCAGATGCATCCGGGAGATGGGCTACAACTGTCGGGTTCCTTGGGTCAAGCCACTTCTGAACCTGAGCCAACGTAGGAAGCATCTCAACTGGGCCAAGGAGAAGAAGGACTGGACTGTTGGCCAGTGGTCCAAGGTCCTCTTTTCCGATGAAAGTAAAGTGTGCCTTTCGTTTGGGAATCAAGGTCCAAGGGTTGGGAGGAAGACCGGTGAGGAACAGAACCCAAGCTGCTTGAGGTCCAGTGTGAAATATCCACAGTCAGTCATGATTTGGGGTGCAATGTCCGGTGCAGGTGTTGGTAAACTCTGCTTTCTTAAATCCAAGGTCACCGCAACAGTCCACCAGAATGTTTTAGAGGACTTCATGATTCCTTCTGCTGAGGATCTGTATGGAGATGCAGATTTCATCTTCCAGCAGGACCTGGCCCCTGCCCATACCACCAGAAGCACCAAAACCTGGTTTGATGCCCATGCCATCACAGTGCTTGACTGGCCAGCCAACTCACCGGACCTAAACCCCATTGAGAATCTATGGGGTATTCTCAAGAGGAAAATGAGGGGCACCAGACCCAACAACAAAGAGCTGACAGCAAGCATCAAGGAAATCTGGGCTTCTATAACTTCCAGGCAATGCCACAGGCTGATTGCCTCAATGCCACGTCGCATTGAGGCAGTGATTTAAGGCAAAGGGATTCCCAACCAAGTATTGAAGATTTACATATCATTTTGAAAGTACCATATTTTGATTGATTTGATGTGATCCTAATTTCTTTCTTTTTTTTCTGCAAAAACTGTGAAGTAAATGGTAATTTGTTTACAGTATTCTAATTTTTTGAATTCCTGTTTTCATGGGTTTTATGAGCTGGAAGCCCAAATTGTGTAAAAATAAACAAATAAATACTTGAAATCGTTTAAATTGTGGGCCCTGAATCTATAATCTATGAAAGTTTAACTTTTTGAATGGAATTATGGAAATTAAACAACTTTTCCATGATATTCTAATTTTTTGGAAAGGGTCTGTATATAAGAGAAAGCCTGAAATAATCTCCGCAAAAATAATTATAGTAGGAAAAGAGCCGTTCAAAAAGAAAAATGATCAGAGACTGGATTGGAAAAGGAAATAAATAAACCAGTAGCAGTGATGGAAAGTGCTATAAAGATATGTAAGGAATGGGGGGTAAAGTTGAGAAAATAAGAGGAGGGAATGAGAGGAAAAAACTCAGGAGATACTTTTCTTGGGGCAAATTTGATCAGATACGATGGTTTAACACACAAACCAAATCCACGCGATGTGAGTGGTAAGATGGCGTCCAGATGGCTTCACTCGTCTCTACAGAGGGGAATGGGTTCGGAGCCCTCCAGGTTTTATATAGAGCCGAGGCCTCGCTCGTCATCGGTCACGTGGTTTCGTCTGCCACGCCCCCGTCTACTCCATACGCGCTTCGGAGCCTCACGACAGACAGGTGTCTCACACACACTTCTTATAAATCCTGTGATTAACATCTAACCTGTGGATATTTTATTGTTTTAGATTTCTGTTATCTGACTCTGGATCCAAACACAGTAAATCCTAAACTCATTCTGTCTGAGAAGAACAGAGTGGTGACACGCAGTGGGACAGGACAGCTATACTCTGATCATCCAGAGAGATTTGACTCCTGGGAGCAGGTGTTGTGTAAGGAGAGTGTGTGTGGACGCTGTTACTGGGAGGTGGAGTGGAGCGGTGCTGTGGACATATCAGTCTCATATAAAGAGATCAGCAGGAAAGGAGCGGGTTGTGAGTGTGCATTTGGATTCAACAGTCAGTCCTGGAGTCTGGGGTGTTTTTATTTCTCTGTCTCTTTCTGGCACAACAAAATTGAGACTGTTCTCCGAGGTCCATCATCCTCCAGAATAGGAGTGTATGTGGATCACAGTGCAGGAACTCTGTCCTTCTACAACGTCTCTGACACGATGAGGCTCCTCCACAGAGTCCACACCACATTCACTCAGCCTCTATACGCTGGGGTCGGAATTGGTTCTGACTCATCTGTGAGGTTTTGTGATCCGATGAAAAAATGAAATGTTGGTAAAAGTTGAAATGTTGAGTAAAATTATAACTGAGGTGTCAGATTGAATTTCTCCCTGAAATACAAAGACACTTTTGTGTGCAGAAACTGTGGCACTAATGAATTATTTTCAGAGTGCATCTGTTTTATAGATTAATAAGAAAATAAGTTACATAAATGTCTTAATGCAGAATATAAGATGTCTCTAGAAAAAAAAAATCAGACTATTTTAAATGTCTGCACTATTATGAGATTTATTACACTGATATGAAAGTTTAGAATGTCTCAAATTCTGTTTTTTCTTTGGCAAAATCTGTTTTTTCAGAAATAAAACTTCCTCAAACTACTGCGTCTTTCTGTCCTGCTGCTGGTGGAAACACCCTACTGTGTCTAAGAACATTTTTAACCATTTTGTGTCTTGAACCATTTTCTGTTCAAAAAATAATAATTACACTCACTGTATTCAGACCCCTTTAAAAAATATTTAAAATCTAAAATATGGAATAAATACAGACTCATTTTGCAGGTTTTGGAATCTATCCATATAAAGATTATTTACAAATCATTGTTTTCAGTTTTAATTTCAATTTCCACATACAATATCATCTTTTTCTGATTTTGGGCTGTTTTTCCTCTCAGATGCCTGATTTAATGTCAGTGATGTGTCTCTCTCCCCATGTTCTAAACTCATTTGTACTAGTTTATTGTACTTTAAAACTAATAGATGATGTAATCAATTAAAACAATGTGTTAATTTTAATTACCAGGGCATTAAAACTCCCTTTGTGTTTCTACTTTTTCTATTTCCATTTAAAGGCCAAATGACGACTATTAATCAAACTCAGGTTTATAAAAGATGCTTCATAAACTCAAGATCCAAACACTGTGTCAAAACAAAACTTTATTAAACAGAGATCAATTTAAATCCCAGAGGGAGCGCTCGCGTCTCTCTCCATCACTACACACTGGGAACTGCACACACTTCAGGCCTCACACACCACACACTGGTTTCCTGTGAGGCCTTCACTAATGTGCAGCTCCACACGTGCGCTAGCGTACAGGGAAAAACCACAAACACCACCGATCCAGTATCGTCAGGATTCTCTGTTCAGACACAAATATACAGTACAAAACAACAAAAAGCAAAATAAAACTACAGTTTCAGATGGAACAGCTGGAAAAGGGCTGATGATCAGGAGAAGGACACCTGGGATCCGGTCCTGTTCTAAAGGAATGCCATAATTAGGTGTAAATCATGATATGATGATGAGACTTAAGACCGGCCCACGCCTAGTCGAAACCTCTCATCTCATCTCATTATCTCTAGCCGCTTTATCCTTCTACAGGGTCGCAGGCAAGCTGGAGCCTATCTCAGCTGACTATGGGCGAAAGGCGGGGTACACCCTGGACAAGTCGCCAGGTCATCACAGGGCTGACAGACACAGACAACCATTCACACTCACATTCACACCTACGGTCAATTTAGAGTCACCAGTTAACCTAACCTGCATGTCTTTGGACTGTGGGGGAAACCAGAGCACCCGGAGGAAACCCACGCGGACACGGGGAGAACATGCAAACTCCGCACAGAAAGGCCCTCGCCGGCCCCGGGGCTCGAACCCAGGACCTTCTTGCTGTGAGGCGACAGCGCTAACCACTACACCACCGTGCCGCCCTAGTCGAAACCTGAAGAGGTGAATTAAACAACAAGGTGGAAAAGGATGAAGTGATTTCATTATGAACTTTGTTTTAATGTTCTAGTCATTCAAACAACTCCTACATGGTGCATTGGTTTGGATGTGATGTGTGTAAACAGAAAAGAGGAGATGAGAGGCGTTAAATGCGGTCAAGTTTTTCACTGAGGAATTCCTCTACGTTGTCTGTGTTCCACTTGAGGATGCTGAGTTCTTCAGCGATGTTCCCGTTATCATCCAGCAGCTTCAGTACAGGATCCGAGCCTCGAACGTACTGCAGCACACAAACAAATCACGTCAAATGAACTTGTGGAGCATGGGTTGCATAGTATCAGAACGAACTGGTGTTGAGGTAATTACTCTTCTGTTTTTATTTTTGGGCCTGCCACCCACCGTGTGCCAGTTTTCTGTACTCACATTTTGCTCTGTTAGATCGATGTATTCATCCACTCGATCTGCAATGCCATCGGCCTGTCGGGGTGCAATCTCTGCATTCTCAGCCACTGTTTCTGTACTCCTTTTGTGAGATATCGCTCTTAGTTCATCCGTCTTTGGCAGGGCATCAATCTTTGATTCCAGGATAGAAATCCTCTGTTCTAGTTCTGTGCATTTTCTGCACAATCTCCTGGATTTTTTGCCCCCCGGCATTTTGTTTTAAAAGCTAACTTATCTTGTAAAGGTGAAAAATAAAATGAAGAAATAGTTTTGACTTTGTCGCGAATACATCGATCTAACAGAGCAAAATGTGAGTACAGAAAACTGGCACACGATGGGTGGCAGGCCCAAAAATAAAAACAGAAGAGTAATTACCTCAACACCAGTTCGTTCTTATACTATGCAACCCATGCTCCACAGCCATGCTATTAGAAATAGAGCCAGGTCTACAAACTACAATAGGATTTACAGTCCTATGGAAAATCCACAGCCCATAAGGCTTCAGAACAAATTTGAATGCCTCAGGGATGTGGAAGCGGAATTTTCAGGTGGACTAGCACATCATAGAAAGAGATCGCACCACAACCGAAGAGCTGTGGGAAGAGGCAAAAAGCAGCTCGTAACACCACCTGATCCCACAACGCTTGTTCTTGGTGATTCCACTGTAAGACATTTAAAAGGACATGGGATGATTATTTGCTGCCTTCCAAATGCATCCATCTCTGAAACCAAAGACAGCATTTTGAAACTTATGTCCGAGCATAAAACTATCAAACCTATTGTTGTGCATGTGGGAGCAAATGATGTTTTCAGAGAACAGCTGTTTGTCCAAGATGATTTCAGAAAACTTTTTTCTGACCTCTATAAGACTAGAATACAATCTTTTATCAGTGGCCCACTCCCTGCAAGGGGAAGCTTTGCATTTACTAGACTCTTCAGTCTTAACACCTGGCTTGGAAAAACTTGTTTATTATTTGGTATGAACTTCATAGACAATTTTAACCTTTTCTGGAATCGCAGAGAACTCTTCAAGCCAAATACCACTGAACTCAGCCGGATTGGGACCAAAGTTTTAGCTGATCACTACAGCCTCTCTCTGCAGCATGCATTCTTTTCTCAGCCAACATTGAGCAGAACTGCTGATAAGTGCTCACATACTGACCCAGTTACAGATATCAACAATACCTCTGCAAAGTCAAAACAACTACCCATGCAAGCACAGCAAAGATGCTTCAACAAGGACACACAGCCATCTGGGGCAGACTGCCAAGAACCATCTGGGGCAGACTGCCAAGGACATCAGCAATCACATGGAGAATGTGAGCATGTTGTTAACAATGGGCAGCCACAGATATCTGCATTGCCCATCCAGATTGAGGATCTGACCAAAGACAAGCATGCCAAGGCTGCATCATCCACATCTCGACCCCATGCAAGTATCACAGAGACTGTCATGGAGACACTCACAAAGACCTCACCAAAGTCCCAATCTCAGTCTCGCTCTTCTGACTTTGTTGTACCATCTCCGTCTCCCTGCATGGATTTCCCTAAAAGTATGCAGAGATTGCTGCCAATGGCTGCACTCTCTTTTTCCAGCCCAAATCATTCGCGACAAGCAGTGTACCCAGTTCATTGAAAATCAACCAACAGACTGAATTGTGTTTGCCCAGGACTTTCAGCTGGCTAACAATCTTTTTCACCATCTAAAAAATACATGACATCTCCAATCCTTCCCCCTCCCAACCTCATGGAATATACAGAGAGTCTTGTATGATGTGCTGTGGGTCCCTGCATTGGGTGTAGTTTTGAAAACAAGCTGGGACCCAGTATGCCTATGCCATTCTCTATTCCTGTGTTGATAAGAAATAGAAAACATAGAGCATATTTAACCCAGGGGGTAAACCAGTCTAGTCTCTTTCCTGTTTCAAAACAACATCAGAGTGCTCAAGCGGATATTACTTCTAGACTTTCTGTAAAGCTAGCTCTTCTGAACGTTAGATCACTTTCAAACAAGTCATTTTTAATTAATGATCTTATTTGCAAACACAATCTTGATTTTTTGCTTCTAACTGAAACATGGCTGGATCAAGCAAATAGTGCTACCACCCTTATTGAAGCAGCTCCCCCAAATTTTAATTTCATGAGTGCTACCCGACATGGGAAAGGTGGAGGGATCGCAAATATATTCAAAGCCTCTTTTCAATGTAAACAGTCCTCACTTGGTGATTTTACATCCTTTGAACACTTATGTGCACTTGTTACATGCTCTCCTAACATATTGTTATTAACTATTTACAGGCCTCCGAGACATTCAGCCAAAGTTTTTCTGGAAGAGTTTGGTGAACTGTTGTCAGTCATTTGCTTAGAGTTTGACTGTCTTATTATATCTGGGGATTTTAACTTGCATGTAGATAATCCTGCAAACACTTATGCCAGAGAACTACTTGCACTTATTGACAACTTCAACCTAGTACAACATGGGGGGGGCCGACCCACTCTCGTGGTCATACCCTTGACCTCGTTATCGCAAAGGGTCTTACTGTTTCTACTACTGTTGTTGACCTGGCCTTATCTGATCATTTCTGTGTTTTCTCTGATGTTTCTATGTCCCCTCACATTCAGAACAGCTCAACGACTATGGGTAGGAGAGTCATAAACGACAACACGTGTTCTCTTTGAGCAATCTCTCTTTCGGATCTCAACTAAAATGTCAGACTCTGTAGACGACTTACTGGAAATTTTTAATTTAAATATGACCCAAATTATGGATGATATTGCTCCATTCAAAATCAAAAGAGTCAATGACAAGCAGAAAGCACCATGGAAGCAATACCCAGCTGTTAAATTGCTAAAGAGAGAATGTAGGAAGACTGAAAGAAAATGACGCAAATCTAAACTTCACATCTGTTAGGACTTGGACTATCTCAGCCTCTAGAGGTCGCTATTATTTTCTGTTGTTGTCATGTTTGTTTTGACTGCTAGAGGCCACTATTGTTTCTGTGTGTTGTGTTTTGTTTTTCCATGTGCCTTGTGCCCCACCTAGTCCTCATTATTGCCACCTGTGTTCTATTTTAGTTTGTGTATAAATACTTCCTCAGTTTGGTCCCTAGTCACGGAGTCTTTGTGCTGTTATGTTATCACCTGACACCTCTGTTCCGTGTTCCTCGCCTATGTCTTTATGGTTTTTGTACTTTGCTTTCTTTTGGACTTTTTTGGACTTTGTATTTACTATTTTTGGATCTTCTGAGCGTTTGAATTTTTGCCTCTTCTTTTCTGGTTTTTGGCTCTTTGTTTTGATTTTGAACTTTTGGTTTTTTCGCCGGTTATCTTCTGAGCATTTGGATTATACTTTTGTTTTTGCCTTGGATTGTAAATTTTGTAAATAAACTGTTTTTTTTACTCTACTTTCGCCTCACTCCTCTGCACTTGAGTCATTCCCCTGGTGGCATAGTGGGGGTTTGCTGGATCATTACACCAGCGACCCGGGTTCGATTCCCAGCAAAACCTTAACAGAAAGACTCCGTCATGACTGACTCAGCAGAGGCGTCTTCAACGGTCTACCCGGCTAACCTTCAGGGAAGTATGGCTGCTTTAACACGCTTCGGAGCTACCATGGACACTCATGGACGAACACTTGCAAGCCAACGTGAGGCCCTTGCTTGCCACGAGGTACTGCTTCAGCAAATTGGTAAAACCCTGGCACAGCTGACTCCTCTGCCCGCATCTCCTGCTCCACCATCTGCTCCCGCTCCAGTGCCTCCTGCCACGCTGCCTCCTTCACCTCGTGAACCTAGCCTTCCTGCACCACAGAGGTATGGTGGCAAGCACGGGGAGTGCCGGGAGTTCCTTACCCAGTGCCAACTCACCTTTGAGCTCCAGCCTACCACCTACACTACAGATCGCCGCAAGATTGCCTTTGTGATAACCTTGTTAGCTGGTAAGGCACGAGCTTGGGCAACAACCATCTGACAGGGACCCGAGTGCTCTGATTTCAAGCTGTTTATGGAGGAGATGCTTCATGTCTTCGATCAGGTGGACATCAGTAAAGACGCAGCCAGAAAGCTCATGTCCATCCGGCAAGGAGGAAGCGTTGCAGACTACACCATCTCGTTCCGGACGCTCGCAGCAGTCAGCGGATGGAATGAGACTGCCCTGGTTTCAGCCTTCCACCATGGTTTGTCTGACCCCATCAAAGACTGCCTGGTCTCTGTCGGATGCCCAAATGACCTCGAAACTCTGATTTCACATGCCATTCGTCTTGACAACAGGATTAGAGAACGCCGCCAAGTCCTGAGCCTCCCCGGCTTCACTGCCTCAACATGGAGCCCATCTACCTCCTCCAGTGACTGTCCAGAGCCCATGCAATTGGGCCGTACTCGCCTCTCCGCATCTGAGAGGGAGCGCAGAAGGAGGGACAAGTGCTGCATCTACTGTGGCAAGCCTGGCCACTTCCGAGCATCATGTCCCAAGCTCTCGGGAAAAGGACCGCCCTGTCCAGCTGAGGGAGGGTTGTGACGGGGCCTACCCTCTCTTCTGAACTTCCTGGCCAAGGAGTCTACATCCCGGTCTCCATCTCCTGGGGTGAGTCCGTCCACTCTTGTCAGGCCTTGTTAGACTCCGGGGCGGCTGGAAACTTTATGGATGTCCACTTCACCCGCAGAATCAATGTCCCTACTGCTCCTCTTGAAGTCCCACTGTCTGTGTCTGCCCTGGATGGCCAAGCTTTAGGTGATGGAAGAGTCACCCAAGTTACTTCTCCAGTCCCAAGGTCACCAAGAAGAAATATCCCTGCACCTGATTCATTCACCAGAGTTCCCGGTGATTCTAGGCCTTCCTTGGCTTACCCGCCACAACCCTCGTATAGACTGAGTAACAAGCCAGATTGTGGAATGGGGTCCTGCATGCTATGCCTCTTCTCTGCTCTCTAGCTCTCCTGTGTCTCCTGCCGAGCCTCCTGATCTCACTGAGTTATCTCAAGTTCCCACAGAGTACTGGGACCTGAAAGAAGTTTTTAGCAAGAGCAGGGCCGCTGTTCTTCCTCCGCACCGTGCCTACGACTGTGCCATCGACTTGCTCCCTGGGGCTACCCCTCCTCGTGGCAGACTGTTTTCCCTCTCTCAGCCAGAATGCAAGGCCATGGAGGAGTACATCAAGGACGCTTTGGCCTCTGGGTTCATTCGACCCTCCACCTCACCCGCTGGTGCCGGCTTCTTCTTTGTCGGCAAGAAGGATGGGGGGCTCCGGCCATGTATTGATTACAGGGGCCTGAACAAGATCACTGTGCACAACCACTATCCCCTTCCACTGATGTCCACAGCATTTGATCTGCTCCAAGGCGCCACTGTCTTCACCAAGTTGGACTTACGGAATGCATACCACCTCATCCGCATCCGACAGGGAGATGAGTGGAAGACTGCCTTTAACACCCTGTCTGGGCACTACGAGTACCAAGTTATGCCCTTCGGACTCACCAATGCGCCAGCAGTGTTTCAGGCCCTTATCAATGACGTCTTGAGGGATATGATCAATCAGTACATTTTCATCTACCTCGACGACATCCTAATATTTTCCAAGACCATGCAGGAGCACCGCCACCATGTCCGCCAGGTTCTCAAGAGGCTGCTACAGAACAATCTGTTTGCCAAAGCCCAGAAATGTGAGTTCCATGTTCCCGAGGTCTCCTTCCTGGGTTTTATTGTACGGACGGGACAACTCCAAATGGACCCAGCCAAGACCCTGGCCGTCCGGGACTGGCCTACTCCCAAGTCCGTCAAAGAAGTTCAGCGGTTCTTAGGATTCGCTAACTTCTACCGCAAGTTCATCAGGAACTTCAGTTCCGTAGCAGCACCCATATCGGATCTCACCAAAAAGACTGGTGGATCTTATGTCTGGTCTCCTCAGGTGGAAAAGGCGTTTAGGGACCTCAAGCACCGCTTCTGCATGGCACCCATCCTGGTCCTCCCAGACACATCGCAACCATTCGTCATCGAGGTGGACGCCCCGGACAGTGGCGTCGGCGCGGTCCTCTCTCAGCGTTCAGAGGGAAAGCTGCACCCCTGCGCTTACTTCTCCCACCGCCTGAGCCCTGCGGAGTCCCGGTATGATGTGGGGGATCGGGAACTGCTCGCAGTCAAACTGGCCCTTGAGGAGTGGAGGCACTGGTTGGAGGGAGCACAACATCCATTCCTGGTTTGGATGGACCACAAGAACCTGGAGTACCTCCAGCAAGCCAAGAGACTGAATGCATGACAGGCTAGGTGGGCCTTGTTCTTTAGCCGATTTAATTTCACCCTATCGTACCGCCCTGGCTCTAAGAACACCAAACTGGACGCGCTCTCCAGGCTATTCTCGCCCAACAACAGGGAGAGTGAAGTTGGGCCTATTATCCCTGTGTCTCAGATTGTGGCCTCTGTCCGCTGGGGTGTTGAGGAGGCCGTCCGACAAGCTCAACGCCAGGACCCCAGCCCTGGGACGAGGCCACCGGGTCTCCTGTACGTCCCCCATCAAGCCCGGGCCAAGGTTCTTCAGTGGGATCATTCATCCCCTCTCACCGCCCACCCGGGAGCCCGGAGGACCCTGGACTTCTTGAAAAGATGCTTCTGGTGGCCAAGCATGGAGAAGGAAGTGAGGTCATTTGTCCTGTCCTGTGAGGTGTGCACCAGAACCAAGAACCCACAACAGCATCCCCAGGGCCTCCTGCATCCTCTGCCTATTCCCTGGTGTCTCTGGTCCCATGTGGCGGTTGACTTCATCATGGGTCTTCCCGACTCACAAGGTAACACTGTCATTTTGGTCATTGTCGACAGATTCTCCAAAGCCTGCCGCTTCATACCACTGTGCAAACTTCCTTCTGCTCTTGAAACAGCCAAAATTATTTTTACCCATGTCTTCCGAGTCTTTGGTCTCCCGCGGGACATCGTCTCAGACCGGGGGCCCCAGTTCTCCTCCCGAGTGTGGCGGGGGTTCTGCAAACTCATCGGGGCCACTGCCAGCCTCTCTTCTGGGTTCCACCCCCAGTCCAACAGCCAGACTGAGAGGCTCAACCAGGACCTGGAAACCACCCTGCGAGGCCTGGCGATGGATAACCCAACATCTTGGAGCACCTGGCTGCCATGGGCAGAGTACGCCCACAACACCCTGCAGTCATCTGCCACCAGGTTGTCACCGTTCCAGTGCCAGTTTGGGTTCCAGCCACCTCTGTTTCCAGAACAGGAGGAGGATGCTGGGGTGCCCTCGGTCAACCAGTACGTGAGACGGTGTCGCAAGACCTGGAACAAGGTCAGGAGGACCCTCATCCAGACTTCCAGGGCCAACCAGACTCAGGCCAACCGCCATAGAAGGCCTGCCCACATTTTCTGCCCTGGGCAGTGGGTTTGGCTGTCTGCCAAGGACCTCCCGCTGCGGGTGGAGAACCGCAAGCTTGCTCCTTGCTACATTGGCCCCTTCAAGGTTGTGCGCAGGGTGAACCCTGTCGCCTACCGGCTCCAGTTGCCCCGGACTCTAAGGATCAACCCCACATTCCATGTTTCCCTGTTGCAGCCTGTACTGTCGTCCACGTATGCCCCTGCCCCTAGGAACCCCCCCGCCCCCCCACATCTTCCAGGGTTAGACTGTGTTCACCGTGCGCCGTCTGCTGGACTCCCGTCAGGTCCGTGGCGGGCTTCAATATCTTGTGGACTGGGAAGGCTATGGCCCTGAGGAATGCTGTTGGGTCCCCGCCCGGGACATTTTAGATAAAGAACTTTGCCAGGACTTCCATTTGGCCCATCCTGAGCATCCTGGGAACGTCAGGAGACGCTCCTTGAGGGGGGGGGGGTCCTGTTAGGACTTGGACTATCTTGGCCTCTAGAGGCCGCTATTATTTTCTGTTGTTGTCATGTTTGTTTTGACTGCTAGAGGCCGCTATTGTTTCTGTGTGTTGTGTTTTGTTTTTCCATGTGCCTTGTGCCCCGCCTAGTCCTCATTATTGCCACCTGTGTTCTATTTTAGTTTGTGTATAAATACTTCCTCAGTTTGGTCCCTAGTCACAGAGTCTTTGTGCTGTTATGTTATCACCTGACACCTCTGTTCCGTGTTCCTCGCCTATGTCTTTGTGGTTTTTGTACTTTGCTTTCTTTTGGACTTTTTTGGACTTTGTATTTACTATTTTTGGATCTTCTGAGTGTTTGAATTTTTGCCTCTTCTTTTCTGGTTTTTGGCTCTTTGTTTTGATTTTGAACTTTTGGTTTTCTCCCCGGTTATCTTCTTAGCGTTTGGATTATACTTTTGTTTTTGCCTTGGATTGTAAATATTGTAAATAAACTGTTTTTTTTTTTTTACTCTACTTTCACCTCACTCCTCTGCACTTGAGTCATTCTCCTGGTGGCCTAGTGGGGGTTTGCTGGATCATTACACCAGTGACCTGGGTTCGATTCCCAGCAAAACCCTAACAACATCCATTATCAAATCCATAAAGAGATGCTTTATAATTATGAAATTGGTAAAGCAAGACAGTCTTTCTTCTCCAACATCATCAACAGGAATATGAACAATGCCCATGTGCTATTTTCAACAGTAGAGAAGCTAACTAATCCCCCACCACAATTAGCACCTGAACTTCTCTCAGTTAATAAATGCAATGAGTTTGCATCCTTCTTCAAAGGTAAAATTGATAAAATTCGGCAGAATATTGCTCATAATATATCTCAGTTGCAAATAACTGAAAAGCTTCAATCACCAGTGACACAGACAGACAATTTCAACACAATGTCCAAATTTTGTTTGATTACGAGACTCTTGAAAAAACTGTACAAAATCTCAGTTCCTCAACATCTGAATTGGACATTCTGCCCACCAACTTTTTTAAGTCTGTTCTACACCTTATAATTACAGATGTGCTTCAGATCATAAATACATCCGTAGAGACTGGCATTTTTCATGTGTCCCTGAAAAAAGCCGTTGTAAAGCCCCTACTTAAAAAGAATGATCTGGATGCTTCAGTATTGAACAACTACAGGCCAATATCAAATCTACCATTCATCAGGAAAATCCTTGAAAAAATTGTCTTCAATCAATTAACTGCCTTCTTGATATCAAACAGCTGTTTTGATAACTTTCAGTCAGGATTTCGTGCCAATCATAGCACTGAAACAGTGCTGATTAAAGTTATAAATGACATACGTCTTAATACTGATGCAGGCAAAACATCGGTCCTGGTGTTACTGGACCTCAGTGCAGCTTTTGATACTGTTGATCACAACATACTGCTATATCGACTTGAACACTGGGTTGGGTTGACTGGTAAAGTTATCAATTGGTTAAAATCATACTTAAAAGATAGAAGCTTCTTTGTTACCATGGGAAATTGTACCTCAACATCAATGTCCTTGACCTGTGGTGTCCCCCAGGGGTTGATCCTTGGACCATTACTATTCAACCTTTATATGCTCCCACTTGGACAAATTATCAAGAACAACACAATTTTGTATCACTACTATGCAGATGACACCCAAATTTATTTTGCTCTATCACCTAATGATTATACCCCCCTTGAATGTCTCTACCAGTGTATCGACCAAATCAACAACTGGATGTCACAAAATTTTCTTCAGCTGAACACAGATAAAATAGAAGTAATTCTATTTGGGAAAAAAGATGAAAGACTTAGGATTACCACTATTCTTGACACAAAGGGGATTAAAACAAAAGACATGGTTAAAAATCTTGGTGTTTTCATTGACAGCGAGCTAAACTTTGACAGTCACATGAAAGCAATCACTAAATCGGCATTTTATCACCTAAAAAACATTTCCAAACTAAGAGGACTTATGTCAAAAAATGATCTGGAAAAACTTATACATGCCTTCATCTCTAGTAGGGTAGATTACTGTAATGGCCTTTTCACAGGCCTGCCAAAAAAGACCATCAAACGACTTCAGCTGGTTCAAAATGCAGCGGCTAGGGTTCTCACACGAACAAAAAGAAGAGAGCACATTACTCCAATTCTAAGGTCCCTTCACTGGCTTCCAGTAAGCTACAGAATTGACTTTAAAGCATTGCTGCTGGTGTACAAATCTCTAAATGGTACAGGGCCCAATTACCTCTATGACATGTTGCAGTGGCCTAACCCAATCAGATCTACCAGATCGCAGCAGCAAAATTTACTGGTAAAACCTGTTGTTAAAACAAAGTGTGGTGAAGCAGCTTTTAGCTACTATGCAGTACAGCTATGGAACCAACTCCCAGAGGACATTAAAAATGCTCCTGCTGTTGACAGCTTTAAATCTAGATTAAAGACCAGGCTGTTTTCAGATGCTTTCTGCTAACTGATAAATATCATCTTTACATGTTTTAAACTTTACTTAACTTTTACAGTCTCTGCATGTTTTAAACTTTACTTAACTTTTATTCTATTTTATTCTGCTGTTTTTTACTGAACTTTTACTTCATTTTATTATTTTATTTCTACTATTGTTTAATTCTTATTTTTTTCTCTCTTCTTCCCCCTTTATTTTATGTAATTTTATTTTCTATTGTTTACTGTTTTGCTTTTACCTCTGTAAAGCACATTGAACTGCCACTGTGTATGAAATGTGCTATATACCATAAATAAACTTGCCTTGCCTTGCCTTAAAGACTAAACTTCAGACAGAAAGGCCCACAAACAAACAGCAACTGAAAACTGCTGCAGTAAAGGCCTGGCAGAGCATTAAAAAGGAGGAAACACAGCGTCTGGTGATGTCCATGAGTTCAAGACTTCAGGCAGTCATTGCCAACAAAGGGTTTTCAACCAAGTATTAGAATTGAACATTTTATTTACAATTATTTAATTTGTCCAATTACTTTTGAACCCCTGAAATGAAGGGATTGTGTTTAAAAATGCTTTAGTTCCTCACATTTTTATGCAATCATTTTGTTCAACCCACTGAATTAAAGCTGAAAGTCTGAACTTCAATTGCATCTGAATTGTTTTGTTCAAAATTCATTGTGGTAATGGACAGAATCAAAATTAGAAAAATTTTGTCGCTGTCCAAATATTTATGGACCTAACTGTATATTAGAGGGTTACAATGCAGATAAACTGATAAGACATGCCTAACTGCAAAATCATGAATCTACGAACTTTTATTTCATTGAAATGGCCTCATTCAGCGCTATTTTAAAGTTAAAGTACGATCAATTCATCAATAGACCAAGATCACATTGTTAATGTTATTCATTGAGACATACAACAAAATGTACGAAAGCAAATTATTAATACATCGATCATCAAATAGAAAATACACACAACATGTAGACTACGTAGTAGGACATACATCACTGGATGGTCGCCAGATAACATGCCCATTACATATTACCACTACGTTGTCATTACGTATTACCACTACATTGTCATTACATATTACCACTATGTTGTATTACCACTACGTTGTCATTACGTATTACCACTACGTTGTCATTACATATTACCACTACATTGTCATTATGTACAACCCCGATTCCAAAAAAGTTGGGACAAAGTACAAATTGTAAATAAAAATGGAATGCAATGATGTGGAAGTTTCAAAATTCCATATTTTATTCAGAATAGAACATAGATGACATATCAAATGTTTAAACTGAGAAAATGTATCATTTAAAGAGAAAAATTAGGTGATTTTAAATTTCATGACAACACCACATCTCAAAAAAGTTGAGACAAGGCCATGTTTACCACTGTGAGACATCCCCTTTTCTCTTTACAACAGTCTGTAAACGTCTGGGGACTGAGGAGACAAGTTGCTCAAGTTTAGGGATAGGAATGTTAACCCATTCTTGTCTAATGTAGGATTCTAGTTGCTCAACTGTCTTAGGTCTTTTTTGTTGTATCTTCCGTTTTATGATGCACCAAATGCTTTCTATGAGTGAAAGATCTGGACTGCAGGCTGGCCAGTTCAGTACTCGGACCCTTCTTCTACACAGCCATGATGCTGTAATTGACGCAGTATGTGGTTTGGCATTGTCATGTTGGAAAATGCAAGGTCTTCCCTGAAAGAGACGTCGTCTGGATGGGAGCATATGTTGCTCTAGAACCTGGATATACTTTTCAGCATTGATGGTGTCTTTCCAGATGTGTAAGCTGCCCATGCCACACGCACTAATGCAACCCCATACCCTCAGAGATGCAGGCTTCTGAACTGAGTGCTGATAACAACTTGGGTCGTCCTTCTCCTCTTTAGTCTGAATGACACGGCGTCCCTGATTTCCATAAAGAACTTCAAATTTTGATTCATATGACCACAGAACAGTTTTCCACTTTGCCACAGTCCATTTTAAATGAGCCTTGGCCCAGAGAAGATGTCTGCGCTTCTGGATCATGTTTAGATACGGCTTCTTCTTTGAACTATAGAGTTTTAGCTGGCAACGGCGGATGGCATGGTGAATTGTGTTCACAGATAATGTTCTCTGGAAATATTCCTGAGCCCATTTTGTGATTTCCAATACAGAAGCATGCCTGTATGTGATGCAGTGCCGTCTAAGGGCCCGAAGATCACAGGCACCCAGTATGGTTTTCCAGCCTTGACCCTTACGCACAGAGATTCTTCCAGATTCTCTGAATCTTTTGATGATATTATGCACTGTAGATGATGATATGTTCAAACTCTTTGCAATTTTACACTGTCGAACTCCTTTCTGATATTGCTCCACTATTTGTCGGTGCAGAATTAGGGGGATTGGTGATCCTCTTCCCATCTTTATTTCTGAGAGCCGCTGCCACTCCAAGATGCTCTTTTTATACCCAGTCATGTTAATGACCTATTGCCAATTGACCTAATGAGTTGCAATTTGGTCCTCCAGCTGTTCCTTTCTTGTACCTTTAACTTTTCCAGCTTCTTATTGCCCCTGTCCCAACTTTTTTGAGATGTGTTGCTGTCATGAAATTTGAAATGAGCCAATATTTGGCATGAAATTTCAAAATGTCTCACTTTCGACATTTGATATGTTGTCTATGTTCTATTGTAAATACAATATCAGTTTTTGAGATTTGTAAATTATTGCATTCCGTTTTTATTTACAATTTGTACTTTGTCCCAACTTTTTTGGAATCGGGGTTGTATTTTATAATCAATACGAAATTTGATTGGGAGCCGATGCAGTGTGGATAAGACAGGGGTGATGTGGTCATATTTTCTAGTTCTAGTAAGGACTCTTGCTGCTGCATTTTGAATTAACTGGAGCTTGTTTATGCACTTCTTGGAACATCCAGACAGGAAGACATTACAATAATCCAACCTGGAGGTAACGAAAGCATGAACTAGTTTTTCCGCGTTATGTAGTGACATTAAATTTCTTATCTTAGTAATATTTCTGAGATAAAAGAAAGCTATGCGGGTGATGTTATCAATGTGAATTTTGAATGAAAGACTGGAAGGAATAGGAAGATAAAGCACTGATAAATTCATCTGTAGGTACTGTATCTGAGTGTCTGAATTCATTAGATTTAAGTTTAGGTTGCCCATAAAAATACAAAGCTTTGACTCCTCATGGATTTTATCAATTATTGTGGAAAGATTATCCAGAAATGGCCAAAAAGAACTGTTTAAGTGTATGTATCTCACACCACAAACTATGTTCTT
Source organism: Neoarius graeffei (assembly GCF_027579695.1). Taxonomy (NCBI): domain Eukaryota; kingdom Metazoa; phylum Chordata; class Actinopteri; order Siluriformes; family Ariidae; genus Neoarius; species Neoarius graeffei. The sequence continues at coordinate 65,477,245 of NC_083585.1, forward strand.
ACTGCCCTCATTATGGAGCTCAACCCAAACTGATTCGTCTTGATCAGAAGTGGTATTAAGGTCATCTCTTAGATTATAACTTCAGGAATTTGCTATGAAGAGTCAAATTTAGAGTGTTGGGAAATGGAATTAAAACCAGGTAAGTAAAAGTTGGCAAAACTTTGAGTTGAATGGCAGGTTTCTGAAAGGCCAAGGATCTCCAATAGATGATCTAAAATACTATGTGTTAAAATCCATCAAAATTAGCTGAGAGGCTCCTGATATTACAGTGAAGGAAATAGAGCAACCTGTCACATAAATTATTAAGCTCTTGAGAAGAATGAAATTTGTGTGGGGAATAGTATCTAGAATTATTGACAATGAATATTAAGGTCAGAATCAAAATCATCCATCCATCCATCCATCCATCCATCCATCCATTTTCTTCCATTTATCCGAGGTCGGGTCATGGTGGCAGCAGGCTAAGCAGGGTACTCCAGGCGTCCCTCTCCCCAGCAACAGTTTCCAGTTCCTCCTGGTGGATCCCAAGGCAATCCCAGGCCAGATGAGATATATAACCTCTCCAGCATATTCTGGGTCTACCCCGAGGTCTCCTCCCAGTTGGACATGCCTGGAAAACCTCCAAAGGAAGGCACCCAGGAGGCATCCTAATCAGATGCCTGATCCACCTCAGCTGACTCCTTTCAACATGAAAGGGTAGCGACTCTACTCTGAGATCCTTCTGGATGTCTGAGCTCCTCACCCTATTTCTAAGGGTGAGGCCAGCCACCATACGGAGAAAGCTAGTAATTTCAGCTGCTTGTATCCACAGTCTCATCCTTTTGGTGACTACCCAGTGCTCATGATGATAGGTGAGGGTTGGAATGTAGATTGACTGGTAAATCAAAAGCTTTGCCTTCCGGCTCAGCTCCCTCTTCACCACGAGGTTCCAGTACAATGCCCATATTAATGCTGATGCTGCCCCAATCTGCCTGTCCATCTCATGCTCCATTCTATCCTCACTCATGAACAAGACCCTAAGATACTTGGACTCCTTCATTTGGGGCAGCAACTCACTCCCAACCTGGAGGGAGCACTCCACCATTTTCTGGCAGAGAACCATGGTCTCAGACTTGGAGGTGCTGATTCTCATCCCAGCAGCTTCCCTCTTGACTGCAAACTGTCCCAGTGCATGCTGAAGGTCATGCTCTGAAGAACTCAACAGCACTGCATCATCTGCAAAGAACAGAGATGCAATTCTGAGGTTCCCAAACTGGACACCCTCCTCACCCCAGCTACGCCTTGAGATCCCATCCAATATCACAAACAGGATTAGTGACAAGGGGCAGCCTTGGAGGAGTCAAACACCCACCAGAAACATGTTTGACTTTGTGCCGAGAATATGGACACGGCTCACACTTTGGTTGTACAAGGACTGGATGGCTTGGAGCAATGACCCCGATAACCCATACTCCTGCAGTGCCCCCACAAGAGCCCCTGGGTGACAGTCATAAGCCATTTCCAAATCTACAAAACACATGTGGACTGGCTGGTCATACTCCCATGAACCCCCCAACAACCCTGCCAGGGTAAAGAGCTGGTCCACTGTTCCACGGCCAGGATGGAATCCACATTGCTCCTCCTGAATCTGAGGTTCGACAATCAGTCAAAGCCTCCTTTCCAGCACCCTGGAATAAACTTTCCTCGGGAGGCTGAGGAGTGTGACACCCCTATAATTGCAGCACACTCTCTTCAGTCCCCCTTTTTAAAAAGAAGAACCACTACCCCAGTCTGCCACTCTACAGGCACTCTACCTGACTTCCACATGACATTGAAGAGGCATATCAGCCAAGATATCCCAACAGTGTCCAGAGTCTTCACCATCTCAGGGCGAATTTCATCCACCCCTGACACCTTGCCAGCAAGGAGCTTCTTAACTACCTCAGTGACCTCTGCCAGAGATATGGGTGAAGCTCCCCTGAGTCCTCAGACTCCATCTCCTCCATGTTGGATGTGCAGGGTGGGTTCAGGAGTTCCTCAAAGTAATCCTTCCACTGCATGACAATATCCCCAGTTTGGGTTAGCAGTTATCCTCCGTGGCTGTGCACAGCCTGAGGCAAGCCCTGTTTTCACTTGCTGAGTTGCTGAATGGTTTGCCAGAACTTCCTTGAGGCCGACTGAAAGTCCTTCTCCATGGCCTCCCCGAACTCCTCCCACACGCAGGTTTTTGGTTCAGCAACTGCTGAAGCTGCAGCCCTTCTGGCCTCCCAGTATCTTTTATTTATTTTATTTAACCTTTATTTAACCAGGTAACAAAAAAAAATCCCATTGAGATTAAAAACCTCTTTTACAAGGGAGACCTGGCCAAGACAGGCAGCGGCAAGCTTGAAACACAAAATTAGTATCATTTACAGACATACAACACAGATTAAACGTTTGAGGACATAAGCTTAGCTAATAATTTAAGAAACATCTGCATCTTAGAGAGTCAGTTTTCTTTTCATTCATTTTTGATTTAAAAGCTTCCAGAGTGATAAATAGGCGCATCTTAAGTTCATTTTGAAGCAGGTTCCATGCTGTAGGTGCAGCGTATACAAAAGCCTTCTTTCCTAATTCCGTACGAACATTTGGGACATCCAACAAAATCAGATTCTGTGAATGTAGGGCATATTGTCCAGTGTTTTTATGCTTAATGAGTTCACACAGATACAATGGGAGCAGCCCAATAATCACTTTGTATATAAATATGTACCAGTGACAGAGCCTACGAGTGGTCAAAGAGGGCCAGCCTACCCTTGAGTAGAGCTCACAGTGGTGAGTAAGAGCTCTGCAGTTGGTTATGAATCTCAAGGAAGCATGATAAACAGAATCTAACTTAAGAAGACATTGAGTAGATGAGTGCATATACAATAGGTCACCATAGTCCAGTACGGATAGAAAAGTAGCCGCAACAAGTTGCTTTTTTACATTAAAAGAAAAGCATAACTTATTACGGAAATAAAAACCCAGTTTTAGTCTCAGCTTTTTCACTAGGTTTTGTACATGAGGCTTAAAAGTTAAGGAATCATCAATCAGTATTCCCAAGTATTTATAAGAATCAACAATCTCAATTTCACCACCCTCAAGTGTGACAACCTTTGGGATAGTTAAGGGCCTAACCTTAGAGCTGGTAAAAAGCATTAATTTAGTCTTATCAGCATTTAAAATGAGTTTCAGCTGAAGTAAATTATTTTGTACCACAGTAAAAGCATTTATCAAATTTTCAATGGCCTTTTCTAGGCTAACAGCACAGCAATAAATGACTGTGTCATCAGCATAAAAGTGAAAATTTGCATCAGATACATTTTGTCCCAAGTTATTTATGTAAATAGTAAATAGAAGAGGCCCCAGTACAGACCCCTGAGGGACACCCTTGAGGATGGGAACAACTTCTGAGCATAGACCATCATATTTAACACACTGTGACCTATCACAAAGATAATTTGAAAACCAAGCAACGGCATTCTCTGAAAGCCCAGAATTTAGCAACCTAAGTTTTAAAACATCATGATCAACTGTGTCGAACGCTTTAGATAAATCAATAAACAGTGATGCACAATGTTGCCTCTTATCTAGGGCAACAGTGATGTCATTAACCACCTTGATTGCAGCTGTGATGGTACTGTGTCTTTTTCTAAAGCCAGATTGATAGGTATCTGCCTGATGCCTCAAGAGACCCTAGGCCAACCAAGCCCGAAAGGCTTCTTTCTTCAACTTGACAGCTACCTCAACTGCTGGGGTCCACCAGTGGGTTCTTAGGTTACCGCCACAACAGGCACCGATAAACTTTCAGCCACAGCTCCTACCAGCTGCCTCTACAGTGGAGGCTTTGAACATGGTCCATTCAGATTCTAAAAAATCTGACTAAAAAATGACTTAATGATACAGGACTGGAATGTAGTTTATAAAGAAAAAGATGTTGATAAAGCATATGAGGAATTTTTAATAATATTCAATGAACTATATAATAAAAATTGTCCTATAAAGAAATACAGTAATATACATAAATATACAAATAGTCCGTGGGTCACCAAGGGGCTACAAAATGCCTGCAAAAAGAAAAATATATTATACAGACAATTCTTAAAGCATCGAACTATAGAGGCAGAGGAAAAATATAAAAAAAAAAAATTAACTAATATTATGAGGATATGTAAGAAAGACTATTATAATAAATTAGTGGAGAAAAATAAAAACAATATTTAAGGTATATGGACTGTACTAAATGGCAGAGGTGGGGACTTGAGACTTGGGGACTTGGACTCGAGTAGACTCGAGTCACTGTTTTCATGACTTGTGACTTGACTTGACAAAACATGAAAATACTTGAGACTTGACTCGGACTTGGAAGTTTAAGACTTGGGACTTGACTTGACTCACGATGACTTGAGTGACTTGAGTGTTATTTCCATCATGTTTTTATTGTGAAAATAAAATGTAATATGCACATACTTCAGTAATTTTGATTGCACTGCCGTTGCGTTGTCACCACCCTGTCCATCAGGCACGCTCTCTGCATGGGCTATATACCACGCCCCATGCCACGATGTGTTCACAGATTTCACATCATATCATCATGTCAGCCATCCAAAGAGTAATCATTTTCGGCTTCAAGGGCTACTGCCTAGAGGGTAAACGACGAACGGCGCAGTGCAAGATTTGCAACGTGACGATTTCTGACAGCCAGACCACGACCTCCAATTTCGTCCGGCATTTGAAGATCCATTCTGCCCAGTAAGTTTATTAATGTGTTGTTATTTGGTGATAGCAGCTAAACTCCTCATTAGCCAATGTTAGCCACGAGAGTGAGCGGTAGGAGGATTTTAGCCATTGCAGATGTAGCTAGGGATTCAGTTTATTATTGTGAAATTCTTATGTGAATGCTGGTAAGCAATGTAGTTACGTCAAGTTTAATGATATTGTATATCAGTAGTAGTAAGTTGATTGTGCACTTTGCAGTCATGATGCTGAATAACATAAGCAGCTTCCTACTCTGTTGTTCTGTTTCAGTGTTAAGCTAATGGTCAGCTTGTGAACATGTACACGTTCATGAGCAGTACAAATTCATGTAAGTGTGTTCGTGTACATTAGCCAGACTGTCCATAGGGCATAGAGGCAGGGGAGTTTATCATAGCCGTTTGAAATAGCAGTGCAGCAACCTGCACATTTTTTTCGTCACACTACCCGATCAAAAAAGAAAAGAAAACTCCGTCCCACTGCCTATCATGCACTATTGAAAAAAGAGCCATAATTTGGATTCCCCGGCATGCCACTCGCTGTTTGAATACAGGCTAGCAGCAATACTAAACTCTGCAAAATAGGCTGACTGTGCGCGGGAGTCTTGGTTCCCGCTGTAACACAGTGTTACGAAAATAAATTGTGCAGTCATCCAAACCATGAATTTACATTTAGTATATCAGGCTACCAGGCCGCCAAAACAATGGTTTGAATGACTACAATTTAGAGAGCACAACTCTGTAACTGAACAGGTGCATTGGATATTTCCCAGTGAGGTAATTTAAAAAGTCTCTGGGTAATTGTTCAAGGAAAGATGAATCCCGCGCACTGTCCTTTCCGTATTGTTCCCGAAACATTGCACTTGTGGTAAGGAGGACAGTGCGTTAGCCACGACCGAAACGTTGTGAGCAAAGTTCCTGTGGAAAGGAATGCGCGGGATGCATATTTCATTTAACATTTATTTTCGTAACAATCTATTATAGCGGGAACCAAGACTCCCGCGCCAAAGTCGTATGTCCACGCTCCACACAGGCTGAGGCAGCCTCGGAGAGGGAGAGAGCGAGAGAGCGCTTTAGCACACACCTCTGTAGCTTGTCATATGGGGTAAGATGATGTCACTTTTGCACGGGCGAACAGGCCTTCTTTTTGAGACCTAAATTATGTCTGACACATTTCTCTATCCTTAGGGTTTTTTTTTTTACTGGCGCAAACATACATCGAAGTCACTTTAGGTTTCTCCACTTGTATCTTATTAATAATAATCATCTCATCTGACGTGATTAGAGATTGGAGGAGCTCATGCCCCTGTTAACCCAAGGTGTCGTCCTACCCTCTTTTAACTACGTACATAACAGAATGACAATTCTCTGTTTATTTTTCTTGTTGGCTGATGACAATGTGAGAAACTTAGTTGGCTTTCAATCTTGCAATCAATTTTGCCATCAATAAATAACTTTGTGACATTATTACTGTTTTGTTTTATTCCATGATGTATTTTACAGAACATGAGTGTTTAAAATGCAAATATTTAACAGGTTGGGCACATGTGCCAGGGATGTTTACTGACATTTACTTATGTATTGCCTTTTCAATGTATTAAATTCATATTCTGCTGCTAAAATTACGCCAATATGCCTAAGGTGACTCGACTTGGACTTGACTTGACTTATTATAGGACTTGACTTGACTTGACTTGACATAGCCTGTGACTTGACTTGACTTGCCCAAGACAAAAAAGACTTGGGACTTACTTGGGACTTGAAGGTTAAGACTTGAGACTTACTTGAGACTTGCACATGTGTGACTTGGTCCCATCTCTGCTAAATGGTATTGTGAGAAATGGATCCAAAACTACAAATTACCCGGAGTACTACACTGAAAATGACAAGACCATAAATAATATGGAGGATGTGGTGAATGGTTTTAACCAATTCTTTGTAAATGTGGGACCAGATTTAGCGGCAAAAATAAAGGAACCCGAGACAATACAATGTGGGGAAATAGAAGATATGGGGGATAGAAATCCAAGTACAATGTTTCTAACTGCAACTGATGAGGAAGAAATTATCCAAATTGTAAGAAAATGTAAAAACAAAACCTCTGCAGACTGGAATGATATAGACATGTTAACAGTAAAGAGAGTTATTGAGGGAATTGTGAAACCACTCACCCACATCTGCAATTTATCTTTTCAATCAGGTACATTTCCAGACAAAATGAAAATTGCAAAAGTAATACCATTGTTTAAAACCGGAGATAGACACCATTTCACAAACTACAGGCCTGTTTCTTTACTCCCCCAATTCTCCAAAATACTTGAAAAACCTTTTTTTCAGATAGACTGGACAAATTCATTGAAAAACACAACCTCCTTACAGACAGTCAATATGGATTCAGAACGGATAGATCAACATCGATGGCACTAATGGAACTAATAGAGGAAATCACAAACTGTATAGACAATAAAAAAATAGCAATTGGAGTATTTGTGGACCTAAAAAAAGCATTCGATACTATTGATTATATTATTAAGTAAACTAGAAAAGTGTGGTGTTAGGGGAGTTGGGTGGAGCTGGCTGTCGAGCTATCTAAGAAACAGGCAACAGTTTGTGCAGATAGGTGACCATAAATCTGATTTCATGAACATTACATGCGGGGTACCACAGGGGTCAATATTAGGTCCGAAATTATTCATAATATATATCAATGACATATGTAGAATTTCACAAGTACTGAAATTTGTTTTGTTTGCAGATGACACCAATATTTTTTGTTACAGTGAGAATTTGCAGCAGACTTTGGAGACAATCACAACTGAAATAAATAAACTAAAACTATGGTTTGACAAAAATAAATTATCATTAAATCTAAGCAAAACAAAGATCATGTTGTTTGGGAAACACAAAATAGATTGTAATGTAGAATTGATAATAGACAATACTAAAATAGAAATGGTACAGGAAATTAAATTTCTTGGTGTGATTTTGGATCATAAAGTCTGCTGGAAACCTCATGTAGGATATGTACGAGCAAAACTGTCAAAGTGCTCGGCAATTCTGTGGAAAACAAAAGATATTCTTGATTCCAAATTTTTGCATATTCTATATTACTCATTATTTTTGCCATATCTGACTTATTGTGTCAAAATCTGGGGAAACACCTACAAAACCACTCTGCAGCCGATATGTACAATACAGAAAAGAGCAATAAGGACAATAAACAAAACAGGATACAGAGATCACACAAACTCACTATTCATAAAATCACACATGTTGAAATTTATGGATCTGGTCAAATTCAGAACAGCACAAATAATGTACAAAGCAAGAAATAATCTATTGCCGAAAAATATACAAGGAATGTTTAGTGAGAGAGAGGGGGGATATAATCTAAGGGGAGACCTAAATTTAAAAAAAAACAAAGGTTCGAACAAATATGAAAGGCATGTGTGTATTGAGCTGTGGGGTGACTTTATGGAACAGACTGAAGGCAGAAATAAAACAAAGTGCAAATATAAATCTATTTAAAAAAAGGTACAAAAAATATTTTTAAACAAGTATATAGAAGAGGAAGTATGTCAACGGAGGATGATGAGGGATAAACTGAATAGGGTTGATTGTTATATTAGAACTAACTTAGTATATGGTATATATGGTATATATTTATTTATGGGGATAGATATCTTCATATTTACAGGGATAGGTATGTAGTATATATTTATTTTGTAATTATATATTTATATAGATATTCATGAAGTGTATATATGGTATATATTTTTATAGGTGTATTAATGTAGTTTGGATTTCGGGGTAGTTAAAAAGGGGTGGGAAATTAAAAAAAAGTATTGTACTTCTTCCCACTCCTTTTTCAAACAATGTGCAGTGTATTGTAAATGTCTTAGCTCTTTATGATATTTTATTTATTCTTTTTTTGTCACTTTCTCGTTTTCTTTCTTTTGTATGTACAAATAGTTACATACATTTTTATACATGTTCGAAATAAATAAATAAATAAATAAATAAATTCAATTCAATTCAAAAAAGATTCCATGTCTCTGACCTCCCCCGGGATGTGAAAAGCTCTTCTGGAGATGGGAATTGAAGAGCCCATGAACAGAGAACTCTGCCAGACATTCTCAGTTCATCCTCACTACACGCTTGGGTTTTCCAGATCTGTCTGGCAGCCTCCCCCACCATCTGATCCAACTCACAACCAGGTCATGATCAGTTGACAGCTCTGCTCCTCTCTTCACCTGAGTGTCCAAGACATACGGCCGCAGATCTGATGATACAACCACAATGTTGATCATTGATCTTTGGCCTAAGGTGTTCTGGGGCCAAGTACACTTATGAACCTCCTTATGTTCAAATATGGTGTTTGTTATGGCCAATCCATGATGAGCACAGAAGTCCAACAACAAAACACCACTCGGGTTTAGATCAGGCAGACCGTTCCTCCCAATCACCTCCCTCCAGGTTTCTCCATCATTGCCCATGTGAGCATTAAAGTTCCCCAGGAGAACTATGGAATCCCCAGGCAGTACCCCTTCCAGGACACCACCCAGTGACTCCAAGAAGGCAGAATACTATGCACTGCTGTTTGGTGCATAAGCACAAACAATATTCACAGTTTTCCTCTCAGCGATTTGCAGTTGCATAGAGGCGACCCTCTCATTCTCTGGGGAGAACTCCAACCCAGTGGCGCTCAGCCAGGGACTCGTGAGTATCCCCGAACCTGCCCAGTGCCTCTAACCTGGGGCAACTCCAGAAAAGGAGAGAGTCCAACCACTCTCCAGGAGTTTGGTTCCAGAACCAGTACTATGCATGGAGGTGAGCCAAACTATATCTAGTTGGTACCGCTCCGCCTCCAGTACCAGCTCCGGTTCCTTCCCCGCCAAAGAGATGATGTTCCATATCCCAAGAACTAGTCTACATTGCCGAGGATCAGCACGCCCAGGCTCCCACCTTTGCCAGCCACTCGGCTCACAATGCACCCAACCCCAGTGCCTGTCCTTGTGGGTGGTGAACCCACATGGTGGCGCCTCCATATAATTTCTTTGGGCTGTGCCCGACCGGGCCCCAAACAACGACAAAGTGCAAAGTGATGAGTTCTTTCAAACAAAACATTTGGAACAGAAATTCGTGGAGAATTGACAGAGGAGATACAATTTAAATGAATTGTGGATGATGGACAGCTGGACGACATACGCCACACCATGGCAACAGCTAGGGTGACCATTTCCATAACACCAAAAAGGAGGACATTATTTGGACGGGGGATCTGGGGGCCCTCCCCCAGAAAATTTTGTATTTCTTAGATGCAATTTCCTGCATTCTAATCAATTTTAGGGTGAATAATGGCAAATCCCATCTGATTCATAGCCCTCAAATTTTTATGTAAACAACAGTGGCAAGATTGAGAATGGATTATTTTTATGCAAGTCACTCAAGTTTGGTGAAATCAACATCGCAATTTTGTAGGGTTAAATATTATGATTGTGGGGAAAAAAGAGTAAGGTCAAAGCATTCATAGTATTTATTATAATTCATGTATTAGCTCTTAATTGGCTAGAACACACAGTATTTATATTTATTAAAAACATTGTGGAGTGAACAAACCACTGAAATTAAACTTAAGGTGCTGAGTACCAAAAAGCACAACATTTGTAGATTCTCAAAGAACAAATAGGCAACATAACCAGCAACATTATAAAACGTTTTAAAACAGGATATCATGCTTCAGTCTTTCAGTGTCTTCAGAATTCGTAGGTGTCTTTGTGTGTGTGTGTGAGTGAGTGAGTGAGTGAGTGAGAGAGAGAACAGTCAGACTCTTTGAAGTAGCCAACTAGGCACGCGCCAGGAAGATCATCAAAGGATAGAGCGCAACGCGTTCTAGAACGCAACGCCTCGCGGTGCGGAGTTCGTATTGCATGCCAAAAAACATCGAGCCATAGACTCTTTATTGTAGATTACTAGTGTGCAGCACAGATCTGCAGTTTCCCTACAAAACGTTATTCTAGAACTCTGCTCTTCGAGTCTGGCAAGTCGATATTATATAATTCCGCTCATCATCTCTAAAAGGAGGACAAATGTACGTCCGGCTTGATGCTGCGCCGGACGCCGGACAAGACATTGAAAAGACGGATGGTCCGGCCTAAAGCCGGACGTCTGGCCACCCTAGAAACAGCTCATTGGCCTTATGAACAGATGAGCTAAACATGCTGTACATTTCTCTGAGCAGTAGGTGTCACTAGAGAACTGTGTTGAATGAGACTCTGAGTCGTGAATCTTTTCATGAATCACAACCTCGTCTCGTCTCGTCTTCTTCCGCTTTATCCGGGACCGGGTTGCGGAGGCAGCAGTCTAAGCAGGGAAGCCCAAACTTCCCTTTCCCCAGACACCTCGGCCAGCTCCTCGGGAAGAACACCGAGGCGTTCCCAGGCCAGCCGAGAGACATAGTCCCTCCAGCGTGTCCTGGGTCTTCCCCGGGGCCTCCTCCCGGGGGGACATGCCTGGAACACCTCCCGAGGGAGGCGTCCAGGAGGCATCCGAAAAAGATGCCCGAGCCACCTCAGCTGATTCCTCTCGATGTGGAGCAGCAGCGGCTCTACTCCGAGCTCTTCCCGAGTGACTGTGCTTCTCACCCTATCTCTAAGGGAGCGCCCAGCCACCCTGCGAAGGAAACTCATTTCGGCCGCTTGTATCCGTGATCTTGTCCTTTCGGTCATTACCCAAAGCTCATGACCATAGGTGAGAGTCGGAACGTAGATCGACCAGTAAATTGAGAGCTTCGCCTTTTGGCTCAGCTCCTTCTTCACCACGACGGACCGGTAAAGCGATCGCATCACTGCGGAGGCTGCACCGATCCGCCTGTCGATCTCACGCTCCATCCTTCCCTCACTCGTGAACAAGATCCCGAGATACTTAAACTCCTCCACTTGAGGCAGAACTTCTCCACCAACGTGGAGAGGGCAAGCCACCCTTTTCCGGTCGAGAACCATGGCCTCGGACTTGGAGGTGCTGATTCTCATCCCAGCCGCTTCACACTTGACTGCAAACCGCCCCAGTGCATGCTGAAGGTCCTGGTTTGAAGAAGCCAACAGGACAACATCATCCGCAAAAAGCAGAGATGAAATCCTGTGGTTCCCAAACAGGATTCCTTCTGGCCCCTGGCTGCACCTAGAAATTCTGTCCATAAAAATTATGAACAGAACCGGTGACAAAGGGCAGCCCTGCCGGAGTCCAACATGCACTGGGAACAGGTCTGACTTACTGCCGGCAATGCAAACCAGACTCCTGCTCTGTTCGTACAGGGACCGGACAGCCCTTAGCAAAGAGCCCCGAACCCCATACTCCCGAAGCACCCCCCACAGAATACTACGGGGGGCACGGTCGAATGCCTTCTCCAGATCCACAAAGCACATGTGGACTGGTTGGGCAAACTCCCATGAACCCTCGAGCACCCTATGAAGGGTATAGAGCTGGTCCAGTGTTCCGCTTGTGTGCTTGAATGATCCTGGGAGCTATGTTGTCGGGGGCATTATGCTCCTGTCAGGGTTTCCCAAGGCAGACAGGTCCTAGGTGACAGGCCAGACTAAGAGCAGTTCACCAAAACCCCTATGGAGAAAAATCTGAGGACCGTGACGTTGCCCGGGATGACGCAGCCAGGGCCCCACCCTGGAGCCAGGCCCGGGGTTGGGGCTCGTATGCGAGCGCTTGGTGGCCGGGCCTTTGCCCATGGGGCCCGGCCGGGCTCAGCCCGAAGAGATGACGTGGGCCCGACCTCCTGTGGGTTCACCACCCACAGAGGTAGCAGTAGGGGACTGGTGCAATGTGGATTGGGTGGCAGTCGAAGGCAGGGGCCTCGACAACCTGATCCCCGGACACAGCGGCTGGCTGTTGGGACATGGAATGTCACTTCGCTGGGGGGGAAAGAGCCTGAGCTTGTGCGGGAGGTTGAGAGGTACCGGCTAGAGATAGTCGGGCTCACCTCCACACACAGCTTGGGCTCTGGAACCCAGCTCCTCGAGAGGGGCTGGACTCTCCACTTCTCTGGAGTCACCCGTGGTGAGCGGCGGCGGGCTGGTGTGGGCTTGCTTATAGCTCCCCAGCTCAGCCGTCATGTGTTGGAGTTTACCCCAGTGAACGAGAGGGTCGCCTCTCTGCACCTTCGGATTGGGGAGAGGGCTCTTGCTGTTGTTTGTGCCTACGGCCCAAATAGCAGTATAGAGTATCTGGCCTTCTTGGAGTCCCTGGGAGAGGTACTGAGGAGTGCTCAGACTGGGGACTCCATTGTGCTACTGGGGGACTTCAATGCTCACGTGGGCGATGACAGTGACACCTGGAGGGGCGTGGTTGGGAGGAATGGCCTCCCCGATCTGAACCCGAGTGGTGTTTTGTTATTGGACTTCTGTGCTAGTCACGGTTTGTCCATAACGAACACCATGTTCGAGCATAGGGGTGTCCATAAGTGCACGTGGCACCAGGACACTTTAGGTTGGAGGTCAATGATCGACTTTGTAGTCATTTCATCTGATCTCCGGCCCTATGTCTTGGACACTCGGGTGAAGAGAGGGGCTGAGCTGTCAACTGATCACCACCTGGTGGTGAGTTGGATCCGCTGGTGGAGGAGGAAGCTGGACAGACCTGGCAGGCCCAAACGTATGGTGAGGGTCTGCTGGGAACGTCTGGCCGAGCACTCTGTTGGGGAGGTCTTTAACTCCCACCTCCGGGAGAGCTTTTCCCAGCTTCCGAGGGAGGCGGGGGACATTGAGTCTGAGTGGACCATGTTCTCTACCTCCATTGTGGACACAGCTGTTCGGAGCTGTGGCCGCAAGGTCTCCGGTGCCTGTCGTGGCGGCAATCCCCGAACCCGGTGGTGGACACCAGAAGTAAGGGATGCCGTCAAGCTGAAGAAGGAGTCCTATCGGGCCATGTTAACCTCCAGGACTCCCGAGGCAGCTGACGGGTATCGGCAGGCCAGGCGTGCTGCAGCTCGGGCAGTTGCGGAGGCAAAAACTCGGAACTGTGAGGAGTTCGGGGAGGCCATGGAGAAGGACTATCGGTCGGCCTTGAAGAAATTCTGGCAAACCGTCCGGTGCCTCAGGAGGGGGAAGCAGTACTCTGCCAACACTGTTTACAGTGCAGGTGGGGAGCTGTTGACCTCGACTGGGGACATTGTCGGGCGGTGGAAGGAATACTTTGAGGATCTCCTCAATCCCACCGTCATGTCTTCCACTGAGGAGACTGAGGCTGATGACTCAGAGGTGGACTCGTCCATTACCCAAGCCGAAGTCACTGAGGTGGTTTGCAAGCTCCTCGGTGGCAAGGCACCGGGGGTGGATGAGATCCGCCCTGAGTATCTCAAGTCTCTGGATGTTGTGGGGCTGTCTTGGTTGACACGCCTCTGCAACATCGCGTGGCGGTCAGGGACAGTGCCTCTGGAGTGGCAGACTGGGTGGTGGTCCCTCTTTTTAAGAAAGGGGACCGGAGAGTGTGCTCCAATTATAGGGGAATCACACTTCTCAGCCTCCCGGGGAAGGTTTACTCCAGGGTACTGGAGAGGAGAATTCGACCGATAGTCGAACCTTGGATCCAGGAGGAACAATGCGGTTTTCGTCCTGGTCGCGGAACACTGAATCACAACCGATACTTCATTTTTCATCAGTCTGCCACGCCCCCTTCTACTCCATATGTGCTTTGGAGCCTCACACACACTTCTTATAAATTCTGTGATTAACATCTAACCTGTGGATATTTTATTGTTTTAGATTTCTGTTATCTGACTCTGGATCCAAACACAGTAAATCCTGAACTCATTCTGTCTGAGAAGAACAGAGCGGTGACACGCAGTGAGACAGAACAGAGATACTCTGATCATCCAGAGAGATTTGACGACTGGCCTCAGGTGTTGTGTAAGGAGAGTGTGTGCAGGGGCGCAGATAGGATTTTTGAACTGGGGGGGACTGAGCTGTCAGCAAGTGATTCCATTTTGTGTATATATATATATGTGTGTGTGTGTGTGTGTGTGTATATATATATATATATATATATATATATATATACACACACACACACTACCGTTCAAAAGTTTGGGGTCACTTTGAAATGTCCTTATTTTTGAAAGAAAAGCACTGTTCTTTTCAATGAAGATCACTTTAAACTAATCAGAAATCCACTCTATACATTGCTAATGTGGTAAATGACTATTCTAGCTGCAAATGTCTGGTTTTTGGTGCAATATCTCCATAGGTGTATAGAGGCCCATTTCCAGCAACTATCACTCCAGTGTTCTAATGGTACAATGTGTTTGCTCATTGCCTCAGAAGGCTAATGGATGATTAGAAAACCTTTGTACAATCATGTTAGCACAGCTGAAAACAGTTGAGCTCTTTAGAGAAGCTATAAAACTGACCTTCCTTTGAGCAGATTGAGTTTCTGGAGCTTCACATTTGTGGGGTCGATTAAATGCTCAAAATGGCCAGAAAAATGTCTTGACTATATTTTCTATTCATTTTACAACTTATGGTGGTAAATAAAAGTGTGACTTTTCATGGAAAACACAATTGTCTGGGTGACCCCAAACTTTTGAACAGTAGTGTATACATGTTATTTCACCTCCCTCACTGCCATCACCAGGAACTACCTGCAGGCCAGGACAATGATAACATTTTAACATAGTCTATGGAAATCCAAAGTTTACACATTATCATCATGCACAGAAATAGCAAAACTGCAAAACTAGTTTTAAAACTGCTAAGTTCCAACTGTTAAACATAGCGAGAGGCTGGGCTACGTGTGTGTGTGTGTAAAGTGTAAACCAGTGCATCCTGACTTTCTAACTATGCCTGTGTGTTGCGTGAGCAGCAGTCAGTCAACAACTCTTCGCAAAGTTTCCTTATGAAACAATATGCTCACTGAAATTATGGCAGGGAACGCCAGATTAAACATTAAAACTGCCTTCTGAGCACTGTATCTACCACCGAAAGAAGGAGGCTACCAGAAAGGCATCTCTACTCTGTACGATTTTACTTTCACTACGACATTACTTTGAACAGACTATCAAAAAATTGCAAGGTGATATGATAAAGTAAGGCACAGTTTACTTACAGTCGTTTTTTGAAAAAACGATGCAATTGTTTTCTGCCTTTTGGCACCCTTCATCATGCCGTGTTGGGGTCCTGAAATAGGAGGAGCTGTCCCCGATATGCCTGTCAAACTTGTTGTGGGTAACCATAGCAACCAAGCTCGAGCTCACAACCTGTGCAGTCTGCGCAGTTGCAACTATGTATGTACTGCTGTGCACCTCAATAAACCGAATGGTAATTAGTCTTTTGATTTTTCCGTGAGGTTTGCCTTATGCAAAGAAAGACAGCATAGATGTTTTTTCCTCCCTATAAGTGGGGGGGACCGAACGAGGTGAATTTAAATCTGGGTGGGACGAATTCCCCCCGTCCCCCCCTCTATCTGCGCCCGTGACTGGGAGACCAAATGGTCTCCCAGTGGCCAGATTTGGTCTCCTAGTCAATGCCAAACCAGCTTCACTGGGAGACCAAATTTTAAACCAAGTTATGTTAGATTGATGCTGAAAGGTAAAACTGAAATGGGATTATGGGAGATGCTTGAATTGCTGGTCCAAATTCATAAGACTGTTTTCTTTGGATTGGAATGTTTAAGAAATATTGAAGTTGGGTTGTCAAGACTGTTCCAGTTTCCAAATTATAGACTAAATATACAGTTATTTGATACTATGTTTCACATTGAGCAATAAAATTGAAGATTTTCTTATTTCTTATTTTTCACTGTTTCTTAAAATACATAATATTATGAAAGTTGATAAAACAATAACTTAAACTCAGTGTAATTTTAGTATTTTACCGTACTTATAATGAAGTTATGGTAACTTGGCACTGCATTAACTATGTTGATATTATGCTGGCTGAAACGAGGATTCGTAATGCGGCAATTTGCATCACAGAATGTGCCGCAGCGGTGCAGCCGCATGGACTCTGGGGCCTGTGATTGTATTGCCCAGACCAGGTGGTCTCCTAGTGGAAAATCCTTAAAAAATGCTCTGCGGTCAGTAGTCCGCAAAAGAGAAATTCAAAGGGTAAGAAAACACTTTATGGCTTCCCTAAGTTTTCATTAAATGTGATGTTATTTTGAGTTCCTGACCAGACGTCCCCGATTTCCAGGGACAGACCCCGATTTTAATGACCTGTCCCCAAAAATGTCCCCGATTTTGGCAGCGAACCCCCGGTTCCAATCGAGTGACAGAGGTCTTTGAAAGTAGCCTATAGGAGAAGACGTGCGTGGGTTGCTTTGACAGTAATCCTATTTCAGAACGACACTGGCTTTCAAGTGCCCCTATAGGTGGATCACGCCATGTGATCATTACATCAGATAATGTTTAAGAACATTTGACAGAACCGCGCGCTTCTAGAGATCCTCGTCTTGTTCGGCTCCTCGTCATCCTGGTATAAGTTACAGGTTGTCTTCATAGACCGGTAGGTGACTCAGTGGCTTTTCTCGTGAGTGTCTATTTTGCATTTGCAATCTCTCTTTTTTTTTCCATATGACAGAAAGCATGGCATAGCCGACATCGATTAAATGAAACCAATCCATTCAGGTCGTTCACAAGAAGAGCTACATCTTGGAAGGACTGCGTTGTTTGGTCTCGGCGTTTTTCCTGAGCACTCATTAAGTTCAATCAAGTCTTGTCTGTTGTAGACAACATAATATAGACCCTCCAGGATTTCGCGATTTGCAAATTCAACCAATCCCCACGAATTCAGGGCAGTGTTGCAATTATATCCAATCACCGCAACTTTCCCGCAAATTTGACCAATCATTGGCGTCGTCTTGAGGTGACGTCGACAAACTACCTTCTGCCTTACTTCCGTGTATACGTTCAAGAGAAGCAGCATGTGCGAGTCAGTGTTTATGTAGGCTTAAATTCTGTTACTGAAAGTGTGTTATGTTTACAGTGAAGGACTGTGTGCACTTTACATTATTTTTTTTACTTAATACAAGAAATTAATGGGTGCCAACATTTTTGCCAAAATGATATTTTATTTTCCATTGTTTAGGCAGCTTCAGCATCATACTGTGAGATTCTGTTCAAATTGTTTTTTTTCTTCTATGAAGCCTGAGCCATTTATTTTATTAGTTTATAATTATTGTTTAATTTAGTCTTCAGGAGAGACTGCCTGCACACAGTACTAGTATTAACAGTTTTTTTCTTACATGAAAGCTGAGGCATTTATATTATATTTTAAGGTAACTTCATGTTGTGCTGTGAGGTTCTATGCACTAACTTTTGAACCAACAGGTGCATTTGGATAAGTAAAGCCTATTTTTCTGCATTTTTGTAGTCCTGGTAATCTTTTACATTGGTAAAGTTGTTTATAGGACCATTTCTCAGTGTCTTTGTTTTTTTAATCAATAGTTTTTCAGTAATAACTTAATATTTAACATCACTCAGTTTTAATCACAAAAAGAGAAAATCGCAACAATTTCTCGCAACTTTCACTTCCTCCCGCAATGTAATCGCAACAAAAACCTAAAAACACCGCAACTTTCATCGCAATTTTTTGGAAAACCCCCGCAACATCAGACATTTTAGCCCACAACAATCACAAAAAAAGGCCCGTGGAATCCTGGGGGGACTGATAATGGCTATTATAAGTGCATTTAGCCTATGATTTTGCAGCCATTGCAATAGTAGGCTACTGGTCAAAATAAGTTTTAAAAGCCACCCATTTTCAAATAGACGTTAGTGTAGGGGCGGCCATTCATTCCGGTTTTCCAGCCCTCTGTCTGGATCATGAAATAGGCTAATCCTCATTTTAGGCGTTTGTCTGGATTTCTGACAGTTTCTTCATGCAATCACAAACAATATTTATATACAGTGGTATTGAAAACAATGCGTTCTCTGCAGTCAGTGATCTGCATTTCGGGCACAACAGTGAACATCAGCCGGTGCAGATGCACACTGAACTGTTGCGACACTTCGGATGCATAATGCTCTGAGTCTGTTTTCTAGTGGGGAATGCTGAAACGTGAAAGGATAGACTGCAAAGTTATCTTATCTTACATATATAGTATCACTCTGGGTCTGAACCCACTATCCTTATAAAGGAACTACAGATGTTTCTATCCCTTCATCAGACTTTGTCAGTTATACCTGATACCATGTTTATTTATTTATTTTACAGATTTTAAAGACTATATTTTATGGAAATATTCTTAAGAAATTACTTGAAAATTAAAAAAAAAAACAGTTAGAGCTATCTGGTAGCCTAATAATTTTGTAAGTTATTTCTTTACATGTTTTTGGTTTTTGTTTGTTTAAAATAGCTCTAAAATTGTGTGCATCCTTCAGTGTGTGCTCTTGTCACCTTCACATCTTCATACAAATGCTGCTGATAAATCAAATAGGCTAACCTTTAATTTCATTGGTTGGAGGGGATGTCATGGGGTGCATTTTTGGTAAAATGCCATTGGTTTGGGATTTAATTTTTTAAAGCAGTTTTGATGCTGCAGCTGACTTATTTTAAGAGTCATCTCAAAGGCCTACAAAAGATTTTGCTTTGCCCAGTTGTGTCTGATATAGGGCTATTCAATAAACTACTAATATACTGAGAGGAAAAAAATATACAGGCCTATGCTTCTTATGCTATTTATGGACAGACTACAAAACCAGGAATGCTAAGAGCAAAAAAATGAGGTTCTAGTTTTATTTTCTCCGCCAAATGCCAAAATGTCCCCAATTTTTCTCCCAGAAATCTGGTCACCTCAGCATAAACGTAATAATTGCTGATGCAGCTAAGCAGCTCGATGTTTGTTGGGTGTCTTGCTTTGATTCAGTGTTCTCAGAAAAGCCTCAGTAATGACTGACTAAAACAACTCGATAAATATTGTTCACTTGTGTGTAACTAATTGATACGGTAATGCTTGTTTATCATGATCCTCATCGTTATTCGTGTCATTGTCCGAAATGCTCGAGGAAATCAGTGAAGAAATGTCGCTGGCGCTGTGGTCCATTTTATCGAATACGGCCGTGGATTGTAAGTGACGTCAAACACGTGATAACTGTTTCACATGTTTCTTAAATTTTAGGGATTCCAAACCCAGTTTTGTGTGTGTAACTAATTTCTAATCATTTTGGTGCTATTTCTGTAATCTAGTTGTACTCTGTGATAATTACAGTTAGCATATTTTTGTTTATGACTTTCCTCATTGTTGATAGAATTTTGTCAATTTATTATTGTCTGTTATATTTTATTGTTTCCTGCTGTCATCTAGAGGACCACATTGGAAATAAGTGTATTTTATACTTTGTGTTGTCCTCGGTGCTATTTATACTGTATCCTTTACATGTATGAATTTTACCAGATAAATCCATCCCATACCAGCAGCTCGGGGGTTTCTGGCAATATTTCTGCCTTTTCTCGTACAAGTGCATCCTGCTGTAATGTTCAGATGAATCCTGTATAGTAAAGCAGTGCTAGTTTACCCTCTTTCTGCGTTGCTGCGGGAGTTGGACTGTCTACCACGGTAATTACGGTCGGCTAGCCTGGGGACGTCTTGATGAAGTTTTTCATGAATGAGTTGAGAGCATGCTAAGCGTGCTAACGAGTAGTATAACGCAGTTTCAGCCTCGTTTTACAGGTAAAGAATTCAGGTTTGTCCAAAAGTCAGGGTTGCAGCTCATTAATACACTGTTTCAGATATAGAGTGAAAAAATCGACATTCTCACCTTAGCAGACCTTTCGCTTTGCTCCTTCAGTACTGAAGAGCTACACTCAGCCTTGCACACAAATGACATCACGCATCGCCCTTCCAACAGGCAACATGGCGGCCTCCTGGTGGCATTAGAGCAGCGATACAAAAACGCTCACAACTTTCTTATAAATGGTCAAACATGCCTGAAACTTTTCTTACAGGCTCTCAATATTACAAGCTACCAACCCATGCATGTATTTACTTTACATTTTCTATTCCTTTCAGTGAGCAATGAATGCATCTCTCCTCTCTCACTCTCTCTCTCTTAGGAACAGGATTCTGAAGTGATTAATTGATCTGACCATCCATCCATCCATTATCTGTAGCTGCTTATCCTGTGCAGGGTCATGGGTAAGCTGGATCCTATCCCAGCTGACTATGGGCGAGAGGCAGGGTCACCAGATCATCGCAGGGTCACCAGATCATCACAGAGTCACCAGATCATCACAGGGCGACACACAGACGCTACGTTCACACTGCAAGGCTTAATGCTCAATTCCGATTTTTTTGTGAGGTCGTTCACATTAACAAATATATGCGACTTGTATGTGATCCTCAGTATGAATGAAAAGCGACCTAAAAGTGTTCCGCATGCGCATTGCAGGATACGACGACGTCACACGCAATGAGCATGGCCAGTGTTTACGGAAGTAAAACCGCCCGGTTGCGGTATGACCCATCCAATCTAGCTTGAATAGCTGCATCCCCCCAAATGGAAATCAGCTCCCTAACCTCTGCGTCCTTCCATTGAGAAGATTCAGAACCTTCACAGCCCGAAGTGTCCCTCGCATTGATGTCATGCGCAGGGGCGCAGATACGTTTTTTGAACTGGGGGGGACAAAAAACTGGGGGGGGGACAAAGCTGCCAGCAAACCAACCCCAACCCCGATATGCCTGTCAAACTTGTTGTGGGTTACCATAGCAACCAAGCTCGAGCTCGCAACCTGTGCAGTCTGCGCAGCTCAACCAACCGAATATCAGTCTTTGTTTTGTTTTATGTGAATTGTTGCAACTATCTGCTGTGCACCTCAATAAACCGAATGGTAATTAGTCTTTTGATTTTTCCGTGAGGTTTGCCTTATGCAAAGAAAGACAGCATAGACGTTTTTTCCTCCCTATAAGTGGGGGGGACCGAGCGAGGTGAATTTAAATCTGGGTGGGACTCGTCCCACCCTCTATCTGCGCCCGTGATTATGCGCCATGTTGTTGTAACTTTTTTTGAGAGACTCGCTGCCTACTTCAGCGCAGAATAGTGACGTTTGTGGCTTGTTGATGACGTGTAAGTCGGATGAATGCGACCTGGCGGTTCAGACTGAAGTCGCATATGAAAAGAGCGGATAGGAATCGGAATTAGGACCACATATCCAAACGGCCTAGGTCGGATTTGAAAAAATCGGATCTGTGTTGTTCATATTGTCAATAAAAGATCGGATACAGGTCACATATGGGCGAAAAGATCGGATTTGAGTCACTTCAGCCTGCAGTGTGAACGTAGCCAGAGACACACAACCGTTCACACTCACATTCACACCTCCAGTCAATTTAGAGCCACCAGTTAACCTAACCTGCATGTCTTTGGACTGTGGGATTGATCTGACCAAACACTGCTATTCCTTTACACTTTTCCCCCCATGTGTACTTTTCTTTTGTCATTTATTTTATTTGTTGTGTCACATACAGTGGTGCTTGAAAGTTTGTGAACCCTTTAGAATTTTCTATATTTCTGCATAAATATGACCTAAAACATCATTAGATTTTCACACAAGCCCTAAAAGTAGATAAAGAGAACCTAGTTGAAAAAAAGAGACAAAAATATTATACTTGGTCATTTATTTATTGAGGAAAATGATCCAATATTACATATCTGTGAGTGGCAAAAGTATGTGAACCTCTAGGATTAGCAGTTAATTTGAAGGTGAAATTAGAGTCAGGTGTTTTCAATCAATGGGATGACAATCAGGTGTGAGTGGGCACCCTGTTTTATTTAAAGAACAGGGATCTATCAAAGCCTGATCTTCACAACACATGTTTGTGGAAGTGTATCATGGCATGAACAAAGGAGATTTCTGGGGACCTCAGAAAAAGTGTTGTTGATGCTCATCAGGCTAGAAAAGGTTATAAAACCGTCTCTAAAGAGTTTGGACTCCACCAATCCACAGTTAGACAGATTGTGTACAAATGGAGGAAATTCAAGACCATTGTTACCCTCCCCAGGAGTGGTCGACCAACAAAGATCAGTCCAAGAGCAAGGCGTGTAATAGTCGGCGAGGTCACAAAGGACCCCAGGGTACCTTCTAAGCAACTGAAGGCCTATCTCACATTGGCTAATGTTAATGTTCATGAGTCCACCATCAGGAGAACACTGAACAACAATGGTGTGCATGGCAGGGTTGCAAAGAGAAAGCCACTGCTCTCCAAAAAGAACATTGCTGCTCGTCTGCAGTTTGCTAAAGATCATGTGGACAAGCCAGAAGCCTATTGGAAAAAATGTTTTGTGGACGGATGAGACCAAAATAGAACTTTTTGGTTTAAATGAGAAGCATTCTGTTTGGAGAAAGGAAAACACTGCATTCCAGCATAAGAACCTTATCCCATCTGTGAAACATGGTGGTGGTAGTATCATGGTTTGGGCCTGTTTTGCTACATCTGGGCCAGGACAACTTGCCATCATTAATGGAACAATGAATTTTGAATTATACCAGCAAATTCCAAAGGAAAATGTCAGGACATCTGTCCATGAACTGAATCTCAAGAGAAGGTGGGTCATGCAGCAAGACAACAACCCTAAGCACACAAGTCATTTTACCAAAGAATGGTTAAAGAAGAATAAAGTGAATGTTTTGGAATGGCCAAGTCAAAGTTCTGACCTTAATCCAATGGAAATGTTGTGGAAGGACCTGAAGTGAGCGGTTCATGTGAGGAAACCCACCAACATCCCAGAGTTGAAGCTGTTCTGTATGGAGGAATGGGCTAAAATTCCTCCAAACTGGTGTGCAGGACTGATCAACAGTTACCAGAAACATTTAGTTGCAGTTATTGCTGCACAAGGGGGTCACACCAGATACTGAAAGCAAAGGTTCACATACTTTTGCCACTCACAGATATGTAATATTGGATCATTTTCCACAATAAATAACTGACCAAGTATAATATTTTTGTCTCATTTGTTTAACTGGGTTCTCTTTATCTACTTTTAGGACTTGTGTGAAAATCTGATGATGTTTTAGGTCATATTTATGCAGAAATGTAGAAAATTCTAAAGGGTTCACAAACTTTCAAGCACCACTGTATGACTGGACAATTAAAAAATATCTTTTATATTGAATTTGTTGTAATATTTGCACATAGTTTACTTACATTATGTTTAAATTTCTGATCCCATTCTTAAACCACAATAATCTAATAAACTACAAAATGGTCAAGCAGTAAAAAATAAAAAGATCAGAAAAATGCCCAAGGATAAAATGAAACAGCAGAAGGGGAAGAGGGAGAGAGAGAGTGTGAAAGAACTACATTCTAAAAATAAAATCTATAAATACCTGAACAGTTACAGAAGACTTATAAGAAGAATTAATGTTCTCGTCATCCAAACAAATTTCAGAATGAAATCACTTCATCCTTTTCCACCTTGTTGTTTAATTCACCTCTTCAGGTTTCGACTAGGCGTGGGCCGATCTTAAGTCTCATCATCGTATCATGATTTACACCTAATTATGGCATTCCTTTAGAACAGGACTGGATCCCAGGCGTCCTTCTCCTGATCATCAGCTCTTTTCCAGCTGTTCCATCTGAAACTGTAGTTTTATTTTGCTTTTTGTTGTTTTGTACTGTATATTTATGTCTGAACAGAGAATCCTGACGATACTGGATTGGTGGTGTTTGTGGTTTTTCCCCGTACGCTAGCGCACGTGTGGAGCTGCACATTAGTGAAGGCCTCACAGGAAACCAGTGTGTGGTGTGTGAGGCCTGAAGTGTGTGCAGTTCCCAGTGTGTAGTGATGGAGAGAGACACGAGCGCTCCCTCTGGGATTTAAACTGATCTCTGTTTAATAAAGTTTTGTTTCGACACAGTGTTTGGATCTTGAGTTTATGAAGCATCTTTTATAAACCTGAGTTTGATTAAAAGTCGTCATTTGGCCTTTAAATGGAAATAGAAAAGTAGAAACACAAAGGGAGTTTTTATGCCCTGGTAATTAAAATTAACACTATTTTATTGTTTTAATTGATTACATCATCTATTAGTTTTAAAGTACAATAAACTAGTACAAATGAGTTTAGAACATGGGGAGAGAGACACATCACTGACATTAAATCAGGCATCTGAGAGGAAAAACAGCCCCAAATCAGATAAATATTGTATGTGGAAATTGAAATTAAAACTGAAAACAATGATTTGTAAATAATCTTTATATGGATAGATTCCAAAACCTGCAAAATAACTCTGTATTTATTCCATATTTTAAATATTATTTTATGAAGGGGTCTGAATACAGTGAGTGTAATTATTATTTTTTGAACAGAAAATGGTTCAAGACACAAAATTGTTAAAAGTGTTCTTACACACAGTAGGGTGTTTCCACCAGCAGCAGGACAGAAAGACGCAGTAGTTTGAGGAAGTTTTATTTCTGAAAAACAGATTTTGCCAAAGAAAAAACAGAATTTGAGACATTCTAAACTTTCATATCAGTGTAATAAATCTCATAATAGTGCAGACATTTAAAATAGTCTGAATTTTTTTCTAGAAACATCTTATATTCTGCATTAAGACATTTATGTAACTTATTTTCTTATTAATCTATAAAACAGATGCACTCTGAAAATAATAATTCATTAGTGCCACAGTTTCTGCACACAAAAGTGTCTTTGTATTTCAGGGAGAAATTCAATCTGACACCTCAGTTATAATTTTACTCAACATTTCAACTTTTACCAACATTTCATTTTTTCATCGGATCACAAAACCTCACAGATGAGTCAGAACCAATCCCGACCCCAGCGTATAGAGGCTGAGTGAATGTGGTGTGGACTCTGTGGAGGAGCCTCATCGGGTCAGAGACGCTGTAGAAGGACAGAGTTCCTGCACTGTGATCCACATACACTCCTATTCTGGAGGGTGATCGACCTCGGAGATCAGTCTGAATGTTGTTGTGTCAGAAATAGACAGAGGAAGAAAAACACTCCAGACTCCAGGACTGACTGTTGAATCCAAACGCACACTCATTACCCCGTCCTTTCCTGCTGATCTCTTTATATGAGACTGATATTTTCACATCACCCCTCCACTCCACCTCCCAGTAACAGCGTCCACACACACTCTCCTTACACAACACCTGAGGCCTGGAGTCAAATCTCTCTGGATGATCAGAGTATCTCTGTTTTGTCTCACTGTGTGTCACCGCTTTGTTCTTCTCAGACAGAATGAGTTCAGGATTTACTGTGTTTGGATCCAGAGTCAGATAACAGAAATCTAAAACAATAAAATATCCACAGGTTAGATGTTAATCACAGGATTTATAAGAAGTGTGTGTGAGACACCTGTCTGTCGTGAGGCTCTGAAGCGTATGGAGTAGAAGGGGGCGTGGTAGACGAAACCACGTGACCGATGACGAAAGAGGCCTCGGCTCGATATAAAATCTGGAGGGCTCCGAACCCATTCCCCTCTGTTTTAACAGTATTTATTGGTCACATTTTAGACACAAAAGATTCAATTAGCAAAATTGTGACCAATAAATACTGTTAAAACATGTGAGAATGAAGCTTTTTCTTTTTAAGCCCACACACTGTTCAGCAAATGGGGTAACTTTTAATGTGGTAAACAAATGCAACTTTAATCAGAATTATGAATGATGTGTGCATTGGAAAATAAAATAATTCACGCCTATGCAAGATGAGTTTTGTTAACTGCTTGTGGAGTGTGGGTTCAGTCCAGTCGTCATCTCACTGAAGCATTTGGCCAGATGGTGCATCAGGCATCCATACTGTCAGACGCTGTGTTTCTTATTACATTTGTTTACCACGTTAAAAGTTACCCCATTTGCTAAACACTGTGTCGTCTTAAAAAGAAAAAGCATCAAAATTGAATCGTTTGTGTCTAAAATGACAGTGAATTATGTGATGAATAAATACTGTTAAGACATGACTGTGAGAATGAAGTGAAAATGGCAAATAACATGAGAAAATAATCCTGTTTCAACAGCTGTCCTAAATATAAAGGAAGTATTGTACAGCCTTTTGTGTTATTATTATTATTATTATTATTATTATTATCATCTGTCATGGCGGCACGGTGGTGTAGTGGTTAGCGCTGTCGCCTCACAGCAAGAAGGTCCGGGTTCGAGCCCCGTGGCCGGCGAGGGCCTTTCTGTGCGGAGTTTACATGTTCTTCCTGTGTCCGCGTGGGTTTCCTCCGGGTGCTCCGATTTCCCCCACAGTCCAAAGACATGCAGGTTAGGTTAACTGGTGACTCTAAATTGACCGTAGGTGTGAATGTGAGTGTGAATGGTTGTCTGTGTCTGTGTCAGCCCTGTGATGACCTGGCGACTTGTCCAGGGTGTACCCCGCCTTTCACCCGTAGTCAGCTGGGATAGGCTCCAGCTTGCCTGCGACCCTGTAGAACAGGATAAAGTGGCTAGAGATAACAAGATGAGATGAGATGACGGTTTAACACACAAACCAAATCCACTCGATGTGAGTGGTAAGATGGCGTCCAGATGGCTTCACTCGTCTCTACAGAGGGGAATGGATTTGGAGCCCTCCAGGTTTTATATAGAGCTCAGAGGTTGTGATTCATGTAGTGGTTAGCACTGTCACCTCACAGCAAGAAGGTCCTGGGTTCGAGCCCTGGGGCCGGCGAGGGCCTTTCTGTGCGGAGTTTGCATGTTCTCCCCGTGTCCGCGTGGGTTTCCTCCGGGTGCTCCGGTTTCCCCCACAGTCCAAAGACATGCAGGTTAGGTTAACTGGTGACTCTAAATTGACCGTAGGTGTGAATGGTTGTCTGTGTCTATGTGTCAGCCCTGTGATGACCTGGCGACTTGTCCAGGGTGTACCCCGGCTTTCACCCGTAGTCAGCTGGGATAGGCTCCAGCTTGCCTGTGACCCTGTAGAACAGGATAAAGCGGCTAGAGATAATGAGATGAGATGAGATGAGATGAGATGAGATGAGATGAGATGAGATGAGATGAGATGAGGTTGTGATTCACAAAAAGATTCATGACTCGGAGTCTCATTCAACAGAGTTCACTAGCGACACCTACTGTTCAGAGAAATGTACAGCATGTTTTAATTCCTACATCACAACAGTGTTCTGACACTTTACATTATTATTCACACAGTTTTCCATTTTAAAATAACTTATAAACATTAGTTTTTTATATGCCTTTGTTATTCAGTACTCTTTGTTATTCAGTACTCTCTCTCTCTCACACACACACACACACACACACACAGAGTCTCTGTATGAATTTATGCTCAGTATAATTGTGTCTGCACAGGAAAAGGTTTAGATAAACATGAAGAGGATAACGTATGTGTGTGTGTGTGTGTGTTGGACTCTGAGTCCTTCTGTAGCCATAGTAACATTTCAGAGAACCTTTATTGATTTTTATTGAGGAACAGGATTTCTCCTCACTGTGTTTGGATCGAGGCGGTTCCTTTAATGACCTTCTGAATAAGTGTTGTACTTTTGTTTATCATGTCTGGAATTCTGAGATTGATTGTGTCATTGCCATAATACTCAGCAGTAATGATGTCAGCTTTATAAAATCCCAGCTTAAAATGTAGATACCATGTCTATAAAATCAACCTTCAAGCTTAGATTTGTGACTTCTGAAGACCATTCAAGTTTAAAAGATGGTGCTGATGTGTTAATAAATTGTGGCGAGGAATGTAGATCAGTTTTCCAAGTCCAGTGCATTTGTTGTTAAATATGAAGCCCTTTTTTATTACATAAAAATAAGATTAAGCTCCAACTTGACGCATCAAGGATAATGTACATTTAATCCACACATGTCACGACAGTCGAGGCGAAAGAAAGAAAAAAAATCAAATGTTTATGCATTAATAACCAAGTTAATGAACAAAATCTTGCTTTTGGTGGTCCATCTTCACCCACTGCACCTCATCCCCTTTAGATTCTGCAGTTGCTGCCCCCCATCGTGAAAAACAGGCCCTGGGGTCGCTTCACATTCCTGATGGAACCACTCCAAACAGCTTTCACATTCAGCTATTTTTTTCGTTTCCTCCCTTTTCCCTCAGCATTCTGTACACACAAAATACTTCAATCTTTAGTGTTGTATCGTGGAGTCTTTTTCTGTTTTGACCTTAACTTTGTCAGTATAATTGTGCGTGAATCAAGCTGATATTGTTCCTGCTTAGAATTATTATGAGATTAATTATGATGATTAGAATTATCACCAAACCTAAATGATTTCAATCCTGATGTGAATACTCGTCATATTAATTCTAAGTACTATTCCCCACATGAATTTCATTCTTCTCAAGAACTTCGTAATTATTCCTCACCCAAACGAAGGTTGGAGAAGGATATAGAAACAGGTTCTGTCCATCCATCTGTCCGTCTGGTCACGTTTTCATTTCTGGGCCATATCTTTAAAACTACTGAAGATATCTTCATGAACCTTTGTATACATATCAAGCAACATGTGAACTGGTGCCTTTTGCTATTTTCGATTTTTGGAAAAAAGTATTTTTCAAATTTTTACATAGTAATAGATTTTGAGCAATGTTCGTTTCCGAAGCATATATCCAAAACTATTCATGATACGGATTTGAAACTTGGCATACATGTTAACAAGGTGATGTAGATGTGCCTTTTCATACTAAGACATTTGAGAAATTTTAATTTTTCATGTTTCCATGGAAACAATTTCAGACTTGGTCACTAGGGTAGGTTTGGTTTCCAGAGCAGAACTTGAAAACTATGAGTGGTTTGGTCTTGAAAGTTGGTATATGTGTTGATGAAGTAATGTGTATGTGCCTTTTGATACTAAGAAATGTGAAATTTTAATTTTTAGCTCACCTGGACCAAAGGTCCGGGGGGTTTATGTCATGGGCTGCTGATTGTGTTTTTTTGTTAAATGTACCATCAAAATCGTCTTCAAGAATCACGTACAACAGGAGTACATTACTGGGACTTAGGAACAACAACATTACAAAGGATTTGTCCGGAGTTAACTTCGCCACGGATCGTGAAACTCTTCTCGGTCTAGGAATAATGACCCAAGACAACGGCCCCTCTGAGGCAGCGGGCTCCCCCTCCACCATCAGCCGAAACTGGAAGCAGCAGAAGCGGCAGTGGAGACTGAGCATACGCCGGAGGAGAAGGCGAGGTTGCCGAGCAGGCATCACACACCGATTGAAAAGAAACCCTCACAAAACAGCACTACCATCTATTCTCCTATCAAACGTCCGCTCATTGGAAAATAAAATGGACTATCTCAAGCTGGATTTAACCACACAAAGAAACATGAGAGAATGCAACGCGATCATCCTTACCGAGACGTGGCTTCACAACAACGTTCCGGACAGTGCCATTAAACTGGATGGGTTTACAACATTCCGCGCGGACAGAAACCACGCCAGCACGGGTAAATCTCGAGGAGGTGGTGTGTGCATTTACACAAATAACAACTGGTGTACAAACGCTGCAGTTATTACAAGTCACTGCTCAGAGAACATTGAGTTTTTAACCCTCAACTGCCGTCCATTCTACCTGCCGCGAGAATTCAATACCGTCAACATCACAGCTGTTTACATCCCCCCCAGCGCCAACACAAAAGAGGCGCTCTCCATTCTGTACAAGTCTGTGAGTACACTACAAAACACACACCCGGACTCGGTCTGCATAATCGCTGGCGATTTTAATCAGGCCAATTTGAAATCAGTAATGCCACACTACCACAAGTGTGTGAACTTTGCAACAAGGGGAGAGAACACACTTGACCAGGTATACACCAACATCAGACATGCCTTCAGAGCTGTTCCCCACCCCCAACTGGGTTCATCAGACCATCTCTCTGTTATGCTAATCCCAGCCTACAGACCTCTGTTGACGAGAAGCAAGCCAACTGTGAAACAGATCAGGGCCTGGCCAGAGGGCTCCATAGCAGCTCTACAGGACTGTTTTGAACGCACAGACTGGTCTGTTTTCAGGGAGGCGGCCACCACCAACCAGGACGTCAACCTCACCGAATACACAGACTCTGTAACTGGATACATAACAAAATGCATGGAAGATGTAACCGTCACCAAGGACATTACAGTGAGAGCAAACGAAAAACCCTGGTTCACCAGGGAGGTACGTGAGCTCCTAAGGGCACGCAACGTTGCTTTCAGGTCTGGGGACAAGGAGGCCCTAAAGTCTGCCAGGGCCAACTTGCACCGCGGCGTGAGAGCAGCCAAGCGTGCATATGGACAAAAAATCAATTCGCACTTCACTGATACGAAGGACCCAAGACGCCTGTGGCAAGGCATCCAGTCAGTCACAGACTACAAACCATCCCCCCCACCGTGTGAGGACAACACAGACTTCCTCAACTCACTGAACACTTTCTTCAGCCGGTTTGAAGAAAATAACACTACAACACCTACAAAAACCCCCGTCAACCCAGACAGCACAACACTTCAACTGGACTCAGCAGACGTGAGGAGGACCCTACTCAAGGTGAACCCCAGGAAAGCTGCAGGTCCAGACAACATACCCGGGCGCTTGCTCAGAGACTGTGCGAACTCACTCACGGAAGTCCTCACAGATATCTACAACATCTCTCTGAATCAAGCCATCATACCAGCAAGTTTTAAAGCCACCACTATTGTACCACTACCCAAGAAGTCACCAGCATCATCACTGAACGACTATAGACCCATAGCACTCACTCCCATCACGATGAAGTGCTTTGAGAGACTGGTTAAAGCCCACTTAACATCCACCCTCCCCACTACTCTGGATCCATACCAATTTGCCTACCGCCCCAAGCGCTCCACTGATGACGCCATAGCAATAGCACTCCACCTCTGCCTGGCTCATCTGGAGAACAAAAACAGTCACGTGCGGATGCTGTTCATTGACTTCAGCTCTGCGTTCAACACTGTCATCCCCCAACATCTGGTGAACAAGCTGAGTGAAATAGGCATCAGCACTTCACTGTGCAACTGGCTGCTGGACTTTCTGACAAACAGACCGCAGACAGTCAGAGTTGGAAACAACTCCTCAGCGACCACCATCATAAACACCGGGGTGCCGCAAGGATGTGTGCTGTCCCCCCTGCTGTTCACGCTGATGACTCACGACTGCTGTGCCAGATTTGAAACGAATCACATCATCAAATTTGCAGATGACACAACAGTGGTGGGCCTCATCAAAGACAACGATGACTCAGCATACAGAGAGGAGGTACAGCTACTCATCAACTGGTGTGAGAGGAACAATCTGCGTCTCAACGTCAACAAAACAAAAGAAATTACTGTGGACTTCAGGAAAAAACAACCAACACACATCCCACTGATCATCAATGGCAGTGCAGTGGAGTCTGTGAAAAGCACAAAGTTTCTAGGAGTGCACATCACAAATGACCTCTCATGGACTACCAACACCACCGCCCTGGTCAAGAAGGCGCAGACACGACTCCACTTCCTGCGGAGGATGAGAAGAGCCGACCTCCCCACATCTGCACTCACCACATTCTACAGGGGTGCCATTGAGAGCATCCTGACCAGCAGCGTCTCTGTCTGGCATGGCAGCTGTCTAGCTGCAGACAAGAAGGCGCTGCAGAGGGTGGTGAGGACAGCAGAAAAGATTATCAGGTCACCCTTACCAGCCATTCAGGACCTGTACACTTCACACTGTTCCAAGAGAGCGATGAACATTATCAAAGACCCCACTCACCCAGCACATAAACTGTTCTCCTTACTGCAGTCAGGGAAGCGCTACCGCAGCGTGCGGTGCTGCACAAGCAGACTGGGAAACAGCTTCTTTCCACAAGCTGTCAGACTCCTTAACTCACTGAGGAAAACTACATGAACATTCCAAAGATACCAAGAACATTCCATGAACATTTATTCACCATGCCCTTGCACCTTACCCTTCGCACCTTATATACTGCATCTATACTGCAGGACTCTACCTATACGACGACTGATTGTACTCTCTGCTGCTGTTGCTGCTGCTGTGTGTGTGTGTGTGTGTGTGTGTGTGTGTGTGTGTGTGTGTGTGTGTGTGTATTTATTGTCCATCAGTATGTCTTATTATTGCACAGTGTGTGTGTGTGTGTGTGTGTGTGTGTGTGTGTGTGTGTGTGTGTGTGTGTGTGTGTTTTCACTGCAGTGTGTGTGTGTGTTTTACTGCAGTGTGTGTGTGTGTGTGTGTGTGTGTGGGTGTGTGGGTGATTTTTATCAATAGTATATGTATGCTTAGTTAAACTTGCACATTGGAGACTGGTCAAACGCAATTTCAAACTTCTGTGCTAACCCTGTTACATAGATTTTTGACAATAAAGTACACTTGAACTTGAACTTCCTGCAGCAGAACTTGAAAAACATGACAATATCTTGAAACTTGGTATATAGTTGGTATGTAGGGCGGGGGATATAGATGACTATCTTCTTGTTTATCTGACAAGTTGTTCTTTTTCCTTCACTATATTATCAGGAGCCTCTCAGCTAAATTTGATGAATTTCAAGACACTCAGTATTTTAGATCATCTATTGAAGATCCTTTGCCTTTCAGAAACCTGGCATTCAACTCAAAGATAGTTTTGGCAATTTTTACTTACCTGACTTTAATTACATTTCCCAACACTCCAAATTGGACTCTTCATAAATTCCTGAAGTTATAATCTAAGAGATGACCTTAATACTTCTGATCAAGACGAATCAGTTTCTGTTGAGCTCCATAATGAAGGCAGTAAGAACATAGTTTGTGGTGTGAGATACAGACACCGAAACAGTTCTTTTCAGCCATTTCTGGACAAGCTTTCAATAATAATTGATAAAATCCATGAGGAGTCAAAGCTTTGTATTTTTGTGAGCAACCTAAACTTAAATCTGATGAATTCAGACACTCAGATACCTACAGGTGAATTTATCAATACTTTATCTTCCTATTCTTTTCAACCATGTTTATTGACGATATATATTTTAATTCACTTAAAATATCCTGTGCAGGGTCACAGGCAAGCTGGAGCCTATCCCAGCTGACCCTGCACAGGATAAGCGGTTTGTGGCAGCGGGGGCGTGGTCAGGGAAGGTAAGTGGCAGAATCACGACACCTGATGTCAATTAACCTGTGTTTGTGCGTCCTCCCAGTGACCGCGCCCTATATAAAGAGAGAGAGAGCAGAGGAAGAGAGCTCTCTCCTGAACCAGATACTTGGGTGTGTGTGTATATATATGTATGTATGTAAGGAAGAGTGTTTTTGCATCTGAAAAGAGCAAAATAAAAAGTTATGGAACTTTATTCTGGCCTGCCATCTTTCTGTGCTCCTCCTCCTCCTACGAACTTCCACAGTGGTGCCGAAACCCAGGACGGAGCACAGAAAGACGGCAGGCCAGAATAAAGTTCCATAACTCTTTTTATTTTGCTCTTTTCAGATGCAAAAACACTCTTCCATACATACATACATACATACATACACCCAAGTATCTGGTTCAGGAGAGAGCTCTCTTCCTCTGCTCTCTCTCTCTCTTTATATAGGGCGCGGTCACTGGGAAGACACACAAACACAGGTTAATTGACATCAGGTGTAGTGATTCTGCCACTTACCTTCCTTGACTCCGCCCTCCTGTCACAGACCAGCGCTTGACCACGCCCCCGCTGCCACAGACTTAAGGATAATGGATGGTTGGATGACTTAAATATGCTACATATAGTGGGAATATTTTATAATGACCTAACTAACCATTTTCCCAACTTTTTGTCTATTGAGTCAATTCACCCTCCCCATTGAATAAGCATGTTTAGAGAAGAGAGTTCCTATGGCAGGTGGCACAGTGGTGTAGTGGTTAGCACCATCAGCTCACAGCAAGAAGGTTCTGGGTTCAAGCCCAGTGGCCAATGGGGGCCTTTCTGTGTGGAGTTTGCATGTTCTCCCTGTGTCTGTGTGAGTTTCCTTCACCGTCCAAAGACCTGCAGGTTAGGCTAATTGTTGGTTCTAAACTGACCGTAGGTGAGAATGAGAGTGTGAATGGTTGTTTGTCTCTATGTGTCAGCCCTGCGATGACCTGGTGATTTGTCCAGGGTGTACCCTGCCTCTCACCCATAGTCAGCTGGGATAGGCTCCAGCTTGCCTGCGACCCTGCACAGGATAAGCGGTTATGGATAATGGATGGATTTCATATGGTTCAATGAAGATGCATTCATTTATGATTTTCAACAAATTGACTGCTCTAGCCAGTCCGATGGTGAGCCTGATATTCATGACATTCTCCAGCTTTCTTGAAAACTCTGATGAAATTATTACTGCTCATGTTCCTCTGAAAAACCATGTCAAGGAAGGAAATCAAACTCAAATCTGAACCTTGGATTTCCCTTCAGTCTTAGAACAATGAATTATAAAATAAAATTGTATAGAAAAATCGATCAAGATGAGAAATCAGTGCCTGTATGCTCAGTACAAAGTGTAGAGAAATAAGCTAAACCATTTGACTCCTATAGGTAAAAGGATCTAGCAAATGAGTTCAATGTTTATTTTGCAGACATTGGTAAAAGTATCAGCCAAGTAATACCAAAGGTCAACAAAATATTTTCAGATTTTCTTGCTTCTCTGACAAGCGACAGCTTTCTTCTTAGTCCTACATGGACACAAGAAATTCAAGACATTTTTCTCCGGCTCAAGTCTGGAGAGGCTTGTGGCCCCTTTCGTATTTCTGTAGCCCTGTTCAAGATATTAAACTCAATCTCAAAGCCTGTGGAGATCCTCTATCACTTCTCCTTTACTTCTGGTACTGTTCCTGATTCTTTTAAACTTGCTCGTGTCAGACCCGTGTTTAAAGCAGGAGCTCAGCTGTTAACTTCTAATCATAGACCAATTTCTCTTTTGTCAATTTTTATCAAAATATTAGAAAAACTCATGTAAAATAGGCTGAATACATATCGAGAGAAGTTTGATTTAATATATTCTGGTCAGTTTGGTTTCCGTGACAACAGATCTACAGAACATGCACTTTTACTCATCACTGATAAAATCCAAAGAGCAACTGAAGATGGCAAATTTTCCTGTGGTATCATTCTTTGTCTGAGTAAAGCCGTTGATGCCATAGATCATGATATTTTGTAAGAAAAATTATATTCTTATGGCATCCGTGGGATTGTCCATGATTGGTTTGCCTCATATCTATCAAATAGACATCAGTTTGTTTCAATCGGTAATATTTCATCCAGCTCTTTACCAATTTCATGTGGAGTACCACAGGGTTCACATCATGGCCCCCTTCTATTTCTCTTATACATAAGTGATTTTATGAACTGCTCCAATATATTTGATTTTCATCTTTTTGCAGGTGACTCAAATTTATTCCTGGCAGATTCATCTTTAGATTCTCTAGAAGCCAGGGTAAATTCTGAATTAGTCAATATTCGGGAGCTTGGTTGCAAATTTGAATTTCCCTCCGGGGATTAATAAAGTAATTCTGATATCATCGCGTGGCTTTGTGCAAATAAATTCTCTCTGAATGTTGACAAAAATTTTGTTCTTTTTTAATCCACCTCAAAAGAAATTGAGCAGAACCATTTCCTGAAAATTAATTATAAGCCGATGAAACAGAAGACCACATCAGGCGTCTTGGAGTAGTTTTCGACTCTCACCTCATCAGGAGGAAACACATCCACCAGTCGAGCAAGAAAATCTCCAGAGGCTTTGGAATTATTGCTGAGCTTCATCACTATGTTTCTCAAAGTATTCTAACTCAGCTGTACTACTCTCTTATTTATTCTTTTTTAATATATGGTGTTACAGTTTGGGGTAATACTTATGAGGCTACCCTTCGACCGATAACTGGACTCCAGAAGAAAGCTGTCAGAATTAATAATTTAGCTTCTTTTAATGAACACACACCTCCTATTTTTAAAAAGCTGGAGATGATGACATTCTCTGATTTTATAGATTACTTAAACAGTATTTTTACATTTAAATTTCATTCTAGTTTATTTGCTGCCTGCCTTTGATAACTTTTTGACACTTTTAGCATCAAGGCACAAGTATAAAACTTGACAGGCTTCAAGATCTTCATTTTGTGTTCCTTCAGCCAGAACTAACGATGGCAAGTTTAATATTCGCTTCAAAGCTGCTGCTCTCTGGAACAGTATTGATGAATCTTTCCAGAGTCTTAGCTTCAGCAATTTCAAGCGTTCTATCAAAAGTACGATTATTGCTTCAGATCAGCATTCCTTTCTCTTTTCCTCACACTGTCATTTCATTTTTTCCCTCTTTTTATTGTTTTTTTATTTGTTGAAATATTGTATTTTATCATTGTGCCTCTGTGCGACTAGCTTTCTTCTTTATAACAGTAATCCATTATTTTTTTCTGCCTAGTGAGATTAGACTACTAGTTATTTCTAGGCAGAATTTTATCCTTCGTATGTATTAGATTTGTGTGTGTGTGTGTGTGTGTGTGTGTGTGTGTGTGTGTGTGTGTAACTCGATTTCTGTGTGTGATATAAATAAACTATTATTGATACACATTGTGTGTTGTAGGTCGAAAAAAAAATAAAGGCCATCATGTGGGCAGTCCTCAGAGTTGAAGTGTGTGTGTGTGTGTGTGTGTTACACCTACACTGCAGGAAATCTTCTCTGCTCTTCGGTTTTGAGGGTAAAATCATGTGAACTGCTGCAGCTGTAGAGACACAGAGACAAAATGGAGACTGAAAAATGACACGAAAACAGTTTAAAGCATGAAAATGAAAAATTAGATTCCTCACTGCTCTCAGTCAGACACGATTTAGAGATTGGCCAAAATGTCATCACACTGTGCAGCATTTGAATGTAAGAATCATGACAAGCAAAAAACTTTTCCCAGCTGAAGCTCTGACAATGTGTGTGTTTTTACTTTCTGATGGATTTTATGGAGGAATTAAGGCCTCGGTTCTGATCTAATGTTCATCATATTTGTTATGTGTAAAGTTCAGTAAGATTAGTTTGTGGATTTGTGATTAAGGTCCTGTTTATCTGGGAAATTTATTTGTAATTTCTGAGGCTAATACTAATGCTTTGTGATTTGATGCAGTTTTGTTCCTGCTTACGTTTTATTTCCGTTACATTAATTGTATGGCTCTCTTTACTGTGATACAGAACAAATGTTTGTTTATTTACCTTGTGGATGGATTACGCTGAATTCCTCCTCGCAGATTTCCTTGACTCGTTCTTTCAGATCTGAGAGAGATTTCCTCACTCCATCAAATGAGAGATGTTGATTGACAGTGAAGCTGGGTGAGTCGTCACATCCAGGAGAAACACAGAGAGACGGGAAACTCTACAGAGAGGAAACACAGAATAGAGAAGGAGAAAAGTGTAGGAGAGGAATGAATGAATCTCAGACTTAATCAGACCAAAGACACACTTGGGATCTCAGACAGGAACATTTATTGTTGCTGTAATGAGCTTTTAGGAGGAAACTTTGTGAGGAACAGCGCCCTCTGTAGATCAGACAGTGAGTGTTACCTGGAGGAAGTGGATGTGATCGTGTGTGTGTGAAAGCTGCTCCAGCTCAGTGACTCTCCTCTGAAGATCAGCAATCTCCTGCTCCAGTTGCTTCAGGAGTCATTCAGCTCGACTCAGTTCAGCTTTCTCCTGAGCTCTGATCAGCTCCGTCACCTCTGAGCGCTTTTTCTCCATGGAGCTGATCATCTCAGTAAAAATCCTCTCACTGTCATCTACTGCTGACTGATAATGCATCTGTTAGTACACACACACAAAATGGAGGTCTAATGGGATACTCTGTAAAAAATAAACTCTCTCTCGAGATATTTGAGTTGTTTTTGTTAAACCCCGGGTTTTCATTCCTTGTTTTTTTAGTTCACTATTTTAAGGAGATATGCAGAACCTTTATTTTTAAATATATTTCTGAGTGGATAGTATCTCCATCCTTGACTCTTGTATGCTGCATAAATGGGAATAAAAAAAAATTAAAAGAGTTAAACTCGACCGCAAATTTGGCATTGGAGCTGCCCCGCTGAGCCAGCCAGCCCTGAGCGCGTGACGCCACTGTGGGAACCGGTTTTAAGGCCGAGGCCTTTGACAGCTATAGACCAAAGTCATATCAATAAAAAATTATGGTGAAAGTAAGAAATACCGTTACCGACTTGCTCAACTAAGACTGATTTGACTTCAGTGATTGTGGGTTGACTCTCATTAAAACAGGATAGGTGTTATAACTTATGCAACATACATGTACACGCATGCATTTTCACTGATAAAACGTAAAAGACTCATTAAATAATCAGATGAACTGAGACAATCACATTCTGAAGCAAATTGAATCTTAGACCAGTACTTAAATACACAATACAAGTTACATGTATTAATCTAAATGCAGGTAAACAACGTGTTGTTTTTGTTGTTTTGTATCCAAATGAGAGTCGGAGCTTACCCGTCTGCGTTCTCGCTTCTTGAAGGCCGATCTTGTGGCCGATTGTTTTGAAACAATCTGACGTTCAGTTGTTCATTCAGTTCTCCATTCATTCGCTTCTTCCACGCAAGGGCTAGATGGCAACAATATCCAGTTTAGAAATCAGACGGCTGCTCCACTCATTCTCCATT
Source organism: Neoarius graeffei (assembly GCF_027579695.1). Lineage (NCBI taxonomy): Eukaryota > Metazoa > Chordata > Actinopteri > Siluriformes > Ariidae > Neoarius > Neoarius graeffei. The sequence goes on from NC_083585.1 coordinate 65,516,550, forward strand.
TTCTCCATACTGAGTACTCCACCATTACTGCTCGGCTCAGGCAATTACTAAAACCAGGGACGGGACATCGCCGGTTTTAGCAACAACCGCAGGGAGGTCACTGCCTGAGCAATATGTCACGTCCCGTTCCATCCTGGGTTTTACCAACAACCCTCGGCTCAAACTATGGGAGAGCTGGTGCTACTGAATTTACTTTCCTTTTTTGTTGAAAAAAACATTTTTATAAATTTTTTTTTCCTTTTCTTGTAGTTTTATTTAATTAATGGTACCCCTCTTTCAAAACGGGCTTATAGCCAACGCTCCTCAACTGATCAGAGGTTTCGTACGAGTCTTCAGTAAAATGTGCAGAGCAGAGGAGAGACCACTTTATAGGTGCCCAATGTGCCTGTGAACTTCTCGCAAAATGCATCCAAATCTTTGCAGTTTGAACATTCTTGGGCCATGAATACAACATAAATCCACCTTCTGTCATGTTGCTGCACCGGCCAGCAACACATCTACGTGACATGGCGATAAATTAGCTCAAAATGGAAGCTGGAAGTTGCAGTTAGCTCTGTGTTTTAGTATAGCGGAAATGGCGATGAGACCGATAGCCTTCCTGCTGTGACGTTACGGACGTCAAGGTCATTCACTCAGGCCGCTACCTATATGAATCATTTTAATCATAAATATTATGATATTAGATTTATTGTTAACGCTTAAAACTATTCCTGTGCCATTCTTGGTCTCAAGCAGTGGCGGCTGGTGAAAAAAAATTCTTGGTGGGGCTGGTGTGCCAATAGATTTCCCTGGCTAGTCCAGTATAAGCATTCAAATGAACAGTCAGAAAATGACAATTCCACAATTATAATTTAATTTCCTTCTCAAAATCAGCAGTTTCACAGATAAAGTAAATTAACAATTTACAGCTATATTAGGCTCTGTTTATGCTTTGGAAAGGAATGGTATCAAATACAATACAATACTCAAGTTCTTGAGAGAAGTTTACAGCAAGGGTATGATTTCAGCTGAATCTACAGTGGGGCAAAAAAGTATTTAGTCAGCCACCAATTATGCAAGTTCTCCCACTTAAAAAGATGAGAGAGGCCTGTAATTTTCATCATAGGTACAATTCAACTATGAGAGACAGAATGGGGGGAAAGAATCCAGGGAATCACATTGTAGGATTTTTAATGAATTAAATGGTAAATTCCTCTGTAAAATAAGTATTTGGTCACCTACAAACAAGCAAGATTTCTGGCTCTCACAGACCTGTAACAACTTCAAGAGGCTCCTCTGTCCTCCACTCGTTACCTGTATTAATGGCACCTGTTTGAACTCGTTATCAGTATAAAAGACACCTGTCCACAACCTCAGTCACACTCCAAACTCCACTATGGCCAAGACCAAAGAGCTGTCAAAGGACACCAGAAACAAAATTGTAGACCTGCACCAGGCTGGGAAGACTGAATCTGCAATAGGTAAGCAGCTTGGTGTGAAGAAATCAACTGTGGGAGCAATTATTAGAAAATGGAAGACATACAAGACCACTGATAATCTCCCTCGATCTGGGGCTCCACGCAAGATCTCACCCCGTGGGGTCAAAAGGATCACAAGAACGGTGAGCAAAAATCCCAGAACCACACGGGGGGACCTAGTGAATGACCTGCAGAGAGCTGGGACCAAAGTAACAAAGGCTACCATTAGTAACACACTACGCCACCAGGGACTCAAATCCTGCAGTGCCAGATGTGTCCCCCTGCTTAAGCCAGTACATGTCCAGGCCCATCTGAAGTTTGCTAGAGAGCATTTGGATGATCCAGAAAAGGATTGGGAGAATGTCATATGGTCAGATGAAACCAAAATAGAACTTTTTGGTAAAAACTCAACTTGTCGTGTTTGGAGGAGAAAGAATGCCGAGTTGCATCCAAAGAACACCATACCTACTGTGAAGCATGGGGGTGGAAACCTCATGCTTTGGGACTGTTTTTCTGCAAAGGGACCAGGACGACTGATCCGTGTAAAGGAAAGAATGAATGGGGCCATGTATCGTGAGATTTTGAGTGAAGACCTCCTTCCATCAGCAAGGGCATTGAAGATGAAACGTGGCTGGGCCTTTCAGCATGACAATGATCCCAAACACACCACCCGGGCAACCAAGGAGTGGCTTCGTAAGAAGCATTTCAAGGTCCTGGAGTGGCCTAGTCAGTCTCCAGATCTCAACCCCATAGAAAATCTTTGGAGGGAGTTGAAAGTCCGTGTTGCCCAGCGACAGCCCCAAAACATCACTGCTCGAGAGGAGATCTGCATGGAGAAATGGGCCAAAATACCAGCAACAGTTTGTGAAAACCTTGTGAAGACTTACAGAAAACGTTTGACCTCTGTCATTGCCAACAAAGAGTATATAACAAAGTATTGAGATGAACTTTTGTTATTGACCAAATACTTATTTTCCACCATAATTTGCAGATAAATTCTTTAAAAATCAGACAATGTGATTTTCTGGATTTTTTTTTCTCATTTTGTCTCTCATCGTTGAGGTATACCTTTGATGAAAATTACAGGCCTCTCATCTTTTTAAGTGGGAGAACTTGCACAATTGGTGACTGACTAAATACTTTTTTGCCCCACTGTATATCAAATCAAGTGTGTGTGTGTGTGTGTGTGTGTGTGTGTGAGAGTGATTGTATGGGGGGAGAGAGAGAGAGAGAGAGAGAGGGGTGGTGTGTGTGAGTGTGAGCGTGATTGTATGAAGATGAAGAGAGAGAGAGAGAGAGAGGGAGGTGGTGTGTGCGATTCTAAGGTGAGTGTAAGATTTCTGTGTGAGAGAAAATAATTTTCTCTGCAGACCTTATTGTCCATTACAGGAGAAGAACAGATTGCAATGGACAATAAGGTCTGCAGAGAAAATTATTGGTGTCAACCTGCCCTCCATCCAAGACCTATACCTGTCCAGAGTCAGGAAACGGGCAGGTAACATCTCTGCGGACCCATCACACTCTGGTCACAAACTGTTTGAACTTCTCCCCTCAGGGAGGCGATATAGATCACTGTATGCAAAAACAACCAGACACAAGAATAGTTTCTTCCCTCTGGCTGTCTCTGTGATGAACAGCTAAAATCCAGATTCATATATCAGTAATATCACTTGCAAAATATCTGCACACTCATACAATCATTCTGTGCTCACTGTTACTTATATTTACAATTTCATCTTTGCACTATGCACCATATTGCACCATAACAGAAAATCCTTTCTGCGATAGACAGCTAAAACCCAGACTCATATCAGTAATATCACTTGTAAAATATCTGAACACTCATACCGTCATTCTGAGCACACTGTATACTTTATATTTATTTATGTATTTCATACTTGACTTACCTGGATTACTTTGCACTATGCACCTATTGCACCCTTTTTTTTTGTTTATTTGTTTGTTTGTTTTTGTGTATACGCTTTTTATCTCTGTTTTGTACTACGAGAGCTAAGTGAAACCGGAGTCAAATTCTTCGTGTGTGTCCACATACCTGGCAATAAAGTGTTTCTGATTCTGAGAGAGTGACTATGAAATGAGGTGTGTGTGTGTGTGTGTGTGTGTGTGTGTGTGTGTGTGTGTTCTGAGCTAGGTGTATTTCTGTGAAATGAGAGAGAGAGGGGGAGTGAAACAGTGTTGACACACTTGTTGTGAATACAAACTATGACAAGAAAGATGTGCGATTATTGTCCAGTATGAACCAAAAGTCTAGTTTTGAACATCACCTCTAACCAGAGAGAGAGAGAGAGAGAGGTGGTGTGTGTTTCTGAGATGAGGGTAAGATTTGTGTGTGAGAGAGTGAAGGATTTGAAGTTACTGTCCAGTTCAGAACTGAGAGACAACACGATCCAAAACTAACAATAATAACAAAGACAAGTTCTGATTCAACAGTGGCGTTATGTTTACACTCGGCAGATTTAGTCCTTGCATCTCCTCTGTCCAAACTCCAAAGGGAGAGAGTGATGTTCCTACTTTGAGTCAGTGTGTGTTTGTGAAGTTGGACTGTGTAGTGAGCGAGGAGAGAGAGTATGATGTGATTTTTAAGTGGGTAAGTGTGAGTCTGAGGAGATGGGTATTTGTATGTCTGTATGCAAGTGTGAGAGAGAGAGAGTAGATGAAATGAGTGAGTGAATGGGGTGGAGAGTTCTTATTTGTACAAGAACTTTGCTTGTCTGTCTGTCCCCGCATTGCTAGTTCAAAAGCACCACAAAATTTAACACAATCGATGATCTTAGATAAAATATGACGGTTTTTATCGACCTCTTCATTGTGCCTTCTTACAGCAATGCGGTGCCCATCGTCTAGCTGCACCGCTATGTCATGGAATTGATAAACTTGTCTCCTAACAAAATTGACACAGTTTTCTCGACGAGAAGCCTGGGTTCGGGGGAACCCGCCTGTCCTGCCAGAACGTTCACGGCTGGCTACACGATGGATGCATGGGAGCGGTGGCGGGTCGTGTGCCTGGCAATTCTTTCTGTGGAGGACATTGAAGACATCTACCTATTCGGAACCATGATTACAGGACTTTTGCTGACTGGATTAGGTATTGCCCTGGTTTATCGAGGAAATCAGACAATGGTGACAGCTGTTCAAAGCCCCATAAAGCTGCCCGATATGATTGAAGTGGTGGGCAGAGCTGTCGGCATTCAGACTGTGGCTATTCAGAACTTGAACCGCAACATAGATGGCATCATGGAGAAGCTTTCGGCTTTGCAAAGAAAATGGATTGATTCAGAGACCAGAATGGACAGAAATGGACAGAGAGTGGACGTGTAAAAAATGCGTCTGCTCGTCCCAAGACCAAACAACCCCAATCTTATCTGCTTTTGGCTCCCTTAGACAGCACCAGCCTCGGCCAAGGCCATTGCTGGGACAACATCTCCCCCTGAAGGTCACTACTGTGAGACGCTCTCGCATTCCTCCCCTCACTTCCCGCGGTCGCCGCTTTCACCCCCAGTGTGACAAGCGGGTGCGTGACCAGCGCCATCATGGCTGCAGGAGTGGACGGCAGCTTGCTTGCGCTGGGTTACCTCTACCTCCTCCCCTCCCCCCACTCCTCCCCCCTTCCCCCCTTTAAGTCCCGAGTTTTCATGTTGTAAAGTGTACTTGTGTTATTTTGTGCTTATGTGCTGAGGTGTTTTTTTAATGTTCCCACACTGTACTCCTCACAGGAGCAAAGTGTGGGGGTAGCTTTTTTTTCTCCTCCCCTCTCCTCGTGTTACTCTATTTTTTTCTTCTCATCCCTGTCTTCCTGTCCTATCTACTATGTAAGGACAGGCTGATGGTCAATTTCGCTGGTACTTGTGACTAGGGATAATAAAAGGTTCATTCATTCATTCGAATCCTTCCAAGCACAGCTAGCTTTATGCAGTTTCCCATGTGAACTCTTGATCTTTCCTGCTTCTTGATGCATTCAGAGAGCTGCTTTAAGTCAGTTTGTCCAGACTGTGTCCACGTCAAATCACACCTGTCACTTTTGAAAAGGATGCAGGGGAAACAAAAAAGTGCATTGGCTGTTCCACAGCCTGTCAGCCACGACTTACACTGGAACCAACTCCTGCAAAAAGTCCTGTTGTAGGCTTTAACTTTCTCCTTGGTTGGCTGGGTGATGTTTATTTCGGGCTGGTCAGGCCACAGCTCCTTACCACGGATTTTTTCCACCATCGTCCTTCTCGCAAAAGGGTAGTTTAACAAAGATCTCACCGAATTTGGTGGAAGCTGCCCCTCAACTGTCGTCGTCGCCATCATCTCTCTGACTGACTGACTGACCTGAGACCTTAAGTTTATCACCATAGCAACCAAAACTTTCCCACATTTTCTGTAGCGGGGCGAAATTTCCAGCACCCCAAAACCATTAAATTCAGCGATACTGATTGGCCAAATATTTATTATTTTCCCCTAGCAACCATACACGATTGGCTATTTCGCTGCACCTCTGGGGTGCTTTGACGAGTGTCCAAAAAGAGAAATGATACGAGTCTGTCGGTGGAAATTCACTGTTGAATGAGAGTCAGTTGGTGGAAATGTTGTTTAAACAATTCAGATTGCATGTAGGCACACACTATTAAGTAAAACTGACATTGATGATAACATTTGTTAAATTTTTCTGATATTGAGCAAGGTTAAAAAAAAAAAAGCAGAATGTTGCAGATTTTTGACCAAAGTTTAATATAAAATAGGAGAATTACACTGATCTTGCTCCTGAATTTACCTGTGATATGCACTTTAAGGTACTCATTAAACAGAGTTAACATATGGCAAGCTGAATGGGATAAGGAGAAGAAAGGTAGACACTTATATAACATACAAAAAGATATCTCAAGTAGCAAACCGAGTTACCCAAACAGACAGGAGGAGGTTTGGTTTACAAGACTGAGAATAGGCCATACTGGATTAAATAACAGCTTATACGTTGTAAACAAACATCCATCTGGAAAATGTGAACTTTGTGGAGTGAGAGAGGATGTAGATCATGTTCTTTTAAGGTGCTTAAAATTCTACAGACAAAGAGAAAAACTGAAGAGGGAAGTGAACGCGGTCAAGAAAGCCTTTTCTTTAGACACCTTATTAGGTGAGCCGAGATCAGAAAACATCACTTGTGCTATGATAACATTTATCAAAGAAACAAAATTAGCAAATAGGATTTAGTTTGTTGTTTTTCCTTTTTATTCAATTTTTCTTTGAAATGACATCCATTTGATTGCACCTCAGTCCAGTAGATGGCGGTAAAACACTTTGCTTGTAAACTGCCATAAAACCTGACAGAAGAAGAAGACTGATCTGAGAGCAGTGCGCGTCATCACTGTTCCCTTTTATTTCTCAGTGAGTTTAGAGGGGGGAGACATGCACAGTGCACATCTGGATTCATGGGAGTTATTTATTTGTTCAGCAGTAAAATCCAGAGTCATAGTCAGGTTTACTTCTTTAAGGTGCTGTGTGTACATTCAAAACCACACCCAATTCCACCGGATTAAAGGAACCACCAGTGAACATTGGGATTGAACTTCATCAATCTAGTGAATGTTGACATTAACGCCGAGTTTTGAACTTTCCAGAATCGGGATCATTCATCCCAAAGAAGTTTTCAGAAATGGATCACAAGTCCACTCACATTCAGAAAGATTTTTATTTTTACCTGTAGATCATTAAAATGTTATGAAATATGATATCCAGTTACAGAGCTTTAACACAGTCACGTGAGCACTTTAGCTGTAAAATGCTGGAAGAAGGTTGTTGGCTGTTTAAAGCAGACTGACTGGTCTGACCTCTTTAACATTTCTTTACATATTACTGTTTGACTGGAAATAAAAATTTACTTCACAGAGAATGGCAGTCAGAGAACCAATTAAATCCACTGAATAGAAATTAGATTAGAAATAGAATTTGTATAAAATGACTTGGAAAAGAAGAATGATGTCCAGTTCTCATCTGTTTTTCATTTCTTTCTGCTTTAGCTGAAACTGTATCATGACCTTTATGTTCATCCATCGTACACAAATAACAGATGAAGCTTGGTCAGTACGACAGAAGATCTCGATCAGTTTGTCGTGTTCAGAGCAGATCTTCTCTTGGAGCTCTGCACAGGCTTCAACTAACTTGTGATTCTTAAAGGCAGGAGACTGATAGTGAGGTTTAAGATGAGCTTCACAGTAGGAGGCCAGACACACCAGACAGGAATTAGTGGCTTTGCGTTTTCTCCCAGTGCAGGAATCACACTCCACATCTCCAGGTCCAGCGTAACAGTGAGCAGGAGAAGCAGCTTGGTGTTCAGTCTTCTTCAGTTTCTCCACCACTTCAGCCAGCATGTTGTTCCTGCACAGAACAGGCCTTGGGGTGAAAGTCACTCTGCACTGGGGGCAGCTGTAGACGCCCTTCACATCCTCCTGATCCCAGAATCCATTAATACACACCTTACAGTAACTGTGTCCACAGGGAATAGTCACAGGATCCTTCAGGAGATCCAGACACACTGGACAGCTGAACTGATCCACAGAAAAATGATCTACTGAAATACCAGCCTCTGCCATTTTCCTGTACTGAGAGAGAAAGACTCTGAACTTTCTGCTGAGTTTCGTTTTTTCTGAAATGAACTTCCTGGTTCTGTGTGTGTTCCGTGTGGCAGAGAGAGTGGCCGTGACTTTAAAGAGAGAGAGAGCTCCTTTTTTGTAATGTGTCAGTAGGGGCCTGGCTATGTTAGCAAATTGTTATTCAGTGTGAAGAGATTTGAAAGTGTGTGTGTGTGTGTGTGTGTGTGTGTATTTCCTACAGGGCATATAAACTTGAACAATCTTTCTTACCAGTGATAGTTTAAATGAACAATGAACACATCTCTCTCTCTCTCATGAACAGGATTCTGAAGTAATTAATTGATCTGACCATCCATCCATCCATTATCTGTAATTGTAATTAAAAAATCTTTTATATTGAATTTGTTGTAATGTTTGCACATAGTTTACTTACATTATGTTTAAATTTCTGATCCCATTCTGAAACCATAATAATCTAATAAAGTACAAAATGGTCAAGCAGTAAAAATAAAATGATCAAAAAATGGCCAAGGATAAAATGAAAAAGCAGAAGGGGAAAAGTGTGTGTGTGTGTGTGTGTGTGTGTATAAGTACATTCTAAAAATAAATCTATAAATACCTCAACAGTGGAAGTGTTTTTGATCAAAGTTAAAAATTAAAAAATAAAAATTTCTCCTCTCATCTCATTTCCTGACTTAAGATAACATCACATCTCCATTATAACATCAGCTGTAGTATTTCTCCTTGCAGCATCTTCTGTAGCTCTTTCATCAAAGAGCCTCCACACAGCAGAAGTTTGTGGCTCCTCCTCCACTTGGCCCTCTAATGGTGGAGCTGGCTGGCTGCTGGGGGTGCATTTTGCTGCTGCGGCAGTTATTCTCTGAAGTGCCTCGTCAACAGCTCTGCTGTCACTGAATGCAAGCTTTTTAAACCCAGGATCCAGTAATGTGGTTTCTGAGAGGACAGTGTTGAACTCCATACGCAGAAATTTTCGGTCCATGGCTGAACAAAGAGCCGCAACCAATTCCTTTACTTTCTGCACGGTTACTGTCAGTTGGTGTTGGGCTGTCACAGGCTGAAGACCTTTGCAAAGCAGGAGCATTTTGGAGGCTGTGACATAGCTGAAGGAGAGAAAACAGCAACTTTTAAAATTAGGATTTTTAAAAATTATGCAGCATATTGTTTTTTTTCAGTTTAGTTTTGTCAATCATATGTGTTGTTTCTGCAATGTATAATAGTGACTGAATAGTAGTAGAGAAAAAACAATTGCCCAAGGTACCTGTCTGCACTTATCTCCACAGTCACCTCCTCAAATGGTTGCAGGACGGTGCAGATCTCTTTCACCAGCTCCCATTCCTCTTGACTGAACGTACCAACAGGTGCATTGATGAGGGCCAGGGTGGAGATCAAGTCAAGTGAAGTTTATTTGTATCGCGCTTTTAACAATAAACATTGTCGCAAAGCAGCTTTACAGAATTTGAACGACTTAAAATATGAGCTAATTTTATCCCTAATCTATCCCCAATGAGCACGCCTGTGGCGACAGTGGCAAGGGAAAACTCCCTCAGACGACATGAGGAAGAAACCTCGAGAGGAACCAGATTCAAAAGGGAACCCATCCTCATTTGAGCAACAAAAGACAACATGACTATAACATTAACAGTCCTAACATAAAGTCAGCTTTGTTGATCCTATAAACCCCCCAACGACGGAAACCCGAGCGCAAAACCGTTCACGACAACCACAGTCCCCAGCCACAAAAGCGCCACTGCAATAGTCCAGAGCGTCCTCCAGGCACGACCCCCAACTGTCCACATGGGGCCGCCCTCCACAGGAGCGATGCGATGAGACTCCAACCAAACACAGGGCACCAGGATGGATCAGGCAGGTCCGAGGAGCAGAAGAGGTCAGCATCTCGATCCCAGGACCGACATGTAACTCAGAGGGACGGATTGGGGGGGGGGACCCTGACATCTGGAGATGATGGCATCTTTTGTTTCAAGAATGCGTTTCAACATATAAAATGTTGAGTTCCACCTGGTAGCACACTCTTGTTTGGGCCTCAGTTCGGGCAACTCCATCTGGCGCTGTGTGGACTTCAGCCTCTCTGCAGCTACTGTGCTTCTGTGGAAAAACTCCACAATAGCCTTTACCTTGTCCACGGTTGTTTTCACCACCTTCAGGGAATCTCTTATCATCAGGTTGAATGTATGTGCCAGACGTGGGTGGTGGGTCCACTTCAGATTTTTTGTGGCTTTGGTGATGTTTGCAGCATTACCACTCACACAGCACACCACTTTGTCCTGTACTTGCCACTCATTTACCACTCTTAATAGCTCCTCTACCAAGTTTTCTGCAGTGTGTCTGTCAGTGAACTCAAAGCAGTCCAGCAGGCAAGATGTCATCTTGTAATTTTCAATAAAGTGGCAAGTGACAGACATGAAAGAGCAGGTGGTTCTAGAGGTCCAGCAGTCAGTTGTCAGGCAAACTGGTGGAGCTTTTTTCACCCTGTCTTGCCATAATGCACGTTCTGTGTCATATAGTTTGGGGATCATTGTTAGGGACAGTGTTTTTCTACTGGGTAGAGTGTATGTGGGATTTAAGGCTTTGACAAAACTTTTAAAACCTTTGTTCTCCACAGTGGAAAAGGGCTGGAAATCAGTGGCAATCATTTTAGCCAACTCCTCATCAATACTCTGCTGTTTGGCTGGGGTCATCTGCTTTGGTATAAACTGACTTATTTTGCTTTGAGTTGCAGTAGGAGGGGTTATTATACTTGCACTACTAGTAGCTGCTGCAGCAGTTGTTGGTTTGGGACCAGACACACCAGGGTCAGTAGACGTTGAGCCAGCTTGCCCTCTCTCCTCCAACTGCACTGTGGGATGGAGAGTTCTGATGTGTCTGTGCAGGTTTGTGGTGGAACCTGCTCTTACTGTTATTTTTATTTTACAGTGAAGGCACTCTGCTCTGCTATTCCCAATATCTTTAAACTGCAGCCAGATGCTGCTTCGTTTACAGGTGTCAGTCATATTTACGTGTTTTTGCGACACACTTGCACTGTCTCACTCACTGATGGGGATGGACAGACGCTCCACCTGACTGTCGCGTCTGTCCCCCTCTCTGTTTTCACATAATGATATGATCCTATATCCTCACATGTGATTGGCCACAAGGCCGCCATGCTGCCAATCAAAACAAAGTTCTGCCGTGAGCAGAGCTGAGCCACTGAGAGTGAGAGCTGGGCAGCAAAAGGAAAAAAAAAGTGGGGAGCCGGCTCTCACTCGATGGGAGTTGGCTCTTCTGATTCACTACAGAGCGACACATCACTAAATGATACAGTAGACTGCTTCCAGCTTGTTGGAATTATTCCTGTTTCCCAAACCATGTTAAATAGTCTCAAAACTACATCACGTGAATTATTATCCAGATGTTCCAGCATGCTATAGCTAATACCATCTTTCCCTGGGGAAGTTTGCTTTACCTTCATGATGGCGCTATTTAACTCAAATAGACTGAAGGGTAAATCTAGACCATAATCGTCCTAATGTAGTTTTCCTCACGTCAACACCTGGATTTAATGCCAGTGTATTATCCCTAGATTGTCAAGCCGTATTTGACAGATTCTCTAAGCTATGAATTTTAACAAACATTTGTGCCAATAGAGATCTTGCAGTCACGTGACCGAAAGGTAAACAGCCGCCATCTTGTCAGTAAAAAACACAGCTGAATACTGCTGCACTCATATACAAAATGGATCAATTTCAACCGATGGACTACACGGCTCATTTTTCTAATGAACAGATAACTAGATATATGTCTAAAATAAACGACCTACAGATTAGTGACCCTTATGGCTTACCGGATGTAGTTTTCACGACCATGTCAGTGGATATTGAACTGCCAGAGGTGGAATACCCAGACGTGTATAATTACCTCATCAACTTTCCCTCGCTGTTCAGTGGTGAAGCACTGCGTGCTTATAAATCTCTGGACAGTTATCTTTACAGAAATTCAGGATTTGTCAGCGACTCAGATGTGGCATCTTGTAAACAAGAAAATAACAATCCTCATTGGATGGGTAAGTCACTTAAGTATTACTAGTACTGATACTAGATATATCAGTATTATCTAGTATAGCACTGACCAGCCGATTATAGAATAGAATAGAATAGAATAGAATAAGGTAATTCCAGCTGTAATTCCAAATCGTCCGTCTTGTTTACCATGGATCTGGCGTTGGAGAGGTAGAGGCTTGGCAGTGGAGATTTGAGTGGTTGTTTTCTGAGCTTAGTCAACAGGCCAGCTCTGCCTGCAGCCTCGCTTTTGCTTCCGCTCCTGACGCCGCCTCCTTCGCCTGCCAGACCCAATAACAATGCACGGAGACCCCGCTGGTCTCGCTATCTCATCCGGAATGTTGTGCATGCAATGGAAATCGCTACAAACCATAATTTTCTGCTGGAAACCAATGTCCAGTAAGTCCATACGGTTGTAGTGGATATTGAAGTCCAGTACAGACGAACAACATGCAAAAATACACACAAAAAACATAAAAAATGTGCACAGGTAGGGAGAGCTTGTAGCCACAGCCGTTGTAGTACACACACACACACACACACACACACACTTTTCCCTTCTGCTTTTTCATTTTATCCTTGGGCATTTTTTGATCATTTTATTTTTACTGCTTGACCATTTTGTACTTTATTAGATTATTATGGTTTCAGAATGGGATCAGAAATTTAAACATAATGTAACTAAACTATGTGCAAATATTACAACAAATTCAATATAAAAGATTTTTTAATTACAGTTACAGAGAATGGATGGATGGCAGTGGCGGCTGGTAGTCTTTCAAACAGGGGAGGCTGGTCGGTTACGATATTTCCAGATTTTAAAAGAAAAAAACATCAATTTTGCCCATACTCTTGCCTCTGATCTGGCTGATTGTTGGCAACGTCACAAACTGTGAAATAACAGGTTCTTTTGGCCCATTAGCCTACTGTCCAATATACATGATGGTGGTGTTGGGGGGGGGGGTATATTTTAACATTTTATATTTTAAAATTGTGGCATGTTGTTTAAAAACTGATCATTATTGAAAGCAGCTCTTTGTCAGGAACCTCAGCAGTAGAGCTGGGTGCCACACATTTCATTCAATGACACTTTCCCTATATTTTACTTGTTTTGACTGAGATATATTTTATTGACAATTTTGATAACCCTTCACTTTTAATCCAGGTCTGTAGTGTGAAATGTTCTCGGCTGTGTTTTTGTTTAAAAATGTTTTCCAAATTGTAGCTGTGTTTAATTCATATCCAGAAAAATATATATTCCAGTATAATATACTCAGCATAAACATTTTAAATAGAGTCTATATTTTTGGTTCATCCATGACATATTACTAAAGTAGCCTATTTACTGTTGTTGATGTGGGTCACTTGCTGTTAGCCAATTCACTTTCTCGTACCAGGAGAGCTGAAAGGAACGAGTATTATTCCCTACCTTTTTCACCAAGTCAGTTTGAGGCGTTTTGGTCTACCTTGCTCTTTAATTTTAATGTTTTCCTCGAAAGGAAGACTGGCAAATGGCTTCGCCAAAATTAAATCAGCAATGCTTGGCCTCCGTGCGCAGCTTTCTTGCTAGCTGACTAGCCCCCTCAAGTTCAAGTTCAGTCACTCAAATAAACGAAATTTCTGGAACTAAGATAGCAAACTTGACAACACTATATTTACACTTTATTTACAATGAAAATATATACAAACTAAAAAAGCTGGTAGAAACCGTATGTAATGAATGAAATCGAAATGTAAGCTGATCTCTTACAATACACCACAGCACTCGCGAATCCGCATGGGACTGAACTGAGATTCACCGCTGCCTGTCTATAGTTGAAACGAGCTGTCAATCAAATCACCAATCACCAGTCTCCTCGCGGAAAGCTTTGCCATGTCCCTCCCACTGTGCGGCTCGGAGTCCGTGGGCGGGCATTTTCGCAGTATTTGTCCAATAACCGTCTTGCATTTTGATATTGAAAAGCGCAGAGCTCCCAAATGCCATTGAAGTGCACTGAGGCTGGGCTGCATCGCGCTGTCACGAGGGGGAAAAACTCACGCACACATTAAAGTTATAAGGGAATGATTTCGCACTGTAGTGGGTTGAGCACATATATATATATATATTTCTATGATTCTGGATCTGAAATAGCAATGTTATAAGGTCGGCTATAACATAAGCCTAGCGCAATTCATCCTACACGATGTTCGTCATCAATTAATCACTTCAGAATCCTGTTCATGAGAGAGAGAGAGATTTCATTGTTCATTTAAACTATCATTGGTAAGATTGTTCAGGTCTATACGCCCTGTAGGAAATACACACACACACACACACACTGTTTCAAATCCCTTCACACTGAATAGGAATTTGCTAACATAGCCAGGCCACGTCTTACACATTACAAAAAAGGAGCCCTCTCTCTTTAAAGCCACGCCGAACCAGGAAGTTCATTTCAGAGAAAACGGAACTCAGCAGAAAGTTCAGTCTCTCTCTCTCAGTACAGGAAAATGGCAGAGGCTGGTATTTCAGTAGATCATTTTTCTGTGGATCAGTTCAGCTGTCCAGTGTGTCTGGATCTCCTGAAGGATCCTGTAACTATTCCCTGTGGACACAGTTACTGTAAGGTGTGTATTAATGGCTGCTGGGATCAGGAGGATGTGAAGGGCGTCTACAGCTGCCCCCAGTGCAGAGAGACTTTCACTCCAAGGCCTGTTCTGTGCAGGAACAACATGCTGGCTGAAGTGGTGGAGAAACTGAAGAAGACTGAACTCCAAGCTGCTTCTCCTGCTCACTGTTACGCTGGACCTGGAGTTGTGGAATGTGATTCCTGCACTGGGAGAAAACGCAAAGCCACTAATTCCTGTCTGGTGTGTCTGGTCTCCTATTGTGAAGATCATCTTAAACCTCACTATCAGTCTCCTGCCTTTAAGAAGCACAGGTTAGTTGAAGCCTGTGCAGAGCTCCAAGAGAAGATCTGCTCTGAACATGACAAACTGATCGAGATCTTCTGTCGTACTGACCAAAACTTCATCTGTTATTTGTGTACAATGGATCAGCACAGAGGCCATGATACAGTTTCAGCTAAAGCAGAAAGAAATGCAAAACAGGTGAGAACTGGACATCATTCTTCTTTTCCAAGTCATTTTATACAAATTATATTTCTAATCTAATTTCTGTTCAGTGGATTTAATTGGTTCTCTGACTGCCATTCTCTGTGAAGTAAATTTTTATTTCCAGTCAAACAGTAATATGTAAAGAAATGTTAAAGAGGTCAGACCAGTCAGTCTGCTTTAAACAGCCAACACCCAACAACCTTCTTCCAGCATTTTACAGCTAAAGTGCTCACGTGACTGTGTTAAAGCTCTGTAACTGGATATATTTCATAACATTTAATGATCTACAGGTAAAAAAAAAAAATTATCTTTCTGAATGTGAGTGGATTTGTGGTCCATTTCTGAAAACTTCTTTGGGATGAATGATCCCGATTCTGGAAAGTTCAAATCTCTGCAGAGATTTTGGTCAAAACTCGGCGTTAATGTCAACATTCACTAGATTGATTAAGTTCAATCCCGATGTTCACTGATGGTTCCTTTAATCCGGTGGAATTGGGTGTGGTTTTGAATGTACACACAGCACCTTAAAGAAGTAAACCTGACTATGACTCTGGATTTTACTGCTAAACAAATAAATAACTCCCATGAATCCAGATGTGCACTGTGCATGTCTCCCCCCTCTAAACTCACTGAGAAATAAAAGGGAACAGTGATGACGCGCACTGCTCTCAGATCAGTCTTCTTCTTCTGTCAGGTTTTATGGCAGTTTACAAGCAAAGTGTTTTACCGCCATCTACTTGACTGAGGTGCAATCAAATGGATGCCATATCAAAGAAAAATTGAATAAAAAGGAAAAACAACGCAAAACAACAAACTAAATCCTATTTGCTAATTTTGTTTCTTTGATAAATGTTATCATAGCACAAGTAATGTTTTCTGATCTCGGCTCACCTAATAAGGTGTCTAAAGAAAAGGCTTTCTTGACTGCGTTCACTTCCCTCTTCAGTTTTTCTCTTTGTCTGTAGAATTTTAAGCACCTTAAAAGAACATGATCTACATCCTCTCTCACTCCACAAAGTTCACATTTTCCAAATGGATGTTTGTTTACAACGTATAAGCTGTTATTTAATCCAGTATGGCCTATTCTCAGTCTTGTAAACCAAACCTCCTCCTGTCAGTTTGGGTAACTAGGTTTGCTACTTGAGATCTTTTTGTATATTATATAAGTGTCTACCTTTCTTCTCCTTATCCCATTCAGCTTGCCATATGTTAACTCTGTTTAATGAGTACCTTAAAGTGCATATCACGGGTAAATTCAGGAGCAAGATCAATGTAATTCTCCTATTTTATATTAAACTTTGGTCAGAAATCTGTAACATTCTGCTTTTTTTTTTTCTTTTTTTTTTTTTTTTTTTTTAAACCTTGCTCAATACCAGAAAAATTCAGTTGAAATCAAGCCATTTGAGGTGAATTGGTCCGCCTCTGAAAAAACTTGGCATTTGAATTTCCCAGCAAACATTGATTTTTGTGACGTCATCTGTGGGACACCTCCCTCTGAATCCTACATCAGCGCTGGTTTGTTTTCTGAGAAAATGACCTGGTGATTTTCTGCAAATTTCTTCAACGTTATCACGTAACTATTAAAATGGTTAACAGATGTATTGTACGGAGGAGGGTGTAGCAACATCAATCTTGATGGGATTAGTACTCATCATTTTCCAAAAGGCCGGACAATGAGAGAGAAATGGGAGCGCTTGGTCTACACAGGCTGTGCACTGAAACCGTGCAAGCTCTCACAGCCTGCCGGCGCTTCTGCAGGTAACATCACGATTCTGGCTCCAGACCCCCTTGGGATTTTTCCAGACGCGTTTTATTTTATTTTTTTCTGCTGTAGACAGATGGCCTTGTGCAAAATTACCCTTCTGGATGAGTGTGTAAAGGGACATACTTTTAATATAAAAAAAACGTAATTGGTCCAGAATATGCACTTTAACTTCTGATCTACTGAGTGGAATACTTAACTGAACCTCCTCTTCCTTGGTTGCCTCTTTTGCCAGCTTGTCTGCTTCCTCATTGCCACCGACTTCTTTATGGGCTGGAACCCATACAAACTGGATTGATATTCTCTGTTGACTGATTGCAAATAAGATATTATTAATTTCATTCAATAAGTCCTGTCGACATGACGATTCTCCACTTTGAATGGATGTGAGAGATGACATAGAATCAGAACAAATAACTGCTTTAGGGGGCCTAGTTTCTTCTATCCATTGTAATGCAATAATAATGGCTGTCATTTCAGCTGCAAATATAGACAGATGATCTGATCTCTTTTTAATAGAGATTTTGTAATCAGGGATATAAACTGCAATACCTGTTTTACCCTCTGAATCTTTAGATGCATCTGTATAAACCTGTGTTGTATTATAGTACCTACTTCCTAAATATTGCTCTACGCTCTGATCCACTCCTCCAGATTTAGCTATCTCTTTGGTTTCCTTGGTCACCGTAGGGCAGTGTTTCTCAAACTTTTTCAGACCAAGGACCACTTTGTCCCAAAAAAAAATTTCAGGGACCACCTGTCAACATCCGCCCCACACGACACACACACACACACACACACACACACACACAATACAGAGATGTGTACTATTAGGTGTTTTTAATTGAAAAAATTATGGTTAACTAAATACATTAAAGGCCTATCCATTCCATATCCTCCGTGGTTTTTAAAGGCAAAAGTATGAAGGTTTAAAATTCAGCAAACAGTTAATCAGAACATTTCATATCAATAGTTTAAAATTGTTCAAAATTAGGAGGAACATGAATGACCTGAAATGAACAAAACAAATTTTAGATTTAACAGATTACACTTGTCTTCTGCTCAAAACTTAATGGGAGGAGTGGTGCTGATGCATACTAACTGAACCTGTCAGCCACTTCTCCATCCTTATTGTTTCACTTTCAGTAAATTAAAAAAATCGCCACAAGCTAGTTAGGATTAGCCTATTCTATGTTCAGAATTTTCATTTGCTTGTTTTCAGGTCTGCCTGCCTGTTTCCTGTGAGGCAGAGATTTGTGAGGTGACTGTTGCCTAGAGACGAGAGGCGGAATAAGAGCACGTGCACACTACAAGTTTTATGTGGTGCAAATTCAGATGCAGAACGCTTTTTAAATACCGTATTTTTCAGGCGATAAGGCGCACCGGATTATATGGCGCACTGTGAATTAACGTGTCTATGTTCACACATAAGGCGCACCAGATTGTAAGGTGCATTAAGCAAAACAACACAGTCCGGTAAATCAAACTTTATTCCACTCAGTTGTAGCAACAAATACCGGTACAGAAAAATACACTCACTTCATTCCTCTTCCAACCTGCTTGAAACACACTTCGTAAGCGTGCCATTTTGCGGGTCCTTTTACGTACACACAAATGTACTGTAATATAATGTTGAAGCACAGTACGTATTATGTATAAAAAGTGGCGGGGGTAAGCGTACTAAATACTGTTCTCTGATTGGTTTATTGTTGCTAGGGTGTAGCCCGGGCTGCCTTACATGAATGCATTTCTAGTTTAGACATTACAGTCAGGCAGTCTTGTAGACTGCTCAGGGGTCCTGTTACAAGGCCGATCAGGTAGTGACACAGCGTACCGTAATGCTCCGAATATCCGTTGAGCGGAGCGGCTTCGTTGCTTACCAAAGTCGTACTTACACATTTCGACAAATGTTTTTGAGCGCATTGTACCACACAAAATCAGTCAGTAAGCACAACAAGTAATCATACATAAGGCATGCTGGATTATAAGGCGCACTGTCAATTTTTGAGAATTTAAGGATTTTAAGTGCGCCTTATAGTCCCAAAAATACGGTGGTAATAATGATGAAATTACAGGCCTGTTTGATTGCCATTAAAAACAAGATTGGATAAATTTAACTTTCTAATAATGTTACAAAGCATACGCTAGCTTATCTTGAAAATGCTGACTACATTTGTAGATCACCTCGCGGACCACCGGTGGTCCGCAGACCACACTTTGCGAAACACTGCCGTAGGGGAGCAAAACAACCAAGCTGGAGTTGTTACCAGGGGCACAGTCTTACTACAAATGATATCATCTATTCCCAATTGATTTGCTAATTTGTTACCATCCCATCCAAAGCTACAAATCTGGGATCTACTGTACTCCCAACACTCATTGAGAACTTTTTTAGTAGGGTGTGATGCCTCATGTCCATTTAAATTAATCCAGTAAGCCATACTCAACTTAAGATGTCTGAAGCTTAAGGGCATTTCTCCTGATTCTACTTGCAATGCTGGTATGGAAGAAGTTCTAAATGCACCACAACATGTCCTGAGACTTTTAGCCTGCATTCTATTGAGTTCATTAAGCAATGTCTGAGATGCTGAAAGATACACAATACAGCCATAATCTGAAACTGATCTTATCAGTGCAATATAAATTCTTTTAAGGGACATCCCTGAGGCTCCCCAGTTGTACCCTGATAAACATTTCAAAACATTAATGCCCTTTTTGCATTTCTCAATTATTTTCTGAATATGTTCTTCAAATGTTAACTTGACATCAAACCAAACTCCCAAGTTTTAGAGAAGTTAACCCCAACTCTTACTTCTATTGTTCTGTCCTTTCGGAAGTCTCTAATCCAGTTAAACATCTTGCCACCAATACCCATCCTATTCAGCTTAATTAACAACCCCTCCTTCCATAGCATATCATATGCTTTCTCTATATCAAAGAATGTTGCTAAAACTGATTCTTTATTGACTTGTGCTTTCCTTATTTCATTTTCTAAACATACAATAGGGTCCATTGTAGTACGTCCACTATGGAACCCACTCTGGTGTGGGGAGACAAGACCTCTTTTTCAATTTCATATGCTGGCCTTCTAGTGATGATTCTTTCCATAATCTTACATAAATTAGACGTTAATGCTATTGGCCTATAACTTTGAACTTCAGTTTTATCCTTCCCTGTTTTTTCAATCGGAACCAGTAACCCTTTATTCTCATCTATTACTTTAACTCTCCAAGACAATTCATCAGTTAAGTTCTGTGAACTATCAACCTTAACTTTTCGCAAGCACCTCTGCTTTCTCTTGATTAGTTACTGGCTCCACATCATTGTTTTTAATCACCGGTAAAGAAAACTCCCTTCTAATGCCTCCCATCTTTTTAATCACGCTCCAAATATCATCCACTTTGACTTCTGCCCCTATTTTAGAACAGAAATCACACCAATATTTCCTTTTAGCTTCTCTTTATAATTCTTTTAACCTTTGAATGTTTTTTTTTTTTTTTTGTATTCCATTAAATTGGTATAGGAATAGTTTGATTTAACAATTTTGAAAGCTTTATTTCTAGCTTTAATTGCTTCCTTACAATCATCTGACCACCAAGGTACCATTCTCTTTTTCCTCATCCCAGAAGATTTGCCAAGAACCTCTTCTGCTGACTCACATAATATATTTGTAATGATTGAGTTTAACTCATCAACATCATTACTCATATCTGACATTATTCCCATCAGCCTATCGCTTGCCTTCATGCTATATAACCCCCAATTTGCTTCTCTCATTTTCCATCTTGGAAATCAATTTTCTTCAAGGCACACATTTTGATTTCTAATACTTAACCAAATAATATAGTGATCACTACCTAGAGAATTTTCATTAACCTCCCACTCACTTACCCCTGCTATCTGATCAGATACTATTGTAAGATCTATTGCTGATTCTGTTCCATGAGATGCATCAAAGCTAGTGTTCCTTCCATCATTTAAACAAACCAGCTTGTAATCATCCATAAACTCCTCAATGGTGCTCCCATTTTCATCCACTTTAGTACCTCCCCACAGAGTGTTATGTGCATTAAAATCTCCACGCAATACTAACTTTCCATTTATCGCCTCACGCAGCGCTCGAAACTAACGGTGTCCCGATGTCCCGGGGACCATAAAAAATGTCATCGGGACACAAAATTATCATATCTGGGACAATCCCGGGACAATGGAAAAAAAAATAGATCTAGAAAAAAAGTTCTACATTAAAGGTGCAGTACAAGATTTTGGAATAACGGTTCCCGCAAGCCATATTTTGAAAAGAAACACTCTCACCCCCCGCGTCTCCACCCCTCCTCCCCTTATAAAGCCTGAGAAAGTCCGCCTTTATAATGGGTGTCTATTGCGTTACACACCAGTGGAGCTCGTTAAGTTAGAGTGTAGAGAGCTTGGAAAAATAGCTCAAACTTTCTCATTTAAACTGTGTGTTCAGCCCCAATTTTCACTCCACACACATAATTTTCTCAAAAGTAGTAGCCACACTTGTCCTGATTCACACAATGTGTCTACCTGAGCGATAGGATTTACTGTTTTTGAATGAGAAGCCTGAAAGTAACGAGAGCACAGCCGCGCAGCCTCATAGACTCCCATTATAAACGTGGCAGAAAAGTCACTCGTTTTTAACTCGCTCTAGTGACCTCATTTTTTACACTACAGACAAAAAAAAATTACATCCCTGTGTTCAGGAGAGCCTTGTGGCGCTCACTGTGAAAGAATTTTGTGAATATCTCCTTCCGTTTTCGTGTAAATCCCCGTTGTTTGGAAGGAGCGCTCTGAGAGAATCCTGCGCTCTGTGTGACACTCTGCTCGCTCTCACACACACACAGAAGGGCCGGGCTGCTCGCGGGCTTCAGTCTGATTGACGTGTCAGTATCCAGTCATTTTGAGGTGGTACCTCGATATGATTGGATGGCGTTTTTCCTTTATTTTACACTGTAGACTGGATTAAAATATTTCGTTTTTTGGGTCAAACCTTCTATTGTACTGCTTGCAACATGGGTGTGCATTTCATCCATTGATGGTATGGCTGATGGCTTTCAAAACATTTCTGAATGGGGCAACAGGTATATTACATAAAAATGGATAACGGTAATGGTGAAAATGATGTTGGCCTTATATATGCCAACAGATATTCAAGGTATAAGTAGATGAAACAAACATAAAAGGGGTCTTATTTTCAGCTAAAGTGTACTGCAGATGTAGGGAGTTGAAACATTTTCTGAATGAGCTAGTTGGCCCCTTTTAAATACACCGGTATCTATTCATACAGTGAGATCGCCAAAGTTTAATAAACTGAAAATGCAATAACTGTAATTTTGAAGTAGATGATGTATTGGACATGTGTCACTTGTGTTTTGTGACTTATTGTAAAAATGATATAAAGGGTTCAAAATCGTATAGTTACAAATATAATAGTAACTTCATATGATAATATTAACCACTGGTTATTTCAGAGAGGAAAAAAATGGGGACACTATTGCTTCCATTCGGGACAATACAACACAGAATTCGGGACCACTGGGGGACACAAAGAAAAAAAGTTAATTTCGAGCCCTGGCCTCACGCATACCATCTAGCATCTCTCTCAAGAGTCTTTTACCAGGGTTATAAAAGTTGATAATTTTAATCTTAGTTTTACCGACCCAAATCTCAACCAGAACTGCTTCAACCTCTTTATCTATATTTAAAGCTCTGTAATTAATCCCCTGCTGAATAAATGTGGCCACTCCACCTCCTGCAGTATCCCTGTCTTTATGCACTGCTATGGATCCATATATTATTAAATCAAGTGATGGTTTTAACCAGGTTTCCTGTATACAGATAATGTTTGGTTTAACAATTTGTTCCTCAATAAAGTGTTTTAGTTCCTGACCGTTAGCAGTTAAGCTCCTGGCATTCAACTGTAGAATAGATAGTCATTATTAACTACCACGTGGTGCTTGACTATCAGATACCCCTAATACCATATTGTGAATGGAATCAACTGACAATTCATGAATCTCTAGATAATTTAAAAAGCAACAGAAAAGTATTTTAATTCTATCAATTCTACTTGCTACTTGGGCTGAGCAATTAACCACTTCCACCATAAAAGCAATGAAATTTTTTCTTATCCACAATTAAAGTCTCTTCAGTTACTTTACAGCATTTCAGAGTCGTTTGAGTTTGACTCGGGGGTAAAACTACAGGAGTCATACTTCCTTTAACCCTTGATTTTGCTTGGTTTTCTTTGTCAACCTTTTTAATAGCTTCGACATAAGTAACGCTCTCTTTCACCTTAACACTTTGCACTTGAATTGCTCTTTTATACATCTTGCACCCTTTATAGGCCGCACTGTGTTCACCTCCACAGTTACAGCACTTGATTTTTGTTCCTTCCTCACATTTACCATATTCATGTTCACCTCCACATCTAGCACACCTAGGTTTTGACTTGCACACAGAAGAAATGTGTCCATATCACTGACATTTAAAGCATCTAATTGGTGGGGGGATGTAAGGCCTCGTCATATAACTTAAATATCCAATCATGATCTGCTCAGGCATCTTAACCTCATCCAACACTAACAAGACAGACAAACTTGGTCCTTTAGTTCCATTCCTAATTACTGGCAAACGCTTGACTTTGTTGATTTTAACTCCTTTAACATTGCTTTTAATATCGTCCTCTAACAAGTCAGTCGATACACCTGATATCACCGCCATTACTTTACCTCTTTCTTCCCAGTCTTGGGCTTTAACGTGTTTCCCCAGTAAAGTTTTAAGCTTCATTAATCCCATTCTCTGATCTCTATCTTGGCAAACAACTAACAGGTTACCATCTTTTAACGCTGTGACGGAGCGAACTTCACCTACTTGCCTATAAATGGCTTCACTGACTTTCAATGGGTTTAGTAGATAGACAAAACAGGTTTTGTCTGTTTTGATGTGACAATGTAATTGTTTTTGTTTGTGTTGATGTGGCGATGTGATGTTTTGTTGTGCTTGTTGTGACGATGTGATGGAACTTCATGTACTGCCATTCTTGGCCAGGTCTCCCTTGTAAAAGAGATTGTGATCTCAATGGGACAAACCTGGTTAAATAAAATAAAAAAAACAGTATACAAGGGGTTTGAAATCGGATCACAACTTTAACATCAGTCCTCGATCTTTTCGCTTCATCTTGTTTAGCTTTCACCTTTCTTTTCTCTTATGCTCTTTGAACCAAATTCCATTTACCTGACTTATCTTCACCTTCACTTTTATAGTACTCTCACTGTCATTCTCTTCTGAAAACTCCTCCAAATCATTAGTTTCACACTCCTCTAGAACTCCTTTCAATCCATGATCGCACCCCAGTCCACCAAACGCCAGTTGCAATGAATCTGGCAGCTCTTTCACATTCCCGGAAGCACTCCTCGCATTTTTTCTCAGATCAGTCTGTCTGTGAATCCCATTGAAAGTCACAGCTGCCTTTTGAACAGTTTCACTCCAGAGAATATTGCTGAACTACCTTGATGTTTCTGTCACACAAATAACATTGAAATAACAATCAGTTGACATTTTCACAGAAAACTAAACTTATAATATCATAAGTGGTGCAAACATATGAAGATAGAGGTCACTTCATTTTGGGTGTCTTTTAATTTTCATTAGTTCTAGAGGCGATATTTATAGTTTTCATTAAAATGTTTTTATTGGCTATAATTGTGTAGAAGATGATGAAATGTATTTAAAATGTATTTTATTTGTTCTCAGAATGAGCTACAGGAGGAGCAGATGAAATCCCAGCAGAGGATCCAGGAGAAGCAGGAGGAGGTGCAGGAGCTGAAACAGACTGTGGACACTTTTAAGGTGAGGAGTGAAGAGTAGCTGTGTTTCAATTAACCTGCTTAAAGGAGATGCGCAGAACCATGGCCTCATTTTTTGTTTATAAATGCCTTGAGACCAGTGGCGGCTGGCCCATAGGGGGCACTCGGGCGCCGCCCTCCCAAAAATTTGAGAAAAAAAAAATTATATATATAATTTTTTTTTTAACAAATGTTATCATCGTCAGTTTTACTTAAGTGTGTGCCTACATGCAATCTGAATTATTTAAACGACATTTCCACCAACTGACACTCATTCAACAGTGAATTTCCACCGACAGACTCGTATCATTTCTCTTCTTGGACACTTGTCAAAACACCCCAGAGGTGCAGCGAAATAGCCAATCATGTATGGTTGCTAGGGAAAAATAATAAATATTTGGCCAATCAGTATCGCTGAATTTAATGGTTTTGGGGCGCTGGAAATTTCGCCCCGCTACAGAAAATGTGGGAAAGTTTTGGTTGCTATGGTGATAAACTTAAGGTCTCAGGTCAGTCAGTCAGAGAGATGATGGCGGCGACGACGACAGTTGAGGGGTAGCTTCCACCAAATTCGGTGAGATCTTTGTTAAACTACCCTTTTGCGAGAAGGACGATGGTGGAAAAAATCCATGGTAAGGAGCTGCGACCCGACAAGCCCGAAATAAACATCACCCAGCCAACCAAGGAGAAAGTTAAAGCCTACAACAGGACGTTTTGCAGGAGTTGGTTCCAGTGTAAGTCGTGGCTGACAGGCTGTGGAACAGCCAATGCACTTTTTTGTTTCCCCTTCATCCTTTTCAAAAGTGACAGGTGTGATTTGACGTGGACACAGTCTGGACAAACTGACTTAAAGCAGCTCTCCGAACGCATCAAGAAGCGGGAAAGATCAAGAGTTCACATGGGAAACTGTGGAAAGCTAGCTGTGCTTGGAAGGATTTGAATGAATGAATGAATGAATGAATGAACCTTTTATTATCCCTGGTCATAAGTACCAGCGAAATTGACCATCAACCTGTCCTTACATAGTAGATAGGACAGGAAGACAGGGATGAGAAGAAAAAAAAATAGAGTAACACGAGGAGAGGGGAGGAGAAAAAAAGCTACCCCCACACTTTGCTCCTGTGAGGAGTACAGTGTGGGAACATTAAAAAAAACACCTCAGCAAATAAGCACAAAATAACACAAGTACACTTTACAACATGAAAACTTGGGACTTGAGGGAGGGGAGGAGGTAGAGGTAACCCAGCGCAAGCAAGCAGCTGTCCACTCCTGCTGCCATGATGGCGCTGGTCACGCACCCACTTGTCACACTGGGGGTGAAAGCGGCGACCGCGGGAAGTGGGGGGAGGAATGCGAGAGCGTCTCACAGTAGTGACCTTCAGGGGGAGATGTTGTCCCAGCAATGGCCTTGGCCAAGGCTGGTGCTGTCTAAGGGAGCCGAAAGCAGATAAGATTGGGGTTGTTTGGTCTTGGGACGAGCAGACGCATTTTTTACACGTCCACTCTGTCCATTCTGGTCTCTGAATCAATCCATTTTCTTTGCAAAGCCGAAAGCTTCTCCATGATGCCATCTATGTTGCGGTTCAAGTTCTGAATAACCACAGTCTGAGTGCTGACAGCTCTGCCCACCACTTCAATCATATCGGGCAGCTTTATGGGGCTTTGAACAGCTGTCACCATTGTCTGATTTCCTCGATAAACCAGGGCAATACCTAATCCAGTCAGCAAAAGTCCTGTAATCATGGTTCCGAATAGGTAGATGTCTTCAATGTCCTCCACAGAAAGAATCGCCAGGCACACGACCCGCCACCGCTCCCATGCATCCATCGTGTAGCCAGCCGTGAACGTTCTGGCAGGACAGGCGGGTTCCCCCGAACCCAGGCTTCTCATCGAGAAAACTGTGTCAATTTCGTTAGGAGACCAGTTTATCAATTCCATGACATAGCGGTGCAGCTAGACGATGGGCACCGCATTGCTGTAAGAAGGCACAATGAAGAGGTCGATAAAAACCGTCATATTTTATCTAAGATCATCGATTGTGTTAAATTTTGTGGTGCTTTTGAACTAGCAATGCGGGGACAGACAGACAAGCAAAGTTCTTGTACAAATAAGAACTCTCCACCCCATTCACTCACTCATTTCATCTACTCTCTCTCTCTCTCTCTCTCTCTCTCTCTCTCACACTTGCATACAGATATACAAATACCCACCTACTCAGACTCCCACTCACCCACTTAAAAATCACATCATACTCTCTCTCCTCACTCGCTCGCTCACTACACAGCCCAACTTCACAAACACACACACTGACTCAAAGTAGGAACATCACTCTCTCCCTTTTGGAGTTTGGACAGAGGAGATGCAAGGACTAAATCTGCCGAGTGTAAACATAACGCCACTGTTGAATCAGAACTTGTCTTTGTTATTATTATTAGTTTTGGTTTGTGTTGTCTCTCAGTTCTGAACTGGACAGTAACTTCAAATCCTTCACTCTCTCACACAGAAATCTTACCCTCATCTCAGAAGCACACACACACCACCTCTCTCTCTCTCTCTCTCTCTGTCTGTGTCTTTGGTTAGAGGTG
Source organism: Neoarius graeffei (assembly GCF_027579695.1). Taxonomy (NCBI): domain Eukaryota; kingdom Metazoa; phylum Chordata; class Actinopteri; order Siluriformes; family Ariidae; genus Neoarius; species Neoarius graeffei. The sequence continues at coordinate 65,543,981 of NC_083585.1, forward strand.
ATGTTCAAAACTAGACTTTTGGTTCATACTGGACAATAATCACACATCTTTCTTGTCATAGTTTGTATTCATAACAAGCGTGTCAACACTGTTTCACTCCCCCTCTCTCTCTCATTTCACAGAAATACACCTAGCTCAGAACACACACACACACACACCTCATTTCATAGTCACTCTCTCAGAATCAGAAACACTTTATTGCCAGGTATGTGGACACACACGAGGAATTTGACTCTGGTTTCACTTAGCTCTCATAGTACAAAACAGAGATAAAAAGCGTATACACAAAAAGGGTGCAATAGGTGCATAGTGCAAAGTAATCCAGGTAAGTCAAGTATGAAATAGATAAATAAATATAAAAGTATACAGTGTGCTCAGAATGACGGTATGAGTGTTCAGATATTTTACAAGTGATATTACTGATATGAGTCTGGGTTTTAGCTGTCTATCGCAGAAAGAATTTTCTGTTTTGGTGCAATATGGTGCATAGTGCAAAGATGAAATTGTAAATATAAGTAACAGTGAGCACAGAATGACTGTATGAGTGTGCAGATATTTTGCAAGTGAGATTACTGATATATGAATCTGGATTTTAGCTGTTCATCACAGAGACAGCCGGAGGGAAGAAACTATTCTTGTGTCTGGTTGTTTTTGCATACAGTGATCTATATCGCCTCCCTGAGGGGAGAAGTTCAAACAGTTTGTGACCAGAGTGTGATGGGTCTGCAGAGATGTTACCTGCCCATTTCCTGACTGGACAGGTATAGGTCTTGGATGGAGGGCAGGTTGACACCAATAACTTTCTCTGCAGACCTTATTGTCCGTTGCAGTCTGTTCTTCTCCTGTAATGGACAATAAGGTCTGTAGAGAAAATTATTTTCTCTCACACAGAAATCTTACTCACCTTATCACACACACCACCTCTCTCTCTCTCTATACAATCACTCTCTCACTCACACACAGTTGATTTTATATACAGTGGGGCAAAAAAGTATTTAGTCAGTCACCAATTGTGCAAGTTCTCCCACTTAAAAAGATGAGAGGCCTGTAATTTTCATCATAGGTATACCTCAACTATGAGAGACAAAATGAGAAAAAAAAAATCCAGAAAATCACATTGTCTGATTTTTAAAGAATTTATTTGCAAATTATGGTGGAAAATAAGTATTTGGTCAATAACAAAAGTTCATCTCAATACTTTGTTATATACTCTTTGGCAATGACTGAGGTCAAATGTTTTCTGTAAGTCTTCACAAGGTTTTCACACACTGTTGCTGGTATTTTGGCCCATTCCTCCATGCAGATCTCCTCTCGAGCAGTGATGTTTTGGGGCTGTCGCTGGGCAACATGGACTTTCAACTCCCTCCAAAAATTTTCTATGGGGTTGAGATCTGGAGACTGACTAAGCCACTCCAGGACCTTGAAATGCTTCTTACGAAGCCACTCCTTCATTGCCCAGGTGGTGCGTTTGGGATCATTGTCATGCTGAAAGACCCAGCCACGTTTCATCTTCAATGGCCTTGCTGATGGAAGGAGGTTTTCACTCAAAATCTCACAATACATGGCCCCATTCATTCTTTCCTTTACACGGATCAGTCGTCCTGGTCCCTTTGCAGAAAAACAGTCCCAAAGCATGAGGTTTCCACCCCCATACGTCACAGTAGGTATGGTGTTCTTTGGATGCAACTCGGCATTCTTTCTCCTCCAAACACGACAAGTTGAGTTTTTACCAAAAAGTTCTATTTTGGTTTCATCTGACATTCTCCCAATCCTCTTCTGGATCATCCAAATGCTCTCTAGCAAACTTCAGACGGGCCTGGACATGTACTGGCTTAAGCAGGGGGACACGTCTGGCACTGCAGGATTTGAGTCCCTGGCGGCGTAGTGTGTTACTGATGGTAGCCTTTGTTACTTTGGTCCCAGCTCTCTCCAGGTCATTCACTAGGTCCCCCTGTGTGGTTCTGGGATTTTTGCTCACCGTTCTTGTGATCCTTTTGACCCCACGGGGTGAGATCTTGCATGGAGCCCCAAATCAAGGGAGATTATCAGTGGTCTTGTATGTCTTCCATTTTCTAATAATTGCTCCCACAGTTGATTTCTTCACACCAAGCTGCTTACCTATTGCAGATTCAGTCTTCCCAGCCTGGTGCAGGTCTACAATTTTGTTTCTGGTGTCCTTTGACAGCTCTTTGGTCTTGGCCATAGTGGAGTTTGGAGTGTGACTGTTTGAGGTTGTGGACAGGTGTCTTTTATATTGATAATGAGTTCAAACAGGTGCCATTAATACAGGTAATGAGTGGAGGACAGAGGAGCCTCTTGAAGTTACAGGTCTGTGAGAGCCAGAAATCTTGCTTGTTTGTAGGTGACCAAATACTTATTTTACCGAGGAATTTACCATTTAATTCATTAAAAATCCTACAGTGTGATTTCCTGGATTCTTTCCCCCCATTCTGTCTCTCATAGTTGAAGTGTACCTATGATGAAAATTACAGGCCTCTCTCATCTTTTTAAGTGGGAGAACTTGCACAATTGGTGGCTGACTAAATACTTTTTTGCCCCACTGTAGATTCAGCTGAAATCATACCCTTGCTGTAAACTTCTCTCAAGAACTTGAGTATTGTATTGTATTTGATACCATTCCTTTCCAAAGCATAAACTGAGCCTAATATAGCTGTAAATTGTTAATTTACTTTATCTGTAAAACTGCTGATTTTGAGAAGGAAATTAAATTATAATTGTGGAATTGTCATTTTCTGACTGTTCATTTGAATGCTTATACTGGACTAGCCAGGGAAATCTATTGGCACACCAGCCCCACCAAGATTTTTTTTTTCACCAGCCACCACTGCTTGAGACCAAGAATGGCACAGGAATAGTTTTAAGCGTTAACAATAAATCTATTATCATAATATTTATGATTAAAATGATTCATATAGGTAGCGGCCTGAGTGAATGACCTTGACGTCCGTAACGTCACAGCAGGAAGGCTATCGGTCTCATCGCCATTTCTGCTGTACTAAAACACAGAGCTAACTGCAACTTCCAGCTTCCATTTTGAGCTAATTTATTGCCATGTCACCTAGATGTGTTGCTGGCCGGTGCAGCAACATGACAGAAGGTGGATTTATGTTGCATTCATGGCCCAAGAATGTTCAAACTGCAAAGATTTGGATGCATTTTGCGAGAAGTTCACCGGCACATTGGGCGCCTACGAAGTGGTCTCTCCTCTGCTCTGCACATTTTACTGAAGACTCGTACGAAATCTCTGATCAATTGAGGAGCGTTGGCTATAAGCCTGTTTTGAAAGAGGGGTACCATTTTTTAATTCAATAAAACTACAAGAAAAGGAAATTATAAATTTTTTTTTTTTTTTTTCAACAAAAAAGGAAAGTAAGTTCAGTGGCACCAGATCTCCCACAGTTTGAGCCGAGGGTTGTTGGTAAAACCCAGGATGGAATGGGACGTGACATATTATTGCTCAGGCAGTGACCTCCCTGCGGTTGTTGCTAAAACCGGCGATGTCCCGGGTTTTAGTAATTGCCTGAGCCGAGCAGTAATGGTGGAGTACTCCATATGGAGAATGAGTGGAGCAGCCGTCTGATTTCTAAACTTGATATTGTTGCCATCTCGCCCTTACGTGGAAGAAGCGAATGAATGGAGAACTGAATGAACAACTGAACGTCAGATTGTTTCAAAACGATCGGCCTTCAGGAAGCGAGAACGCAGATGGGTAAGCTCCAACTCTCATTTGGATACAAAACAACAAAAACACGTTGTTTACCTGCATTTAGATTAATACATGTAACTTGTATTGTGTATTTAAATACTGGTCTAAGATTTAATTTGCTTCAGAATGTGATTATCTCAGTTCATCTGATTATTTAATGAGTCTTTTACGTTTTATCAGTGAAAACGGATGCATGTACATGTATGTTGCATAAGTTATAACACCTATCCTGTTTTAATGAGAGTCAACCCACAATCAATGAAGTCAAATCAGTCTTAGTTGAGCAAGTCGGTAACGGTATTTCTTACTTTCACCATAAATTTATATGACTTTGGTCTATAGCTGTCAAAGGCCTCGGCCTTAAAACCGGTTCCCGCAGTGACGTCACGCGCTCAGGGCTGGCTGGCTCAGCGGGGCAGCTCCAATGCCAAATTTGCGGTCAAGTTTAACTCTTTTTTTTTTTTTTTTTTTTTTTTTTAATTCCCATTTATGCAGCATACAAGAGTCAAGGATGGAGATACTATCCACTCAAATGTATTTAAAAAATAAAGGTTCTGCATATCTCCTTAAAATAGTGAACTAAAAAAACAAGGAATGAAAACCCGGGGTTTAACAAAAACAACTCCTATCTCGAGAGAGAGTTTATTTTTTAGAGTATCCCATTAGACCTCCATTTTGTGTGTGTGTGTGTGTACTAACAGATGCATTATCAGTCAGCAGTAGATGACAGTGAGAGGATTTTTACTGAGATGATCAGCTCCATGGAGAAAAAGCGCTCAGAGGTGACGGAGCTGATCAGAGCTCAGGAGAAAGCTGAACTGAGTCGAGCTGAACGACTCCTGAAGCAACTGGAGCAGGAGATTGCTGATCTTCAGAGGAGAGTCACTGAGCTGGAGCAGCTTTCACACACACACGATCACATCCACTTCCTCCAGGTAACACTCACTGTCTGATCTACAGAGGGCGCTGTTCCTCACAAAGTTTCCTCCTAAAAGCTCATTACAGCAACAATAAATGTTCCTGTCTGAGATCCCAAGTGTGTCTTTGGTCTGATTCAGTCTGAGAGTCATTCGTTCCTCTCCTACACTTTTCTCCTTCTCTATTCTGTGTTTCCTCTCTGTAGAGTTTCCCGTCTCTCTGTGTTTCTCCTGGATGTGACGACTCACCCAGCTTCACTGTCAATCAACATCTCTCATTTTATGGAGTGAGGAAATCTCTCTCAGATCTGAAAGAACGAGTCGAGGAAATCTGTGAGGAGGAAGTCAGTGTAATCCATCCACAAGGTAAACAAACAAACATTTGTTCTGTATCACAGTAAAGAGAGCCATACAATTAATGTAATGGAAATAAAACGTAAGCAGGAACAAAACTGCATCAAATCACAAAGCATTAGTATTAGCCTCAGAAATTACAAATAAATTTCCCTGATAAACAGGACCTTAATCACAAATCCACAAACTAATCTAATTGAACTTTACACATAACAAATATGATGAACATTAGATCAGAACCGAGGCCTTAATTCCTCCATAAAATCCATCAGAAAGTAAAAACACACACATTGTCAGAGCTTCAGCTGGGAAAAGTTTTTTGCTTGTCATGATTCTTACATTCAAATGCTGCACAGTGTGATGACATTTTGGCCGATCTCTAAATCGTGTCTGACTGAGAGCAGTGAGGAATCTAATTTTTCATTTTCTTGCTTTAAACTGTTTTCGTGTCATTTTTCAGTCTCCATTTTATCTCTGTGTCTCTACAGCTGCAGCAGTTCACATGATTTTACCCTCAAAACCGAAGAGCAGAGAAGATTTCCTGCAGTGTAGGTGTAACACACACACACACACACACACACACACACTCTTCAACTCAGAGGAGGACTGCCCACATGATGGCCTTTCTTTTTCTTTCGGCCTACAACACACAGAATGTGTATCAATAATAGTTTATTTATATCACACACAGAAATCGAGTTACACACACACATCTAATACATATGTAGCCCGAATCATGTCCAAATGATAGCCAGACTATAGTGGGGTTCTACCTGTAGTTATCCTCTAAGGTATGATACTATTCAGTGAGTGGACTGCGCTCAAGATATTTTTATACAAACACAACATTTATTTATTTTTTCTCACACACACACACACACACACACACACACCCAAAAGGAATAGTAATGGTCCTCTTAAAATTAAATAACTGCGCTATTAGCTGTGAACAGGTCACTCCCTGGCTGTCCTCCTTATCGCGGTCCTACCACACTCAATGCCCCCCCCCGGAATTCAAACAGAAATCCTAGTTCACACAAAATCAAAACTGGCAGTTAAACCAAAACATATGTTATTAAACTTCTAATTAGTACCCATACAATGCACCCGTAACACATAATCGTAAAAAAAAAAAAAAAAACACAGTAGCCACGCAGGGCGCAATACTCGCAAAGTAAATAAAACACGTGTGGCCACACTTAAAACAAACGGCAAGCTTTCACATTGGAACACATGCGCATGTATCAAACAAAATAGCCGGCATTCAATCGGTAATACCCCCCAAAAATAAACGTTGCAGGCCTGTTAATCGTCCTTTCCGTGTGAAACAATGTCTCTTACTCACGGTACCGTTGATTCTGTTTCTTATGTGAGCCACACAAAACAACCATCTCTTGGACCCGCTGTACCAGATTACTGGGGCCAATAGCTGACTTCTTCCCTCGTAGCCGGAGGAACCACTGGCTTTCCCGGTCACCAGCGCGCTATCCGGGCTGCGTTGTTCCCGCGCCGGCCACTCAGTGGAACCACTGACTGCACGGGAGCCAGGGCGCTAACTGAGCAGCTAGGACTAGCAGTATGCTAACACCACACAGCACACCGTACACGCAGCGCGGAGCTGGTCTAAAACTAGCAAACCAAACACAGTTGCTAACGATAAAAGTCCGTGGACTATTCCACTTAAACTTAGCTTGTCTTCCGAATACAGTCTTTGCTTCTGTACTCCTTTACGGTTTTCCCCAACAAAACAGTCATCTACTGCTACAGGTTCTCATTTAGCCCTGCAGAAAAAACTCTGTGGCTCCGACTAACTAAAAAAAAAAATGGCGCTTCTTCTTGTATGTCTTCTTTCTCCTCCGTTCTCAACCCCGCCCTCTCCTTTTCTGTTCTGGTGTATCCTGTGTAGTTCTTCCTATCTCTCCACCAATGAAATGCTCTAATAGTATAATTTCACTAATATACACGTATGACAATCTGGATTTATGCGCACAGCTCTGTGCAACAAAAGTTATATCATTTCCATTCTGTTCTAATGAAATTTACCTTTATATTAAATACAAGTTAACAAAACAGTACACCATTTTAAATGTTTAGCACTTACAAAATACACGGACTGTACCTTTTGCAATATGACTTATGATATATGAGGAATATGAGGAAGCACTTCCTGCTTCCTGAGTTGTTCGCGCCGAGTCCTTTTTCCCGCGAGTGCCGGCGTTAATTACTAATCCTTTTTTAACTTTTTTTCTACAAATAAATTTCCAGTATCCTCTTCATTTTTATTGTACTGTCGCTTTCATTTTTGTACTTTTCACTTTCGCTTTCCTTTTTCCGTTTTTTTCCCGGTTTTTTCTCTCTTTTTTTTCGGAAGAACGCTGAGACCGGAAGCTTTTTTTTTTTTCTCTCCTCCTGTGTAAAGACCACAAGCAGAGGCCATCCACATCTGATCTGCTTTAATATCAACAGATCTTCATTTAAGGTACGTGAATCTTTTCATCATGGCACACCTTCAGCCTGTTCAGTGTGCTGAGTACAGGATGTTTAGTCATTCTTCCTCCGTCACTAGTGATAGCTTTATTAGCTTTACTTGTGATAAGTGCAGATTAGTTAGCTCTCTGACGGAGAAGATTACAGTGCTAGAAGTGCGTGTCCAGGCTTTAGAGCAGGTTAGTGAGCGTGAGAACAGCGTAGTTTCTGTTAGGGAAAGTCTGGACGCCCTAGGTGGAGTTAGCAATCCCCCAACTCCGGCATTAGAGCCCTTACAGCGGGGCGAATGGGTGACGGCTCGGCGGCATAAGCGTAGAGCCAAAGCTACCGCTGAGGCTCGCCCACGGGAGCACCACTCCTCTCCGCGTCACGTGTCGAACAGGTTTGCTCTCCTTAGTGATGCACCCACTGAGAAACCTGAAAGAGCTCTGGTTATAGGGGACTCTATCATACGGCACATGAAATTAGCTCAGCCTTTAGGGGCACCAGCAGCTTTAGTCAGGTGTATACCGGGAGCCAGGGCGCCGGAGATAGCAGGTAATCTTGGGGTCCTAGGCAAGCACAGGTTCTCAAAGATAGTTATCCATGCAGGAGCTAATGATATACGCCTTCGTCAATCTGAGGTTACTAAGAGTAACTTTGTAGAGGTGTTTAAATTAGCGAAGGCGATGTCCGATGCTGTAGTATGCTCTGGCCCCATCCCAATGCGGCGTGGCGATGTAGCTTACAGCAGGTTATGGTCGCTGAACTGCTGGCTGTCCAGGTGGTGCTCTGAAAACAGTGTGGGCTTTATAGATAATTGGGCTAATTTTGAGGGCACTGCTGGCCTGTTAGGGCAGGACGGTATCCATCCCACTCGGGAAGGTGCTGCTCTCATTTCCTGCAGCATAGGTCATAGTCTCAGAACAGGCCTAGTTAATTTCTGACAATCCAGAGCCAAGGCCAGGGAGCAGACGAACAGGCTAAACCGACTGTCTGCTAGCTGCACAGAGTCGTCACTCAGGGTCTACTACATCGAGACTGTGTCTGTTCCCCGAGCTAAACAAAAAGGTAGAAATTTTCAGAGAGTTTGTTCCAGTAACCTAATCAATATAAAATTAGATCATACTGACTGTACAGCTGCTGCCAGCACCTTTGATCTAAAGGTGGGGCTATTAAATATTAGATCTCTTACATCTAAAGCGCTAATGGTTAATGAACTCATTACTGATCAGGAGTTTAATGTACTGTGTTTAACAGAAACATGGATTAAGCCAAATGAATATATAGCATTAAATGAAGCGAGTCCTCCTGGATACAGTTATATACACCAGCCTCGTCTAACTGGCAGAGGAGGAGGCGTTGCGGTTATTTATAACGATTATCTAGGTGTAACACAAAAACCTGGTTATAAATTTAATAAATTTGAAGTTCTTCATACTCATATAATGTATGTAGCCTCGAAAAATAAGTCTACCCAGTTAATTCCATTGCTTATTATTTACAGGCCCCCGGGGCCATATTCTGAGTTTCTTTCTGAATTTGCAGATTTTATCTCAGATCTGGTTATTTCCTTAGACAAAGCTTTAGTTGTCGGAGATTTTAATATTCACTTCGATAACCCAGAAGACCCTTTAAAAACAGTGTTTGCGTCCATCTTAGATTCAGTAGGGATTAAGCAGAATGTCATAGGACCGACCCATAATGGTGGCACAGGGGTGATAGCGTTCCGGCGCGCCGCGGCTGGGGAAAAAAAAGAAAAAAATCTAGTTCGCCCATTGTCCTGTGTCATTCTGAGATGCGCAGATAGACAGTAAAGGGAATTCCGAATTCCCTTTACTGTCTATCTGCGCATCTCAGAATGACACAGGACAATGGGCGAACTAGATTTTTTTTTTTTTTTTTTTTTCCCCCCAGCCACGGCGCGCCGGAACGCTATCACCCCTGCGGTGGTCACACCCTTGATCTAATACTAACATTCAGATTAAACGTAGACAATATAGTCATACTTCCACAGTCTGAAGTTATCTCAGATCATTGTCTCATCTCATTCAAAATATGTCTGAGTAATAACATATGCACCTCACCACGCTACTGTATTAAACGTACTTTCACGTCAACTACTGCACAGAGCTTTATAAATGATCTCCCAGAGCTGTCAACTTTGATTGGGTCACTGTCAGCCCCTGCAGAACTTGATCAGGCAACTGAATGCTTAGAGCAGGGGTGTCAAACCTGATCCATAAAGGCCTTATGGCTGCAGGTTTTCATTCCAGCCATTCAGCAGCACACCTGACTTGGCTCATTCAATCAACTGAACTGTCTTCACACAGTCAAATACTTGCAGCCACACCCACCCTTGATTAAAGGGTGGGTGTGTCAGTTGATTGAATAAGCCAAATCAGGGTGCTGCTGCATGGCTGGAATGAAAACCTGCAGCCACACGGCCCTTTATGGATCAGGTTTGACACCCCTGGCTTAGAGTCAACATTCCACCATACTTTAGATAATGTAGCTCCTCTAAAAAGGAAAATGGTCAGAGACAAAAAATTAGCACCCTGGTATAATGATGACACTCGCACATTAAAACAGACCACTCGAAAATTGGAACGTAAATGGTGTCAAACAAAATTGGTAGTGTTCAAATTAGCTTGGAAGGAGAGCTTCCTGAAGTATAGAAAAGCTCTTAGTGCTGCGAGATCAACATATTTCTCCTCCCTAATAGAAGATAACAAAAATAATCCTAGGTTCCTATTTAATACTGTAGCAAAATTAACCAGGAATAAGTCCACTATAGACACATGCACACCTGCAGTATGTTGTAGCAACGACTTCATGAATTTTTTTTAATGACAAAATTGAGAATATCCGACAAAAAATTCAAACTACTAATTTAAGGTTAGACAATGAAAGTGACCTTGTAGTTAACAATATAACTGTATCAGATCATCAGTTAGAATGTTTTACTCCCCTAAAAGAAACTGAATTACTTTCATTAATCTCTACATCAAAAGCCTCAACTTGCGTACGAGATCCCTTACCGACACATCTATTCAAACAGATAATGCCTGGAGTAATTGAACCGCTTCTAAAAATAATAAATTCTTCTCTTATGATTGGCTATGTACCCAAATCCTTTAAACTAGCAGTTATCAAACCCCTGATTAAAAAACCTGACCTTGATCCCTGTCAGCTGTCCAATTATCGGCCAATATCAAACCTCCCCTTTATCTCCAAGATCCTTGAAAAAGCTGTGGCACAGCAGTTATGCTCATATTTACATAGGAATAGCATCCATGAAATGTATCAGTCAGGATTTAGACCTCATCATAGCACAGAGACAGCACTGGTTAAAGTAGTAAACGACCTACTGTTGGCGTCTGATCAGGACTGTGTCTCGCGACTTGTGTTGCTTGACCTTAGTGCAGCATTTGATACCACTGATCATTCCATTCTTCTGGATAGACTAGAAAATGTTGTGGGAGTTAAGGGAATGGCCCTCTCCTGGCTCAGGTCTTATCTAACTGATCGTTATCAGTATGTTGATATAAATGGTGATATTTCTAGACGTACCGAGGTAAAGTTTGGTGTTCCACAAGGTTCTGTCTTGGGTCCACTGCTTTTTTCTCTATATATGTTACCTCTGGGCGATATTATTCATAAACATTGTATTAGTTTCCACTGTTATGCTGATGACACACAGTTGTATGTCTCTGCAAAACCTGATGAGAGACACCAGCTTAATAGAATTGAGGAATGTATTAAGGACATTAGACACTGGATGCTTATTAATTTCCTTCTGCTTAACTCTGACAAGACTGAAGTACTTGTGCTAGGACCACATACAGCTAGAAGTAAGTTTTCTGATTACACAGTAACTCTGGATGGCTTTTCTGTTTCTTCACGTGCAGCAGTAAAAGACCTCAGAGTGATTATTGACCCCAGTCTTTCATTCGAAACTCACATTGATTACATCACCCGGATAGCTTTCTTTCATCTCAGAAATATTGCAAAGATAAGAAATTTAATGTCATTGCATGATGCAGAAAAACTAGTCCATGCTTTCATTACCTCCAGGTTGGATTATTGTAATGCCTTACTGTCTGGATGTTCCAATAAGTGCATAAATAAGCTCCAGTTAGTTCAAAATGCAGCAGCAAGAGTCCTTACTCGAACTAGAAAATATGACCACATCACGCCTGTCTTATCCACACTGCATTGGCTCCCAATCAAATTTCGTATTGATTATAAAATACTACTATTGACCTTTAAAGCACTAAATGGTCTCGCACCACAGTACCTGAGTGAACTTCTGCTCCTCTATGACCCGCCACGCCTACTTAGATCAAAAGGTGCAGGCTATCTGCTGGTACCTCGTATAGTGAAGGCTACATCAGGGGGCAGAGCCTTTTCTTACAAAGCCCCACTGTTATGGAACAGCCTTCCAAGTAATGTTTGGGAATCAGACACAGTCTCAGCATTTAAGTCTAGGCTGAAAACATCTGTTTAGTCAAGCCTTTTGTTAATGTCGTTTTATGAGGTAAAGGAGTAGATCTGGAGGGTCCTCAGACATAGTGTTTTGGTAAACTGGGATGTATGGATGCTGTCAGTCCCCACTCGCTTGCTCACTCGAGTTTGTTGACGGTGTAGTGGCTGGCTGCTTTATGTCCCGGGGCTCCCTCATGCCTGTTACCTTCTGGCTCTCTCCTTTTAGTTATGCTGTCAGTTAGTTGCCGGAGTCCCTGCTTGTACTCGATGCAATATGTATACTGTTCCTACTTATTCAGGTGATATTGGGCATACCTAACCACCTGTGTTTTCTTTCCCTCCCCCCCCACCCCAAATCTGTCCCTCTGAGTTACATGGAGTCAACAGGAAATCTTTTGGTGGAGAGGGTGGAGACCTCGACTGGCTATCGTAGCCTGCAGGGAATCGGCCGTCAGACATTCTGTCGCATGTCCCAGACCCGGTGAAATGTAACTGAATTGTCTTGGCCAGCCCTAAGGGTCCCATCTGCATCTCATCATTGCTGAGGAGTGTGCTCCCATCACCCAATCAAGCATCCAGCCAGAGCAGGTCATGATATATTTTACCATATTAACATGCCATTGTTGTGTGTTATGCCTGATGTAAAGACTCTCGTCTCTGCGAGCCTACCACACAGATTTAATACTTGACATTTTTAGGGCATACCTAACAACGTGTTTTCTTTCTCCCCTCCCCCAATCTGTCCCTCTGAGTTACATGTTGATCCTGGGATTGAGATGCTGGCCTCTTCTGCCCCTCTGACCTGCTTGATCCATCCTGGTGCCCTGTGTCTGGTCGGAGTTTTATCGCACCGCTCCTGTGAAGGACGGCCCCATGAGGACAGTTGAGGGTTATACCTGTTAAAACTGTTAATATTATAGTCAGGCTGTCTGTTGTTGCCCAAATGAGGATGGGTTCCCTTTTGAGTCTGGTTCCTCTCGAGGTTTCTTCCTCATGTCGTCTGAGGGAGTTTTTCCTTGCCACCGTCGCCACAGGCTTGCTCATTGGGGATAGATTAGGGATAAAATTAGCTCATGTTTTAAGTCGTTCAAATTCTGTAAAGCTGCTTTGCGACAATGTTTATTGTTAAAAGCGCTATACAAATTAACTTGATTTGATTTGACTTACATAACCCATGGCTGACTTAACAGAATGAATTAGAAAAAAGGAAAAGAAAACAACCCTGAGTAACACCTGGGTTACACCCCCCCCTTCTAAAGGTCTGGATGTCCTCATCAGACTGAACTAACCTCTGTGACCAGGCAAGATACTAATAGTTAAGCATTTAACCACTTGACCCTCTCAATTCAGCTCCCCATCCCTGGATATACATATTTTCATCCCTTTATGCTGTATGACCATGGGACGGTCAGAGGGCTGCCCTAATTCATCGTAAGTGAAACGGATCACAGGCTTGACTGTTCGTCTCTCTCGGGGGGTGATATCTTCTGCCCCATCACCGCTTCCCACACTATCATCTGAGAGGCTGTATGCCTCTCTCTGGGAACTAGCAGTTTGCACTTGGGGAGAACATAGTATTTCAATACCCCCCTCCTCGGACACGTTACCATCTTCACACTCCATTGGCACAGCAATGTTATCAGGATCTAGTTGACCTGCATCAGCATCCTCTTGGGTTCCTCCCTCAACAATACCAGGTAGGTCTGCTATCGGCTCACCCACCTTACTCAATAACAGTGAAGGCCCATCTGGGGCTCGGTGAGGTGCAAAGCTTGCTTTCACCTCAGGTGTGTACACACATTCATCATCCTCAGAATCTGCCCAGTCTGACTCACTACCAGCTGATCCCCTCACTTGTGGCTGTGCTTGACGCTGCTGCCGCGTCCGAGCCACTCTGGGCACCATCAGCATAGCCTCATCTGACCTTTCTGAAAATCTTACTAGGGAGCCTATTGGTAACAGGTGGTCTCGGTGCAGAGTTTTCGGCCCACCTTGTTCCTTTTCTGGCTTTACTCTGTACACAGGCAGGTTTGGCAATTTTTCCACAACTACATAGGGGACTGAGTTCCATTTATCTTTCAGTTTTTGTTTGCCTGCCCCACCAAATGCACGGACAAGTACCCTGTCACCAACATCTAGCAAGTGGGAGCGAATTCTCAGATCATAGGCCTGCTTGTTGCATTGGTGACTCTTTTCAGCTGCCTGGACAGCCAATTCGTAAGCATCTTTCAGGTCTTTCCTAAGTGTCTCAACATACCGCTGATGGGATTTTTCCTCTTCACCCTCCCACAAAGCACTGAAGCATATGTCCACTGGGAGACGCGCCTCCCTCCCGAACATAAGGAAGTACGGGGAGTAGCCAGTAGCATCGTTTTTGGTACAATTATAGGCGTGCACCATGGCTGCTATTTGCTGACTCCAACACCTCTTCCTAACCGGGTCTAATGTACCCAACATGGACAACAGTGTGCGGTTAAAACGTTCAGGCTGTGGGTCACTTTGGGGATGATGGGGTGTTGTTCTTGATTTTCAGATCCCCAGAACCTTGAGCAGCTCCTTGATTAGCCTACTCTCAAAATCATGGCCCTGATCTGAGTGGATGTGGGTAGGTAGTCCATAGTGGACAAAGAACTTCTCCAGCAAAACTTTAGCTACTGTGGGAGCCTTTTGATCTCTAGTGGGATACACCTGAGCGTACCTGGTATAATGGTCTGTTACAACCAAGACATTAGCAATACCCCGTGAATCAGGCTCCATGGACAAAAAATCTATACAAACCAAATCAAGTGGGCCCTTGCTAGTGAGTTGGTGGAGAGGTGCTGTTCGGTGAGGTTGGGATTTGTGCGCTACACATCTGCCACAGGTCTTAACATAACTAGCTACATCAGCAGCCATCTTAGGCCAATAGAATCTGTCTCTAGCAAGCTCAATAGTATGCTCTATGCCCAAATGCCCCCCGTCGTCGTGCAAGGATTTCAATACCTGAGGACGAAACTGTTTTGGGAGGACGAGCTGGGATCTCTTTTCCTGACCACTTACTGAGGTTTCTGTACAGAACTCCATTCCGTTGAACTAACCGGGGCCACTCCCTCAGCAGTAAAGGGACCTCTGCATGGTCAGTTAAAGGGGTGATTGGGTGCCCCCCGCGGGCCAAAACCTTTTTTACCCTCCCAATGGCCTCATCCTGATCCTGCGCTAACTGTAGATCTTTTACACTCAGCTGTTCCAATGACTTGGTGCTAACCCACGTAGGGTCTACATAAGCATGGGGAATGCATTGGGGAGAGGCTCCTAGCTGGTCGACCCCTCGTAATATAGTTTCTGGGGAACGGGTCAAACTGACACTTTTGCAGACTGCTTTCACCCTGGATGGCGGTATCCACCCCTCTTCCTCTGCTACATTTCTCGACAACAGGTCAGCATCAACGTTTTCATGTCCCGGCCTATACTGGATTCCAAAATTGTATGTGGCCAAAGCTGCTAACCACCTATGGCCACAGGCGTTCAACTTTGCAGAAGACAGCACATACGTTAAAGGGTTGTTGTCAGTTCTAACTGTGAATTGGGCTCCATATAGATAGTCATGAAATTTGTCGACTGCCGCCCACTTTAACGCCAAAAATTCCAACTGGTGGACGGGATAGTTTCTCTCCGACGCACTGAGTTTTCTGCTGGCGAAAGCTACTGGGCGTAATCCCTTGGGGTACTCCTGGTTTAAAACGGCCCCTAACCCATCAAAACTGGCCTCAACATGGAGTATATATGGCTTGCTTGGGTCGGCAAAGGCCAAGACTGGAGCATTAATTAGACAATCTCTTTTATCTTCACAAAGGCCTGGGCGCACTCAGCAGTCCATCGGTCTCCAAAAGGCTCAGACCTACTCATATGTGGTTTGTTTTGGGTAGACTTAGATGGACGCCCTCTCTGGGGAGGGGCATAACCCCTGGTCAAGTCAGTTAGTGGATGAACAATGGATGAGTAATGGGCAATGAAACGCCTATAATAGCCACAAAAGCCCAAAAAAGGACTGCAAGGCTTTGAGGTTAGTTGGCAGTTTCCACTGCGCTACTGCCCTCAGTTTATCGGGATCAGTGGACACACCGTCTGCAGACACAATGTGCCCCACATATTTAACTTCAGTTTGGCAAAACTGACATTTGTCGATGGACACCTTTAATCCAAACTCCTCCAACCTATCCAGAACTTTAAGCAGACGCTCTTCATGCTCCTTCAGGGTGCGACTGAAAACTATTATGTCATCCAAGTAAACAATGCACTGCAACAGGTTCATGTCCCCTACCACCCTTTCCATTAATCTCTGGAAAGTGGCAGGGGCCCCGGTGATGCCCTGTGGCATCCTCTCGAATTGGTAGAAACCTAAGGGGCAAATGAACGCGGTTTCCTCCTTATCTTCCTCCAACATCGGGATTTGATGATAACCGCTTCGCAGGTCAAGCACTGAGAACCAACGGCTGCCGGTCAAGCAGTCCAAAGCATCATCTATGAGAGGTACAGTATACTGATCTGGAATGGTTCAAGAATTAAGGGTGCAATAATCAGTTCACATTCTAATCTTACCACTTTTCTTTCTTGCCACCACAATAGGGGAGGCATAGGGACTACGGGATTCTTTGATTATCCCAGCCGCCAGCAACTCTCTTGTAAGTGGCGCCTCACATCAATGTCGGCGGGAGCGATACGCCTAGACCGCTCCTGAAAGGGCCTTGGATCCTGGAGTCGAATCTCATGTTCAACTCCTTTTGCTAACCCCACATCCCACTCTTCTGCTGAAAACACATTTGTCCTCTCTGACAGTTTCCGTGCCAACCTATCTTTCCAGGATGCCGGTAGAGGGGAGCTACCAAAATTGAAAAGTTCTGGACGTATACTACTCGTGGAGGGATGACTCGGGTCCACCGCCGTCACCACATCAGCTTTGTGTATTTGAGCGATAACAGTACCCTTGGGGACGCACCGCTCCTTCAAGGACACATTTTGTAGCAGAACTGTACAGTGATTCTTATCTAGGTTAGTTGGTAGGACTACACAGGGTGGTGAAGCCACACCCTGGGGCAGAGCATTAGAGTTGTCAAGGACCCATATGCCAGGGGTTCCGGGTGTATCGATGGATGCCCTACCTACAGCAATGCGGGATTCTCCAGGGGTCAACTTAAGAGGCCCTGGCCCGGTCCAGGTCACCTGGCCAACACTATGATCAGTCCGAGCATCGGCGAGTCTCGAACTTGCTGGCTCCACCTTACTAGTACCTATCCGCCAAGCCACTGCCTGATTGGCATTCACAGCCATATGGGTTGATACTGGTTCATGGTGGAAACCTCTAGTGCCAATGATCAATGGTACCTGATCTGGCCCTTGGGGGTCAGGACAGACCAATGCGAGTATAGTCCGAAGCTTTCCGCTTGACCCATCCTCGGGAAACTTCACATTAACTGCCACGTAACCCTTGTATGGGCAACTAGTCACTCAGTCCCCAAATGCATAAGCTGGAAATGGGCTGGATTGGAATATGGGGCAGATTCTCATTATACCACTTCTCAAAAATGATGGTGACAGTGGAGCCACTATCCATGAGGGCGCTACACTCATTTCCCTCAACAATGACCTTACTGACGGAGGGCCTCCCGACTAACCCCTCTGGTAATACAGTAGCTGATGATATATGCATGTTACTGCGACTCGACATGTGCTTTACATGAGTGTTGGTGGTCCCTGCTCTGCTAGAGGAGGCCTCTTGTCGGCCATCTTTGTGTTTTTTCAAGGACCGAATCAAACGACTAATAACTCTACCGGAATCCTCAGGTGCATCACAGCGAGTAGCTACATGGCCATCTTCCCCACACCGGTAGCAAAAATATTCTCCTGAGCCCTCTGATGGAGAGTTTTTGCTGTGGCCTGTACCACGACGACTATTGTATTCCTTTGTATTTTGGGGTCTCCATTCCTGACTACTAGGGGTACGCTGGCTCACGGCCATTATTTGTATCTGGTGTTGCAAATCATTCACTTTGTCTTTTGTAGCATGCATACTTCCTGCTCATGGCTTACTGCATCACTTCAGAGTGTTACAGATACTTCAGGTTCCTTGATCTGAGGGCTTGGTGAGGAGTCTTTGGCAGATAATTTAGCTACAAGGACCTTAAGGTTGTCTATTTCTTGTCTTAGCTTGGAAGCATCCTGTGGCTTAGGCTCATCATCAGTAGCTCGTACTTGTCGCACTGCTGTTTTAGTAACTGCAAGGTCAGGCCTCTGCCGCATTACTTGTTGGTCGTCTTCTCCGATCTCTTTTAATAGCTGTAAAAAGGAAGGAGGACTTTCTTTGCATTCGCGAAGCCTCAACTGCACCAGCATCAAATCAGATTCCACAGCCCCTTGCAGAAGTTGCTCCACTCTAATACGATCTCTATGAACGGCCATCACTCCACCTCTGAACGCTACTTTAGTCAATGCGTGTTCCATGCGACGCAAAAAAATCAGACAGTCTCTCACTAGTTTGTTGTCGTAGCGCTCGGAAGGCATAGTATAAATCTTCCCCCGACTCTAAAGAACCAAAAGCTTGTTCTAGGGCTCCAAGATAAGCTTGGGGGTCACTGGATCTAACAGCCTGGGCAATTTCAAGGGCTGGGCCCTTTAAGCTCTCAATAATTCGTTTGCGCTTTTCACTGTCAGAGCACTCACACTTGTCAATCATTTAAACAGGCTTGCATAAGCCAAGTATCAAGGGTTTCTTCTCCATTGGGTATAGGGGCAGTCCCAGAAAATGGGCGCAATCGCTGAAATGCTGTATTCTCTGGAGCCATTGGTCTAGGGACTTTCTCTAGTATGTCCCCTACTGCTTTTAAAAGAGCGGACAGCTGTGGATCACTGGGACTGGGGAATTCGGGTGTGGCTGCTGCACCACTATTGGCATCATTAGGTGTACTTAAAGACCATTGGCCTCCCTCTACGGGCCTCACTTCTGGGGGGATTACATTGATGTTCACTATCTCACTACATACGCACAGCACGACAAGGCCATGGGTGTCAGGATCAAACATCCACCCTTTCACTTTGACACGACCAAGACACTTTATAGTGTTTAGGCTGTCCTCAATGGTTCCAACACTGACCTCTTCCGGAACATTTTTAACTATTAATGCATGAGTTGGGTCTACCCCTTCTCCCTTGCACCAGTTGAGCAGAAACAACATGTTTATGGTTATTTTAGTCTGTTTGCACAGCTACTCAAGCACTTGGGCTTAATCTAATTTTGTCTAAGAACACTACTTCACTCACTGAAAACTGCTGTAGGTATACTATTACATTTCACAAATAAAAATATCCCATCCTTGTCGCCATTTTATGTAGCCCAAATCATGTCCAAATGATAGCCAGACTATAGTGGGGTTCTACCTGTAGTTATCCTCTAAGGTATGACACTGTTCAGTGAGTGGACTGTGCTCAAGATATTTTTATACAAACGCAACATATTTTATTTTTTCTCACACACACACACACACACACACCAAAAGGAATAGTAATGGTCCTCTTAAAATTAAATAACTGCGCTATTAGCTGTGAACGGGTCACTCCCTGGCTGTCCTTCTTATCGCGATCCTACCACACTCAATGCCCCCCCCCGAATTCAAACAGATATCCTAGTTCACACAAAATCAAAACTGGCAGTTAAACCAAAACGTATGTTATTAAACTTCTAATTAGTACCCATACAATGCCCCCGTAACACAATCGTGAAAAAAAAATAAAAATACACAGTAGCCACGCAGGGTGCAATACTCGCAAAGTAAATAAAACACGTGTGGCCACACTTAAAACAAACGGCAAGCTTTCACATTGGAACACATGCGCATGTATCAAACAAAATATTCAATATATTCAGACGGACGGATGGATGGACAGAACCTGTTTCTATATCCTTCTCCAACCTTCGTTTGGGTGGGGAATAATTACGAAGTTCTTGAGAAGAATGAAATTCATGTGGGGAATAGTACCTAGAATTAATATGACGAGTATTCACGTCAGGATTGAAATCATTTAGGTTTGGTGATAATTCTAATCATCATAATTAATCTCGTAATAATTCTAAGCAGGAACAACGTCAGCTTGATTCACGCACAATTATACTGACAAAGTTAAGGTCAAAACAGAAAAAGACGCCACGATACAACACTAAAGATTGAAGTATTTTGTGTGTACAGAATGCTGAGGGAAAAGGGAGGAAAAGAAAAAAATAGCTGAATTTGAAAGCTGTTTGGAGTGGTTCCATCAGGAATGTGAAGCGACCCCAGGGCCTGTTTTTCACGATGGGGGGCAACTGCAGAACCTAAAGGGGATGAGGTGCAGTGGGTGAAGACGGACCACCAAAAGCAAGATTTTGTTCATTAACTTGGTTATTAATGCATAAACATTTGATTTTTTTTCTTTCTTTCGCCTCGACTGTCGTGACATGCGTGGATTAAATGTACATTAGCCTCGATGCGTCAAGTTGGAGCTTAATCTTATTTTTATGTAATAAAAAAGGGCTTCATATTTAACAACAAATGCACTGGACTTGGAAAACTGATCTACATTCCTCACCACAGTTTATTAACACATCAGCACCATCTTTTAAATTTGAATGGTCTTCAGAAGTCACAAATCTAAGCTTGAAGGTTGATTTTATAGACATGGTATCTACATTTTAAGCTGGGATTTTATAAAGCTCATGAGCTGACATCGTTACTGCTGAGAATTATGGCGATGACACGATCAATCTCAGAATTCCAGACATGATAAACAAAAGTACAACACTTATTCAGAAGGTCATTAAAGGAACCGCCTCGATCCAAACACAGTGAGGAGAAATCCTGTTCCTCAATAAAAATCAATAAAGGTTCTCTGAAATGTTACTATGGCTACAGAAGGACTCTGAGTCCAACACACACACACACACACACACACACGTTATCCTCTTCATGTTTATCTAAACCTTTTCCTGTGCAGACACAATTATACTGAGCATAAATTCATGCACTGTGTGTGTGTGTGAGAGAGAGAGAGAAAATAAGAGTACTGAATAACAAAAGGTATATAAACTAATGTTTATAAGTTATTTTAAAATGGAAAACTGTGTGAATAATAATGTAAAGTGTCAGAACACTGTTGTGATGTAGGAATTAAAACATGCTGTACATTTCTCTGAACAGTAGGTGTCGCTAGTGAACTCTGTTGAATGAGACTCCGAGTCATGAATCTTTTCGTGAATCACAACCACTGAGCTCTATATAAAACCTGGAGGGCTCCAAACCCATTCCCCTCTGTAGAGACGAGTGAAGCCATCTGGATGCCATCTTACCACTCACGTGTGTTAAACCGTCGTCTCATCTCATTATCTTTAGCCACTTTATCCTGTTCTACAGGGTCACAGGCAAGCTGGAGCCTATCCCAGCTGACTACGGGTGAAAGGCGGGGTTCACCCTGGACAAGTCGCCAGGTCATCACAAGGCTGACACATAGACACAGACAACCATTCACACTCACATTCACACCTACGGTCAATTTAGAGTCACCAGTTAACCTAACCTGCATGTCTTTGGACTGTGGGGGAAACCGGAGCACCCGGAGGAAACCCACGCGGACACGGGGAGAACATGCAAACTCCGAACACAGAAAGGCCCTCGCCGGCCACGGGGCTCGAACCCGGACCTTCTTGCTGTGAGGCGACAGCGCTAACCACTACACCACTGTGCCGCCATGAGAAATAATAATAATAACACAAAAGGCTGTACAATACTTCCTTTCTATTTAGGACAGCTGTTGAAAGAGAATTATTTTCTCATGTTATTTGCCATTTTCACTTCATTCTCACAGTCATGTCTTAACAGTATTTATTCATCACAATTCACTGTCATTTTAGACAAACGATTCAATTTTGATGCTTTTTCTTTTTAAGACGACACAGTGTTTAGCAAATGGGGTAACTTTTAACGTGGTAAACAAATGTAATAAGAAACACAGCGTCTGACAGTATGGATGCCGGATGCACCATCTGGCCAAATGCTTCAGTGAGATGACGACTGGACTGAACCCACACTCCACAAGCAGTTAACAAAACTCATCTTGCATAGGCGTGAATTATTTTATTTTCCAATGCAAACATCATAATTCTGATTAAAGTTGCATTTGTTTACCACATTAAAAGTTACCCCATTTGCTGAACAGTGCGTGGGCTTAAAAAGAAAAAGCTTAATTCTCACGTTTTAACAGTATTTATTGGTCACAATTTTGCTAATTGAATCTTTTGTGTCTTATATGTGACCAATAAATACTGTTAAAACAGAGGGGAATGGGTTCGGAGCCCTCCAGATTTTATATCGAGCCGAGGCCTCTTCCGTCATCAGTCACGTGGTTTCGTCTGCCACACCCCCTTCTACTCCATACGCGCTTCGGAGCCTCACGACAGACAGGTGTCTCACACACACTTCTTATAAATCCTGTGATTAACATCTAACCTGTGGATATTTTATTGTTTTAGATTTCTGTTATCTGACTCTGGATCCAAACACAGCACATCCTGAACTCATTCTGTCTGAGAAGAACAGAGCGGTGACACGCAGTGAGACAGAACAGAGATACTCTGATCATCCAGAGAGATTTGACTCCTGGGAGCAGGTGTTGTGTAAGGAAAGTGTGTGTGGACGCTGTTACTGGGAGGTGGAGTGGAGGGGTGATGTGGACATATCAGTCTCATATAAAGAGATCAGCAGGAAAGGAGCGGGTTGTGAGTGTGCGTTTGGATTCAACAGTCAGTCCTGGAGTCTGTGGTGTTCTTCTTCCTCTGTCTCTTTCTGGCACAACAACATTAAGACTGTTCTCCAAGGTCCATCACCCTCCAGAATAGGAGTGTATGTGGATCACAGTGCAGGAACTCTGTCCTTCTACAGCGTCTCTGACCCGATGAGGCTCCTCCACAGAGTCCACACCACATTCACTCAGCCTCTATACGCTGGGGTCTGGATTGGTTCTGACTCATCTGTGAGGTTTTGTGATCCGATGAAAAAATGAAATGTTGGTAAAAGTTGAAATGTTGAGTAAAATTATAACTGAGGTGTCAGATTGAATTTCTCCCTGAAATACAAAGACACTTTTGTGTGCAGAAACTGTGGCACATTAATTCCTCAAACTACTGCATCTTTCTGTCCTGCTGCTGGTGGAAACACACCCTACTGTGTGTAAGAACATTTTTAACAATTTTGTGTCTTGAACCATTTTCTGTTCAAAAAATGCACTCACTGTATTCAGACCCCTTCAAAAAATAATAA